>NC_090925.1:417343179-417981792 GCF_040938575.1 Ambystoma mexicanum
AAGGATTTCTTAATAGGGGCTTTAACTGTCACTGCCTTCAATATCTAATGGGCCTGTCCAGCCTCAAAGAGGCAATGAAGATCTGTAAAAATGTTTCACAAATGGCTTTAAGGCAGGACATGTTCAATATCTCCATCCTCTGTCTGTATATGACATGATTGTTTATTTATGTAGTGCTTATACACAATGGGGGTCATTATGAGTTTGGAGGTAGCCATGGTGCTATTAGCACCGGTTCTACGTTATTTAATTGCAGGACTTTTCATCGTGGGGTTTTTTACCGCAAATTTTTTTTCGAAAAAAAAAACATCACTTTATTTTTTTGGGGGGGGATTACCCCCGAAACCCCTGTTCACTTTATTTATTTTTTTATTCCCTTACACAATTTTTTTACATTTTTTAACCCCCCCAAAAAAAAAACAATTAGTTTTTTTTCAAAAATAAATTTGCAGTAAAAACCCCACGATGAAAAGTCCTGCGATCAAAGGACGGTATACCATTAGCACCATGGCTGCCTCGAAAGTCCTGTCCGGGTCTGGGTTCTCTGAATGGGGACTTGATTGATTGATTGATATTTTATTTCTATTGCGCTCGTACACAAGTGTTTCAGAGTGTGACAAGGCAAGGGAGGGGAACAGGGGAGAACAAAACAGCGATTTTACTAGGCCCAGTGACATTGAGAACGCGCACGTGCATGGGAGAGGGGGAGGGGAAAAGTGCATGGAAGGAAGGAGAAGTGGAAAGTGCGAAGCAGAGGAGAAACAGATAAATGACAATAAATAAATAATAAAGACAGCAAACAGTGGTAATGCAGCCAGCAATTTGCAAGTGCTAGGTTTAAGGCAGCAGACAGGGTAGGTCTGATAAGTGCAGGAAGAAAAAGGGGGGGCTGTCTGGGTACAGATACAGACCCCAGTGCAAGGGGTGGCCTGGAGGCAGTGCGGGAGGGTGGCAGGTGAGCAGGTACCTGGGCCCGAAGGACAGAGGGTGGCCAGGTGCACAGTGCCAAGAGAGAACAGATCAGCAGGGGAGAGGGGAGCGAAGGTAGAAGAAAAGAGGAAGGTCTTGAGGTGGTTCCGGAACCGGAGATGGTTCTCCTCAAGTTTTAGAGTGGCAGGGAGGCTGTTCCAGAGGGAGGCCCCAGCCAAAGACAGAGATCTACCTCCCCAGCTCATTTCTTTGAAAAACGTCTGACCCTGAGAGAGTTGGAGGTAGAGGAGCGAAGTGCTCGAGAGGGGAGGTATTTGCGGAGGGATAGATGAAGGTATTTTGGACCCAGGCTCCAGAAAGCCTTGTGGACAATGCAGAGGGTTTTGAATTTAATCCTTGCATCCACTGGGAGCCAGTGGAGAGATTTCAGAGCTGGAGAGATACGATCCGAGGGCTTGAGGCCAAGGACAAGTCTTGCAGTCCTGTTCTGGATTAGTTGCAGAGGGCAGAGAGTAGAGGCAGGTAGATTTAGAAAGAGGCTGTTACAATAGTCCAGGCTAGAGAGAACCAGAGCTTGGGATACCATGAGCTTCTGGGGGAAGGAAAGGAAAGGCAGGTACAGTCGGAAATTTGACTTTTTAGAGACCTCAGAGATGTGGGCAGAGAAGGAAAGGGTGGAGTCTAGATGACCCAGAGGTTCTTAGCCTCACAGGTGGGGGTAGGAGGAGGGCCAAGGGAGGCCGGCCAGAGAGTGAGGGGAAAGGATAGTGAAGGTGTGCCGATGAGGAGGATCTCCGTCTTGCTGGCATTCAGACAAAGATCATTGGCGGAACACCAATCTTGAATGGCAGTTAGGCAATCAGAGATGAGAGAGGGTGAGGAGGTGACAGAGGGCAGCCTGAAAATGAGTTGAGTGTTGTCAGCGTAGCACTGGAAATTTGAGCAGGAAGTGGCAATGCAGTGGGCGAGAGTTGCCAGGTATTGGTTGAAAAGCCAGGGCGAGAGCTTAGATCCCTGGGGAACACCACAGGTAGAGACGAAGATAGATGAAAGGAAGGACCCAAGTTGAACCTGGGAGGGTCGATCTGAGAGGAAAGAGGTCAGCTAAGCCAGAACCTGATCAGTGATACCCAGGTTTTCACTGAGACGGTTGAGCAGGATGGTATGGTTGACCTTGTCAAAGACAGAAGAGAGATCCAGGAGGATGAGGACAGAGGTAATGTTAGAGTCAAGGTTGGAGAGAAGGTCTTCACGGATGTTCAGGAGAGCAGTTTCCGTACTCTGGCAGCTTTGAAGCCAGACTGGTGGTCATGGAGACAGCCAACAGACTTGGAATGAAGGTTAAGCTGAGAGATGGCCAACTTTTCCAGGAGTTTGCCAAGAAAGGGAGTAATAGAAATTGGGCAATAGTTAGCTAGACAAGAAGGATCAGCTGTGGGTTTCTTGAGAAGAGGATGCACAAAGGAGTGCTTCAGACGGGAGGGGAAGGATCCCGAGGCAAAGGAGTGGTTGCAAAAATCAGCAAGGGCTGGAGCAAGGGTGTCAATGTGGTCCTTGATGGTTTTAGAGGAACAGGGATGAACCTGTTTTGACGAGGTTTGTCTGGCGACCTCGTCAGGGGTGAAAAGAGGAAAGTTCGAGAAGGATGGTGGGAGGGTGGCTAAAGGAGGGTCAGCAAGCACAGATGGAGAGGGCAGAGGAGGTGATTGGGGGGACAGGATGTCCTGGGTTTTATAAATGAAGTGAGAGGCAAAGGCATTGCAAAGAGCCTCGGAGGCAACATGAAGGGTAGAGACTGCAGCAGGGTTGGCCAGCTCCTTGCAGATTTTAAAGAGTTCAGCCGAGTTGTTAGATGCCGCAGAGACACGAGCTTGAATGTGGACTCTCTTCTTGGTGAGGACAGAGTGTCGGTATTGCCTTCGTAGCAGGTGACAGGCCAGTTTGTCAGAGGATGAACAGGAAGTCCTCCATTTCCTCTCAGCTGACCTACACTTACGTTTAAGTGTAGCTAGGTCAGAGTCATACCAGGAATTGCACTTGGCTTTGGACTTCAAACGGATACTGATGACAGGGGCAAGAGCATCAAGCGTTTCAGAAATTGAAGTGTAGAGCAGAAACAGGGCTGTGTCAGGATGTGAGACAGCCAAAGGTGGAGGGGGGAGAAAGTGGCGGCAAAAGCTTCAATTGACACACGCTTCATGAGCCGGATGTCTGAGAAGGTAGGTGGCAGTGTTGGGGTAGGCTTGGCTTGGGGGGAAGAGAGGGAGAGATGAGATGAGAGGAGGAAGTGGTCGCTCCAGGAGAGAGGAGTGGTCCGAGGGATGGAGAGGGGGAGGTCAGAGGAGATCAAGACATTGAGTGTGTGCCCTGCAGAGTGAGTTGGGCCAGAGGGGAGGATAGACAGGGAGAGGGAGTCGCAGAGGTCACGGAAGAGTACAGAGGAGGAGCAAGGAGAGTCTAAATGTATATTTAGGTCACCGAGGAGGAGGAGTTGAGGGGTAGAGGCCAGGAGGGAGGAGGAGAGGTCTGCCCACTCAGAGAGAAATTAGGTGATTTGACCAGGAGGCCGGTAGATGGTAACCACAGTAAGAGAATGGGTAGGTGACAGAGAAAGCCTACAGACAAGGCATTCAAAAGAGGAGTAGGTCTGAGTGGGAATGATAGAGGCAGGAATCCACTCAGGAAAGATCAGGGCTACCCACCCACCGGACCTGGAGGATCTGGGTGTTGAGAGGGTCTTGTAGCCATCAGGGAGGAGAGTGTCAAAGCTCATGACAGAGCTGACCGTGAATCATGTCTTAGTAAGACCAAGGACATCAAGGTCCAGTTCTTCAAGGAGGTGGCAGATGTCAGAGGAGTGTTTGACGGCAGAGCGAGAGTTGAGAGTGGCAATATGAAGAAGGTTGCCAGCCTTAAAGACCATCCGGGCGTAGTACAGATCAGAGGTACGCCCTGCATAGGAGAAAGAGCCCTAGGAGGGGCAGAGGAGGAGGAGGAGGAGAGAGAGGGCAAGGTAGCCAAGGGGGAAGAGGACGGGACAGCAGGAGATGAGAGGAAATTGATGAGGTGAGGGAAGCGCCTATCAAAGAGGAGGAGATTGGCCTGAGGGCCTTGGACCATGACAGTGCCATTTAGGTAGACATTAATGATGACTTTAGAGGAGTGGAAGGAGGCCATGAGAAATTCCCAGCGAGTGCCACCATTAATGGGAGAGGAGGAGATAGGGCAGAGCATAGACACCATATGAGGAGTCCATAGATCTGACAAAGGAATGACAAAGAGGATGTCGGTAAGGGTCTGTCTGGCGGAAGCATTGGAATAGGTGTCGGCGATAGGAAGACCAGGGTTAGAGGCCAAGATATCCTTTTTTAACTTCTTCCTACCAGACTTAGTGAGAAGGGAAGGATAGTCAATGGAGAAGCAATTGGATTTACCAGGTCATTCCAACCTTGGAGGACCTTGTTAGGCCACATTCAAAAAACCCTTCCCCATTCCCATTCAAGCCCCCATAAGGCTCAATGGGAATGGGGAGGGAGCAAATATGAGCTCCCTGGTCCCTTAGCGGCCCCCGCTAAGGACGGCTGGTTTTACCCACTAAGTGACCTCAGAATGTGACGGTAAGGGGTTAACGGCACCAGCATCCTTACCGGTGCCATTAACCCCTTACCGCCGCACTCATAATGACCCCATACACTGTTTTACCTATCCTTAAAGTTTCATGCATTTGTCAAATGTACATATTTGACATTCATTATCATCAGGATTATCAAAAGGCTACTCCACCTTTTATCCAAAAGTCTTCTTCATTCTCTTCATTAGATATGGCATACTCGCATGTATGTACTATTCTGTGCTCACACCTGTTTACACATTTCTTGGGAAAAATGCTACCTATTTCAATGACTGTATCCCTTACTACCCTTTTTCTGTACTCACCTGGGTCTTCTTACTCCAAATAATGATCAATAAGGTTATTCTTACACTTTCTGTGTCTAATGGTACTTACTTTTTCTTTCTCTACTTGTCCATTAGTACTTACATTTGTCATAATGTTTCTTCCCAGTTTATCGCTCTATTCCACTTAGGCCATATAGACATTCCTCCAGTGCTCCAAAAATGACAATTGTTTTCATCTGTAATACATAAATCAACATTTTCATATAAACACAAACAATGTTCATGTTACCTACTCTCATATGTTCTTTTGTGCAATTCTACTAAAAGTTGTCTCATACTGTTAGATCAATCTTGGCCGTCCATGCCTTCTTGGCCTTTTGTTCATCGCATTTTATTTTTATCAATATACTATACTGATTTATTTAAACAAGCACCATCCATTGCTGCTCATTGTTTGAAAATCAGAATATTTTATCTACACCTTCCTCCATCACCCTTGTCTCACAATGTTATTTTGTGTTCCTTTATTTAAACCTTCTATCAACTTGTGTTTTTTGCTGCTTTACTATCCATTCATTCATTCATTCATTCATCATTTTTGATTTACTTATTTATTTATTTCACCCCCTGGATTGATGTCAATCTTTTGGTTAGGAACTTCTTACTTCAGCGCTTTTCGTTTTAACTGTTTATTGTTATCTTCTATTAATTAGTCTGAACACAACACAAACTCTTATAGTTTACATATTATAATCCCTCACATGTGTGTACTTTTATTTTATACCCCTATGTAGATTTTTCCTCCACTGCCTTAGTGGATTTATTGTCTTCTCTTTTTTTTACCACTTCTGGGAATTTGATGCGCACTCTCCTACCTGTCCTTGCCAGTAAGAATCCTTACCACTCTTATATGACATTTTATAGTGTGTTCTTTCCTGTCTCTTCTTGAGTCTGTAAATTCAAGGTATCCCTCTTCCATTTATAGTCCCCGAAAATCCAGCTATTCTTATATCGTATTTTAGCAAAACATAGGGCCTCATTACGAGGTGGGTGGAATGGGTTTAACGGCGCTGGTAAAGGTGCCGGCACCGTTAAACCCATTCCGCCCTATTACGAGGTCCCCTTGCAGGACCCGCTCTGGATGTCTGGTTTTTACCAGACATCCTTAGCGGGTCCCGCAAAGTGACCAGGGAGCTAACAACGTGCCCGTTACTGACGGGCTCATTGTTAGCTCCCTACCCATTCCCATTGAGCCCTATAGGGGCTTGAATGGGAATGGGGATGGTCTGGGTCCGGGTTCCCTGAAAGGGGAAATACCGGGCCCTCCAAGGTCGGAATGGCCTAGTATTTCCCCATTCAGGGAACCCGGACCCGAGTTTGAAGGCAGCCATGCCGCAAATTGTGGCATGGCTACCTCCAAACTCGTAATGAGGTCCATAATGTCCCTAACTATTCCTAGGGCCTCATTACAAGGCTGGTGGTAAGGGGTTAACGGCACCGGTAAGGATGCCAGTGCCGTTAACCTCCTACCGCCGCATTCCGAGGTCCCTTAGCAGGTCCCACTAAGGCCGGCTGGTTTTAGCCGCAAAGGGACCAGTGAGCTAATAATGGGCCCGCTATTTGTGGGCTTGTTATTAGCTCCTTCCCCATTCCCATTGAGCCCTACAGGGACTCGAATGGGAATGGGGACTGGTTTTCAGAATGGGGACTTACCGGGTCCTCCAAGGTTGGAATGACCCGGTAAGCCCCCATTCCGACTACCCAGACCATGATACGACTTTGGAGGTAGCCATGGTAGCACCATGGCTACCTCCAAAGTCGTAATGACCCCCCTAATGTAAAGTGAAAGCATCCTATATGTGTGTGAGTGTTCTCATTGCCGTATTGAATTCCTTCTCTGACTACCTAAATGTGTTTTTATGTGATTTGAGCCTGTGATCCATTGATTGCCTGTACTTCCACAAGATTGTGTGTGTGTGTGTGTAAGTGTGCATGCGTGTGTGTCTGTGTATGCGTGTGTATGTGTTTGTGTATGTGTATGCAAGTGTGTGTGTGTGTGTCTGTGTGTGTGTGTATGTGTGTGTGTGTGCATGTGTGTGCGTGTGTTTGCATGTCTTTGCATGTGTGTGCATGTGTTTGCATGTGTGTATGTATGTCAATCCCCTACTCCTTATAAACATATCATGACAGGGACCTAATTAGCTCTATTTTTCCCCAATCTCATGAAATATGTCTTCTCTTTCCAAATTCTACTTCTCTCTACTTCTCCCAATAAATGAATTCATCATGCATAATAGTAATCCATATTGTGCTCAATAATTGTGCCACACCTTCCTTGTCAGCTCCCAGCCTGCTTGTACCTATTCATGAATATGTTCCATTTAAACAAACCGTGCAAGAAATCTAAATAATGCACTCCTTACTCTTGAAAATCATATTAATCAGGGTGTGTGTTCTTTAAGAAAAATACTCCTTTAAGCTAATGGCACACACACTCCTTTATATGTGTAGGCATTAAAAATACTAGTTTGATTTCTTGTGTATCTTCATAACTAATACCTAAACTAGTGCATGTTATCTCCTTAGTTAATTACTGAGATCTCTCCTCAATACAAATGTCATTTATATTTTAGTTTTTTTAATATATATTGTGTGTAACCTTAACCTTGGTGCGTTTGAGAGTACATCCTCTCATTACTTACTGCTTCTAAATACAAATGTTTGCATCAATACATGCACATTTATCATTGTTGCTAACAAAAGATATTTTATTTTATTAATTCTTGCTATTCGCCATAAATAATCACTGTGCTTAATCTAGTATCATTTAATATTGTATTAATCTACGTTTTAATGTAATTTGCACTCATAATTATAATTTTATTCTCAGTGCATGTTTCATAAATTGTGTGTATTTTAAGCATTTTATTTTATTTATTTTTAATGCCTCTATGCTGTGCAGTGGGGGAGATGCTGTCCCCCCTTTTGAAGCTTTTCTAATTTGCTGTGGCTTTGGTGCATATGCTTGAGTCTGCATGTGTAATATCCTTATGACTCTGTATTGTATTGTGGTGCCTATCCCATTCCTCCACCCCCTGTCCTTAATTACCAATATTTTCACTGTTCTGGTTACTTATAGCACTCTCCTGTGCTTTCATTTGCAATTGCTACCTTATTTTTGCTCTCCTAATCATTTTGTGTCCCTTTCTCATTCTCCTTCGCTCCTTCTATAATCACTTTCCTATTTCCTTATGCTGACATACTTCCATGCCTTCTGTTTCAAATCCTATGAAAATAAACTGTGTGCATCTGCTCTTCCTTTTGGTAGAGCACTGAACATTTTTATCAAAGCACTTTTCCTTTTTTCCCAATTATTTTCAATCAGTGCATCTAGATTTGTTTAAATGGTTTCTTTCCATTAGCTTTTCATCATCTGTGTGATTGGCCCATGCATGTTTTATGATATATGCTATCTCAAAATGTCCCATTTATTACTAAAACAAAATGCCTATATTGCTTTAAAATTAAATTAACAAATCAGGGGTGATCTAGTGTGTGCTTAACAGAGAACGTATCTAGCATTAAATCCAAAATAATCAACAAACCCTTTAAAATCCGAAGTGACTTGTGTGATTTTTAACAGTGGCCTAATGGGACCACCGTAGTTCATATATGTGCAATGCCTGGGGACAATTTCTAGTACAAAATAGTGAACTCACAATATGGTTTAGTCACATGTAGTTTCGTTCGAAAAACAACAATCTTTCAAAATATATATCTTTGCTTAACTAAACAACTAGGGGCTTAACTATCCCACAATGTCATATAATTCAATCAAGTGCTTCTCTAGCACCAGGATTCAACAAAACATGCACAAATAACATGGAAAAATGCTGTTCTCAAAAACTACTCAATTGTCAATTTCTTCAACTGGTGTTTGTCATTTGGACCTACAACTGAGCCTACCTACTCAGAAAAAACAAACATTACATGTGGGTATCACAAACATACATAAAAAAGTCGATTCAATGAGTTCTGGTTCAAGGCTGTATTTCCATAACTTTGCACATAAATATGAATATTTGAAAACTGCCCAAATACATCACTACTTGTTTGAAGAAAACCAAAGGATACAAAAAGAATTTAAACCTGTCTCTATTCTCATTTTATTCTATGAATGCTCATGCATGCATCAGCACTGGCCTTACACATTCCCCCTCATTTTGATAATATTTTCACGTATATACATTTATTTTTCTGTTTCAATGTGAATATAGATACATACATTGGTCATTTCTCTAAGCTTCCCATGATTTTGCTAGTGTTTTATTAAAATAATATCATGTTTACTAAAGCAAAACAACACATTCCTCTTTCTTTATGCAAAACTGGTTCATAGCCGCTTTAACTTGCAGGGTTGTCTCATGTTTTCACATACATGGCTCTGTTTTTCTACAACTATTAATCACTTCCTGGCTCCGTGTCAGCCATTATCCCAGCTTTGAAAAGGAGCCTTGGGTTTCTTCAAAGGCGCTGTGGTTTGAAACATAAATCTCACTCTGTATGATGTGCGTGGTTTCTATCAACCATGGATATTATGCTTTTTAAAATGAATACATTTCTATATTCTGTTTACTTTTAAAGCATGCCATGTACAAACTGTCTTCATTTGTTCAAACAAAAAATGAAATCATTGTTGTTTTGGCTCGCAACCCAGATTTAAGGAATGGTTTCAACTGCACACTTTCTTAGTCAGAACAAATGCTTGTAAAATCTCTCAGTGTATATCTTAATCATACTTCGTTTATGTGTTCCACTTATCGGATTTCTACTGTTCAAAGCTTTCCAATCTTTCAAGAGCCTTATCTCTGTCTGTATATAATTTGTATTTCTCTTTAACCCTTCACTTGATTTCACTCGATTGTTTAAAAAGTGTAGTGGGGAGTCACAGTTGACTGCCTGTTTTGATCAGTTCCTTAAATAAACCCTCAATTTTTTAAACTTAAATCATCACTTTTAACTTTTTAAAACAACAAATATGAGTGAGCTCCATCAATCGCCGCTCAAGCCTCTATTTTCTCAATTAGCTATCTCTACCTCTGGATTGGTACCAACCTCTTCACTAGGTAATAGTCAGGGTCCCGGCTACCTCACACTTGTTTTTCATAGAAGGATGAATATTCATACAATTATTTGGGTGAATTCAAGTGGTTTTCATTTTGGAGAAGACATATAGGGCCTCATTACGCAGTAGGAGGTAACCATGGCGCTATTAGCGCCATGGCTACCCCCTTACCGCATTCCAGGTCCGTGTTCCCGGATTAGGGACTTACCGGGTCATTCCAACCTTGGAGGACCCGGTAAGTCCCCATTCTGGGAACCATTCCCCATTCCCATTTGAGCCCCCATAGGGCTCAATGGGAATGGGGATGGAGCTAATAACAGGCCCGCTTTTAGCGGCCCGTTATTAGCTCTGAAGTCGCTTAACGGGTCCCTTCCACAACGCCTGGTAAAACCAGGCGTTGAGGAAGGGACCCGCTAAGGGACCTCAGAATAGGGTGGTAAGGGATTACCGGCACTGGTGCTCTTACCGGTGCCGGTAATCCCTTACCGCCCACCGCGTAATGAGGCCCATAGTCTTTTGTGGTCAGCTGACATGTGTTTCAACCTCTAGGGTCCTTATCAAGGCTGGTACATTTATTGTACAAATGGCCGAGAGGAGCTAGATAACCCTTTGGAGTCAAACTAACCCAAGTCTCCCTGAACCACACAAGTTGACACATTGTATACATTTTTGCAACAGTTAAACAACTTCCATATATTTTATTACAAATCACTCCCCACACATGATTCGTTAAAACCTATACAAAGAAATCCATCTTTCTCCAATTCCCCCATTCTCATTGGTGGAAGTTATTTTAACTACCATCTTCAGCTCATGTGTAGAAAGCACCTCTTTTTAGGATTGGTCCATGGCAGGTCATGATATCATTTTACAGTTATACATTCACATTCAAACATAATTAATTACAGCTGGTCTGCAACCTTTTAACCCTAAACGTAATTGCACATAGTTTATATGAATACTTCAAACAAGATGAGGAAGGGGAGTATGTTCCCATTGAACTGTCGATAACCATCTCACCCACCCATGCTCATTGGCATCATTGGAAAACTTCTAACCTAACAACTACGAATTCAGCATGCATGGCACATCCTGAAAACAATCGAGACCCAGGGAGTATCAGTTAACCCTGGCCTCAGGCATCCTTCACTCCACTTTTATTGTTGGTGAAAGGAAATGTTCAGATCCCTCTGCAAGCCCCCATATACTTAAATAAGATTGCATCTGCCTTTGCGATACTACCAGGTCATAAATGCCCTGCCCGCTTTGTTAGCTGACTGTCTTCTGAGGTCCTAGTTACCTCCTCTCTGGCTTCTGATATGCTGCAAAACCAGTTTCTCCAAGTCACCTAAAATACAACTCGCCAAAAACCTGACTGCTGAGTTTAATCCATTTATAAAAAAGCCTACTACATGTAGATTTATACATTCCCTGTGTATTTATATCAGTGTGCATGCATGTTTAATAACTATCATGTTTTCTTCACAGTGGGTTCTCCTTTACAAGTCTCCTTCCTCGCATGTACATTATGTAACACCTTGTTGCCCAGCTTCTAGGCACTTCATATCACACCATATCTGGATCATATTTATATTTCATTTGCCGATTTTTGGCATTTATCTTGCTGCCCGTGTGCAAATCAAATAATGTATCAACTTGAGCACAAGGTAAAACTTAAAGTAACACATCCCATTCACAATTAATTACACTGGATACATATATCAAAAGGCAATCTCGCGCTAACTTTGCTGCGACCCCAGTCACAAATATGGCATGCACAACGTAAACCCTATTCATTATTGGGACCATTCCCGACCACCCCAACACACCTCAAGCACTTATGTTCAAGACTGTCGGCATAATCTACTAAGAAGTCACAACCAAAATACCACTCTACTTGGCTAAGAAATGTACCATCTGTAGAGGTCAGCGCACAACCAGAAGTCACAACATCGCCAGGCTGGAAACAAAGATCTGCAAGACGTAAAGAAACAGGAAAAGGGCCTTTTGCTGCTACGCGCCCCATCTCTGGAACAAATTACCATTGCAGATAAGACTGGCTCCCATCCTACACTTTAGGAAAAACCTGAAGAGCCTACTATTCATAAAATATCTCGCCAATCATTGATCGCTCTACACAACTCTCTCTCCTTCACTAGTTCCGCCCTGTGCTGCTTTTTCTAGGAATCCTAGCTCCTTTGCTAACTCTGCATCTTACTTGTAACCCCTGAGTGTGACCCTTTGTACAGCGCTCCATTGATTCCCAGCTTGGTTTGCATTTTATAAATCATGGGATTTGTACATACATGCAAATACAAGGTTCTAATACTAACAAGATTGAGTTGACATCAGGCAACTCAACGTTGTGGCTCCAATTTTGCCTGTTTCACAGAATGGCCACTACGGAGTATTGGCTGAATTTTCAGCCACAACGCTGAGTTGAAGTCTTTTTTCTAAAAGATGTTAAATTGAATAGATTGCGGCTGAAGAGGCCCCACTGAATGAGGTGAAACGTGTACAGAGAGATTTCCCTATGTATACATAAAACATGTATTTTAGTGAAGAAGAAAAAAAACATGTCTCAATTTTCTACAGTAGAAAAATATGTGTATGATGTTAAATCAACCTTGGAGTAGCGCATGACAACCCCCTAAAAATCCCATGGGTCACTCTGAAATATAATGATTTAATCTCAAGAGGTAAGATTGGACGGAAGTACGCATGGCACTCATACTGACGTCAAGCAAAGCTGCTGTGGAGTGTTCAGCTGCTGCACCACTCTTTTCATTGTTAGTTCTAGAGCCTACAGTTTGTCCATTTCCAGCCCCACAGTTATGTTATGTTATGTTATGATTTGTCACGTTATGTCATGTTATATTACGTTAAGTTACTGGGATTTATACCACGTACTACTGCTGCCATTTGCATCGTCTCCAGGCACTGTATTAGATCTGAATATAGTGGAATGGGTTAGGTTAGTGGGTGCTGAAATCTGTCTGAATTGTATACAGGGATGAAAGGGTTTAAGTAAAAAAAGAAATTGTGACATAGTAAGAATCAGGCCTTTCAAATTGTGTAATTAGGGTACTGGACAGCACCGTTGACTTAGCGCCAGCTACATATACTGTGTCTGTAGATACCCTGCAGATGACATGTTCTATCATTGGTATGGCTTGCTCAGCATTTTACCATTCTGAGGTTCATGAAATGAGTACAAGCAAGCCTGGTGAAAACACTTCCTTGGATGAAACCGTGACCCCTCTCATACAAGCCTGTCATGGCAGACAGTTCAAAACATTGTACAGTATTACAATAATTCCCCATTATGGGGACCCTTTAATGAACTTTATGAGTAATATTGGATTAGAGTGTTAATATAGACAACTTAGTAACATTGTAAGGGGGGGTACTTTTTGGGGATGGGTGTTTGTTATGTCTTCTGTCTTGCATCTATGTTGCTTTTATGTGTGGTACTATTGTTACACTATAGGTTGTGTTTTGATTTGTTGGATAATTTGATTATTCTCTATCTGTTATATTGTTACTGATTGTTCAGAAAGTTGTTAATGACGATCTATAATGTATATATTGCTTGTGTGATGCTTTGATAATTTGTTGAAAACTAAATAAAGAGTTTAAAAGGCAAAACAATATTAATAGATAAATACATAGAAATAGAGCTATAAGCGTTGTGTGGGTAGGACTGTTTGTTTACTATCTAAAGGGACATGATTACAGAACTCGAGAGACAAAATGGGGGGAAAATATAATTGTAATTAACACATATATGTATTTTACATGTGATGCTCATGTGATGTCTATTTTTTGATTTTTTCTATTAATGGGGCAATTATTAATGAGGCGGTTTGATGGGATTCATTTGTGAGGCAGCTCATTGTAAAGAATGTTCTCACTGTTGCAGTTGTTTGGTCTGTTGTTGGGGCATTGGTAGTGGTAGTGGGCTCTTATGTTAGGGTGTTAGCTCTTGGTATTGGCACCAATGCGTTAAGGGAGGGTAATGGAAATGCCTGATCCAGATGCTTGGCACACAAGATGTTGGCGATTCTTCAGATTCAAGATAGGGCTGGTCATGGGCTGTGTGTTTCCATCTGTAAGTACCCATGTATTTCATATGTTGCAGGTTCTTCCTTGAAAGCGCTATTGTCATGAGATAAACTGACAGTGAAACCCTGCTGTTCGAATAATACAAATTCACTATTTTAACAAATGCTGGTACTGGTCAAAGGTGATCCAAGATTTTCTTTTTTTTTTTTATTTAGTTTTTATTAAGTTTTCAACAATACAACATAACTGGCTTACTGTTACACATTGCACAATAGTAAATGTGACTATATTTTACACTCTTATCATGTCTTCGTGCCACAGTGAGCTTTAACCGATGAGCACAACTTTCGAACTGATTTGTATTCCCCTTCCCACCCCCTCCCTCCACCTGAGCAGTTTCTTAATCAGAAGTTGTACCTTTTACCTTGTTCAGGTGCGTTTCATTGTTCAAGAAGGTAACAGGTCCGCATACATATTGGTGTTCAGACAGTTCAAGTAACAATGAGTCAGTAGTTGCAGAGTCGTGGGCCACCCAATGGCATTTCTCCGGTCAAGAGGATTAACGTGAATTTTACAAGGTTCATCATTGTTCCTGTGATTCGGATACTGAGGAGGATTCAGTCAAATATTCCCTTACAAAATCACACCATAGCATTTCGTTCCAAACAGCCTTTCTGTGGAGCACAGCAGTAATTCTCTCCATTGTGTATATGTTGGTCGCCACCGCTATGCACTCCATCAGGCTAGGGAGTGTGGTTGCTTTCCATTTGGTGGCCAAACATGCCCTAGCAGCTAACAGGAGCGTGGCTGCAATGCCCCTTATTTTATTCATCTCCCCGTTAGATCGCTCAAGATCAAATAGAACCCAGAGTGGGGAAGTTTCCCTGGAGATCCCGTCCACCCTTTTAATCCAGATAAGGACTAATTTCCAGTATGTCTGGGCGAAGGGGCACCCCCACCACATGTGCCAATAATCTGCCCGCTCCCCACACTAGCTCCAACAAAGTGGGCTTCCTGTTTGGTACATTCTGGACAATCTATGGGGATCATATTGTCATCTGTGGAGGAGCTTAATGGCATGCATTTTGTACTGTGCCGCTATTGATACCCGGGCAGCTCCTCCACAGATGGCACTCCAGTCGCCTGGGTCTATTTCTATGCCAATATCTTTTTCCCATCTGTGTTTGAGGTTATCGGTGGATCCCCTGCCTGCCTCCACCAGTGTTTTATACATGCAGCAAATCAAGCCCTTCGTCTCAGATACTGTATCTAGGAGCTTCTCAAAGTGGGTAAGCTCTCTTTGGATTTTTTCAGCCCATTCTTTCCTCATGAGGGTACCCTTTAATTGGAGAAAAAGGAAGACAAGGAGCGGGTGAATCGCCAATGCTTCTTCAAGTTCATTTATCGCAATGTATGTCCCATTTCTCCATAATTGTCCAGGCCCGCGTCAAACAATGGTTGGAATCTAGGGTGTTTGTGGATTTCCCCTCGTATCCCTGGTGACCATATGTGGCTCAGTGGGGAGGGCCATGTAGTGATTCCCTTCATACTTGCTCCTTCTCTTCAGATATCCCATATTGTACCCAGTATCGGGTGGGTCCAGAGCCTGTATGCGATTTTATGTCTGGGGACCCATAGCCGTTCTGCCAGTGTTACCGGGGTGAGGTTTTGGTTGTCTAAATATACCCATTGTAGTTCTTTCTTGTGTCTTAGGTGGGGGATTAGTATCCTGAGCTGTACTGCGTTGTAGTATAGTCGCAGATCAGGGAGACCCACGCCTCCCTTTTCTTTGGGCAGGGTGAGGGTCGAATAAGATATTGGGCCTCATTACGACCCAGGCGGAAAACCATGGTGCTAATAGCACCATGGTCCATGCCGGTAACTTACCGACTCCGTCATGGAGAAAGGGGGAATTACCACCCCATTACAAGGTTGGTGGGGCGGTAATTCCCCCTTCCTCCATGGCCCTTCCCCATTCCCATTTTTGCCCCATAGGGCTCAATGGGAATGGGGAAGGCGCTAAGTACGGTACCGCAAATTGCAGTACCGTACTTAGCACCAAGGTCCCTTTGCGGGTCCCTACTTTAACGGCTGGTGTAGACCAGCCGTTAAGGTCGGGTCCCGCAAAGGGACCTCGTAATCAGGCGCTAATGGGTTAACGGCGCCTCAGCCTTTTACGGTGCCATTAACCCATTAGCGCCAGGGTCATAATGAGGCCCATACTTGGCTTTTTCCCTAGCCACAGAAAGTTAGTGATGGCCCTTCTTACCTCCTTGAAGAATGTGTCTGGGACTTTTATGAGAAGCACTTTGTCATTTTCTAAGCTTCATGAATGAGGTGTAGTGTTTTCTAAGCTTCATGAATGAGGTGTAGTGTTTTCCGCATTGTGTCCACTCCCTGTCTTCCGAGTATGAAGCCTACCTGGTCTGAGTGGATAATTGAGGGCGTATAAGTTTCTAGTCTGGCCGCAGTATGAGCCACAATGCTTGGGATCCTTTCCTTCTTTTGGAATTACCAATATCAAGGCTTGGAAGAAGGAATCAGGGGCTAATCCCGTACATAGGATGTCATTCAAGAGTTCTACCATGAAGGCAAGGAGGGGGTTAGGAAGGTTTTGTAAAACCCTGCGGTGTAGCCATCGTCGCCGGGTGCCTTCTCTAGTGGGAGTTGTTTAATCGCCCTTTCAACTTCTTCTGGTGTAATCAGGGAATCTAACCCTTCTGCTGTGTCTCAGGGGAGCTTGGGCATGTCTATTCGCTCTAGGTATTGGTCAATCTCTTCCAGAGCTTGTCTTAATTCTGATGTGTAGAGGCGTTTGTAGAAGTCCGCAAACGCCTCCGAGATCCCTCCCAGGTCTGATATCTGCATCCCATTGTCCCCCTCAATAGTTTTGACCAATCTTTCTGCCCGCTGACCTCGCAGTCTGGCTGCCAGAAGTGTGTCAGCCTTATCCCCTTTTTCATATTGTTTTTGTTTAAGGAATTGGAATTTGCGGATCGCCAGGCCCTCCTCCAAGCGTTTTAATTCTTCTCTTTTTTGCATTGCTTTTGCAACCCCCTCTGCCCTGTCTGAGTCGTTATTCCATGCAATCGTGTCCAATTGTGCAATTTTGGTTCGTAGTTTTTCCGCTATTAAGGTCCTCTCCCTCTTTTTAACTGCGCCTTCCTTAATCAGGATGCCCCTCCATGTCGCCTTGCCCGCCTCCCATACTGTTCTCTTTGAGATGTCGCCTGTGCCATTTACCTTGAAATACTCTTCAATTTCGCAAGTCATTTCTGTATGGAAAATTGGGTCTTTCCATAGCGATTCATTATATCTCCATTTCGTATTTTTAGATGGCAGGCTGTCCAGGCAAATGCTGGTCGTTACCATATCATGGTCGGACCATGAGATCGACCAGCTGTGCTGGTGACATCAAGGATGTCCTTTGTTAGGTATATATAATCTATACTGGTGTATGTCAGATGTGGGGCTGAGTAAAAAGTGAATCCTTTGTCTTCAGGGTGTAAGAGTCACCAGGCATCATGTAAACCATATATTTTCATCATCTGTACTACTTCCGTACGGCCTCTGTCTGGTAGGGGGCCAGTGTCATGGTTACCCGTCAGTCTCTCTATGGCGGGATCAGCCCACAGGTTGAAGTCCCCTCCCAGGATAGTGTGCCCACTTGCCTCTAGCATTATCTTCGGGACAGTGTGCTTTAGGAAGCAGGCTTGTCCCGTGTTTGGGGAGTATACAGTTGCCAAAGTTAAGGTAATGTTGTGAATCCTGCCTACTACCAAGATGACTCTCCCCTCTTGGTCGATTCACGTTTTAGAGACTTCGAATTTTAGGCCCCTCCTGACCAGTATGCTTATGCCTGCCTTTCTTAGAGGGGTGGAACTCCAGTATTCAGTGCCCACTCTTGTGTGTAAGACTTTCCGTTCTTCCCCCCGCATGTATTTTGTTTCTTGTAGGAAGAGTACAGGTGTGCTCTTCTGAATTCCCTGCACACTCGAGACCTTTTGTTTGTTGAGTTTAAGCCTTTCACATTCAGTGAACCAATTCTGAGTGGGCCACGTGTGCTACCTACAGTAGGTGTCAGCATTGCACATCTGTTTGTGTATATCATTATGCAGAGATTCTCTACACCTATTCGCCTTTGTTTTTTTGTATTTATGCTCTCTTCTCTGAAGCTACCTGTGTCTGCTTGTTCCTTTTCACCCTTCCCCCACCTGTCTTCCCTCCCCTTTGGCATCCGATTCAGCTGGATCATCCTGTCCAGTCAGCCTCGGACCACCAGTGTGAGACAAACAACCCATGCCCCAAATTGTAAACATCGCTAATAACTGTGAGGCCCCTTGACTCCCCCACCCGTCCCCCCACCCCTGTGTCCATTGGTTATATTTGTGGAGTTTATTTTTCTAGAAAACAGCCAACTGTTAGTGTTGTGACTACTCACCATATCAGTTGAGGTCCCAGTAAGAATTTGGGCATCAATCCTGGAGTCCTCAGGATTGTTTATCTGCAGCGTACCGCAATTGAAAGGTAATGTGGACTCGGACCATCATCGATGAGTTCTTCTCTCCAAGCGCTTCAGTGTTCTTTGGGGTGGTGCTGTGCTATTTCACTCCCGTTTGGTGGTTGCCCCTCTTATTGTTCCGTCCCCGGTGAGCCATTCATCCACCTATATTTCCTTGATCCTGGGATTTTCCTGCGTTTGGGGCCTTGCCGTTTCCATTGTCATTCATTGCGGGGTCTTTCATCCGGATTCTGATCGTTGGGGAGGTTGCCAACTAGGTCCGCTATGCAGTTCCGTATATCCCTCTCTGTTTGCATTCTATCAGTGCTTCCTTCGTGTTCAAATGTGAGGGAGAAGGGGTAACTCCACCGGTACCGGATCCCTTTGTCTTTCAGCCATTTGGTCAAGGGTATACATTTCCTCCGCATTGCTAGGGTGAGTGATGACAGGTCTTGAAAGATCATCACATTGGTTGTCCCATGAACTATGTGGGGGTGCCACTGGCTTTGTCAAGTATTCTTGCTCTGTATGAGTATTTGTGAAATCTCATGAGTACTGTTCTCGAGCCACCTGGGGTTCCCCTGGCTCTATGTATAAGGTCTATCTTGGGCTCATCTAATGTATTGTCTTCAAATAATACTTTGAAGATCGCATGGAGCGATTTTTTCAAGTCTTGTTCCGTTTCTCCTTATCTTGCTGGTATCCCGAAGATTCTTAGGTTGTTGCTCCTTTTGCGGTTTTCCAAATCGATCTTCATCATCTTGTTTCAATATCCGTGAGCCTGTGGTCAATTTGGGATTCCAGTGTGTCAAGCTAAGTTTGGTTAGTTTCCACACCCTCAAGCCTCTCCTCAAGCTTGTCTATTCTATTTGTGATCTTATCGATCTTTCCCCCAATGTCTGCTCTCATACTTGTCATTTCAGAGAGGAGGGCTGCTATGTCGCTCTTCGTTGCGGCGGCCTCTGTACTTTGTGTCGCCTTGTGTAAGATCGAGTTTGGGATCTGTTTCAGGGTGAGGTGGGGAGTATTGATACTTAGCAAGTTTCTTCCCTGTGTCCATGCGATTAGTGTTCTGTGCACAACAGCCGTCAGGCTGAGATAGTTCTTCTTGCCTGGTTTCAAGTGTGTAAGGTTGTCCAGTGCTAGTCTGGTTGTGCAGTGTAGTTTTCCCTTTTTGTGCACCTCTGGATTCTCTTCTTGTGACCTTAGTCGGATTGATGGGTTAGTCCAAGGGAGGCACACGCCTCTGTTTCCCAAGAGGACCCAACCCCTTGGTGCGCACAGTTCAGATCTGTGGCCTGGGTTATTTGTGCTGTCAAGGTGAAGAGCCGGTACAATGAAGAGTTAGTGCTTGACCTCTTGTATTATCCTGTCTGGTCCTCCCAGCTCTTGTGATGGCTTGAGCAGTGGTGATTTCTGTGCCTCGTGTTTCGTGGTGTTGTCACTGTAGAGTACTTCAACTTTACTTTGGCAGGTCCACTGACTCCAGGCTGACTCCAGGATCACCAGGAGTCACGGGTGTGTGCGCAATCATTTTGGTGTGCGGGCTCTGAGATTGGCGAGCCACGTTGTTAGGTGGGGGGGTGTCTCTTCTATGAGTCGCCGGGGTTGGGGCAGTGGAGATCAGTGGACGCGAGGGGTATGTCCCACCTCACCTCCTTCCAGGTCCAAGGGTAGGCCTATGGTGTGCTGCCCTGTGTGAAGCCTTGGGCACTGGAGCAGAGCTGCAAGCCCCTGGGCCAGGGGAGGTATCAAGGTATTGGTCAGCCTGAGGCCCCCAGCAGCTGCTTCGCTCTCCGGGCTGCTGGTAGGCAGATGTCTCCACGTGCGCTGGGTGAACGTGGAGGGGGAACGTTCAGCAGTCAGTGGGTCGCTTTGTGTCCCATAGCGCGGGTTGCCCCGCTCTTCTATGCATGTATATTGCCACGGTTACGAACTGAACTATGGGAGGTAATTCCCCTTGTGGAGCAGTTCAATCTGCGTCTGGTCTGCAGAGGCACCAGGCATCCCCTACCTTCACCAATCTCTGCCGAAGTTTACTCCGCACTGATCGGACTGCGGTGTCTGCGACAAGGGCGGTCAGCGGATCCAGTGTTGCATTTCCGTCGCGTTCAATCGGGGGCCAGCTGTGGGAGACTTCGCTCACTTCCCCATGGGTCAAGCGTTCCGGGGGGTGCCTTCATTACGACAGTAGGAGCTCAGGATCGTGAGCCAGTAGGGCTGCACAGTGCATCCAAATGTGTGATCAGGCGCTCTGGGGTCCCCCTGTGTCACCGCTCTGTGGATGCAAGGTTCCAGTCCAGTGAGTCTCCTCGTTGAGCGGCTGCTTCAGTTTTGAAGGGCCCGTGTTGGGCCGCGCACTATGCCAGAGGCAGTGTCGAGGCTGGGTGCATTGCGCGGTACCCCGCGGCCATTGGTTGCTGTCTAGTGATTCTTGTTGGGGGAGTCAGGGGTGCCCACATGGCTAGGGTCACCTGTAGCCCCTTGCTGTTGACTGTGCGCAGCGGGTGGAATCCGGTGTGTAGGCCCCTTGCAGGCCCGCTCTGGTCGGGGATCTCTGAGTCCAGCCGGTCAACCTGATGTTTAATCGCGTGTCAGAGGCAGTTTCACTTTCCCTTAGTGGCGATGTCAGCACGGGCTGGTTCCTTTAGTGTTTTCTCCATGAAAACATCTCCGATTTTCTCTGAATTTTTTCCTGGCTGCGGTGCGAGGGGGCACCTTTATGCTTCTTTTGCTCGTTTTCCAGCATGGGGAGGGGTCGTGGAGTGGGGGCTAAGGGCCATTACACAGACCTCGGCGTTGGAGCTTAAACGGAGAGGAAGCTCATCTGTGCGCCCCCTGGTGGCCAATCCGATCCAAGATTTTCTAATAAAATGTGTTCCATTGCACCAGGGCATTTCCTTTGTCCCAATTCAGGTGTTACGCAAGTGCAATGTACAAACAGATGCTTTTTTATTCACCACTTGACATGCTGTTTGCCAATGTGCAAATGAGATGTGTTTCCAGAGTTAAACAGATGTTTTCTTACAACTGTTAGTCCATGGTTTGGCCTGACAAGCATGCATGTAATGTAATGTAATGTAATATAAAACACTGTTTGGAGTCTAATGTTTACCAGATGTACATGTGATGTATGTATGTATGCATGCATCCATGGTTTTATAAAGCAAAACAATCATCCAAAGGCATCTCAATGCTATCAAGAGCATGCAGTTCACATGTGACACATGTAAGGCATTGCAGAGCCATCGACCGTAAACAGTTGCTCTAGGGATTGATAGACCCATATACACATGCTGCTCTCCCCACCTTTAGTACCACACCATTTTCGGTCCAGCTATCACATATTCATTGAAACAGCACCCAAATCAACACATAAAACTGCTAATATGTTATTGTAGCAAAATAAAAGAGGTGACGATTGGAAGTTTTAGAATAAACTTTAACCTCTGCCATTGTTCTGGGCAACCCTCCACACCATTGTTGTTCTCCTGGCGAGCCGTTACAAGAGGGGAAGGACCATATGCAAATCTGGCCTGGTCCCACCCCAAAAGGGGTAGTCCAGCCCAAACTTCTTGGTCACATCCCTTCTGCAGGAGACCACAAGCATCCCCAAACATGTTTCGACCTTGCCGGACCTGATCAGTGAGGAGTAGCTTGGGTCTGTAGGCCCAGCAGGCATGTGACCCACATCTGTGCTGTTTCTTTCAGTCATTAATAAAATACACTTTTAATTATATGCTGTTAGTTTTTATGCTGAAGAGTGGTTTGTGAATTGTCAGAGTGCAACCCCTTTTGATGGGTGGCAGTGTCAGTGAAAATGCTGCATTTATTTCTCAGCCAGCTATGTTATGTGCTCTTCAAATCTGCACTTGGATTACATATTTGTTTTAGCTTTCTCTGGATAGCCACTGCAGAAAAACACCCACATAATCTGCCTCGGGTCCAAAGGAACTTTTTAAGGAAACAAAGTAGGCTTTTCTTTTCAAGTGTTTGCCTGTATTTTGCATGTGAAGCATAATATACATAACTTTTTGTCAACACAAACTATGGAGGTCATAACGACCTTGGCGGTAGGGGGTTAACGGGGCCGGTAGAGCTGCCGGCCCCGTTAACCCCTTACCACCGCATTACAAGGTTTGCTCGCGGGACCCGGTAAGGACGCCTGGGTCCCGCGAGCAGCCCAACATGCTAACAACGGGCCCGTTGTTAGCATGCTCCCCATTCCCATTGAGCCCTATGGGGGCTCGAATGGGAATGGGGATGGGTGCATGGAATGGGGAAATACCGGGCCCTCCAAGGTCGGAATGGCCCGGTTTTTCCCCATTCCAAGAACCCGGATCCGGTACCCGGAATGGGGGTAGCCATGCTGCAAATAGTAGCATGGCTACCTCCAAGGTCGTAATGACCTCATATGTCTTTCCCCTGACATTATTATGTTAGCTGGGGAACATTTTTCTCATGTCTTGCTTTAAACTGCAAACAAACATACCATGCCGGTTTGGTGTCAATGTTTGAAACTGTTTTTTATGTGAAAAGGACCTTTGAATTTCTTTTGCCATGTGTGAAATAAAATGCTGCTTTTCCTTTTGTAATGAATAGGTCTTTTTCACATGGCCCCTCATTGTGTTACTTGCAGAAACCCTAGAGTCTGCCTTAATAGGCCTGTTTTCAATGGGAACGATTTGCTATAAATGATAGAAGGTCATTTTTTTCAGTGGGCCCTTGAGTTCTGTTGGTTTGGGGCCTTTGATTACACCCCATATTCCCCCCTCCATTCTTCCATGATTCTTTTGTGGGAAGAGAAGGGCAGAGTGGGGGTTTCAACCGAAGTACCCTGTTATTTTCTTTCTTGTCATATTTTTCTTTTGGTTGGAGCCTGTCCGGCTCAATTTCCTTAATTAGGTAGTGAGCACTCCAGCCTTCCCTTCCGTCTTTGGGTTGGGGGTGTAGCAGAGCACCCACTTTCATCCTTCTTTCCAGGGTCCATGGGGTTTTTTCATGGACTCCCCTCTTGCCTCCAGGCTGGAAGTGAAGGATGTTAATGATCTAGCAAATAGGAAAAACTAACATTCAGTACTTTGTACACAACATATTTTCCCAGAAGATTTACACAGAATTGACAAAAACAACAACTGTGTGCAATTATAACATAAGAAATACTCACAATTTAACGAAACCGTAGATGGTTAAGTTGCCCTAATAAAAACCTATTAAATTCAATTTAAAAAACTTGTTACAGGGACATTAGGGTTACAAGTAAAACCAAACACCCCCTGAAATATGCTGGTTATGGTAAACTAAGTGACCATAACTCACGCCACCACCATGCACTGCTAAGACTAACACCCAGGACATCAACATGACATCACAAATGCCCTTGATGACATGACTGATAACATCACATATCTAGGCTGCTTGATTTCTTCACTGACATATGTTGGCCGGGTGTTTTTGTTCACTGACAGTCAGAATATGGAAATTTAAAAGGTACTCTATATCTAGACATTTTAACAACGTTTTTTCAGTGAATTTCATGGGTTTTTAACAGTGCACCCTAATTTGTTACATCTTCCTAACATCATATTTACCCACAATATAGTAGCATTTTTGTCCAATTTAAAAAGTTTCACCTTAAAACTATTCCACACTTTCTAGCATAATTTTTAACACTTCTGTGCAACTTTTCCAACTTATCCCACTGTTTTTGTGTTCATTGACGTTCGTGAACATCTGATGTAATTGCAGACTTTCCGGACAGTCTCACGTGATCACGCGTGTGCTGCATGATGACGTGTTCACAAACGCATTTGCACTTTGTGATCGGGTCCATGCTTAGCGAACAGTTTGGAACTGCATTTTCAGCTGATCTAGGAACTTTGAAGCTCAACATTTACCCTTGCACAGCTCTGACACCTATTCTTTCTCATTATCTATTAACAATACAGCGCACAGCACATACTTAGAAGAATATTAGCAAAACGGCTATTTAGCTTTAAAAAATTGCATCAGCTATTGCCATTCCTCCTTCCAAGAGCCACCACCACCAGCTGGAGAACCTACACAACGAAAGAAGTGCAATAATTCAAAAGACAATAACGAGGACCAGAAGATGAGGTAGAGGAAGTGCCTACCTCTAACACCCACAGAGAATCATAGTTGTGGCAATTCCTTACCACTGTTGGGGATGCACCAAAGGCTAAATCTGCCAAAGTGAAATGCACTGAGTGCAACTACTCAGTTGCGGACAACCTGGGCAGTACTCTAGGGGACCAACAATTCAGAGAATTACACAACCACACTGTGCAAGTACAATTTGTGAGATTTCTATCAAATCTCATGGGATTGAATACAGTCGACATGTGTTTCGACCACATGTCTTCTTCCAGGCTGATATCCACAAATTAAAACACCCCAAAGTAATATGAGTAGTCACAAACATCCATTAATCAAA
Source organism: Ambystoma mexicanum (assembly GCF_040938575.1). Lineage (NCBI taxonomy): Eukaryota > Metazoa > Chordata > Amphibia > Caudata > Ambystomatidae > Ambystoma > Ambystoma mexicanum. The sequence continues at coordinate 417,368,152 of NC_090925.1, forward strand.
AGTAACAAAGATTTTGCATTTTTGAAAATTTAAATCAAGCAAAAGATGGGGCTTTGTGAGGGAGGGGGGAGCAAGACAGAGAATTTCTGTATGTTTACAGAATCCAGTAAAATAAAATAAAAAATACATTGCTTGAACCCAACCATGAATATCGGGAAAAGATACAATTGTCACATATCATAATCAGGGAAGAAAAAACATAGCGGAGGTCATATGAATACATGTGAACAGGGCATTAATTGCCAAAAAAACACAGACAAGTCTTATGCAGGGTAGTGAAATTGCCAAGTTGATATAAGTGATACCCATTATTATGATCCGTTGGGTGACATCAGAGCCAAGTTCACCATAACGCATGCGTGTTTCATGCAGTGTGTGGTCATGTTACTTTTTAAGGCACACAACTAATGGGACTCCTGTGCATTTGAAAAATAAACAAAGTGACCAGCATTCCTTCAAATGTTGGCTACCTACCTGTAAAGGTTTCCTGTATTAACATCCGACATTTGGGAAGTACGAGCTAGAATTAAAATAAAGGCAAATCATGTTGCAACCTGATAGACTTCACTGAGGTTAACTGCGAAAAAAACTCAAGGACACTTTTCCTTACCTGATTGACATGAACTGAATTACACCGCCAATGCGGAACGAAAGTCTAACGATGGAAAATGAAGAAATCGTAGAAAAGGAGAGGGGAGGTGGCGCTGTCACAATTGTTTACTACATGTAGTCAGACCATAATGATCAATCTTGCCCTTGTAACTGCGGGCACTCACCTCCTGTCTCACGCCAATAGCACTAAAGCAACCACAAACTTTCCGAGGCAGCTGCCACCTCGTGGTCATATGACAGAAACACTAGACGTAAAACCGGAAGTAATATTTTCAGCAGCACGGTCCACCATCTTGGAAGGGGTTACCTAAGAATATAACACCACCTCCATGTGCTGCCACACCAAATCCAACCACTACAATGCTCTGAGAAAGGCTGTTCCTGTCTCAGGAAGTAGTAGGCTGTCTCCCTCTACCTCATCTTCCCCAACACATACTGAAACCACACATCATACTTCTATGGGACATAAAATCTCACCAGCTCCCTTACGGATAAAAGAGGCTATTGATCCATAGCCTTCGAAAACAACAGTACTCAGTATGTACTGCAACAGACACTGATTTGAATTGATTTTTGATTTTTTGCATTTGTAAAGCGCACCAAACGAAATAAACCGTACATCGGCGCAGATGATACAACTAAAGGTAGAAGCAAAGTTCAAGAAGAATCCCAGATGAAATAGGGACAACTACCTAAAAAGGAAAGTCTTCAGTGCCTAGCGAAATTGAAGAAGTGAGCTCATGGTTCTTAGAGAAAGCGGCAACGAATTCCACAACCTGGGACCATAGACGGAAAATCTTCTGTCACCTCTGGTTCTGGAAGCCGAGTGAGGAATGGTTAAAAGGTGTCTATCACAAGATCGCAATTGTATCGTGGGTGGATATGGCTGTATTAGCTCTTGTAAATACAAGGGAGCCATGCCATTAACACATTTATAGACAATACATGGTGTCTTAAATTTGATGCGATCATCGACTGATAGCCAGTGCAACTTTCGGCGAAAAGGTGAAACATGATCAGTTTTCTTCAGTCTGAATATCAATCTGATGGCCGCATTTTGCGCCCTCTGAAGCCGCTGAAGCTGTTTGATAGGAATACCCAACAATTGACTGTTGCAATATTCTAAGTGGGCACTAGTAAGAGCTCCTACCACAGATGCATGATCTTTAGTTGGTATGTAGGGAAGTGCTTGACGTAGCATTCGGAGGACGAAGTGTACTGCTTTGGTCTTAGCTCCCACCTGGGTTTCACAGCCCAGGTCTTCTTGCCACATACAGCCCAAATGTTTTTACTTTAGATACAAATTTTAAACTCTTGCCCAGAAATGATGGAATAGGCAGCTTCTTGGCTGCTAACAACTGATTTTTTGGTCCAAATAAAATCAATTCAGTTTTAGCAGCATTAAGTTGCAAGTAATTCTTGGAGATCCAGCTGCCTTTTTCCTCCAGGGAGAGCCCCAATTTGTTAAAAGCTTCCTGAAAATTGCCAATTTGTATGAAGATCTGGGTGTCATCAGCATATGAGTGAAAATTCAACCCATAGCGTCTCAGAATCTCAAGTAGTGGCCGAATATACAGATTAAACAACAGTGGCGCAAGCTCAAGCTCAAGCAAATAAGGTCCAATAGGAACTCCCCCACTCTCACCCGCTGCTGACGGTTGGTCAAAAAAGACCTAAACCACCTCAGTGCTAAATCAGATACTCTTCCAACCTCCTGCAGGCGGTCCAGAAGAATTTGATGATTCACTGTTTCAAAGGCCGCGGACAGATCCAACATGACCAGGAGGGTAAGCTCCCCTTGGTCCGCAGCCTTTAACAGTTCGTCCTGTACTACCAACAAGGCAGTCTCAGTTACATATTTTGGACGAAAACCAGACTGAAATTTGTCCAACAATAATTCATGTTCGACAAATTTCTGAAGCTGGTTGGTAACACTCTGCAGGAGGGAACAATTTCGAAGTGCTTTTGAGGCTGTAATCAAGGAACATGACAAACACTGCCTGCTACCTTAGATTTAACACACGTGAAACATCTTCCCCAGTTCACATGCCCCTGCATATCTGTTCTACATTACATTTTTCAGTGAAGTAGTTCGATTCAATACGATCTCCAAAATTCCCATTAGCATTTTCTACTATGCTAATGGAAATAATGGACAATTGTATCCTAGCAAAAAAAGCACAGAAACAATTCTTCTCTCTAGTATACAATAAAGGCCATAATCCATGGCCCTTCATGACCATCCGCAGTCTCTGCATTCCTCTGTCTAGCCCATGCCTGATTAGAAAAGCCGGATTGCACATGCACACCATCACACATGACAGCCCTTCTACTCTTATTATTGCATGTTTGTAATGCTCTCTCATTGCCTGCTTTAAACCATTCACACATAAATCCACCAATCACTTAAAAAACTCTACATATAGCCTATCAACATTTTGAACTTCCACACACCAACTGCCACTTAACAATATTCTACAAGTCTTTTGCATCTGCATTTCCTATACTTATGCCAAACAATTCTACATCTACATAGTGCTCCTATAAATGCACATATGCATTGTGCCCTGAAAAAAGTGCATAAATAAAAAGGGCAGTATGGATGGGCAAGTGCTCATGGTAGCCCAGGAGAAAGGTGCCAAGGGATGCCAAGGTGGGAGGCCACCAGCTAACTGCTGGGGCAGAGAAGTCCCAAAGGTAGGGTACATCTTAACCGTAACATTCCTTTAACAAAGTTTTTTCTGTGAATTAAATAGGTTTTTGTAAGTGGAAATGTTTCATAATGTTACATCATTGTATATAAGTTATTAATAATTCCTCTTTTGACATATATGAAGCAACTATAAACCTCCTTTAACATACATATTTTGCAGCACATACGTAGCAGTGCATGCTGGGGATGCTAGTCATTGTTCAATTGTCTAGATCATAAGGCTCGATCATTACCCCAGCCCCACCAAACCACCCTAGTTACCCACTGCACCTACCCAACATCCTAGTTCAGTGTCTACTATTCCCCCATAATGTGACCAATGGCCAGTACTCATAGCATGCTTGGCCATTCTCCACAATCCAACGGGCATGGTCTTCGGCCATGCCGCATACCCTAATAGGTAAATCAGAGTAGACATGTGGCCTTCCATCTGCTCATAAAGTTCCAAGTGCTTCCATACCGAATACTTGGTATTCTTATGGTATGGGGTCAGGAAGCTCTATATGACCTTGATTTGTCTTATTGGGTCTTTCACAAAACACTTGCTCTGTTTCCTTGCCTTTTTCTTCCCCTGCACCTCTAGTCGCTCCCTATCTCTATGAGATTGGGAATATCTCCCAGAGTCATAGGATCTGGACCCCTCTCGTCTGGACCGTAGTCAGCTTTACGGGTCACTTTCCTGGTAGTTACTTTCAGGCCCGGGATTACACTCAGTCTCTTCTTCACTCCTTTCAGGTAGTCTGGAGAAATGCCCCATTCCTCTGAATGGATTGAGCTTTTTAATATGCTCTTCCTGGGTTGAATCTCTGGCTTTTCTCTTCTCTTTAGATCCTTAGTTTATTTAACATAAAATATTAATTAAATTAATACCCCTTGGCAGAACACCACAGGGTGATTTTTGTTAAAATTCAAAATTAACCAACTATAGACTGTAATTTAATTGGGTAATCCTATTGGTCCAGCGTCCCCAACACAGGCCTTTAAGTGGAGGGGAGTCTGAAACCAAAATTCTCAAATCATCCCAATTTTTTCTGTCGAACACAGGCCATTAAGTGGAGGGTGATCTGAAATCAAAATTCTCAAATTATTCCATTTTGTTCTGTCCAGCTTCTCCAACACAGGCCTTTAAGTGTACGAGGGCCAACAATCCCAAATTCTTAAATCAACACAATTTTTGCTGTTCAACTTCCCCAACACAGACCTTTAAGCAAGGTGGGTCCCTTGAAATTCCCTTGAATTGGAGAGTGAATCTGAAATCCAAACTTCTCAAATCATCCCTATTTTTTCTGTCCAATTTCCCCAACACAGACGTTTAAGCAAGGTGGGTCTGAAAACAAACCGCTAAATCACCCTTTGTTTTTTTTAAAGCAAAAGAGTGGGTGAAATCATAATTGCCATCTGCATTTGTAGCAATCTATAAACCAAACTGCTAGCCTTTTAAGCGTGCAGGAAATTGAACAGCACTATAGATGTAAAGTGTTTTTGTTCATTAATCCGTTTGATTATTTCTTGAAGTGTAATCTGTAAAAACACAAAGAATTGTGATTTGTGTTTTTCTCAACCAGTTTGTGGGGTTTATTTCTGTAACAAGACATTTAATTGTGAGCCACAAAGAAGGTGGCATGTGTTGTTTTGGGGTGATCTCCACTGTTTATCAATCAAATAAATCTGAATATATTATCCTATACCACGGTCTGGTTCTTGGCTTGCTGCGGGCACAGAATGAAAGATTTGTGTGACTCTATATGAATCTTCAGTAAAGCCAGCACTAAAAAAACGATTGGAGGGATCCTTGATTGGGGTTGGGAAGGAACACCCCAACTAAAGGGTGATCTCAATATAACACGACAAATTGGGGGCTCGTCTGGGATCTGGTCTATTATTGTTGATTCATGACGACAGGATATTCATTTTGGTGTAACTGCATTGAGGTAGATACAAGGTCGCAGTGCATTGTTAAAAGGTCACTGTAATGCTCCACCCCTGAGTTCCAGGGAGGTGTATAGGTTTAGAAAATGAAGACTGTGTAAAGTGCTATGGAAAAAAGGAGATTGAATAAGAATTGATTTTTGATTTGGCATTGTGTGTTGAAATCAAGCAGGGTGATTTTTGCCTATGTGCAGAGAAAGGTTTGCAAAAGTTGCAACAAGCCATTTTAAAATGACTACCATAGAAGTGTGTGATGCTAGTAATCACCTCCTGGCTAAACTGTTCATTTGAGGAGAAAGGGGAGAGGGCAAAGCCAGGGGCTGGCAAAGTAGAAACAGGTCACCTCAGTGAGTACTGACATTTGGTGTGATGGTGGAACATTGCACAAAGCATTAGAGACACTTTATATGATCCAACATGCTTGTGAAGAACGGAGTCAAATGGCTCAGCTCACAGCTTATTTATACTTCCACTTACAGTTAGTGCAAGAACGAGTGCAAAAGAGTGACTGGAAACAGGCTCAGAAAGAACTGACACAGCTTGGAGATTAAGTGCAGCAGAGCAATGGTTTTGAGTTACAACAAGAAAGGTTCATTGAGAAACTACAGGATGAGCTGGAAACACAACAGCAAGCGAGTGCAGAGAGAGAGATAGAGTTCACTGCACTGCATATTGCATGTACAGAGGGTGCAGACACTATGAATTGCCAGGATTCCCTATTGAATGATCAGACTGGTCATAACAGAGGGTTGTTAGATGAAATTGTGATCCTCAAACAACAAATGAGGGAATTGGAAAAGGAAAATAGTCAATCCATCATTAATGAGAGTGACTCACAAAAGAGGTTTGAATGTAAATATTCTGAAACAACAGAATGTACAACTGGTCAAAGACCAAGATGCATTCAGGTTGAAAGTGGATGCAGAGTAGGGACAGTCAGGTCATCAGGAACTGACCAGAATTAGAGAAGAAAAGAATGAGCTAGTAGAGTTTGTGAGACAAATAGAAGCTGAACTATTGGTGGCAGTGAATTGTAGGGATGAGCAAGAGAAAGAGATTATTCTCTGGAAGGAAGAGTGCCTTGAATATACATGCAGCATATAAGGTTCACAGAGGAAGGATTAATCAGTTCAGCATGAGGTGCAGCAAACAAAAGACTGGTTGGTAGCTCAGGGCAGGGTGTTGGACTTTAATCAGGCCTTAGTGTCAGAATTAAAATGCCAGCTCTGGTGATTTAACATACCCTCTTATGGGGCATTTTCTTCAGAAACACAGAGGTAACATCAAATAGATGTAATTTCTAGGCCTAGCACATGTACCTCAACACAAGAGACTGGGCAAAAGAGAACTCAAATTGCGACAATTGGAGGCTTCTCTAATCTGCAAATTTGACACTCTAAGACCGTCACGTCTACATTTTTATTCTGAGATGTATGTGTTCTTGCAATAAGTAAGCATGGTATATGAAAAGCATGATGACTATCAGAGTCAAACAATGAGATTATACTTCCATATTGATCTAGTAGATACACTTTAGAGATTCTCCTTAATATTCCTAGGAAATGCACTAACACTTTAGAATATATCTGGTGGTACACTTCAGCACCTTAATACATATATATGGCTGTATGCACTAGCACTTTTGAAAACCAATCATCTAGAGGGGAGGAAAATATATATTGCTGAAAAAGGTGTATCTCTGACATTGAAGTATATGAGCCTCAGAATTCATTGGCTTGCTTGTTTTATATTGGGAGTATAGATTAAGCTGCGACCCAGAATCATTTATACATCTGCATTTTAAAACAAATGGTTTTTACTACAGTGGATTCAACTTCTGTAATAACATTGTGACATTTGTATTATGTCACTGTTGTAAAGATCTGGTACACAACCAACATGCACTGTGTTGTCATGTGACAATGTCTCTGTATGGTCATATTAGCCCCATGACATGGATAGTTTATGATTTATCATTAATCATTTGATTTTGATATCACCTGCTATCTAAAGATAATGCATTTGCACTTTCTATATGGCTATCATTTTTCTTTTAATGTATTTATGATGCACTGTGGGAATTTACATCATATAGCCACTTGATATAGTTGCTATATAGTTTCACTAGCTTTGTGAAGCACACATTTTGATATACTTTTTTGCTGTAACTAAGTGTTGTTTAATGCAAATGCACTTGCACTTTTCATGTCGATATGAATAATGTAGCATTAGCTGTTTTTTAATATATTCTGATGACGTTGTGCAATTGGAACATTATTAAATGTCTTTGTAGAAGACAGGTTTCGTATGGCACACTATGTGACCAGGACTCGCAGTTTATATGCGAGAAGAAGCACTAAGTGGAGATGCTGCTGCTTTCTGTGATTCGCTTCTTAACACTCCCCTTAGGGCCGCGTGATCCTGTTCTGTTATCTTTAACAGGGTAGGATCAGTTCTATCATAATAAGCGCACTAAACACCTATTTTGCTGTAATTCATAACAAGCTGAAAAGTAGAGGCAAGGAGCTGGATGCCCACCCCCAGATAGCTCGCTATATCAGCAATAATGGCAGAAGTGCGTTACTTTACCCTTGGATTCATGTTAATGTGGTCATTCCAATATGGTGGCCACTTTTTGAGTGTATTTGCTCAGCATATAGCAATTTTTTCCATTGAATTTCATAGGTTTTTATAAGTGCAACTTAACCATAACGTCCACTTAACTAAGTTTTTTCATTGAATTTCATAGGTTTTAATTAGTGCAACATAACCATAATGTCCCTTTAACAAAGAGTTTTCATTGAATTTCACAGGTTTTTATTAGTGCAACAAAGTTTTTTCATTGAATTTCACAGGTTTTTATTAGTGCAACTTAACCATAACGTCCCTTTAACAAAGGTTTTTCATTGAATTTCATAGGTTTTTAGTAGAGCAACTTAACAATAACGTCCCTTTAGCAAAGTTTTTTGAGTGACTTTCATGGGTTTTTACCAGTGCATACTATTTTCCTACAACTTAATAATATCATACTTAGCCAATAAGCAATATTTTTGTCCAATATACAAAGTTTGACCTTAAAGCTCTGCCATTTCCCACCTTGTAGCATAATTTTTAGCAATTTTTTAAAACAATTTTGCATCCGTAGACGTCCGGGAACGTCTGACTTCATCGCTGACCTTCTGGACAGTGTCACTTCACCATACGCTCGTGCACGGCATGGTGACTTGTTCACGAAGGTGTCCGCACTTCATGATCGGATCCGTGCTTCGAAGACAGTTCGGAACTGCATTTTCTCCTGATCTAGGAACTTTCAACTTCAAAATTTCGCTTGAACACCTCCTACACCTTTTCGTACTCACTATCCATTACCAATCTAGTACACAGTACATACTTGGAAGAATTTTATCAAAACTGCTATTCATCTTAAAAATGGCATCAGTTATTGTCAACCCTCCTCAGTGAGAGCCACCACCACCACCAGCTGGAGGACCTTCACAACAAAGAAAGCGCAGTACTTTCAAAGACAATGAAGAGGACCAAGAAGATGAGGTAGAGGAAGTGCCTACTTCTAGCACCAAGATTGAATCATGGTGTGCCATTTCTTTGCTACTATTGGGAGTGTACCAAAGGCTAAAGCCACCAAAGTGAAATGCACTGAGTGGAATTTTGTACTCAGTCGCAGATTACGTGGACAGTACTCCTACGGCACCACCTTCATGCGCCGCCACACCAAATCCAATGACCACAATGCTCTCAGAAAGGTTGTTCCTTTCTCAGCAAGTAGTAAGCTGTCTCCCTCCACCTCATCTTCCACAACAAATACTGTAACCACACAGCCTGATGTCTGCGGGCTTTGGCGCATTATAAATAAATGAATAAATAAGGAGGGCTATGGACCATTATCGTCCATTGCAGCCCCTGAAATGGAGGATAAAGGCCATTAGCACCCCTGGTTCCCAAATCGGGAACTCATGGTGGTAAAACATAGATTTTTCTACTTATAGCGGGACGCCGCAGGTATCTCGCTGTAAGAAGGAATGATTATCCTTCCTACAGTAGGACACCTGCGGCATCCCGCTGTAGGAAGGAAAATCCTTTTCCAAGACAGCCAACATGGAAAGAGAAGGCGGGGCTCCATACACAGCCCCTCTTCTCTTGCCATGGCAGCCTGCAAAACCCTATGATATTACCACAAGCACTATTTTTCCCTTTCAAACCTATCCTACCTATATATGGTATATGACTATTTTTTGTACCTACATTATGACACTTGTCAAAAAATAAAACACAGGCACATTTGCAAAACCATGCTTTAATGTCCTTGCCAGTGCTCCTCATGAGTTTTCTCAAAATGTATGTACATACAATAGTCATATGACTTAGCCCCCATTTCACAAAATCCATTCAGTCTTTACTCAAACATTGAAGTTTGGGTCTGTAATCTTTCTCAAAACTTTTGTCCACATTCGTCAAATAGCAACAAAGTTATAAGCCATCTAAAAATGTTGAGACCCCCCTTTAATTTCACCCCTCTTCAGAAAATCCCACAAACTTTAGAAAACCATTTATATCTAGATCCAAAATCGTATTGCCAAATGTTGTGCAGATTTGTCAAATGATACCACATTTATATGCCTTTACAATATTCCGGGCCCCCCTCTAATTTTGCCCCCTCTTGACAGAATCCCACAAAACTATTCACGATTAGTTCTAGAATAAAATTGCAAAATTACATGCAGTTTCGTCGAGTGGCGCAAAAGTTATGAGTTATAAGCCATCCAAAAACTGCTTTTCCCCAACCCTGTAATGCAGAAATAGGTACCGATGTCCTAGGACATCTGAAGTGTCCGCGAACACTACAGAACTGCCCCAGGACATTTGGAGTGTTCGCGGACTGTCGGGGGGGTGAAACAACCCGTGTTTTGGCATTACCATATCCCATCCCATTCTCATCCCCCCACATCCTCAGAGATTGTTTGTTGAGTTTGACAAGTGCAATGTTGCTTTATTTTAAAATGTTTTTGCTGCTCTGTCCAAGGACCCCAAAAAAGTCTGCTAATCCAAGATGGCGGGTGTTTCAGGAAAACAGATGCTTTTCACGCTTAATCACCACCCAATCAGTGGCCGCGTCCTGATGGCTGTGGACCACGCAAAAGTCAGTGGCCCTCATTACGACCCTGGCGGAAATCAACTGACATGACCGCCATAGCGTAAATAGCATTTCCGCCACTGCACGATGGAGGAAAGTGCGGCTAATTCTGACCCATCGGGCACGAGCATTACGCCATGGTGGAAGTGCAAAGTCCGCGATGGCGGAAATGACCCCAAAACGCCCCTTACCGCCGTCGTACGTCGCCCTAGGTGCAATTCCGCCACCCATATTAGTGGTCACCGTAATGAGCGGTCAGCGCAAAATACGGTCACCGTAAATATACGGAAACGGAAGTAAAAACATGGGGCCGGAACGGGAAACAGCACGCCGTACACCTATAAAATCAGAATCACAACACAACCATTAAAAATACGACCCTGAGACACATCCCAACCCGTTAGCCACCCCAGTTAAAAAAATAAATATGGCAAAAGCGGCAGGTCCACTTCTCCCACGAGGAACTCACCGTGCTCACAGAGACCCTCCAGGAGAACGCTGCCGTCGTCTTCTCGACGCAAATGACCAGGACGGCACTTGCGAACAAGAAGGCCATATGGGCGTTGGTGGCACAGCGAGTAAGTGCGGTGGGGACCGCACCCCGCAACCCACAGCAATGCAGAAAGCGATGGGACGACCTACGGATACGCGTCCGGAGCATACTCTCTGCCAACCGGAACATTGCCACAGCTACCGGGGGAGGATCGGATTCACCCATCAAGTTGACCCCCTGGGAAGAAATCTGTGCCTCCACCATTGGAATGGAGAGCATAGAGGGAGTCGGAGGGATGGAGAAAGGAGTGCAGACATCAGAAGAATCAGGTAGGTGGCCCAAATGAAACTATGCCAAATCCACAATTACCACCCATGTGAAGTACCATGTGTCCCCATAGTGCACTAGAAACACATGTCCAGGAGAACGACCACATACATTGCCATGACAGCGCCCCTTAAAAGTCAGATTAAATGAATAAATACTTAAAAATCCCAAAAACACACTCTACATGTGCAGCATGCACACCCTAACTGCAGACTGCAAGATAACTGCATCCCCAATGCACACAAAAATGAGACCACCTCCAAGGCCCTGACCCAAATCACCCCCAGGTACCACCCCAATGCATGTGATACAATTGCCATTACAATTACCACAGACCCATGAATAACGCTCGCCCTCCTTTACTCCACCACAGGGTCCGATTCCAACGACGAGCTTCAGGACACCCCTACCAGCACACCTGCAAAGAGGGCCAAGACCAACGGCCAAAGACCCTCCACCTCAGCTGCACGGATCAAGACACGGCAGCAGCACAAATCGAGTGGCAGCACACTGGAGGGGACATCAACAGACACCCCAGCAGCCAGCATGTCCACAACAGCAGCACCACAGGTCCCCCCAATGGATGCCACAGAAGGCACTGCTTCTGGTGGCAGCAGCACCACAGGTGACACTGCATACATGCCAGCATGCTCCGACACAGAAAACGGTGCTGCCGAAGTAGGACACATCCATGACCTGTCTCAATCCCCCTGTTCGTATCATCCCGTACACCATGAGGAAACCACGCAGGGGCACCCACAAGACGACGACTGGCCAACCCCCACAAGGCCTGTTGCAAGGCAACATGAGGCGTCCAGCCCCTCTGTGACACCACCGCAAATGGGCATGGGCCAGCAGAGGCAACAGTCCCTCGAGCAGATGATAGTGCAACAGCAGCAAATGGCCACGCTCCTCAAGGAGCATGCTGATGAATGTGGGGGTTCTAAGGCAGCCATTGAAACATCTACTGAGACACTTAGGGCAGAAATGGAGAGAAGTACCGAGAGCCTGAGGGGACAAATGGAGAGAAGTACCGAGAGCCTGAGGGGACAAATGGAGAGAAGCACCGAGAGCCTGAGGGGGGAACTGCATGCGACGTCCAAAGACGTATGTGGTGAACTTGCCGCTGTGCGCCGTGTGCTCACTGAGCTCTCACAAACCCTTAGGGACATGCATGGACGTGAGCAGGCAGAGACATCATCCGTTGCAAGTTCCGTCCAGGGCAGCCCCCAAAGTAGATCTGGGAGGAACCGGCGCTCCACAGGCAGGGGTGCCCCTGATACCCGGAGAGGGGGCTTGCAATAGCGTCTGCCCACTGACAATGAGCGTCATTGGACACTGGTGTTCGGGGGGGGGTAGGAGGGTGGAGGGGGTGTGTTGTGCTTCTTTGGGTGGCGGGTCGATTGGGTGTGTAATGTCATTTCACATCTGCAATACAATTCTTCATATTCATCCAATGAGATGTGTGGACATTGATCTCTGTGTACGAGGCCTATCTTGGCGTACAGTCCAAATCGTGCATGTTCCAGACACACACAGTGCCACAAGTCCCGTGTCCATGTAACAGCCACCAGGCGTGAGTGCTAGAAGCATGCATCTATGAGATTCTGACGTAATTCACGTGCCTCCTGTGCCTCGCGGACCCCTTGAGGTGCTGCCACATCCCCACCCTCATCATGACCATCTTCAGGTGCTAGCAGTTCTGCGTCGGGGGGCATGGCCACATTCCTACGTACGCACATGTTGTGTAGCATGACACATGCCATGACCATCTTTGCCACCTTCCCATGGCGGTACAGGAGTGCCCCGCCAGACCTGCTGAGGCAGCGGAAACGAGCCTTCAGTAGGCCGAATGCCTGTTCTATGACCACACGGGTACGTGAGTGGGCATGGTTGTAGTCCTCCTCATGCTGGTCCTGTGGGTTCCGGATTGGTGTAAGGAGCCATCTCTTCAGTGGATACCCGCCATCACCTGTATGTGGACAAGAAAGGATGTTTGTGGAATGTCATTGCTACGTACGCATCCCCCCCCCTTCCTGCCAGGTCATTCACGCATCACCTACCCCACATACTCATGCATTAAATGAGACTCACCGAGTAGCCAGGATCGGCGCCCTGCGTGTCGCTCCATGTAGCGTGGTATTCTAGAGTTCCGCAAGACCATGGAATCATGTGTTGATCCTGGAAATCGGGCAGAACAATGTGTAAAGATCCTGTTGGAGTCACACACCATTTGTACATTGATAGAATGGTATTGTTTCCGATTGCGGTACTGGGCCTCCATGGCATGTGGGACAACCAATTCCACATGGGTGCAGTCGATGGCACCAATGCAACCCGGTATGCCGCCAAGTCCATGGAATCCCACTTTTGTGTTTGTAAGCTCCTGCTCCGAGCGTGGTAAAGTGATGTAGTCGTCTGAGTGCTTCAGGAGGGCATCAAGCACTTGGAATAGTGTCCGTGAGAATAGGGGCTGTGAAATGCCATGCAACTGTCCGACTGTGTGCTGGTAGGTGCCTGTGGCCAGGAAGTGGAGTACAGACACCACCTTCAGTAGGGGTGGGATGGCGGTTGGGCTATCTATCATGCTGACAAGGTCAGCGTGTGTCATGTCGACAATGGCGGTTATGGTGTCCCGGTCCAAACGGTAGAGGGTGTGGATCTGCTCAGCTGTGAGGTTGAACGGATTAGCTCGGAGGCGTGGGATTGCGGGCTGCCTGCGTGGTGGTAGTGGCTGTGCTGGTGGGGCTTGCTGGCCATGCCTTGCCCTCCTCCTCCTCCTCCTGCGTCTCCTCTGTGCGGCCGGTTGTTGTAGTAGTTGGCGTTCGTCTTCTTCTTGAAGTTGGAGTACTTGCAGTGCAATCAGGTCCCCCAGGCCCAACATCGCTAGTCCTGCCGGTAGCATTCTGGAGTGGGTGTGGTTGTGGGAGGGGTTTGGGTATGCAATTTATGTATTTTCAGGCTGTATAGCCTTCACCTGTGGTGATTCATTCCACCTGTGTCAGCTGCAATGCCTTTCGTGCGAGCACGTCCCGCACACGACGCTGCAATTCGACGCATGGCATCTTGCATTTGCATTCATGTTCTTAATCCCGAAGGCTGTGGGATATTGGTTTATATGTTAATTCTGCTATGGTCCCATTGTTGCACATACGATATTTGCATTCGCGAGCAGACTTGTGAAGGGTCAGTGGAATGTAGTGCTCGATCAACGGTGGACCCTCATGCAGCACTGTACCGACGTTCACCGACGGCGGGGAGTCCCATCAGTGATTGAGGCCAGTTACCATTTTCACACACAGCCGCACTGCATAGATGTATTTGTGAATACAAGCGTTCACAGATGCCTTTTCAACGTGATGTTGCAAATTAGGAATTCGAAGGACTGCCCTTTCGGTTTTCAACTAGCGGCGTGGAGACGCCCACAGGTCTGACTGGAAATGCAACGTTCTATTGTTGAATGTCCTTGGGACAGGGCCCATGACGGGAATGCAATGATTGATATGATTTGAATGGGATGCGCTATAGCGTAGTGGACGATAAGGCAGGACGTTCCCAAATACATGTGACTTCACTACACAAGGAATCCGGGCAGGAGCACAGTGGATTTTGAAGGCTGCATTACGCACAGACTCAATGGAAATTTCGAATGTTATGTGAGTGAATATTCAGGCGTTTTCATTACGGGATGAGGGAATGATGAATGGATGCATGGAAAGATGATTTAATTGGGAGTCTGCCATGTACATGGCTATTTGGAATCTATCCCCTTCCCCTGCGCTATGTGATGCAAGGCTGCCATAGTGGAACCATCGTCTGTCTGCCCTTGTTGAACCCTCCCTGTCTCGATGCGCCTTCAATCACTTGTGTCTATGCACGTTGATGATCCCATCTGATGGATCCTGTTCTGACAGGCGCATGCACACAGACACTCGTTTGAAATAGTGTATTCACCTCGATTTGTGTCGTAATGATTCGCAAGTGATTTTTGGGTGCAATTGATCCTTATGAGTGGGCTAGCATGCATATGGTTGTAGGTTTGGTGTGTTGAATGAAGTGAGTAATACATATGAAGTTTGGATGCCCATACTATCTTTTTTTTCATTTGGGTGACAGGTATCTCCTCCCCTTCTGCCGCTGCCATCTGTACGCCACTCCTGCAGATGGCTTCTACAGTCGACACCTGCAGCTTCGAGTTAATCAGTGGAGCACCATTACGATCTTATGGGACGATCGCCAATGGCCCACATGCCCTTACGCAGTACTAGTGGCTAGGTGCAGCATACCTAGCTTCCAGCTGGACTAGTGCCTACTTCATGGGACGGGCCTGCGGTCCTAGGTGCTTCCATGTTGCCTTTTTGGACGTGGATGTAGCCCCTGTGTGCCATGAAGGTACAGGGCGTCACACATGGGGAAGCTGGTCATTTATTGCGGATGCAGCCCACAGTGATGCTGATCATTTGTGAGTTTATGCTCAAATGGCTGTATGGGCTTGGTGATTTTGATGTGCATTAAATTTATATTCAGATATTAACCGTGTAGCGTTATTCTTTGCTAGTAATGTGGCATATTCCGATTTGTGGCGCGATGTATTGTGAGGTGTTCTGCATTGGGTTCCGGCTTCTGGGTACAGTTGTGTGGTACGTGCTTATGCTGATGGTTGGTTTGACTACTGGCATGTGTACAGGGCTGGTGCAGTCTCCCTCAGGTTACTGCTTTGACTGTTGGTTTACACTGGTGGCAAGCGATGGGGGACTGTTGTTGTTTTGTGTCATGGAATTTTCAGTTCATTTTGATGTACTTGCACCTTCAGATGCCTGTGCTGCATCAGTACGGTAATGGTGTGTTGCCAATTGTGGATGGCCACTCACAGGGCACTTGGGGCCCATGCATGCATTTGTTCGTTGGCATGCATGGGTGACTTGTACATTTCACTGGTTGCATGGTGTGACTGCATTGCGCCTACGAGGAGTTGTGCAATGTGGCCAGGGAGTGGAGTACAGGCACTCAGTAGGGCCATTACGGTTGGTTTGCAATGCCGTAGTTCTCGCCATGGCGGAATGGTACTTTCCGCCATGCTTGATGGCGTTAGGTGAATGTCCGCTGAGGTCAGCATTCGCGTACCGTTGCGCCATGGCGGATATTGCGGTTTTGCACGGCGCGCGTGCGCGTACTTGGTGCAGTTAGCGTTGGCGTTCATTACGGTGTCGCTATTCGCATCGTACTTTA
Organism: Ambystoma mexicanum; assembly: GCF_040938575.1. Classification (NCBI taxonomy): domain Eukaryota; kingdom Metazoa; phylum Chordata; class Amphibia; order Caudata; family Ambystomatidae; genus Ambystoma; species Ambystoma mexicanum. The sequence goes on from NC_090925.1 coordinate 417,384,604, forward strand.
CGGTGACGGGTCATAATCGCAACGGGCGGTATTCGATGGCGGTATTACATTTCCGCCATCGTTTTTCGTATTCCGCCAGGGTCGTAATGAGGGCCAGTGGATTTTTCTGCCCAATCAGAGGCCAGTCTGCCGACCGAACAGGGAAGTGAGTAAGTGGAGCAGACATAGATATCACACATTTTTTTGCCTTACATTTTGGTCATTTAAAAAAAAACTACTGGACGGATTTAGACCAAATTAACAAAAGCAAGCTTTTGGGACCAAGCAGTCGCTCCTGCTGCAAATTTGGTGAAAATCCATCTAGCGGTTTGGGATTTAGGCATGACAGAAATCTTTTCCTATTATGTCTATGGGAAAAAAAGACATTTTGCGACCCCCCCTATAACTTTGCCCCCCTCTGATCAAACATCACCAAACATTGCAAAAAAAATCAGAGTGGGCCATATCCTTTCTTTGCAAAGTTGGTGAGGATTCGTCCAGGGGGAGCAAAGTTATAAGCCACTTAAAAACTGCTCTTCTTATGGGTTTAGCAACTTAACCATAACTACATGGCGGCCGCTACCACAAGCCATGTAATATATATATAGATTATAGCAGATTATATACATTTATATGTAAATAATCTGCTATAATACAGCAGATTATATACATGTATATAGCTGCTTCAGCTAATCGTAGGGAATTTAATAAAACAATAGCCGGGTTCGCACCATGTTGCACAGCCGTTTTCCAATTTTCTGCTGTTTTTACAAAATGCATAATCATTAGGAACATGCAATCTATTTGCCACATTCCTAATTTTACCCTCCACCAGTTCACCAACCCTCAAATTCGGGACATGTTCAGAGCAGCCACAAACACCTTTTAGCTGGTCATTACAATTCCCTAAGACACAGGTGGAGGAATTTTAGATCAACAAAATCGTAAGGAAATTATCAAAAAAATTAAACCAACATATAAACAGTGCGACTTGTGGTTTCTTGGAAAATGCAATCATTGTGACAGTCCATTTAAACAAAGGGAATCTTCCTATGTGCACATATGAGATTCCCTTGCCCCAGGCCATTTGCCACTCCTAGCCAGCCTGTGACCAGAGTTTTTTATTTTTATTATAGCCGCTTTGTTTTTTTTAATTCAGAGTTCAGCCTTGATTGCAGCCCCTGTTTTCACACCTCCCACTACATTCTGGTCATGCACTGGCTACAACATTGAGCCTGCACAGAACTGCCTTCAGAGACAGCAGGTCTAGGTAAACGTGGCTTTCAACACCCTTTGGGGAGGCCACATTTTATTGCTGTTGTAAATAATGGAGAGGAAAGTCAGGCTTTTACCATTTGTCCTTGGCTGAAAGGAACTGACATATAACATTTTCTAATATCAGCCTTGACTCTTTGACATACAGTGTGTTTTACTGATCAGGATTTACTTTGATTTTGTGCTGAAAGTATAGCACTGTTTCTTTCTGTCATTAATAAAATACACTTTTAATTATCTGCTGTTTGTTTTTCTGCTAAAAAGTGGGTCTGAATTGTCACAGTGGACCACCTTTTGATGGGTGGCAGTTTCAGGGAAAATGCTGCATTTATTTCTCAGCCAGCAATGTGATGTGCTCTTCCAATCTGCACTTGGATTACATATTTGTTTTAGCTTTCTTTGGATTTTCACTGCAGAAAGACACCCACCTATTCTGCCTCGGGCCTACGGGAACTTTTCCTGGAAACAAAGTGTACTTTTCTTTTCAAATGTTGGCCTGTATTTTGCATGTGAAGCATAATATACATTACTTTTTGTCAACACTCACTATGTCCTTTCCCTGACATCTTTATGTTAGCAGGGGAAATGTTTTCTCATGTCTTGCTTTAAACTGCAAACACACACGCAAAGCCGTTTTGGTGTCAATGTTTGAAACTCCTGTTTTTCAGGTGAAAGCGACCTTTGAATTTATTCTGCCACTTTGTATTGACAGGTAGGCCTTTTTCACATGCCCTTCCTTGTTTTACTTGCAGAAACCCCACAGTCTACCTCAATAGGCCTGTTTTCTGTGTGAAAGTGCTGTTATAAATTGTGGCAGGTCTTGTTTTTCAGTGGGCCCTTCAGTTCTGTTGGTTGGGGGCCTTTGATTATACCCCACAAACATTAACATTTATATATAGCCTAAGGGAAATCAATGGCCTCTACTCGCTGACCATAACTCTGCTGGAACTCCTACTTAACATCTACCTAAACAGTAGCTGTTACAACAGGGGCCTGCCACTAGACATATGTATATCGATTAGGAGGGCATTGAAGAAGTCCAATGGACTAGTCACTAAGACACATACAATAACTTCCAACTTGTCCAGTGGCATGAAAGAACACATTCCATGCAGCCATCTGATGTTAAAATTAAAATCCATGGAAATGGCCTGAACCTTATTAACTGTATCATGAAAGTATTTAACCTGAGACAAGAGCTTGACAATGTTTCCAAAACTCTGCAAGCGATGGGGTGTTGGGAGAGATAATGTCTTAGTGTTCACAGGACCTCCTCCATTTTCTGATAGTTAAGATGAAGCCAGATAGAGTCCATCCAGGTTGAGCAGTCATCCAGGCTTCATGAATGTAGAGTGAAACTGATTTCAGTTTGGCTGTATCTGCAATACTGTGGTGAAATGAATATGTATGCTTTAACTTCATATGTCAAGACAACATGGCAAGTGTGGATGAAGACAGGCTAGGGTCATTGGTAGTACTCATTGCGCTGCTGGTATAAAGGGTATTAAAGTAGCATCCAGCACCAATGTCTTTTGTATGATACAACATCATAGTTGACCTCAGGTGCAGAGGCCAGCATTTCAGCCAGCTGCTTTTGTTTGGCAAGCCAGGCTCACATGCTCCTTTTGCAGTAATTATCTTTAAAGTGGCATTTATTTGTGACTGCACACCTACTTGTCCATTAGTCTCACCCATATTTAAGGGGGTTGGTGGTGACTCTGCAAGTGGCTTTTTAAAGCAAATGCCCTATTCTGGGAGAGATTTCTGACCTTTGTTCCAGTTTCTAGGGTCATCTAAAGAAACGTTTAGCATGGCTTCATCATCCAACACTGCATTGATGGCTTAATCCTCCTTCTGTATATTCTCCCAATTTATGGTTTTGTAAAGCTTCATACTAATTGGTTCTTTCTTCCAAAATGTTATCATGTGCCAGTTCAATGATGGGTATGTGCGCCATTGAGTCAGTTGGAAAACGTTACTGTTTGGTTACTGTACGAGATGAGTCATGCATAATAATTTGCATTATTTTAAATTATCCCTTTAAATTAAGATTTGACACAACAATGGGCTTCATTACGAATTTGGTGGTGTAATAAAAATATGCAGTCATTCCACTACTGCCACTTTTATGCGGGAAAGGAATTACCAATAATGTTATTGCACTGACGAATTCCAAGTTTGGAGGTAAAGTGACAGATTGACCTCCCACGAAATGCTGGAAGTTAATCCTCCACTTTACCTCCAAAAATCTGTGGATTTACCATGTGTACTTACCACTTACCGTTCACTGTAAATCAGCGTAAAATCTGCAGAGAGTCTTACGGACTCCAAAAATTGAGATTTACACCACCATGCCACCACTTGTAATCCCACGGAAAAAGCAAACAGAATCAAGAAGTGATAACAGAATGTTTTTGGGTGATAAATCAGCAGATTTACTGACAATTTACTTCAAAACTTGCAATGAGGCCCAATGTCTTCAATGGTTAGGATGAGCAGCATGTTGAATACAGTCCACTCGTTCATCAGTTAAACAATAATGCACTTTACTGTACTTCACTTAGCATGATTATATCAAATTGGGAGCAGTGTTTCTCTGCCAAATCCTGGGAAATATAGTAATGGCCTAATTTAGAGTTTCTTAACACAAAAGGCCTATGCTCCTCTCTGGCGCTCAAACAAATATGTGAAAACATGGAAAAAGAGAGGATATTGAGCGATTTTAGTCACCTGTCGCCTAGGTATCTGTCCCTACAAAGAGACTCTAGCTGTCCTTAAATGTGGGAGTCTCGCCCTAGCTAGCAGTGGTGAGCCACCTATCTAGGTGAGGGATAGAAGGAGAAATCTTTCCCTATCTAGATAATTTGTTAATACCATGTGTGTATCTAACATAAGATCACAATACAAATCCTAAAAAGTAAAATGTAGAAAAGTAGTATGGCTGGACTGGTACATTCATACCGTTTTATTAGTTACTTTGTCCAGTCTACTCGTATAATAACTCTCAATGAGCAACAAAATTATATTGTTGTTTCAAGTTAAGGACTTCTTCCACATGCTTGCGTAAAGGTGTCCTGCTGGCACACAAACAGACTTTGGTGAAGAGTGAAAGATCATGTTACGGAAGAGAGGCTCTCTTTACACTGGCTGAGAGTAGAAGAACGTATAAAGTTCAAGGCTCTCTGCCTGGTTCACAAGTGCCTCTATGGCACAGCGCCCGCCTACCTGAAAACGAGTGTAGTACCCTACAATCCCAGGAGAAATCTACGATCAGGGGGCAAATGCCTATTGATCGTGCCCAAGTTTAAGCTGAAAACCGGGCTGGGCAGATCTTTTCTTGTACTGGCTCCCAAATTGTGGAACAGCATCCCTGAACCCCTGAGGTTGGAAACTAATCACTCCACCTTTAGGAAGGTGCTCAAGATTCACCTTTTCAGATTAGAAATCGGGTGATGATGTCTCTTAGAGGCCTTCTGGTGGTTAGTAGACCCGTTAAATGTCGTATGTCATGTAGTATCTGTTGCGTATGCTTAAGCGTCCTGATGCCCGTGGGCTACCGGCGCTCTACAAAAACTAAATACATACATACAAATACATACTTTCATTCAATGGGAATGTTCATTTTCTGAGGGGGTGTGTTATTATCATTATACACATCCTCACTTATCAGTCGACCGGTTTCGGTAGCACTTATCTGATTGAGGCAGCTTCTTCAACACGGGTAGATACAGGGCCGCTTTGAAACCACCTGATTTCACACTCTGTTGCCAGAAAAATGTTTCACAGCTTATCAAGTCCTTGCTGTGTTCATCCCACTATCTGTAGGGACATAACATAGACACATTTGAGTGCACTCATTACAAATCTTTTCATGAAGTCAATACCGATCTGCAAATATCTTGTAAGTACAAAGTGCTATGATATTATGTCAAGAATAAGCTGGTGTATACACACTCACCAGTTGAGAAGCTCTTCTCCCGTGCTTAAATAGGTGAGCTTATTTTGGTTTTACATTACCATGACCACGAGGTTGTGTGTGTGAATCTTCCATCCAACTTTAATGTTCAGATCTAGTGAAGGAACAAAGAAGCTGCTCAGAAAATGGTTCATGTTATCATCCTGTCCTAGAACTGGGATCAGTGTCCATTGTCTTGCCTCATAGGAGGTAAGTAGGGGGTGAAGGCCAGTCCCCATCAATATCAGGCATGCCTGTGACTAAATGGTTCTTAGTATCTTGCTAGTGTGCTTAGCAGCGGTCCTTGGAAATGCGGCCAAACCCAAACACCATTCCCTCATAGAGTGAGCATGAGATACTGGGAAGGGTCCATATGATTTACAGTCTTGCAGACCCTTTAGTTATTCTCTAATTTGGAGTCCTAGTGCACTCCACCAGGATTCCATATTACTGCATGCATCTGCTGATGGTTTTGTGTGGAGGAAACTTGTGCCACACAAAACAAGGTGGTTTTTATCAGATGTATGTGATTTTCTAAATATATTTCTTCGAATTGGAGATTATTTTGAAAATGGACATGTAAATATTACCGGACTAACAATATCTTCCAAAATGCTTGCAATTATGGTATATGAAACGTGTACATTGCGTCTAGTGAAAAAAACATGTAGAGATGACTTTAAAGTTGAGAAACAGACAGACATAATTTAAACAGTTATTGGCTCAATAGTTTGACTGGCAATTATATTTAAAAAAAACTAGCTTCACTCACCCGATATTGAAGAAAATAACATGCATTGGAATACATTACGGAATAATAGTTGTCTGGATGACGAATTTCATGGCATGCATTTGCATCGTGAATCACTGTTTTTAAATCGAGTACACCCAGTTAACAGTTGATTTATTAAATATAGAAAACACTAAAGTTAGGAACAGACAATATTATTTTGAGAGACAATATAAAAAATGAACAGGCAAAAAATGTCAATGAGAAAATGTATTGTTTTTGGAATAACAAATGTAAGAAAAATGGGTATGAGTCACAAGTGTGATTTCCGAAATTGAGTTGGAACAATGCACTTATTGAACAATCAAAGATGGATTGAAGCAATGATTGAAATGTAATCAGATATAGTTAAAGTGGGGTATTTCTCTGCAATTTCTTTCAGGCGTTTCAGATTCGGAATAGCTTTTTGTTGTTTCTGTGTATGCATATTTTGGCCACTCAGTGATTGCATTATAGAATTTTCCTGAACACCTTCTTCAATTTGTGATTAGGTTTAGACATTTCCGAATGGAAGGCTTTGTATAGCCCTTTGCAACAATTAGACGATTATGCCATCCTTAAAGCTTGTTATTGGTTTTAGGCAATCCATTCAGAATAGGCTCATAGCTGTTCCATGACTGTATTTGAATTTTAGGCTGCTTACACCAAAATCTGGTTTGTGCGACAATACAGTCGTCTTTAAAATAATTAAAACAACTAGACAATTCATTCTCATTTCTCTGAAAGTATGATTCTTGAATAATGGACATGTAGCCTTTGATAACATTAGAGGGTAGTAAGGAAGTGAGTGCAGAACGTTTTCTGATATGGTACTGAAATTCTCTGTCTGTACTGTACTTATTTTGCGTACCATATTTTTTAATATTAGTCCAAATGGCCAGGCAAAAATGAAAGTAGCAACCTTGTACTTCAGTAATATGACACACATGATTCACACTCTTTATGGCTGACATTTAAAAGTCCAGACAACATACTTTGGGCTCTTGGAAAGAATAAGACATGAATGCTCTGATTTTCATGAACACTTGGCGGTAAGATTTTTCAGATTTTTTAGACATCAAAATAAACACAAAGGGGTTAAAATCATTATTTACTTGACCTTGAACAGAATATAATTGAGCAAATGGTTTGGAACAGGTCTTAAAAGTACCATCTATTAGCCAATAAAGAGAATTACTCAGTTGCTCCAAGTTCTGCTTTGTGGCAAAAATAATATTTCTGTTTTCGTGCTCAGAATTATCATATAATAAGAAATTATCTCTGGCATTTTAGATTTCTGTTTCTGAGATAAAATACTCTTATTTTCAAAAGATTTGAGGAAGGCATTTGACCAGTAACATAAGGTGGTATTTCTCCGAATATTCCTCTAACAACTTGCTCACTTGTGCTAGCTTGGGAAAAAGCTGTTGATTTAATCAGGGAGATTGTTTCTTTGGCTTCAATCATGCAGCTATTAAGATAATGGTTGTGTTGCTTAACAAACGTTATCATATCGTTTGAGGTCCGCCAACGTTTTTCCTTTTTAGTTCGATCACGATTATAGAGATAACCCAAATGGTTAAACTGGATCCGCCTTTAGTGGAAAGATATATTTTTGTATTTTCCATAGTGAAATCCTAGTGCAATGAAACAAACAAATTTTACGAATCTATAGTTCAAAGTATTACATCCGATAAGAAATAGAAATGTTTTTTACTTACCTGAAACAGTAATCTGCGTAGTACACGTATTATTTTAGCAAGTTGATTACTCTTCTGTCACTCTAAACGCTCAGAGTTGGACTGACAGAACTCTTGCATTCGAAATATGCTTTAACGACTTCATAGCGAGATTCCAAAATAGTTGATGCTTCCTATTGGTATTCTCGAATGCTAGTATCTCGCAAAATGTGTCACCAAGGAAAGCTGAATTAGAATGACTTATGGCTTCCTATCCTCGCATGTATCTCACGAGAGTATTGATCGCATGGAATACCAAATTGGAGGTGAGTGGCATGGAATTCAAAATTGTAATAGACCGTATATATCGGGTACACGTTTTTTGTCTGATTCATTTTTGGATAGAAATAATTTGAAAAAAATCAGATTCGAAGAAATCGGATTAGAAGAATTATATGGTAAAGGTTTTTACCAAGGTTAATTTTGAAACTCTAAATCTGCTGGTGGCAGTAATCCTGTTACCGCCATTATTTTATCACACCACCAAACTCTGACATGAGAGGTGTTGGGTGTTCATCACTTGGTGGGGGTTCTGTGAAGTGTGGTAATGTTATCACACAGAGAGTGGGCTGTCCATGTTGTAAAGCCGGGGATAATGTTATAGGTGCAACAACAGCATTCTTTTTACTCACCTGCAACATAGCTAACTAATTGTTGGGGGTCTTTCTTGACCTTGAGGTGCATGTCCCCGTTCTCTTCCTCGCCAGTGGCTCGGCCTGTCCCATTGCTGCGCTGTGCCCACCACTGACCTTGAGCTGTTTGTGAGGCATGGCTCACTGTCTTTGTAGGATCGTCATTCCATTCAGGGATCAGCAGTGTAAAGTGGCAGGATCTTTGCAAATCTTCTGTGTCTCAGTTTTGGAGCAGCCATTGTGGTTCCAAGTCAGATCAACTGTCATTCTGTGGAGTTCACGTTGCTGCTTGACGATGCTATTTTCTCTATCATGTTATTTCCTTTAGCTTTTGTGGTTAACCACAGGATGTGGGGGTGCTTGTCTTGCCGCAGTGTATGTTTCAGCCAGCATCGCGCGGGGTAGCAGTAGCACAGGGCAGAGGATAGAACAGGGGAGAACAGATGGGACCTGTAACAGGTGGGTGGATCAGTAGATGCCACAGGGGAATGATGGCACTCACTGGCAGATGACGAGTGGCTGCAGGGGATGGGTAAACAGGTTACACCGGGGAAGTGTAGGAGTAGGACAGCCTCTTGCACAGAGAGGATAGGGTACTGCAGTCAGGGTTGTGGGGGTGCAGTTTGCAGTGCAGGCTGTGATTTGAGAGAGAGCAAGGGAGCAAAACGGGAGGATGAGATGAAGACAAAAGGGAATCAGAAGGGAGGAGTGGTACACAGAGAAGATGCACCAACAAAAAGAAGAGATGGTAAATGGAGAGAGGCACTAGGGGAGAAAGGGCAAACGGGTGAAAGGCACAGAGGAAGAAAGGGCAAATTGTGATATTTTGGATAGAGGATAACACTAAAAGTGATGGAGGCAAATTAGAGGTAATCCGAGAAGAAGGAGGTTAAAACAATGGAAAATACACAGACAAGTAAAAAAGAGAAGTGCTGGTATCATTTCTTATTGACATTAGACAGGAAGGTAGTGGTAGGCACTGACTATGACCACATTTTAAATCTTTTTGAAGCTCAGATTATCATCAATGATACACAATGCTAATAACAATATGAACACGTGTAGCGCAGACCAACTTCATGAATTTCCAGAATAAAATGTTCACAGTTGAAATCTTGGTTATGCTGGTGTACAGCAACAAAGTGGTGTTTAGAAAGAGGTTGTACATGTCTGACAGATCTCAGGATACACAGCAGGTTAAGGTATACGCCTGGGGAGGCAAGTGCAGTCGAAGGACAATACGGATCTTTGATTGTGTAATGGACTTTGCCTCCTTTAGAGTCTATGCTTAACCAAATTTTGGTGGCACCCTAAGGATTAATTACCCACAGCGCCCATCTGACAAACACCTCCAGATTAACACCAATAAGGTTAACTTCAGGATGGTTCAAAGAATGAACTCGGGCAGGACAACTACAACCAAGTCGACAAAGAATTGTACTTGGACTAAAATCTCATGCCATAGCTCCTCAACCAGGATGGCAACCCAAGGCCTGGCAGCAGCTCAACCACAGCATCATAAGGCTCCACAAACGGTGCAGCACATCAAAAGATCTTGGCCAAAGTACCTAGGTCATTGGGTGTGCTGCAGTGAGAGTCCTACTGTAAGATCCAGACAGAAGGACTCTGCCAACTGGAAGGGCTTAATGGCCTACCTGCATCGGGACAGATGCACCATGCCTTGCTCCTGGATGTTATGTATTGTTATTTGCCCCACAGGGCTATTGCTCATCAATGTCCCCACTGTTGTTTTTGACCAGCTGACCCCGCCGACCCCGCCATCGTCATTTTGCTCTATTGTTAATTTGCCCCTGTGAGTCCACTCTGTTGTTTGTCCTTGATTTCCACCAGTTTTATATTTTCCTCTGTGCTTTTCCTCATAGGTGTCGCCCTCTCTCCACTGCCTGTGGTATTTCCTCCACCATTGGATGCTTTTGGATGTTTCCCATGATGATTTTGCTCCAAGTTGCTTCCCTACCAAGACGTCTTCTTGTCTACACGGAATAAGACACTCCAAATGTCCATTTTAGGCCAGCACACTTCCCTGATTAAGATGCTCTAATTATTCTGCCTACCTCAAAATATGTTCAGCCAGAAGTGCGCAGGAAGTGCTGTTTTGCTGTGGGACCCCGCTGCAACACTGTGGGAGCTGCTGTTGCTACAGTGCACAAGACACTGTGAAAGACTACGTGGTTGGTCTCAGTAGTACTTACTACTGTAGACTTAGAAACTAGCCCAGCCACACATAAATAAGAGACTCTATGTGTGTCTTTTTTTTAATGTTCGGACACCTCTCACCCTATTTACCTTGTTAATAGGTTGGCCCCTCCTACCACGCATACAAAATAGCCAGCCACGCGCACCCAGAAATGCACAGGAAGCGCTGTTTTGCTGTTCTGATGGTGTGGTGGTGTGAGGGGAAGGGAACAGTCAAGCAGATATCGTGCATAATCTCCTTCTTCATGACATATGCATAAGTCTCGCTGCCTGTGACGGGGTGAAACAAGTTGATATGCACCTAACGTGAGTGGGAGCAATATGCTAATCTGCTGACCGGCTAATGAAATTAATGTTGTAATTGATGATGAAAGTGTATTGAAGTTGATTTTAAGTTAATTTTGTGGTGATTTTATCTAAACCTTTATGATATACTCGACATCTCTGTTGTAGCTCCACTGGCATATGCAGAGCTATCTAGCAAACTAACTGGTGTAAGCTATACCGCTGTACTAGAGTTGCTAGTAACAACGAGCAAGAACGAGTGGGTTATTAGCCTAATATTGATATAATAATAGTCATCCATGGCTACACGTGGTAAGCTCCCAGTTTCCGACAAGCGGATATCTGCTCAATTTGAAGCCGGTTGTATAACGCAAATAAAGGCGACAGCGGCAACGAGAGTAACCACTAATGAGACCATGTCCTCCAACCCCAATTTCAATCCCAATACCATCACCACCACCCACACTGTTCCCCCTGAAGATACTAACAAGCAGGCAAACAAAACTGACGCGTCACAGTTTGAAATACAGATACTTTCTAAGGTGCAGGCCAACCCCCCACCGCCACCCCACGAGGGAACCGAACATGGATAATGAAAATTATATTGGAAAGTAGTCATAGTAACAATGGGGGGAAGAGTGGTAGCGGGAGTGAGAGCGGGAGTGAGAGCGGGAGTGTGAAAAAAGTTGCAGCAATGACAAATTATTTTCTAAAATGAATTCTACGAAAAAATGGGAAACGGGATAGAGACCATTGAGGCACTAGAAGACATAATCGAGACAGGCACCTGTGAGCCTATTTATCCTGCTGATAAAGCGGCCGCAATGTAAGTGATATCAAGTGAACTTAATGAGCTGTTTCCATGTCTGGCCACTAAATAAATAGAAACTGTATTCCGTTCCACCACAGTCACCAATGAGTGTGAGTCACCCCAAGTCCAACTAATTGATAATTGCCCAGATGGTGTAATTATCACTCGCGCTCAAATGAATGCACCCCCTGCCGTGAGTATCCCCAGCCCAAAGACCTGGCCACTCTGCGCTAGCCCTCCCTTGACCAGTAATAGAGACAATGTAAATACGCGTCCACCTAAGACATACACCAGGGATACCATAGAAAACATATCCCTGCCCGAGAAGTCGACTGATCTAAGAATCAACACGTTAACATATAATGCTGCACGTGAGGATCAGAATCCAGAAGATCCACAAAAAACCCTGCAACCAAACAGACGTAGAGCAGACAGTGATAGTCAAACTGATAAACCCGATGTAGGAGAAGAGGTAGTAGAAGCAACACATTACAAAGTACACATCATTGGCACACTTAACGTGATGCCATTTCAGCAGCAAGCGAGTAATCAAGTATACAGCGTACAGAAGCATCCCAAGGAAGCACATTACACCCGAGAAATGATAACTGAACAAGGGGGAGATATAGATAACCTAGATGACTCCAACATCAGTAATACGATCATATTATCCTCATCGATGTTTGAAATAGTGCAAAATATGTTATGCATTTTAAACTCCAGGTACAAAAGAACAGAAAGAAAATTGGTGTGCAATCTCTATTACTTAACAAGAGCATACATTGCGCTAGACAAGTGTATAAAGACTCTGCCATCAACACAGAAGAGTGGTGCCAAGCAAGGAAAGAAGAGAGCGAAAGGGCAACTGGACATGAACTTAAAACACAAGTAGAAGTCCAAAGTACTGTTAATAATGCAAAGAAAATCAAGAAACCCATAATAGGAGTGGTTCCAAATAACCCAGTTGAAGAACACACAGAGGATAATACCATAGTAGAAACTAACATAGTTCAAATACCTTCAATGATAGCAAAAGAAAAGGAAAACCCAAACCAAAAACAAAAAATCAAGTCATATCTCAAGCAGTAATGTAAGCACCTAAAGGACAAACGAAAAAAGTCAAAGGATGCATTCAGACCATCGAAGCAAATACACTCAAGATAGTTGAAGAGACAGAAGGCTCTCAACTCTGTGAAAAGGTCCCATCACAGGCACAAAGTGAACATGAGGGAGAACAATACCAGACACCAGCAAACGTGAGGGACTCACAACATGAAGGAGACCCAACTGGCATTAAGCCTAACAGAGAAGGAAACTGCTGTAATGACATCCGGAAATACGTATGCGGGCTCATGAGTGAGTCTAATGTACACTTGAACAAGAAGCCAATAAACACTGTCACTGACAGAGAAAAAGAGACAAATCAGCAGATAGATACAGTGAACATGGCAAAAAGCATAAGTGAACTAATAGCGGAAAGATATAGATCAACAGTAGTAGAATGTGAAAAGGAAAATAGTTACAAAATATATGAGCAAAAGATCAGACCTTCCGCTAGGGCAACTGAAACACCAACCCCAGCTGAGAACCTACCGAATACTTATACTAGTAGACAGCAAATGACTGGTGGCAAAGATAACAGAGCAGAACTAATTGTTCTACCCTGACCCAAAAACGAGTATCTGACACAGACATATTAAGTGCACTTCAGTTAAAATCAGTGATAGGAAATGATAAACATCCACCATTAAATAGAATGACAGTGCTACGAATATTACACAAGATAATACCACTACGAGTGATAACATCAGAAGATATCCTCATTGTGGATCAATTAGAGGATAACACCAATGTGACGTCTAATATATGCCCCAAATCCCAATTTATCATGGCCTACATACTCCAACATGAAGATTAACTGTTCAAATTGGAATATTGCTGCAAATAAACAGAAATGAATAAAGCCAAATATCCGGTAGGAAAATCAAAGGCTATCTCATCCGTATCAACAATAGGTGAACCTGGACTAATTGACAGTAGTCTCCTGTCTAAGAGGTCCAGACACTCATGACTCATACTATAAGCCTATCCAATGAAATAACTAAAGTATCCCAATTTGATGAAGAGCAGGACAAAGCGAGTTACTGGCAATGGCTACCTAATCTTTTTAAGCCACACTTTGCAGAAATATCCCGATGACAATAGTGTATTATGCTCATGGAACAGCAGAAGCTTCGCCCACCTGTCAGCAAAGGAAGGGCTTTTAGAAAACATTGACTTGTATAAAATTGTGGCATTACAAGAGACGTAATCTCCACATATTAGCCACCAAGGGCGCTGTGGGCAGACCACGTGGCGGTTTATTAGTGACAGTGCGCCATCCTTAGCGCCTCTCAGCCCTGACATCTGCTCATATGATTCAAGCAGTCGCCATCAATTGCAACCTACACGGACATGATAGTATCCTACTAGGCAGTGTTTACAATCCACCTAACACTGTGGCCACCAAAAATAACATTGCAACAGTGAGAAACATCATCCAAGCGTCAAATTGTGACTTACCAGTCTTTGGGGGTCTTTACGACCCTGGAGGTAGCCATGCCGCTATTTGCGGCCCGGCTTCCCCCATTCCGGGTACCGGGTCCGGGTTCCCTGAATAGGGAAATACCAGGCCATTCCAACCTTGGAGGGCCCGGTATTTCCCGATTCAGGGAACCCAGACCCTGTGCATCCCCATTCCTATTCGAGCCCCCATAGAAATCAATGGGAATGGGGAGCATGCTAACAGTGGGCCCGTCAATGAAGGGCCCGTTGTTAGCATGCTGCACCGCTCGCGGGACCCGCTAAGGACGCCTGGTTTTACCAGGCGTCCTTAGCGGGTCCCGCGAGCGGACATCGTAATGAGCGGACCTCGTAATGAGGCGGTAGGGGGTTAACGGGGCCGGCAGCTGTTAATCCCCTACCGCCAGGGTCGTAATGACCCCCTTTGTCTTGGCCAATTTTAATGCCAAAATGAGTGACCTAAGTGAGTGTCTGTTTACTCTGAGTAAATCTGGACCCTCGAATACAGTAGAAACAAATAGGCAAGACAGGTGCTGGCTTGAGTTATTCAGCACCTTTAATTTCTCCATGCTCAATGGCAACTATGAAGGTGATCCATCAAAGGCATATACTCATATTAGCGGTAAAAGTGCCTTCAACGATTGACTATATTTTTGTTAATAAAGCAGTGTTGTGAAAGACATGGCTTTACTACACCATGAAGAAAGTGACCACTTCCTGCTGTGTGTACTAATGAAGGCCTGTGAGACCAAATATGGTGTCAAACTGATTGAGTAAATCTATCTTAATCGCAGTTGCAACCGCATATGCTGGAACCCAGTAAACTTAGAGAAAGCACGGGTAGTAGTAAAAAACACTCTCCCAAAGTTTGCTGACCAATGGAACTCTTTGTACCAAACCAAGGGTGAACCCATGTTAACTGATTTCACAAAAATGATGGACACTATCAAAGCTGTCATGCAGACAAAAGCAGATTCAAAACCCTGAGCGAGCGATGGAATAGATCCCAACCCAAAAATCTAGAATATGACCACAGTATCCAACGAGCAAAACAAACACTTAGAAAAGACATCTCACTAGTAGTTATTAATGAGAAGCACAATTCCCCATAGTGTCATATTGTGAAGATGATTAAATCTCGCAAAATGAAATATCGCAGCTGGTTGCGCAGACACAAAGCAAAAAACAAGCATAAGCTTTGGATGCGGCTGGCATACAATGCTAAGACAAATAATAATACTGGAATCTGGACAACCCTGAGAGGGGCAACAAAGAAAAACGTATGGATTAATAGTGTTGCCGAAGAGAGTTGGCGCTGTCACATCAAAAAGACCCTGGGGGCCTCGTTACCTAGAGATGAACATCATATCGAAAACAAGGAGAGTTGGGTCTGTAAATTGTCCATTGAAGACAATACCCAGATGATAGTGAAATTACCAACATCAGGAGCAATCGCCCCTGATGGCACCTGTAATGCCCTTTTTAAGCAATACTTTCAAGTATGGGCCAATGCGCTTCAGCCCCTATTTTCTGAAATAGGAGTTATTGGAACAATACTGGCACGATCCTCCCTCTGTACAAGAAAGGTTGCTGGAAACTTCCCACTAACTATCGCTTGCTGGCCATGTTTGACATCCCGGCGAAAGAGTTTGCACCTGTGTTGCTCAATGAGTTAAATCAATGGATAACCGATGAACAGATTTTACCTCCCAACCGAACCAGTTTCTGGGTTACATTCAGCACCACCCACAATCTTCTATGTTTCAGCTCGACTATAGCATATGCATGGCACAGGCGCCAACTTCCAGATGTGGAGCATGTATTGGTTTTGCGCAGCTTTTGACACAGTCATGAGGAATCCTCTATGGAATAAGCTGGCCGCATTGAATATTCATCATGGCCTGTTAAATATGATTCGCCTGCTCTACACAGATACCAAAGTGAGAATCAGAACAAATCGTGAGAGCCAGGTGTCTGATCTTTTTCCCAGCGAGCGAGGATGTCTGATCTTTTTCCCAGCGAGTGAGGAGTGAAACAGGGTTGCATCCTGGCAGCAACCTTGTTTAATCTCTATCTGGCTGACCTAATAGAGGCGCTGAGACCTGTAGAAGCTTGCCCGGTGAAATTTGGTGCACTATCTAACTGTTTAGGCTATGCAGATGACCTCTTACTGCTGTACTACACACCCAAAGGGGTCCCATCCTTACTGGATGCACTGCGTGGGTATTCCAGCAATAATGGGCGTCTCATAAACATTGAAAAAAAACAAAGATAGTGGCATTCGTAGGCAAAATGAACACTAATAAGACAACTAAGCTAAAATGGAAACATGATGACAAAGAGGTTGAACGTGTTCAATGCTATAAATATCTCGGAGTATTCATTGACAGTAAACTTAGTTGGTTACAGCAATGGACGGGGAACAAGGTTAACTGCATGAAGATCCCACACGCCTTAAGTCATTTTATAGGACGCCAAGGAGGCTGCTCCATCAAAACTATTTTACTACTATTTTACTACTCTACTCCTCAAAAACAGTACCTTGTATGGTCAAGGGAATTGAAGTGTGGGGATTTAAATTTCGAGCTGACTAATTAAACTTTAGGCCAAAATCTTGCGTCTTCTATTCAGAATGCCTCAGTCTCTGTCAATTGAATACATCCTATTAGAATGTTATCTCTTGATAATAACTGGTGTCATTGATCATACAATTGTGATGGGATATGAGAAATTCAGAAAGCCAGTGAATGGAACTGTAATGGAAGAACTCATAACTGCCTTTAAAGCAATAGACAATCATATAATGTTTGGGACAGTAGGACAGCTGAATACTATGCAGAATAGCTGGATCAATAAAGGGGTGCCCATAGATAGTGTTAAAAAAGAAGATAAAAGCAAAAATACATAACTGTTACCAAGAAAATGATATAGTTGAACTAACTTCGACAACTAATAGTGGTCTCTTTATCACCTACTGGATAGACAGAACCATCAAGCCAACATACATCGATGCTCATCCCAGTAGTAATACTGTACGCAATTAACTGCTACTCAAATGTAACTGATCCCAGGCTCTTGAAATTGAAGGCGCAAAGTTGGGTATACCGCACAATGAGCAATACTGCCGTCTGTGTGGAGACATCACAATCGAAACTGCTGAATGCATATTGTGTGAGTGCACAATTTTAAATGTATTAAGGTTAAGCCATGTCCAAGCATACTCAAACTCGCTAGAGGATGTCAGCAAATGTTTATTGTGGGCCCAGTTGATGGATGGTAACAATGCAAATCTAATACATCACATGATGACATTTTATACAAAATGAATGAGAATTTTTGAACTGCTAACCAATGAATAAAATGTACCTATTTTAGTGACTCTGAGATAACTCAAATGATGATTGCAATGAAATGTAATATTGAAATTGTTTGCCACAGAAATAAATGTTTTAAATGTAGTATGCATAATGCACACAATAGAACTTGAGATGCACCTAGCGATGAATACATGCGCTAGCCTGAGAAATCAGGCTCTAAATCTAGCAAAAAGGAATATTAATGTAGGAAGTATTGTAATCTGGCCTATTTTTAGATTAATGTTTATAATGATGTTTGTGTAGTGTGTGTTTTATACAAAGCGATTGATGGCTAAATGTATAATAAAGAAAATTAAAAAAAGAAAATAATAATATGTACACTCACTAAGCCACCCACACACAGCACTTGAACACCCCCTCCCAACATAAGCCAAAAGCATCAGAATGCTACATCGCTTCCACAAACCTGTGTAAAACAGTCCCAAAAAATGTGCCCTCTCCCTGTAGACAAACAAGGCTCCCCTCTGGATACTGGTACCTGAAGTGCTCTGGACACACACCACGTAGGAACACACCTGCAGTCAGAACACAGCTTCTTTCCACTGGTGTAGTGGGGGCCCCCTGCAGCCCCTGTGGTGCTGGTGGCCCTGCCACCACATGTCCTGGGAGGGGGCCTCACTCGTACTTCAAAAAACACAAACACATTAAAATATATATGTATACGTTTTTCTTTTTTAAGTGACTGCCTTCATAAAGAATTATTTCCATAAATAATATCTTTATGAAGGCCGAGTGACTATAAAAAGAAACGATTTATTTTTGAAGTCCAAGGGCTCCGCCCACCCCATGACATGGAAGCCTCTAGGCTGAAGGCCTCGATATCATTGGGTGGGGAGAGCCCTACGACTTATCGGGCCTTTAACAGAAATAATTTCTTTATGAAGCTAGAGTCACTTCAAAAAGAAACCATGTCTTTTTTAAGTAAAGTGGCCCCTCTCCATCCCATGATATGGAGACATCCAGAACCTCTGCAGATGATGGGAACAAGTGTCCCTGGCTGCTGCGGGGAGCGGAAAGCCTTGTTCCCTGGAACAATGGATTAAAGGTTAAAAAAAAATCTTTAATGTGTGTGCATTTGTGTATATATGTATATAATGTGATGTGCATGTAGAGTGAGTGCATGATGTATGTGTGGCCGCCTGGATGTGCCTGTGTGAGTGTATGGTGAATGGGAGCACACTTAAATGTATGGGTGGCTGGATGTGTGCGTGGAAGTGTATGGTGAAAGGGTGCACACTTTAGTGTATGGGTGGCTGCCTGGGTGTGCGTGTATGGTAAAAGGGAGCACACTTAAATGTATGGGTGGCAGACTGGGTGTGCCTGTATGGTGAAAAGGTGCACACTTAAATGTATGGGTGGCTGCCTGGGTGTGTGTGCCTGTCTGGTGAAATGGTGAACACTTAAATGTATGGGTGGCTGCCTGGGTGTGCCTGTATGGTGAGGGGGTGCACACTTATATAAATGTATGGGTGGCTGCCTGGGTGTTCCTGTATGGTGAAAGAGTACACACTTAAATGTATGGGTGCCTATCTGGGTGTGCCTGTTAAATGTATGGGTGGCTGGTTGTGCATGTGTGTGTGTATGTGTGTGTGTGTGTGTATGGTGAAGGGTATGTGTGCTTGTGTTCAGGGGTGAAACAAAACCTACATTTCGAGGGGGCTAAACCTTCAAATGTTGGGAGAGGCACTAACTTCATGGGTGGTGGGGGAGGGGTAAACTTGTTTGTGTGGGGGCATCTAACTTCTTTACGCATTCTGATGAGACTAAGAGAGATAAGGTGTCTGCCTGTGTGAGTGTATGGTGAAAATGTGCAAACTTAAATATATGGGTGGCTGGATGTACGTTTGGGAGGGCATGGTGAAAGGGTGCACACTTCAATGTTTGGGTGGCTGTCTGGGTGTGCCTGTATGGTGAAAGGGTGCACATTTAAATGTATGGGTGTGTGTGCCTGTATGGTGAAAGGGTGAACACTTAAATGTAAGGGTGCCTGCTTGGGTGTGCTAGTATAGTGAAAGGGTGCACAGTTAAATGTATGGGTGGCTTTCTGGGTGGGCCTGTATGGTGAAAGGGTGCACGCCTAAATGTATGGGTGGCTGCCTGGGTGTTCTTGTATGGTGAAATGGTGAACACTTAAATGCATGGGTGGCTGCCTGGACGTGCCCGTGTGGTGAAGAAGTACACATTTAAATGTATGGGTGGCTGCCTGGGTGTGCCTGTTAAATGTATGGCTGGCTGGGTGTGCATGTGTGTGTGTATGTTGAATGGTGTGTGCGCTTGTGTTCAACAGTGCAACAAAACTTACATTTCGGGGGGCTAATCCTTCGAATGTTGGGAGAGGAGCTAACTTCATGGGCAGTGAGAGAGGGGTAAACTTGTTTGTGTGGAGACATCTAACTTCTTTATGTATTCTAATGAAACTATTCTAGTGCAGCTTCAATGTTAGAAGCAGTTAACTCTCTCATTTAAGTTTGAAAGTACCCACTTATGGACTTCTGTGAAAATGAGCTGTCTCCTGTCCCCTCTCTACGGTTCTAATCCTGTGGCATGCAAGCACTAAACCCATATCAGGATTTCAATTGCCTAAAAAACGATGCATTTGAATGCAGGTGCTACTAGTGAAATGCTTTACGTTAGCAATTGCTGTGCCTATTTTTACAGCAAAACCCAGGTGCCGTTTAACATCTGTGTCTTGTTCTGTCCGGTCATGGCTTTGTAGGTCAGCCAGGTTTGCTCAACATAGCCCAAAATTTCAGGGGCGAGGTATGGGCTGATGCCCAGTCAGCTCAGTGGTGTTGTGCCAATGCTTGTGGTTCATTCCCAGATTACTTATTGGTAATCTTCATTACTCCTAGCCATATTCTTCCTCATCTCAGTACTTGTGTACAAGGCACTTTGCCTCATACAGAAGGACTGGTATGTGGTAGAGGCACATGGAGGTAATGCCTGGCTTAGTTACCCCTAATCTTCATTACTCATAGTACCGCTCTTCCTCGACCCAGTACTTACCTATGAGGCAAGTTGCCTCATACGTAAGCACTGGGACTAGGAAAAGGGACCTGGAGGTAATTATGGTCAGAGGAGCTAATTTTGAGGGTTGGCAAAGGGGATGTGAGGGAGAGGGGATGTGTGGGGGAGGGATGGGGCAGGAATTGTGTGTTAAATCATAATTGTCATCTATGTCCAGGCTAAGCAAGCATGATATGCGGTATTAGTGGCTAAAGAGGCATTTTGGTACTGCCAGTCTAGTCAGTTCTTAGTTTGGCTATACTGATAAAGCAGTCCTCCTAAGTGTAATTACCTGGCTAGACTGGCATTTGGGTGCTGCCAGTCTAGCCGTTTCTTACTGTGGCATTGTAAATATTTCTTGGTATCTATGATAAAATAACCATGATAAGTGATATTGCTTTGGCTGGAATATTGGTGCAACCATTCTAGGTATGACTAAATGTGGACTGGCAGGTTTTGCTGTAATATGTTATTATGTGTCTGGACTGGTCTACATTGTGAAGCCAGTTGGATAGGGATATGTTTTCATTGTGGCATGGCATTTTTTTGATAACAAAGCATTACATGAATTAAAGCATTAATGTTCCTGTGCACTGTTGGTGACTTGCATGAAATTGGATTTTTGGATTGATGTTACAATTCATAGTCAATTTTCCTCAGAAGATGTGCTGTATAATGCATTAAAACACATATTTATATCTTTCTCCGGGTGCAGTGTGCAGTGTACCCCTGAAGCAGCACGCCTGTGAGTATTGCGGCACGACCCATGATTTATTGCTGAGCTGGGCTTTGAGGGGGCCCCCTCAGCATGGCTCGCAGGCGGGGCGGGGGGGCGTGTTTTGTGCTACACCACTGTTTCTTTCGACCTGCATGTAGCGACACAACTCTAGAGCAATCTTGGATTTTCCTTCTGTCCCTACTAAGAAAACCCAAACCGTGTCTTTTTCCAATCCCATTGCACCAAGAGGCCATGCGCATAGAAGCGGATCATGGTATAAAACCAACAGCATAACATAACAAGAACAAAGGAGTAAGATCATATGATTATTTATGCAAAGCGAAGGAGTCAACTTGACCAGTACCCCTCAGGAGTCACCCGACACAGCCCCATTGGGAAATGGAATGAGCACAGCTCAAAGCTATTTTAAATGGTGTTATGCACCATGCAACATGTGACACCCTTTGAGGACATCAGTAGGTTCTTAATAAGTAGAAGTTCACCCTCGACAATTAACCAAGTAAAGGTATTATTTCCGAAGTAATTGAGAGAAATGGGCCCAGTACATCAGGTGCTAGATATCAAACATGTGCATTTTGTTTCCACGAGTGAAAAAGTAAAATAACAATGTTTGTTGTACACAAGGTTCTGTATTTTCAATTATTCCTTAGAACTTTCCTGGATTTTGCTGCTATTTTTTTAGATTATTTCCTATTTGGCTACTTCACTTGAGGGTATAGAATGACAGAAACTGTACTGGACAAGAGGATGAAATAGAAACAAAAGAGCAGCAGAGTAGAGGACGGTATAGAAGGGGAAAAATGTAAGAGGCAAGGAAACTGAGCACTAGAAAAACAGACGTTACTGTATGAGAGAGGAAGGACGTACAAGCCCACATACAGAGGCCCATATACTAGTCCTTCAATACAGTGACAGCATCAGAGTGTTCAACTTGTTGTCGTTGCATGGGTGCCCTGAGTAAAATGGCTTTAGTGATCCACACCCCAGCCTAGCAGCGCTGTGACGCTATAATCATGGGGCTGTGTTATATTAGGTACTCTTTTACTGGAGAGGTGCAGTGGGTGCACATATATCGGAAATGGCACGTAGTCTGCTTTCCTGAGCTTTGTTTTAGAAATGTCACTAAATCAAGTGGTCTGCTGTTCAATAATAAGAAAATAAATAATTTATAACATATTTTGTCTTTTCTGCTTCAGCGAATTTGCAACCGCAATGTCAACAAAATGATTTGCACTCCTTTCCCGACACAACCAAACGCCTTCCACACCGTACACAAAAGCTCTTTCAGCCAAAGCGTTTTTGTTTTTTATTTTTAACAAGAAGAAATCCATACTCACATCGGAGAAATGTATCCCTTCCTCCTTATAATACCCGAGGGTGTTTGCATGTATTAGGCCATCCTGGATAGTGGCAAAAGCCACCGTCCTGCAAAATATTGCCTGGCTAGATTCTCTTACTGGACTTTTCCATAGCTCTTTGGGAGCTTGGGCCAAGCCATGTATATCTGGCAATCACTTCCAACCACAGAAGTCCAGTCCTACTCAATCGTTTCTCCAATCCCCAAAATGATTGATATATCTCCATTGACATTTTCTCCATGCCCCATTGCCCACAAGATCACTGTCCCCAAATGTCTTCTAAGTACTTCAGGGAGCCCCATTTCCTTCATTTTCTTTAAAGCCCTCATTACAAGTTGGGCAGTATTCCATTGTTAAACGCACCGGAATACCACCCAGTGGAATTACTGTTACCGGCACTTGCTGCCGCAGATTTACCGTCGGACTGTAAGTGGTGGTGTCAGTGCTAGTCCCCATTAATTTGGAGTCCATAGGACTCCATTGGGGATTTAGGCAGAATTGCTGCCGGTGGAATTACCACTGTGGTAATTCTGCCGATTTTGCCGAAGTTTCAGCAGAAATTGGGACCATTTACCTACAGCATGTTGCTGTGGGTAAATCCCACAGTCCAGGACCATACTCATAGTATGGCAGAACGGGAAAAAGGGCAGTAATTCTGTGGGAGGATACCCCGGAAGCGATCGGCGCCAAAAGACACCAGAGGAGCCAGAGCTCAGAATGAAGTGGAACTCAGATCCCGATACGAACGGGACCCCTCCGGCCCTTGACTAAACCAGGAACAATAGTCCGGGAGTGGTAGTACCAGAGGAGATTTGACCTCTGCTCCCGAGACAGGTCAAGGTGCACCCAACACAGCCACATTATTCTCCACCCTCACGGGACAAGAAAGGAGACAGTACGGAAAACCGACTTACGGGTTTCCGCGAAGGTTGGACAATAGTTTTACGAGAACCCACGGGGAAGGAAGATCAAGTCAACAGAAAGTGATGCCATGTAAACAGCGCTTAAGAAAAAAGAGCTTTAACCGACTGGGGATCTCTTCCCTTGTGTAACTGGAGACGGTTTTTCACGACTCTCTGATCACCGACACATAACGTAGAGATTCTGCATTTACGATCAAGTCTTTACCCACTGTATCTACGGTGGAGAGTTTCTTCCGGGTCGGTTGACCTAAAGGGGAATAAAACCCTGTGGAGTCAGAATACCACTGCAACTCCCACAAGAACGCTGCAAAGGAATTGTTCTTGATTGAATTATCTCTTTGTTTTTTTAATGTTGAGCTATACTATAATATGTTGCATGTCCTACTAACCCCTCACACAAGCCCCTGAAGAATTTCCCGGTATTTGATACGAGACACCTAGCACGGAAAGAAACATGTTGGGCACATTTTGTGGTTGTGGAATGAAATTTTGAAAATGAATGAAGGTGGAATGAATAGAATGTGATTGAGTGAGTTGTGATTAATGAGCTATGGCCCGGTGCAATAATTAGCACAGCACAAGACACTTTAACGGTTAAGTACCCAAACCAACATACTTACGGCTCTAAGGGGGTTAACACATGTAGAGACAATAATACACGTGTCTTCCTCATCTTTTTGGTAGAAGACTGAACAGGTACTTCAACATTGTGAGTTTTTAACTTTTTGTACTCACTTGACTAATAAAATATGTATATTTTTTGATAAACCTGCTGTCATGCAAATGTTCTTTCCAGCACCATTAGTGAAAATGGTAATTTAATGGAATCCACCTAGGCAAGGTAGCAGTTCCAAACCACAAGCTCTGTGTTTCAATTTATCAAGGGTTGATCCCTTTAGTTTAAGGGATTGCTTGTGGTCGTTATCCCTTAATCTCCCTCTGTTGATCGTAATTCTGTTAACGCCACTTTTTTCCTGCTCTGCGATACTCGTAATGAGGGCCACAGTGTCTTCCAATTGACCTCACTTCATGGCTGACTGCCCGAACCATTTTATTTCTGAACTGTGAAACTTAGAGTCCAAGACTCTGCAATGGAGTAAGGCTCATGTTTCCTGTTTGCAAAGGAGTGGGCGACCACTGATGCTGTCTTCTTCCATTTGACTGGGCAATCGGTTAGGGCAAATCAGAAACTAGGGTTAGTACCTCTAGGGTGGGAGGTGATTCTCCCGTACCTCACATACTGTCACGAGTGGGGCTCACCTGTGATTCGGTGTCTGATTCGCAGGAAGATATTTCAGCCTCAGCAGATGGCGTAGTCCGGTCCGGAGTCTTTTTTTTAGAGAAGAGATACGGTCTGTTCCGGGAACTCGCCACAGTGGTTGCGTAAGAAGGCAGACAGCAACCAAGGCGGAGGATTCCCTGCACAGCCTGTTAGGGGAAAAAGCCAGTGGCAGAAAAAACCCCTGAATTGTTTGAATGTGCACAGGGCTGAATGGAAGTCCAACGATCTTTCAGTTCCGGGAAGAAAACAATCGTGAGGTGCGCTCTTGTAAGCGCTGCGAGGAAATAAGGCCAAGAGGTTCTGCAGCTGGGAATCTGGTAAGTTCCAGGTGACAAATTCAGCGTAGTACCGACAGAAGAAGGCGGGGAAACCAAGTTCATTCATCCATCAAATACAGGATCGGCAGCAGGTAGGGAGTAATGAAAACTGGAGAGAGATAGAAGAAACTACCAACCCGAAACCGTGAAACTAGACGTGATACCGCAAAGACAAGAATAAATAGAAACCAAGGAGCGAACCCGATAATCCCGATGAAATCACCCAAATGTGTACGAGGAGAAAAAGAAAGTATGCACAGTGAAAAAACCCAGAAGCTGGAAGGAGCTGTGAAAATGGTAGGGTGAAAGTAACGATGCCCCGGAGGAAAAGCAATACGAAAAATGCCTAGAGAAGGAGGCAGAGTTACTTGAAAGTAAAAAGCCGAGTGGAGGCAGAGAAACAGAGGAATTACACATAAAGAGAATAAGATACCGAGAGAGGTAACGTCAAAGGTGGAACAATAAGGCTAGGAAACCACAACGCTATGAAAGGGAAATGTCAGACGGGAGGTAAACACAGAGGGCACGGGAACCAAAGGCAACCGTGTAGCGAAGAACAGGAAACAGTTGCAACGCAAGGAGGGGGCGTGGCTAACCCCAATATGAGGCGCACAGAACGTAACAGCTAGAACACTGCACAGGGCGCCGTGAAGGGTAAATTAATGGCGCTTCCATCGTGTCCAACACTTCCATCGTCCTGCCCTCATGACAGTATGCCCCCTTCTAGGGGCACCTACCCCGGGTTTACCGGGATGAAGGGCATGAAATTGCTGTATACATCTGGGAGCTGAAATACTAGTCACGGGTTCCGAGGAATCTTCAGCCTGAGAGTATCCTTTCCACCGGATCAAGTACTGAAGTCTGCCTCTGTAATACCTGGAGTCCAGGATCTTGTCTACTTCATAGACTTCTGGGTCAGGTTCCCTGCTCTTTATCTGGAACCTTTTCTTCCGGTGGTGAAGATCCGGGATAAATGACTTCAACAAGGATGAGTGAAATACTGGATGGATTCGGCTGAGTTGATGAGGAAGTTTTAGTCGAAATGCCACTGGATTAATCCGAGCAGTGATAGAATATGGACCTAGATATTTGGGGGCCAAGTTTGATGGATGAGTCCATCTGGGTAGGTACTTAGTAGAGAGCCAGACCTTATCCCCGACTTGCCAGTTAGGATCTTGGGTGCGGTGAAGGTCGGCCTGGTGTTTATTTCGGGTTCGACTTTCTTGTAGATTACTAACCACTGTCTTTTGGGTCTTGTGGATGTTTTCCAACAAAGAATCCACCGTTGGTAGGTTCGAAGGTTGGATCTTATCCAGCGGAAAGGATCGGGGATGTTGTCCATAAATGCAGAAGAAGGGTGACATCTTAATAGCTGAGTGTACAGTATTGTTATAAGAGAATTCGGCCAAGGGGAGAAGTGACACCCAGTCGTCTTGTTGATCGTTGACGAAGCAACGGAGGTACTGCTCCATGGTGGCATTGAGTCGCTCTGTTTGTTCATTTGACTGGGGATGGTATCCAGAAGTGAGAGCTCTTTCAATCCCTAGTAGGTCACATAATGTCTTCCAGAATGTTGAAGTAAATTGTGGGCCTCGATCTGATAGAATGGTAGTCGGAATACCATGGAGTCTAATTACGTCTCTGAGAAATACCTGTGCCATCTCCGGAGCTGAAGGTACTCCTTTCAGAGGGCTGAAATGACCCATCTTGCTGAAGCTGTCAACAGTAACCATAATTGCAGTGTATCCTTGTGATAACGGAAGATCGGTTACAAAATCTGTGGAGACATGTGACCACGGAGTAGTTGGTAGTCTTGGTTGTAGTAGTAGCCCCGCCGGTTTGGAAAGGATTGCCTTACTTCTGGCACAGATAGGACAAGAATTAACAAATTGTTTGATGTTAGAGAGCATGGATGGCCACCAAAACATCCGTCGGATCAGGTCTGATGTGGCAGCGATGCCCTTGTGCCCTGCGATCCGAGAATTGTGACCCCAATGAAGGACTCGTTCTTGTAGATTGACATCGGGTACAAAGAGTCTTCCTAGATGGAACCACATTCCTTCTTTCTTGGTTAATTTGTTTCTTATCCATCTGGGAAGAGGCTTGAGAGCCTCTACTGAGGTTTCTTTGACTTTCTGAAGAAACCTTGAAATCGAATGGACAAATCGAACTTCTGGGAACATTCCTTCTCCTTTAAAAGGTGGACCGGTGAAAGAAGAAGGACTTCTAGATAAACAGTCTGCCAATATGTTCTTGTTACCCGGAAGGTAGGTAATGAAAAAATCATATTGAGCAAAGAAATAAGCCCATCGGGCTTGTCTGGAATTCCTGCACTCCATTTGTTGTAATACCTTGAGATTGCTATGGTCTGTACGGATTTCGAATGGGTGTCTTGACCCTTGAAGCAGATGTCTCCATTCCGAGCAGGCCTTTTTAATGGCCAGCAGCTCTTTCTCAATTACTGAGTAATTGTACTCACTGGGGTTTAGTGTGCGCGAGAGGTAGGCAATAGGGTGTTCCACCCCGTTATACTCTTGTTTGAGTACTGCCCCCAAAGCCCCAGCTTAAGTGTCTGTTTCAACGATGAAGGGTATTCTTTGATCAGGTTGTTTAAGAATGGGTGCGGAACAAAAGGCTTTCTTCAATCCTTGAAACGTTTGTTCAGCCGTGTGATTCCAACTGAAGGGAACGTCTTTTTTCAGAAGAGCGGTGATGGGGAGTACTTGTTCAGAGAAGTTGAGAATGAACCTTCTATAAAAGTTGGAGAGACCCAAGAAGGCTTGTACTTCTTTTACAGTGGAAGGAGAGGGCCATTCGAGAATAGCCGTGACCTTCTTCTGATCCATTTCAATGCCTTGTTCGGATAGGATAAATCCTAGATAGGGTACAGAAGACACAGCAATAAGACATTTTTCAGGTTTTGCAAAGAGTTGATGGCACCTCAAACGCTTCATAACCTCGGTAAGATGTTCCTGATGTTGATGAGGGTGACGAGAAAAAACCAAAATGTCGTCCAAGTAAACAATTACCGAAACAAACAATAAGTCACCAAATAGATGGTCCATAAACCTCTGGAAGGCTGCCGGGGCATTGACTAGACCAAACGGCATAACTCTGTATTCAAACAGTCCAAAAGGGGTACGGAAAGCCGTCTTCCACTCGTCCCCTTTCTTTACCCTTAAGAGGTGATAGGCGCCTCTTAAGTCTAGTTTGCTAAACAGGTGTGCCCCTTTGACTGCTTCTAGTACGTCCTTGATCAAAGGCATTGGGTAGCGATCTCTCACAGTGATCTTGTTTAGTCCTCTATAATCGATGCAAGGACGATCGCCATCCTTCTTGGCGATAAAAAACAAAGAAGCCCCTGCTGGGGATTTAGAAGGCCGGATCAATCCGTTTTGTAGGTTCTGATCCAAATAGGTTCTTAGAGCTTGCTTTTCGGGTATGGTCAGGGAGAACATGCGCCCAAAGGGGACCGAAGTCTCCGGAATCAGGTCGATGACACAGTCTTCTGGACGGTGTGGGGGTAGCTCCTTAGGTAATCGGTCTTCAAATACGTCAGCATACTCCTGAAATATTGAATGGATATGATGGACCGGAAGAGATTCAGAAGCCACTGAAGGGCATGAGACAGCAACTCTTTCTGTTTGATTATGGAGACAACAATGTTGGACACAAAACTCAGAATCAAACCTTATGGTGTTGAGAGACCAGTTTATCGTTGGGTTGTGTCGGCGTAACCAAGGAATCCCTAGAATTACCGGAAAATGTGCTGCTCTTATAACGTCGAATTCGAGGGTTTCCTTGTGATGTGAAATACATACTTGGATGTTGGTCGCTGCTTGCACAATGAGTCCAGAACTCAAGGGGCGTCCGTCCACTCCTTCCACCTTTTGTTTCTCCTCCTTATTCACCAAGTCGATACCTTCTTGTGTGGCCCAGTTTACGTCGAGGAAATTACCAGCTGCTCCGCTGTCAATGAGGGCTAGGGCGTTCTTTTTAGGTTGATCTTTCCACTGCAGAGTGAGTTGTAAAACCATAAGATGTGGATCTTCTCCTGAAGTTTGAGCACAAGGTGAGCCTTTCACTACACCCCGGTAAGCGGCTCCTTCTAGAACCGGGGTCTGTCGTTTCCCCGACGCCGTGGGGGTACTTCCGGGCAGTCCCTAAGAAGGTGGGCGTCTGATGCACAATACATGCAAAGGCCCCTTTCTTTTCTTCTGTTTCTTTCCACGGAGGAAAGGGGGCCCCTGGCAGTGCTGATTTGCATTGGTTCTTCCCCTCCCCGGTGGGATGTTTGAGGTGCCAAGGATAGGGGTCCAGGAACTGGGGATATCGGGGATCTACCCTTCCTTTTCTCCGTCTTACGTTCCATAATACGATAGTCTATTTGAAGAACCAGAGAAAATAATTCGGCCAGCGTAGCAGGTCTAGGAACCCTTGCCAACTCATCTTTTAGATCTTCATGCAGACCTCTTCTGAACGCAGTATATTGTACAGCCTCGGGCCAACCCACTTCGGCTGCCAGTCTCTTAAATGCCGAGATGTAGGACATTAGGTCTGTAGATCCTTGCTTGATGTCAAACATAGCTTCACCCGCCGAGAAGCCGATCTCCTGACGTTCAAAAGACTGTCGTAACAGGTTAGTGAAGGCGTTATAATCTTGTTGGACCGGATTGTTGGACGTGACCAATGGAGTAGCCCAAGCTAGGGCATTCCCAATCATGTTCGATATGAGAAATCCCACTCGAGTGCGGTCTGAGGCATATGTGTTTGGCCGGAATGTAAAATAGACTATGCAGGCATCCAAAAACTCCTTAACTTTCTTGGGTGCTCCATCAAATTTGCCAACCGCAAGAGAGAAAGGCGGTAGGTCGGACAGATGGGCGTCTCTGGTGGTTACCAGCTGTCGGAGCACAGCATTTTCCGCCTTCACTCCCTGCATCTCCAGGGAGAGGCTCTGTACCGCATTTAACAACTCCTGGACTTGCTCTGCTGTGGCCATAACTGGGCGTTGCAAACTGTCACGAGTGGGGCTCACCTGTGATTCGGTGTCTGATTCGCAGGAAGATATTTCAGCCTCAGCAGATGGCGTAGTCCGGTCCGGAGTCTTTTTTTTAGAGAAGAGATACGGTCTGTTCCGGGAACTCGCCACAGTGGTTGCGTAAGAAGGCAGACAGCAACCAAGGCGGAGGATTCCCTGCACAGCCTGTTAGGGGAAAAAGCCAGTGGCAGAAAAAACCCCTGAATTGTTTGAATGTGCACAGGGCTGAATGGAAGTCCAACGATCTTTCAGTTCCGGGAAGAAAACAATCACTGAGGTGCGCTCTTGTAAGCGCTGCGAGGAAATAAGGCCAAGAGGTTCTGCAGCTGGGAATCCGGTAAGTTCCAGGTGACAAATTCAGCGTAGTACCGACAGAAGAAGGCGGGGAAACCAAGTTCATTCATCCATCAAATACAGGATCGGCAGCAGGTAGGGAGTAATGAAAACTGGAGAGAGGTAGAAGAAACTACCAACCCGAAACCGTGAAACTAGACGTGATACCGCAAAGACAAGAATAAATAGAAACCAAGGAGCGAACCCGATAATCCCGATGAAATCACCCAAATGTGTACGAGGAGAAAAAGAAAGTATGCACAGTGAAAAAACCCAGAAGCTGGAAGGAGCTGTGAAAATGGTAGGGTGAAAGTAACGATGCCCCGGAGGAAAAGCAATACGAAAAATGCCTAGAGGAGGAGGCGGAGTTACTTGAAAGTAAAAAGCCGAGTGGAGGCAGAGAAACAGAGGAATTACACATAAAGAGAATAAGATACCGAGAGAGGTAACGTCAAAGGTGGAACAATAAGGCTAGGAAACCACAACGCTATGAAAGGGAAATGTCAGACGGGAGGTAAACACAGAGGGCACGGGAACCAAAGGCAGCGAAGAACAGGAAACAGTTGCAACGCAAGGAGGGGGCGTGGCTAACCCCAATATGAGGCGCACAGAACGTAACAGCTAGAACGCTGCACAGGGCGCCGTGAAGGGTAAATTAATGGCGCTTCCATCGTGTCCAACACTTCCATCGTCCTGCTCTCATGACACATACCTCATGAACAAATCTGCCTTCCATCTACCAATCTCCTTAACCTCACTATTGTTGCCCCCTGCTCCATGGGGTAGAGAGGAAGCTATGTTTAAGAGGTGAAGCTCATACTTATAGGTGCACAGCTTGGGATAGCTGTATACCTGACTCGTTAAATAGAGCAGCAGTAACCGCACTGTTAAAATATTCAGGGCTAGATCAGAAGGTCTTTTCTAATTACAGGCCCATCACAAATGTTTTATCCCTTATGAAAGTGGTGGATAAAGTGGGCACTTTGCAACTGCAAGAACACCTGGAAAAGTGTGAAATTTTACACCCCAGACAATCAGGCTTTAGATCTCACCCTGGTATGGAAAGTGCCATGTTGGATCTCCAGAATGAAATACTGAAGATTGTGGACAACAGCAAGGCCGGTTTATTGATGCTGCTGGATTTATCAGCAGCTTTCGACCTTGTGGACCGCAGGAAGCTAGTGGATCACTTGAAAGGTATTGCTGGCTGTTCTGAGAAGGCAGCCCTCTGGTTTGAATCCTTCTTACTCAACAGGATGTCTAAATTTATCTCGGGTGAGGCCAGATAAAAACCAGAGAGGTTACAGTGTGGTGTACCACAGGGTGCCTGTCTCTTGCCTGCGCTTTTTAATATATTCTGTCATCCCTTGTGCAATCTCCTTGACTCACTGGGAGTGAGTTTCTCAAACTATGCTGACGATACCCAACTGATTTTTAACATGAAGAAGACCTGGACCTCAACACTAAAATCTATAATAGTATTCAGAGCTGGATGGCAAACAATGGTATGTGTCTCAACGCAGCCAAAAGTTAATTATTGGTCTTTGGCTCCACTCAGGCACTTGAAAAATTGGATGGTGCTAACTCAAGTTTTGTCATTCAGAATCAGCCTATTAATGTTGTCTCAAAAGTTTAGACTTTGGGAGTTGTTTTGGAAGCCTCACTGAGTTCAAAAGTGCAGGTTCAACACACTACTAATAAGGCACAATACTCTCTAAGACTACTTAGATTAGTCAAACCCTCTGTATCAGAGACTAATTGTACTACCATAGTCAGGGCCTTCATTATGCCACGCCTTGATTACTGCAGTGCACTCCTGGTTGGAGCTGGCAGGGGCTATTTGCAAAGGTTACAAATCTTGCAGAATGATGCTGGGGTATCCAGAAGAGAAACTTTCACAGAGCATCGCAAAGGTCTGCACTGGCTTTGAGTGGCAGGTAGGGTCCGCTTCAAAGTCTGCACTATTGTGCATAAGTGCCTGTATGGTCAGGCGCCCAGATACATCCAGGACTTAATTACGATCCACTGCCCTAAGAGAGTAAATAGATCTGGCGGTCTCCCAAAAGACCTAGCTGTTCAAACAAACCATCTACCTTTTAGGAAAAGACCAAAGACAGTTTTTTTGTTTAACATCCTTTCTCTAAGCTCTCACCTTTCCTCTGTTTCTGCGCCCTGATGCCTGTGGGCTTTTGGCACATTATAAATATAAAAATAAAATAAATAAATAAATTGTTCAAGCTTCTGTTCAAGCTCTCAACTCGTCAAAGAGCCCTGAAAAACCTTTGTCCACCTTTGCACCCTCAAGCTTTCTCTAGTCTTTTTCAATGCCCCCCTAACATAATGGCACCTCGTCGATCATCACACCCCCTAAGCTTTGCAAAGTAAACTATGGAAGCCAAATGGGAAAAAGGCCAAGCCTTCAATCTCTTTGCCACCTACACCTACCCCAAGAAGGACATCAATTGACTCTCACTGGCGTGCCCCTTATCACTAGTTGCAGTCACAGTCCTGAAAGTTGCATAGTTCTGTACTTTCTTAGAGAACCTCGAGCAAGGAGATTCTCAATCAGCCTCACTAGAACTTTTTTAATATCTCCCAAAGCCTGTCTGGGAATTCACTAATTTCTTTCTTTGCCTTGGGAACCAGCACGCTGATCCTGGCCCACTGAAAATAAGGCAGGGTGTTTGCAATGCTATTCTCGGCCCAAGGGATATGGCGTAGTCTCACTTCTGTGTTAGCCCTTAGAAGCCCACTCAACAATGCCAGAACCCTGAGGCAAGCAGCTGACCCCCGGTTCAGTACTTGGTTCACCTCCTTGCTATCACACCATATTATGGTCGTTTTGTTAGCCAGCCTTGAAGGCCATATTTGAAAGGACACTAAAATGGCGAAATAAATCTAATAACGCAATGTTCTTAGTTATTTCACCAGCCTTCCATTCTTCAGGGCAAGGGTTTCACACCACTCACCAACAAGGAAAGCCCAGAAACATTTTCCACAGAGGTATCAGTAAACAGCTCTAGTTTTTTACTGGATTGCCACACTTCCCTCCATATGCGAAGAAATACGATCTGGTGAGAGTGAGATAGCCCAAGATGTATTTTTATTTTTAATGAACACAATAATGCAGGTAATCCATCTCTGAAATGTTGGTCTGCTGATTAGACCCCCTTTTCATAAAGCTCCATTTTAAAAGCATAATGGAGGCAGAGGGCAGGTTCAAAGGTCACATGTGCCTTTTCGACAGCTGCTAGGACACCAACCGCCACAACTTCAGTCAACACTTCAAACCAGCAAGATTTTTGCATCAACCCAACCGAGATCCCTACTTCAACTGTTGGAAGCATTGTGCCATGTTCTGACTTGACTAGCGGTACCCATCATCTTTAACCAGTTCAACCTTCGATCCGACCTTGGCGAATTGCACCTCTCCATCGCTGCATCGAACTGCACCGACTTCTGGTTTGAACCCGACTTGATGCTGACTCAACGCCTGGATCAACACGACTCACTGCATTCAAACCAGTTCGACCTACAAGGACATTGTATAGAATTGTAGATCTAAGAACCAAAATACTGTATTGTTGAGGCCCAGACCCTTGTTTCACATTTGGGACCATAGTGAATCATAAGCCACCCTTTTGCAAATTTCTCTGAAAAAGACATGTCCTTTTCAGGTGATATTACTGCAATTCATTGCCTATTCGACCCTGCTCCAGTACACAAATTGCTAAAAAAAATATATGTTCTGCATTTTCTTTGTTTTTTCCACAGGGGGGTTGGTTGGGGTTTAAGTGATTTGTATTTTTGAGTGGTTAATTAAATGATATATACTTTTGTAGAACCTTAATTGGGCATTCTTCTCTTTTGGCGTCTTTCTACCATTGCTGCTTGGGTTGCTACTGTTATCACAGTCACACCCTCTTAAAAAGTCTGCCCCCGGGCCCACCTTAACACAAAAGGAGGTATATCTCTTGACTGTGCCTGTTCCACATGTATGATTGGTATGACTGTTGGTTTTTAGTAGTGTGAGCACCGACTAGGCAGTTTAGCCACTACTCATGGTGCTTCTCCTTTCAGCCTTCTGTTTCCAAAGCCAGCCTATTGGTAAATAATTTACCGGCATGTATCACATTTGCTGCAATTTTCAGCTGACCTATCAATTTCTGGAATTCTTCGTGGCTTTCTCCTTGCTCTTCGATGCCTGGATACCCTTTGTGACGAATCTGGATGATTCGTCCCCTCTCCCCAGAGGGGAGACACTCCTTTGAGGCTAGGGAGGTGAGCTTCCTTGGCAGGACCCTCCTTAGGTGTCTGGGCAAGTGGTACCTCACTGGGAGTGACTCCCCTCTTGGGGACAATGACTCCCATTCCGATAAGGAACTCCCAGTCCAAAACACAATTTCTGCCTAAATGGGTGTGGAAATACTTTGATAAATCCTATTGTGACTATAACAAACAAGGACCCTTCTTTCACTCCTTTGGCTTCAGGTAATAGAGAACACCATCTGAATGCTATAATCAAAGAAGAAGGACACATTTCTTTTGTTTCTGATGACTTACATAAGAGGAGAGCGGACTGCAAGTCAAGGAGATACTCCTACGGAGGGAGAAGAGTAATTCCTACGCACAGGCAAGCCTCTGTAGAAACTACGTCCTGGATGGGCAGAGCCACTCACCATTGTTGGCATGGAGGAAGAGAGAACCTCTAGCTGGAGGCTGAAAGGTGGGCACTTTGACCAAGCGATAGTCCCCAGCCAGGAGAAAGATGGATATGGAAGCACAACCGTCTTAACTGGTGGTGCGATCACAGGAAAGCAGTGGTGGGTCTGGCGCCTGGCACCAACAGGGAAGCAACCGCTCCCCAAGTGAAAACACCAGTGAGGACTATGAACTTTGATTTCCAAGATTGGCAAAACGACGAGGTTACAGAGACCAGATAATCAAACAGAGAGAACCCTGGCTGGGAAAACTGACAGTGGCCTGAGAGCTTGAGAGAACTGAATGGGTACACGCCCTATATAACACAGAGCAAAAGAGGTAAAAACACTCTATACCAAGGCTGGAAAAGCCAACAAAAGTACGAGAGCTTCAGAGACCTGAACAGGCACAAACCCTATGTAAAAGATAGCGAGAGTGATATCAAGACTTTATACCAAGGCTGCAGAAGCTGACAAAGATACTAGGAACTTATAAAGCTGGAAGGGCATGTGTCCTATGTAATACAGATTGAAACAAGTATGAAAACTTTGCAGCATGGCTGGAAAAGCCAATTAGACTATGGGAACCAGAAAATCTTGAGTGGGAAGATGCCCTACGTCTATTAAGTGGGTGTGAGCCAGTACGTCTACCAAAGGATCATAGGACGTTGGGGAGTCCAAGTGCCACGAAGGTTGGGAATAGAGAATGGTGTTAAAAGTGATCCTGGTTGGATTTGAACGCTTGTCAAAATCAAAGAAAAGTGATCTAGGAGAATCCTTCTTTTCCTAGGGTGAAGAGAACAGAGGATATTCCTGTTTTCAGTGTGAGACTGAAAATAAGTTATCTAAGAGTTTAGGCCAGGCAGAAGTCATAGACAGAGGCTATTGCTCCAGCCTCCTTTTTCTTTAAGTGGGATTTTCAAAAGTGGTAGTGCCAGTTAGTTAACTAGGATTTGTACTCAACACTATTTATTTTGGATTTCGACGAGCACCCCTAGTTTTGTTTTAGAAGGTGAAGAGCCTCCCTCATAGCGGTAGGGCAAATAGGCATTTTTCTTTCATTTTGAATCATGATCCACTGTACTGGAGTCCTTCTTCTGGCTCACCACACCTGCCTGAGTCAATCTCAATGGCAAGAAATGTCAGAGTCGCTAATGTGTCCACAGTTGTATCGCTTGCCAAGGGTAAACAGATGCCCCGTGCAAAGCCTTCAAATGCTTTCAACAAGTGCACACATTCTTTAGAGTTTGGCCCACCCCTAAACAGGAAATCATCCACTCTAAATGAGATGAATAATGTGAAGTAGGCACAAGACACAGAACACCCTATTGGCATTGGAATGCACTTTTTAACGTATAGCGTGTCCTCAAAACTGTCTTGATGGACCGGAAGTAAGTAGAAAGCTGATTCTACATCCACTTCATCTAACAGAAAACCCACCCCCCCACACCCAGTTGCCCTTACCTAACCTTATACCTAACCTTATTGTTGTATAAGACAATAATCAATGCTCTTCACCAAACCAAACGTTAACAGATTTTTCTTTAGGAAATGGCAAGTGGTGAATGAGTCTGAACTATCCTCTTTTTATTAGGACCACCACAATTGGGCACACCACAAATGCGTTCATGGGTGGTTCACCAAAAGGACCTTCTTTTCTATCAAGGGCCGGCTTTTTTGATTGTTTGTCTCCCCACCTTAGGGAGAGCTATTGCTGACTTCAGATGTCTTGCTGACCTGTTTACCATGGGCCCCTAGTACAGGATAAAACCCCTTTAGAAAAACCTCTCTACAAAGACCCAACTGAGTCCTTATCATGATAAATGCTCAATAACAGCCTTAGTGTTTTTATTGGAGCGCTAACTTTGCGAAAAAGTGGTACCGTATAAGCGATGTGTCCTGCCTGTATCTACATCCCAAACCACATGTGCAAATTCCCTTTTCAAATTTCCAGCATGTGGATGAGCTGCTACATTGCAGAAATCACCTCATCCCCTTCCCCCTATAAGGACCACTATCTCTTATCGATACTGCTATGTTGTCCCTTCTGGCAACATGATTGCTGCGCTTGAAATGCCAATTGTTGAAGCTTAAACTGGTACCCCTGAAGCTCAATGACCGCAATCAGTTTATGAATTTATCTGGATGCATCTTTGTCATCCCCATTCACTGATGGCCACACTTACATTTCCAGTCTAAAGACCACAAAACATACAATAACCAAGTGTCACCACCGTATTGCCTGCAAGCCTCATATATGTTTGGTCTTAGGTAACGAATGCAGCCGTATCCCTGGATACTTTTCAATCGTTATAGCAGGACACTTTCTGAAGCTCTAAAGCCAATTTATTATATTTCTCTCCTTCCTGGGCATTCTTCTTTCTTTCTTCTCCTTATCCTCCCTGGTACCCTCAAGCAAATGAAACACTGCCTGTTAAAACTCCAATAGTACGAAAATCTCTATAAACTCCTTGTTCCAGATATTCTCATTGTTGGCCGATCGTATGTTCTACACTAAACCCCATTCCACCATAGACAGCAGGACCAGACCAGGACTAGGCTTCATCCTTACAGATTGAAGGCATGCCCCTATATACCCACACCAGAAAAAATACAACACACTAGGGAAAAAGGCGCAAAAAACTCTTGCAAGGATAGCACATTTTATTTCTACAAAAATAGGTGTGTCAGCAAAGAACTCTGCTGCCAAGGGATGTTCTGAGCAAAAAAGGGTGCAAGCAGAAACTTAAAAGGGGACACAATGTCATTCATGTACAATAACAACCTGTGCTGCTGGTTGGTGCCACCCTATACATGGTCAGCCTTCTCCATAGGGGATGCCAGGCCATTGGTCGCAGCCCCATTCATCCATCTTCCATCACGTGGGGTCGGCTGGGCTCATCGTCTCCGGGGAACCAAGGTTGAAGAACCAATTCTGGCTACCAAAATGGCATCTGCTTGTATGTGCACTAAATCCAAAACATCTAAATTTTGCATAATATTATCATTGTGTAGGGGCCCTTAGGACGCCCCCCGGTTGTATTACAGGTCTTCTAATGGGACTCGCCTCACCCTAAAGCACCTGGGGGGTGGGATGGGGTCATTTATTTCCCAACCAGATGAATCCAAAGCATCCGCACAATATGCCTTTGGCACCTCACGTACAACTCCCGCTTCTGAAACACCCATAACAACACCCTTATGAACGCTGCCTCCTGATGTGATTGCTTTTGACGCCCCCTTGCCTGCACTAACTCAATTCACTAAACTCACTAGATGAACCGGAGACAAATCACCCTTCTTGCACTCTAGATGTACCCGCTGAACTGCCCATGATGGCTTGTCCCCACAGTTCTACCTGCCTCCAGACAAGGGAGGAACCCTGGAGCCCCCCTTGGCACTGCTGGCAGCTTTCCTAAGTTGCTCTCTTATTCTTGTTCTAACATACTAATTTTCTTCTTGCTCTCCTTTAGATAAAGTCCCCTTACCAATATTCACTACCATACTGCGTGTTTGTTCTTTATTTACTTATTTGTTTTTCGAATTTTACAATACACTAACTCACTGGGGTGTGGCTTCAAAGCAACTGAGAAAAAACGAACAGGACTTTGGATACAAAGCAAAGGTATGAGCAATCGAGAGCATTGGGGGAGGGTGTTAGCTTGTGATGATCTTAGTGGTCTTGTAGGTGCATATTGATGTACGTAAGATGTCAGGTATTCGGAAGCCATATTATCGAGGATTTGTAAAGTAATACAGTTGATTTTGTGTGTGTTATTCTCTTTGCAACAGGTAGCCAGTTGTAGTCTTTCAGGCCTGGTGAGATATGGTCCCAGGGTCTAAGCCCCAATAATGCCAGCTGCCATAGTTTGGACAAGTTACCGTTGGGTTAGTTGGTTTTTGTTTAGTCCTAAATTGAGACTATTAAAATATTGTAGGTGAGAGAGAGGACAAGGGCTCTGTTCACCTTAGTTTTTCTGTGTAAATTTCAAGTAGTGGACAATTCTCCCAAAGATGTGGAGCTAAAAGTGTGATTTTTGGTCTAGCGAGTCAAATTGTGGTTGTAGTGAGAGTTTTGTGTTGAAAAT
Organism: Ambystoma mexicanum; assembly: GCF_040938575.1. Taxonomy (NCBI): domain Eukaryota; kingdom Metazoa; phylum Chordata; class Amphibia; order Caudata; family Ambystomatidae; genus Ambystoma; species Ambystoma mexicanum. Next base: position 417,423,992 of record NC_090925.1, read on the forward strand.
TATACCTAAATTATTCGCCTTGTGGGTCAGGGCGGGTGCCGTACTCATGACAGGTGGCCATTTGAAAAGTAGTGTTGCCGGGTTCTGGATCCCAAAGATATTCTCTCGTCTAGATGAGTTAAAGCAGAGACTATTCTCTATGGCTCAATCCTCGCTGCAATTAAAGGAACTCTGGATATGGTCCTTTTTCCTGAAAGTGGCCAGTTAAGCCACGTTCAATCGTTGCGGCCAACAGACCTTCACTGCTAGGTCTCACGCCAATCCTTTGCCTATTCCTGCTAGGCCGCTCCTCTTTCATTTATCAATGTTTTATTTAAAAACCGCTTTGCTCAGGTGTCAGGCTTGCAACCACTGTCCCCCTGCTGCGCGGCTTGCTCCACCTCCTTCACACACATAAAGGGAAAACACTTTAGGCCATAGGATAAAAGTAGGGGAAATTGGAGGAGTCTGGCATTGATGGTACAGCAACCCCCTGGCACGCCCTATGGTGCCCGCACAATAGAATTAGACGTGCAGTTTCTCCATCCTTCCATGATGGGTAGACAGTGACTATTGGTGGAGATCTCACAGGCGCTGTAAACAGGGGAAGCATTTGGGTGGGACGGAGCACATGCAGTGACAACTAGTTCCCAGGTTTTTCTGGCATGGCATGGTGCAGTGTTGCATAAGTCTTTAGGAAATGTGTTCTTACCACGATACAGCATGGCTTGATAAACTTGAAAGTACAGGTGCTGGGGGGGGGGCAGGGTGCATCTGTCCAATAGAGAGAGGGGCCTATTCTTATTAAATATTTAGGAAGCCCTTTCAGAGGGGGCTTTTTAAAAAGTTAGGGGTTTGGTGAGTCCAGTAAAAAGGGGCATGAAGTCCCTTTTAGGGTGATAGTCACACAGTCGATAATGCAATAAAATGATTGCCTGAAAAGGCTGCTTCTCATGTGGCAGCAGAAGGGAAACTCGCACTCTGCCCCCTCAGCCCACTTTATCCCCCTCAAACTAGTCCAGGATTAGCACGGGTTCCCTCTCTGTGGACCTCGGCCGAGCCCACAACTCCCTTTTTCACTGGTCATCTGCTGCTTTTGAGGCCGCAGTGCTGACCAAGGGGGGCCTGTTTGAACTGGTGACCACTGATTGAAACCCCGCAAACGCAGCCTTGCCCCTTCGTCCGCCATATTATCTCAATGTATATTTGGCTCATTCCCTTCTGACGTCCTGCGGGACTTAGATAACTCTATGGAAGATTATACGCATAACTAAAACACGCACGTGCACACACATGCGAGGACACGAAGGCGTGTGGGCAGGGGTGATAGAGAAATTCTATCCCAGGAAAAATGAAACACCGTAAAAGTTGCAAGCAATTATTTAGAGTAAGAATTGCCTGAACAAGATGAGACTGATGCGGGTGGAAGGGTCTAGAGCAGTGGTCTTCAAACTGTGGGGTTGCCCCCCTTGGGAGGGCCGAAGAATGTCCAGGGGGGGGCGCAAGGCTCTTCCAAAATGGGGACTGCTTTTAATAGAAAACATAGGCAGATATTGCATCCTTGGGAGGAGGGTCAACACCAATATTTTTGCTCCGGTGCCGGGGAGTTGGGGAGGGGGCTAAGCACCAATATTATTAATCACGGGGAGGCGGGCTTGGCATAAACACGTGTGAGTGCCACTGCTCTAGAGAGTAGCATTTAAAAATGAGCTGGCATGTGAAAGGGTTATGAACGTCCAGAGAACATGGGCATTGGGAGGGCTGGATTAAAAAAGGAGAAACCCAATTACTAACAGGTTGGCACTAACACATGGGTACATGAATGCTAATATTCATTTAATCATTAGTAACTAATATTAAACTATTATTAATCGCCCTGCGTGCAGTGCTCCGTTGCTTCGCAGCTAGTGTTGAACTTCAGTAAATCTCATGCGTCCAGACATGCGCATATAGGATGCACGTGTTTTTACACGGGGTCACTTTCCACGTGAGCACGGGGGAAATGCACGGTGAATGCGCAAACGAGGAAACTGACCTCGTTCCAAACACGGCGTAAGGGTCAAGCTTGAGTGGATATCAAGGGCGGAAGGATCGGTGTGTGACGGGTAGGTGGGAAATGGAAAGGATGACTGATATTATTTTTAAGATAATAAATGCGGGGCCTTAGTACATTGTACAATTGTTAGTGTCTTTATGTCTTTGCCCGTCCACTAGTCTAAAGGCCTCCGTGCATTTTAAATGAACTTCCTGTCAGTACCAGTCCTCCACATGAAAGTGCCCCTTTTGTCTCGTCTCAAGGGGCCCTGAGAGGATGTGCCCTGCAAGCCATGGGTCAGAGGCAGCAGCAGCACGTGGGTGTTCGCCTTTGAAAGGTCTGCGATAAGGGGTCTCAGTTTGCTAAGTACCCGATACATTCTCCAGCTTCCGCCCGGGGTGGTCCTCCCACACAGTATACGCCCCCCTCCTTCACAGGCCCATGCTCCTGGTAAACAGGACGAGGGATGTGATGTCCTGAAGGTGCCAGTATTTGTCACCTCTCGCGGTGCCTGGGTGTGAGCGGGCCCCGCGGGACAGCTCATTTGGTGGTAGTCTGTCGGCCCCGTTTGGTGTCTTGAGACCCCCGGCACCCTGTGCTTCCCGGGGGCGTGCCAGCTGTGGCATACGAACCAGGATGGCCGCGGTACCACTTCACGACTGTCCTTTGACAGCTGTTTCATTCAGAGGGAGAGTAATTATCCCGTGTTGCACCTGGCGCTGTAGCGTTGGGTTTAAGCAATGCCCTCCGCCCCCTTTTAATTATATTTAGGGAATATTTGAGCATTTGTTGTTGTGTGGCCGTAGCACCAAAGACCAGTGCAGAACCTTGGAGAGCAGACAGGCCTCTTCCACTGTTATAATCCGGGCATCTGCACTACGGTACGGCCATTTTAGGAGAAGCACTTTCGGCAACGGCCATTTCCACTCTGCACCTTGGGCGCACCCTGGATAGTGCTGTTTGGTTAAATATATTGTCACCCGAAGCACCGAAAAATGCAGTGCTTTGGGTGACAGATTTAAGCAAAGACTACAACTCAGTACATGGCGCTGTTCCCAACATGCACAAATAGGTTGCTGTGTCCTGCATGTTTGCGGGACACAGGAACATATTTGTGCGTGGAGCGTGCAGGTAAAGTACACCTCCATGTACTGGGCTGTTAGTGTCTTCCGGAGCTTGGGTGACCAGATTGAAAAGTAAAAAACCGGCACAGGGCAACTAACATAAGAGTAGGACTAGCTCTTGAAAGTGGCTGTCAATGCACTACACTACACTACAGTAGCGTTTGGAGGCGAAGGGGGATTAAGTGTTACTGTTCAAATCAACACATATTATAATTAATTAACTAATGCTATCTTAAGTTGTAAAATGCATAATTTCTTCTGTGTGAGCTGTGCCTGCCAGCTATGAAGACCTACTGCCAAAAACCGGGACCACTGCAGTTTCCAATGGAAACATAATCTCGACAAAGGAGGACAGAGCTCAATTTCCAGGACCAGGGCTCTTGTCCTCTCTCACCTACAATACTGTAATAGTCTCAATTAAGGACTAAATAAAAACCAACTAACCCAACTGTAACTTAACCATATGGCAGCTGGCCTTATTTTGGAGCTTAAACCCTGGGGCCATATCTCACCAGGCCTGAAAAACTACAGCTGGCTTCCCGTTGCAAAGACAATAACACACTAAATCAACTCTATTACTTTACAAATCCTCCATAATGTGGCTCCCGAATACCTGACATCTTACATACATCAATATGCATCTACAAGACCACTAAGATCATCACAAGCTAACACCCTCCTCCAATGCTCCCGATTCCTCACACCTTTGCTTTGTCCTGTTTTTTCTCAGGTGCTTTGAAGACACACCCCAGTGAGTTAGAGTATTATAAAATTCGAAAAACAAATAAGTAAATAAAGAACAAAATACAGTATGGAACTTAATATTGGTAAGGGGACTTTATCTAAAGGAGAGTGAGAAGAAAATTGGTATGTTAGAACAAGAATAAGAGAGCAAGTTAAGAAAGCTGCTAGCAGTGCCAAGGGTAGCTCCAGAGTTTCTCCCTATCCAAAACCCCAATGTGCCATGGCGAAACAGCCAGAGCCGAAATGTCTGGCGTTGTGACTGCTCCTTGAAGCAATTGGCCTGCAGTTAATATAAAACCCCAAACATTTCCCATTCTGCAAGGATTGGTGCTCTGAGATGTGTCTTTCTGGGCGTCATTTTCACATGCACTATATCACCCACATTGTAAACCAGGTACAGAAGAAAGTGCAGGCAGACAGGGCGGGAGTCGATAAAAAAAGGTCTAGTCCAGAAACAATGAAAATATAAAAAATGCACTGGCAAGCCACACCATCTCGAAAGGAGGGCTATCCCAATCTCTCAACTCATGTGGGTGCTTGAGGCCTGATAGCCACCATACATATGCATGAAACGTTGGCTGCTGGTCGCTTGCGCCCTCAGTCAGTCCATCCTCCCTTATGCAAGTCTTCCTAGCCAATCAAGTGACTACCTTGCATCCTAGGCCATAAAAGTTCCCCTCGCAATCCTAGATTGCGTGCGCTCCCTCGCAACCTAAGCCGTGTGCGTTCCCTCGCAATCCTAGATTGCGTGGCTCCATGGCACCCTAGGCCGCGTTCATTCCCTAGCAATCCTAGATTGCGTGCGCTCCCTCACATCCTAGGCTGCGTTCATCACCCTCGTAATCCTAGATTGCGGGTGCTCCCTATCGCGCCCTAGGTCGCCTGCATTCCCCCGCAGTCCTAGATTGCATGCGCTCCTCGCATCCTAGGTTGCGTGCATACCCTTGACATCCTTGATTGCGTGCAGTCCCTTCCACCCGGGGTCACATGCATTCCCTCGCAATCCTAGATTGATTGTGCTCACTCGCATCTTAGGTTGCATGCGACACCCTCGCAACTCTAGGCAGGTCTCTCTCCACTCGGCTGTGTGCCCCACCATCTGCCCCTTTGGCCCTCTCCTTACCCCTTCCCAGCCCCCTTCTCTTTTTCTATCCCCCTTCCCCTTTCCTAGCCCTATCCCCTGACCTATTGTGTACTGTTTCTGAGGTCTTATTTTCCATGGTTGTTGGCTATTTTGCATTGCCTGCATCCCTGCTGTGTTCATTCTTTTCTTCTAGGTTCCCTGTAAGATTGTTGTTTTTGGCATTTTTGCTATCCATGGTTGTTTGCATCCCTGCTGTGTTCCTTACTTCTAGGTTACTTGAGTGATCGTTTGGCTCTTTCGTTCCATTTCTCCTTGGTAGTTTGCTTACATTGTACTGCCTGCATCCTGAGTAAAACTCGAGGTCCCGTTTGCAATTGACTTGTTTATATATTGCATCTGATTTTCTGTCATTGTTCTGTCCTCTGTGTGCCCCTCCATATTGCTTCCCCCCACCTGCCTGCTCCCTAGCTCACGCCCTCCCCTCTCCCCTCTCCACCTCACCCCCCCTCCTCCCTCTGCACCGTCTGTGGTGCTCTCTGTCTCTCCCACCTTCCCCAATTGATTTCTATCGACTATCCTATCCTTCTCACTAAGTCTGGCAGGAAGAAGTTCAAAAGGGATATCCTGGTCTCCAACCCAGGCCTCCCTATCGCTGATATATAGACCAGTGTTTCCTCCAGACAGACCTTTACCCACATCCTCTTTGTCGTTCCCTCTCCAGGCCTATAGACCCCCCAACGTGGTCTCTGTTCTCTCTCCCTTTTCCTCTCCATCCATTAATGGTGGCACCGGATGGAAGGCCCCCCTGATCCCTTCCACTCCTCCAAGACCATCATTAATGTTTACCTAAATGGCACCATCTTAGTCCAAGGCCCTCAGGCCAACCTCCTCTTTTTTTGACAGATGCTTCCTGTGCCTTATCAACTTCCTTTCTTCTCCTGCTGTCCCTTCTCTTCCCTCTCGGGCTCCTCTGCCCCTTCATCCTCTGCCACCTCTACGGCTGTCACTGCTGCTTCTCCAGCCACCCTGCTGCCTCTATCCTCCACCTCTGCCACCTCTGCTGCAGTCTCTGCTGCTTCTCCAGCCACCCTGTTGCCTCTTTCCTCTGCCACCCCTCTGGCACCTTCCTCCTCCTCCTTGGCTACCTTGCCCTCTCCTCCTTCTTCCTCTGGCCATCCTCAGGCGCCTACAACACTTCTGCAGGGTGTACCTCTGACCTGTACCCCTCCATGGAAGTCCTTCAAAGGGGGCAACCTGCTCCACATTGCCACTCTCAACTCTCTCTCAGCTGTCAAACACTCCTCTGACATCTGCCGTCTCCTTGAAGAACTTGATTTTGATGTACTCGGTCTGACCGAGACTTGGTTCACAGCCAACTCTGTCATGAGCTTTGACACTTTCCTTCCTGATGGGTACAAGATCCTCTCTGCGCCGAGAACCAACTGTTCCGTTGGGGGCGTAGCCTTGATCTTCCCAGAGTGGATCCCTGCTTCTATCATTCCAATGTAGGACTACTCCTCCTTAGAATGTCTGGTCTGCATGCTCTCCATCTCTGCTGGCCTTTCTCTCACTGTGGCCACTATCTTCGGGCCGCCCAGACAGGTAGCCTCCTTCCTCCCTGAGTGGGTGGACCTCTCCTCCTCCCTCCTCACCTCTACCTCTCAACTTCTCCTCCTCGGAAACCTTAACATCCACTTGGATGCTTCATGTCCTTCTGTAGGACTCTTTCGCAAGCTCTGCGACTCTCTCTCTCTCTATTCTTCCCTCGGACCGACTCAATCTGCAGGGCACACCCTGGATGTTCTGATCTCCTCAGACCTCCCCCTCGCCAACCCTCTCACCACTCCTCTCTCCTGGAGTGATCACTTTATCTTTTCCTCCCATCTCTCTCTCTATCCGTCAAGCCAAGCGACTCCATCACTGCCACCTACCTTCTCATTCAACCGACCCATGAACATTGTCTCAGCTGAGGCTTTCGTCGCTACTTTCTCTCCTCCTTCTGCAGCTTTGGCTGACTCACATCCTGACACAGCCCTTTCTGTCTCTCACACTCTTAATATACTTGCCCCTGTCATGAGGATCTGCTTGAAGCCCAAATCCAGGTGCAACTCTTGGTACAACTCTGACCTTGTCATGCTCAAACGCAAGTGCAGAGTGGCTGAGAGGAAGTGGAGGGCTACAGGTGCACCCTCTGACAAACTGGCCTGCCTCCTGCTCCAAAGGCAGTATAGACTCTCTGTCCTCGCCAAGAAGAGAGCTCACATCCAAGCCCGCATCTCTGCAGCATCTATCAACTCGGCCAAACTCTTCCAAATCTGCAAGGAGCTGGCCAATCCTGCTGCAGTCTCTACCTCTCCTGTTGCCTCCCAGGCCCTCTGTACGGCCTTGGCTTCTCATTTCATCACCAAAACTCAGGACATCCTGTCCACCATCTCTTCCTCTTCCTCCTCCTCCTCCAGTCCTGTCCTGCCTTGGTCCTCCTCTCCTGCTCCCTCCTCTTCCTTTCCCTTGTTCACCCGACAACGTTTCTAGACAAGTCCGATCTATGAAAGTCTCATCAAAACAGGTTCTTCGCTGTTCATCCAGAACCATCAAGGACCACATCGACACCCTAGTTCCAGCCTTGGCCTATTTCTGCAATCACTCTTTTGCACTGGAACCTTCCCCTGCCCCTTTAAGCACTCCCTTGTGCACCCCCTCCTTAAGAAGTCATGTGCCAATCTTTCCTCTCCGGCTAACTATCGCCTGATCTCCATCACTCCTTTCCTGGGCAAACTCTAGGAAAAGCGGCCGTCTCCCAGCTTAATCTTCACACTGAATCTGTTGGTTGTCTCCATGACTACCAGTCTGGCTTTAGAGCAGCTACAAGTACAGAAACTGCTCTCTTGAACATCTGTGAAGAGCTGCTCTCTAACCTTGATTTTAACCTTCCTTCTGTCCTCATTCTTCTCGATCTTTCTTCTGCTTTTGATACGGTCAACCATGCCATCCTGCTCAATCGCCTCTGTGACAACCTGGGTATCACTGATCAGGCCCTGACCTGGCTGCCTCCTTTCTCACTGATCAACCCTCCAAGGTCCAGCTGGGGTCCTTTGTCTCCTCTATCTCTCTCTCTACCTGTGGTGTACCCCAGGGGTCTAACCCCTCTCCCTGGCTGTTTAACTAATACCTGGCACCTGGTACCTGGCACCTCTTGCCCACTGCATCGCTGCTCTCTGCTCCAACTTTCAGACACTCAGCTCTCTTTCAGGCTCCCCACGGCCACCTCTAATTCTTCTCTCATTCCAGACTGTCTGTCTGCAATCCAGGAGTGGTGTGCCATTAATGATCTCTGGCCTAATGCCAGTAAGACTGAGAGCCTCAGCTCCCTCCTTTCCCTTCTCTCTCTCTGGCCACCCACTCTGGGCCCTCTTCCTACTCCTACCTGTGAGGCTAAGATCCTGGGGGTCATCTTCGACTCCACCCTCTCCTTTGCACCTCACCTTTCTGATGTCTCTAAGAAGTCAAACTATCAGCTGCACCTCCCCAGAGGTATTCTTCCTTTCCTCACTTGCATGTCCAGTTGCACCTCACACTACCTCTTGGCTCACCCAGCACTTGAGGTATGTATCTGTAATCCTACAGTCCACTCTCTCTGCACTTATGAGTCACCTGTTGACTGCACTTTCTATTACCTGCACCGAGCCACCCGCTGGCTGCACTCTTGATTACCTACACTTCTCCCCCCTTTTGCCACTTCTCTCCCCCCTTTTGGTACTCCTCCCATCCACTTCCCTGCACTTGCATGATCTGAATGATACAAGATCATTGTATTGTCCTCCCTCTGTTTCCCCCTCCTTGTCTTGTTGCGCCTAAAAACACTTGTGTGCAGGCACGTTATAAATGCCATATCATTTCATATCATATAAGTAGACAGGCAAGCAAAATGAGAGCTGCGCTTTTCTCTTCCAAAAACTCTTACCCAAACCCTTGAAGGCAGGCTCAGACTGGTCTATAGGGCAATAAGGCAATGACCGAACCAAAAATGCAAAATGCAAGTGTGGGCCGGTTTATTGGGTCAAAGTGGGCCACTTTTCTGACCCTTGTGGGTTGATAAGCTGTAGCTAGTAGCTTTGACCAGTTTTACTGAATACATATTTATTAAAATGCACAATTTGAATCACATTTTATTGAAAGCCTCCCCCCTTGGGTACTACTCAGTCTGTCACAAAAGGAATGTATTGCCATTTGCAACTGTGAGCCATTTTTTCATTGGTGCGCGAGACAATGTTATGCCCCAGCCCGACCCTGCTTGAAGGTGGCTAATTAAGCACGAGAAACCATCAAATGTGGCTGACAGATCTTGTGCAGCGGTGCACAATACTTTTCCCTCGAAGCAACAAACGTATTGGATGTGTAGTATAACCACTAAATATGTAAATGACTTCCCATGTACATCCATTTCATGAACATGTATCTCATGAATATTCATTCTGCTATGCTGGTAACCTTGCCTGTTTGGCATTTTTGAGGACTGGAACTGGCCATACCTCACTTCAAATGATCAGCAGAGTAACATGGCTGATGCCCCTGCCATATGAAAACTGTCCAGGACAGATATCAGAAGCCACTGAATGCCTCTAGTTGATCTAAAAGCTGAATGATAAGTATCCAGACAATCTGGAGATTCCCCTATAAAACCATGATGGCTGCTGCTTTCTCCAATAGCTTCCCAAAAAATGGGAGCAAAGCTATGAAGACAAAATTGGCCTGTTCTTTGGGAGCCATCATCAATGATTGGCATCTTTTGAACAAACAAGTAATGGTATATTAAGAGCTTTTTGTAAAGAGAAGAAGAACAAGTTACTTACCAACTCGTAACGTTCTTTCGACTGGATGTTCCTCCCACGTATTCCTCATCTTTGATATTCGTATCTCGCCAGCTTTGCTGCTTTGGAAAACATTTTCTCGGCAGAGGCTGCTGTGCACGATGTCATGGCATCGATGTCCCTCGAGGGCCGCCGTGGAGCGTTGACGTCATCAGTAGTATAAATAGCACCCGTTGGCTTCAGTTCTGTTTTTTCATTCCATCAACTAACCAGGCATACCCCAGACCGCGAGCTCTCAGGGAACGCAGAGTGTAACTCACGTTAATTGTACGGCTGGGTAGGCTGGGAGGGGCGATGAGGAATACATGGCACGAACATCCAGTCAAAAGAATGTTACCAGTTGGTAAGTCATTTGTTCTTCGATTGGATTGTGTCCTCCCACGTATTCCTCATCTTTGAAAGACTCCTAAAGCAGTGACAATTTGGAGGAGGGAGTACTATTTAGATTTATCGTGAATGGAATGAAGGACAGCTTAGCAAAAAGACCTTCATGAGTGGAAGAGGAGTCTAAGCAGTAATGCTTAACAAAAGTATGAATTGACACCCAAGTTGCCACTGAGCAGATGTCAATTACAGGGACACCCCTTTGAAGAGCTGTGGAAGTTGCCATGCCCCTCATGGAATGAGCTTGAAGCCCTTTTCCGGAGGGTCCTTTCCAGCCAGTCTGTAGCACTATTCAATAGCCATTGTGATCCACCGGGACATGGTTTGTTTATTTACTGCCAGGCCAATTTAGGACCAGTATATCCCACAAACAGTTGATCATCATGGTGAACTTTTGCCATTCTTGTAATATTAAAGCTCAGAGCCCTTTTTGGGTCCAGCCTATGCAACCTCTCTTCCTCTTGGCCCAAATGAGGAGGAGGGTAGAACATTGGGAGTGTTATCTTCTGTGACAGATGGAAGTCAGAGACTAATTTTGGCAGGAATTATGGTTGAACCCTTATCCTTATGACACATAGTATAAGGGGGCTTGCATGAAAGAGCCTGCAACTCACTTCCCCTGCGGGCTGATGTTAATGCGCCAAGAAGTGCAGTTTTCAGAGTTAATAGCCATAACGGGGCAGGAATGTAAAGGCTCAAAAGGTATACAAGTTAGAAACTTTAACACAAGGTTTAAATCCCAAGCAGGGACATGAAATGGGACTGGAGGGTACACATTAGTGACTCCCTTCAGAAATTGAACAATTAAAGGTATTTTGAAATAGGAGACCTCTTCAGAGGAGCGCTTAAAAATGGAAAGCGGCACCAGGTATCCTTTTATGGTTCCAATCTGAAGCTCCAGATTAGCCAGATGTAACAGAAAAGAAAGCACCATAGCAGGGCCACATTGAAAAGGGTCCACATTCTTGTCCCTGCGCCAGTTACTGAATTTATTCCAATGACACCCATACAAGGATTTGGTTGCTGGCAAAATCTCCATTACGTCATCCGGGAGGTCCCAGTCCTTATATCTCAACCTCTCAGAAACCATGTGTGAAGGCTGAGTGTCTTGACCTCTGGATGGAGAACCTGACCTTCCTCTTGTGAGAGAAGATCCTCTCTTTGTGGAAGACATATTGGAGGGCAGATGGACATGTCCAGAAGGTCTGTGACCACGTCTCCCTGGCCCAATCCGGGGCAATTAGGATCATGGAATAACTGAACTTTCTCAAACTCCTGATTACGTGAGGAGTCGCAGGGACTGGAGGAAACACGTAAGCGAGTGGAAATTCCCAGTCCACTACAAAGGCGTCCCCTTGAGCTCCTCTTGGGAGAAATTCCCTTAAGCATTACTGGTCGCTCTTCCGGTTGACACCGGTCATGATCAGATGCACTTGAGGGGTTCCCGAAAGGGTGAAGATCTCTTGAAGGACTTCCTGAGCTAGTTCCCATTCGTGGGAGAATGTGCTCTGCCTGCTCAGAGCACCCGCCGTGTTCTTCTATACAGCTAGGTGAACTGCTGACAGAGAGATTCCTTCTTGTATTGCCCAGAACCAGAGCTGCATTTCCTCTCTGCACAGTGGTAGTGACCCTACACCTCCTCTCTTGTTGAGGTAGTACATTGCCACTGTGTTGTCCGTCATTATCAGGACATTATTTCCCCGTACAGCGGGCAGGAAGGCCTTCAGCGCTAGTCTGATTGCCCTCAGCTCCAAAAGGTTGATGTGTAGTTTGGACTTTGATGGAGACCAACGACCGGTGATTGTCAGTTCGTTGGTGTGGGCTCCCCACCCGTGAGTGAGGCATCCGTCACTACCGTTACCTCTGGCCATGGTTGCAAAAAAAGACTGTCACTTGAGAATGTTGTGTTTGCAAGCCCACCAACTCAGGTCTTGAGCAATTCAGCTCGGAACTTGCAGTTGATCCGACATATTCCCTGAAAATTGGGACCACTGAGTTCTGAGAGCCCATTGAAGAGATCTCATTCTCAACTGGGACTCTGACACAAGGAAAATGCGGGATGCCATGAGACTGAGCAACCTCAGAAAATCGATGGCCAGAAGATGTTGGGCATTTTGGAATTTTGCTACCATCTGCTGAATGTGTTGAGCTCTCACCTCGGGAGGCAAGGCTTTCCCCGAAGAAGTATCCAAGACTGCTCCGATGAATTGGAGTCTTTGGAATGGTAACATATGGGACTTCTTGTAATTGAGGGAGAAGCCCAGTCTGTGTAGGGAGTGGCAGGTGATACTGAGATGTTCCTGGGCTTGCTCAGGTGAACGAGGCCTGATCAACCAATCATCTAGGTTGGGGTAGACATGAATCCCCCCTCTGCCGAGACTTGCTACCACTACCGCCATCAGCTTGGTGAAAACCCTTGGGGCAGAGGTCAGCCCGAATGGCAGAACTCAAAACTGATAGTGAGAACCGCCAATCGCGAACCTCAGGTACTTTCTGTGATTGAGATGGTTTGGCACATTAAAGTAAGCATCCTGAAGGTCCAATGATAACAACTAGTCTTGGAGTTTGAGAGCCTGAAGGATCTGAGAAAGGGTAACCATCTTGAACTTGTCCTACCTGAGGAACTTGTTCAAGTTTCTTAAATCCAAGATGGGTCTCAATCCTCCGTCCTTCTTGGGAATGACAAAGTAGGTGGAATATCAACCCTTGTTCCTCTACGCTACAGGTACATGTTCTATTGCACCTTTATCTAGCAGGGTTAAAATCTCCTGCACAAGGAGCGGATCTGGCCTTTTGACAGAGTTTGTTCCAGCGGGATCATCCGGAGGCCTTTTTAGATAAGGAAGGCAGTAACCTTGAGCTACTGTGTCCAGCGCTCAAGTATCTGAGTAATGCCCCGCCATTCGTTCAGATGCTGAGAGATGGTGGGTCAAGGCCTCAGAGTGGCTTAGAGGTGGCTGCAGCAGTGGCTGGGGGTAAATATGCTGCTACTGGGGCTGATTTAGCACTCCTTCCTTGTCCACCGCGAGGGAATCTTCTTTGCCCCCTTTGTCCGGGCCTGTCCTCTTCCTCTATCAACTGAGCAATAGAAGTGAAAAGAATGACCCCTCCAGGAAGATGACCGCGAGTAGGGGCGTTGAGGTTGTCGAATGGAGGCACTAAGGGACTTAGCCGCCGCCTTGGAGGTCTGCAGCTTCTCCAGACTCTCATCCTCCTTGCTGCCAAACAACTTCGAGCCGTCGAAGGGCATGTTGATCCGTCTGGCCTGCACATCCGGTGCAAACCCCGGCTTTCTCAACCATGCAAAACTGCGCAGTACGGTGCTTGCAGCCATGGATCTGCTGATGCTGTCAGCAGTATGCAATCCTGATTGGAGACATTCTCCCATCGCCTCCTTACCATCTTTAACTAAATTCAGGAAGCCGTCCCTTTCCTCGCCTTCCGGAATGTGATCAGCCACCATGGCCACACAATCCCAGAGGGTGTAAGAAAATCTAGTGAATGTACATATAACGTTAGTAGACTTCAAGGCCATGCTGCCTGATGCGAAGACCTTACGAGCCCATACATCAACTTTTTTATCATCTCTTTCAGGGGGGATAGAGGTATAGGCAGACTGTTTGGTCGAGGTAGCAGTCTGTATTACTAGACTCTCCAGGGTAGGATGTTTTGTGAGATAGTCTGGATCACTGCTCGAGGGTCTATACTTCCTAGTGAAGTTCCTGTTCCCAGCAGGCCAAGATTCTGGAGCTTCCCAATTGGCCACAACCTTCCTCTGAAGGGCTTTGTGGAAGGGTAAGATTGGGTCCTTCTGAGGTCCCTGATCTAGGATGTCCGTCATGTCATCCTGCTCATATGCCGGGGAAGCCCTACTCCACCCCATATACTCTGTGACTCTGTTTATCAAAGTTCTGTAACCTGAGTCAGCATGCTGTGACGGGTCAGGCCCGCCAAACACAATTCTGGAGATGTATCAAGTCCACTAGCAGACTGCAGGGAGTCACAGAGGTCCTTCATCTTTAACTGTCGAGTCAATACCTTTGCCGCCTTTTCATCGGGTCAAGTTTCTCGACGAAAAGCTGGATTACTTGTTTTTGCCAAGGTAGCCTTTGACTTCCCTAAGTCGCCTGAAGGAGCGACCGGGGCATGGCTTTGTGTGACTCTTTTGAGGTGGTTGAGGCCACATTCTCAAAAGATCTGCATCATCTACACTCTGAAAGCATTGCATTTACTAGGGTAATCTGACCTGATAACCTGCATAGAGGAGTCTGAGGAAGTAGAGGGAGACCTATGACGTCTCTTTCTCGCCTTCTTCAATGAAGAAGACGATGACTGCCTCAATCGGCTTCCCGATCGAGACCTCTTCCACCGTTTATGCCGAGTGAAGTCTCTAGACTCCCCTGATTTCTTTTCCCTCTTCGAAGCTTCCTTCCCCACCGCCAGCTTGCTTCTGTCATGGACTGACAGGATCCGCACTCTTCGGTACGGTGCCCGGAGCCCAGACACCAAAGGCAGACGCAGTGAGGTTCAGTTCTTGACATTTTAGCCCCACAGTCATAACATATTTTAAACCGCGACTTTGGTGTCGATGGTGTTGAAGATGACAACATGTTCCACAGAAAATCAAAGTGCACTGTTAGTGCTCGAAGCAAAAGCTTTCGGAAAAACGGAACTGAAGCCAACAGGCGCTGCACAAACTATTTATACTACTGATGACGTCGACACTCCACAGCAACCCTCGAGGGAAAGCAACGCCACAACATCGTGCACAGCGCCCTCATTCGAGAACATTTTTTCCGAAGCAGCAAAGCTGGCGAAATACGAATATCAAACATGAGGAATACGTGGGAGGACACAATCCATTTGAAAATGTATTTTTCTCAGCAGCAATAACCTGGTGTGTTTTTTCAGTGTGGGCTTGTTTCCCAGGGTGGTTATTTGCAACCTTCTGTGACCCCAGATTGTGATACCTTGACATAGGTCACTTCCCTCTGGCTCCACCTGGCTTTTTACTCCTGAGTTTGATTTGCTGGTGTGGGTCAATCCCCGCACAATGACTGAGTTTGTTCAAGTACATGACTGGAAGGAATGAGAGAAGGGGGGGAGAAGGAAAAGAGCATACAATCAATAAACTACCGTACTATGCCTAACGGCTTGTCAGACTGCAAGAGCATGACAAAGAGTGGGGAGAGAAGGGGGGGACATACAGAACAATAAACTACCGTACTAGGCCTGGCGACATTTCAGATTGATTGGTGGGTGGTCATCACTAGTGCGCCTATGCACAAGTTTTTCAGGTGCAACCAAGCTAGGGAGGAGAGACAGAGGGAGGACAGGACAAATGATCTTGGTATGCCTAATACATTCAAGGTCCTGCAAGTGCGCAGACAGGAAGTGTGAGGGGGTGAGGGGACAAGTGTGCCCATCAAGCAGGGGCCTGGGTAAGTGCCGAGAGGTTGCCCCTCTCATGGAACGTATTCCAAGTGCAGGGGTGCCAAGCAGAGCGCACAGGCCCAGAGGCAAGTTCAGTACTGGCGGGGGTCCCTGGGACCTGTGAGGCTCTGTAAGGTGCACAAGGCGACCAGTCAGCGAAACTCAGCAAGTTGGAGGAGAGAAAGAAGGAGGGAAGCAGGACAGATGAGAAAGGATGTTAGCAGGGGAGAGGGAGAGAGAAAGAGGAAGAGAAAAGGAAGGTATTGAGTTTCCAGAATTTAAGGAGGCCCGGCTCAAGACGGAGAGAGACAGGGAGGCTGTTCCAGAGAGAGGCGCCTGCAGATGATAAAGATCTACCTGCAGCCACGGGGAGCCAATGGGGGGATTTCAGCACCGGAGAGATGCTGCCCCTTGCCTTGAGGCCAAGGAAAAGACTTGTGGTTCTGTTCTGGATAAGTTGAATAGGTTTGATAGTAGAAGTAGGAAGATTGAGAAAGAGACTGTTGCAGTAGTACAGTTTGGAGAGAACTAGGGCTCAGGAGACGGTGAGCCTCTGGGGGAAAGTGAAAAAAGGTAGAATACATCTGAGGAGGTTGAGCTGGTAGTGGGACTTTTTAGAGATGTCCTAGATGTGAGAAGAGAAGGAGAGAGTGGAGTCGAAGATGACACCTAGATTTATTGCCTCACTGGTAGGTGAGGGCACAGGACCAAGGGCGGCCAGCCACAGTGAAAGTGGGAAAGCGGGAGCAGGGGTCCCAATGAGGTGATCTCTGTCTTACTGGCATTAAGGCAGAGATCATTAGCAGCACACCAGGACTGAATTGCGGACGGACAGTCAGGAATGAGCAAGGAGGTGGAAGAGGCCGAGAGTAGCCTGAAAGAGAGCTGTGTGTCCTCCGCATAACACTGAACGTTGGAGGTGAAGGCAAAGATCTTGTGAGCCAAAAGGGTCATATAGACATTGAAAAACCAGGGGGATAGATTAGATCCCTGGGGGACACCACAAGTAGGGAGACTGATAGTGGAGAGAAAGGACCCAAGTTCCACCTGGGAAGGATGGTCAGAGAGAAAGGACACTTGCAACGCCAGGGCGTGATCAGTGATGCCCAGGGTATCATGGAGACAGGAGATGAGGATGTTGTGGTTTACCACATCGAAAGCAGAGGAGAGGTCAAGACGAATGAGGACAGAGGGAGAGTTAGAATCCAGGTTTCAGAGCAGGTCTTCACAGGTGTTCAGAAGAGCATTTTCCAAGCCTTTGGATGCTCTAAAGCCAGACTCATGGTCATGGACACAAACAACAGATTCAGTGTGGAGGGTAAGCTGAGAGATAGCCAACCTCTCCAAGAGTTGGCCCAGGAAAGGAGTGATAGAGATCGGCAATAGTTTGCCAGAATAGAAGGGTCGACACAGGGTTGTTTGTTAGAGGGTGCACAAGAGAATGTTTGAGAGAAGTGGGGAAAACTCCAGTGACGAAGGAGAGGTTCCAGAGGTCTGCCAAGGCTGGAGATAGAGTCAATGTTGTCCTTGATGGTTTTGGAGGGGCAAGGGTCCACCTGTTTGGAAGAGGCTTTCATAGACCGGACTTGTCTAGAAACCTCCTCAGGTGTGACAGGGGAGAGGGAGGACAGAGGAGGGGGACTGGTGGGGGCAGCTGATGGGGGCCCAAGAGATTATGGTGCACAAGTGGGTGCGGAGGAGAGAGAGGACAAGATGTCCTGTGTGTTGGCAGTGAAGTGTTCAGCCAGGGTCCCGCAAAGGGCCTGGGTGGGTGCAATAGAGGATGAGGTTGCAGCAGGGTTGGCCAGTTCCTTGCATACTTTTAAAAGTTTGGCCGTGTTGTTGGATGGTGCAGAGATGCTGGCTTGAATATGGACTATTTTTTTGGACCGGATTCAGAGTCTATATTGCCTTTGCACAAGACAGCAGGCCAGCTAGTCAGAGGGTGCACCTGAAGATCCCCATTTCTGTTCAGCTGCCCTGCACTTACGTTTAAGGTCAGCCAAGTCAGAGTCGTACCAAGAGTTACACTTTTCGGCAGACTTCAGACGGACCCTCATGACAGGGGCAAAGATGTCGAGAGTGTTGGAGATGGAAAGGTGAAAGTTAGAGAAGGCTGTGTCAGGGTGGGAGTCAGCCTCAAGAGGTGGAGGAGGAAAGTAGGTGGACGCAAAGGCAGCCACTGACACTTTTTTCATGGGTCGGTGACCTGAAGGTGGGAAGCAGTGAATGGTGTGCCAGTGCTAAAGGAGAAGAAAGCTTCAATTTATTGGATTGTGCAAATTTCCACAACACACATGGGATTTGTCAGTATTTGTTCCCTCAGCATGATCAGGTTTTTCAAACCTTTGTGACACCTGAATGAAATTTGTCAGTGTGCCTGTTCCTTTACCGTGGTCAGGTTCTGTAACATTTTACTGCTGCTGAGTTTCATTTTCTTAATCAGTCCGTATCCTCAGGGTGGTCTGTTTGGCAACCACGTGGAGCACTTGTGTATGATTGACTGTATCTTGAAGTTCGCGCAGGGAGGTTGGGTTGACTTTTCAACCATCCACAACACCTGAATATAATTGGTCACAGTGTGCCAGCTTCTTGAGTTGGTTGGGGTTTGCGACCTTTCGCAGTACCTGCCTGCTAGTGCCCATGTGTGTGAGTTTCATCTTGCGGTTAAAGTTCACAACCTCCCATGATACCAGAGTGTAATTTGCCAGTGTTTATCTTTTCCCTCAAGCGGCTAGGGTTTTGCATCCTTCAATAGCACCTGGCTCCGATGATCATTATTGGTCAATTCCTCCAGGTTGGCGGGTGCTTCAACTTTATTGAGCACCATAGTGTGATTAGCAATGTTGGTTCTTTACTTCAGAAGAAGTTGAAATAATTGTTTTTTAGCTGGAGGAAGGCAATCATGAGCTGCACAATCTTGGTGTCTATGGATGGCCCTTTCGATTGAGTGGGGGAATGGGAAAAAGATTAGCAATCTTAGTGTTGCCTGTGAAGCTAGGTGGGTAATCAAAGAAGAGAGTGAGTGGTGGGAGGTAAGTGAAGGTAGGCTGGTGATTATTTTGATTATGGTGAAGGTAGGTCAGGTGAATGCGGGCACAAGGAGGAGAGAAGATAAAGGTAAAGGAAGGACGATGAAGGTTGTGGGCGAAAGTATGCTAGGATGGAGGTGGTGATAGAGGGCACGGTTGATGGTGGTAGGAAGAGTGGCAGTGGTTGGATTTAGGTAAGGAGGTTGAAGTTGGTAAAAGGTAGCTGGAACTGGTTATATGTGATATTATCGAAGCAAATTTCAGAGTGGTACATTTCACTGCAATCAAAATACCCAAAAAATACTGAATTCTCTTTTTTTAATTTTATTTATTTGGGTGGGGTTCCCCTCAAACCCCACATATTTCTATCCTTATAACCCCACCCCATCCCAATCCCAACCCATTTCAACCCCTTACCCCACTACCCTGTATATATGTATTGAATTTTTTGGTATTTTTCGGTATTATGATTGCAGTGAAAAGTACCACTCTGAAATTTGCTTCAGTAAATTGACTGGGTACCCTGGAACTAGGTGGTGAACTGAGAAAAATATGAGTTGGTAGAAATTCACGGTTGATTGAGATAGAGGAGGTAGGAGAGGGCTGGTGGGGTTGGTGGAGGTATGTGAAAAGCTAGGTTGGTTAAAGGGTAGATGGAGAAGGTGAATGAGTATGGGATGAGAAGAGATGCAGGTGGGTGACTGGAATAGTCCTTGTTGGCAGGGCTGGTGATGTGGGGATAGAGTGAGAGGTGAGAGAGAAGTGTCTGAGGTTCAGTAGCAAGTGTATGTACTGAAGTGCCAGGAAGAGAGGAGGCTATTAGCCCAGAGGCTGAGGACACCTCACATGGTTGGGAGTAGGTGACCATGTGAGGAGGAATCGATCTGGTGGGATGGTGGAAAGTGTTTGAGGGAAGGTGGTGTGGAGGACCTATAATGGAAACTGAGGTGGGCAGTGAAGGTAAGAGATTGTGACTGTTGTGCCTTTAGCACTCTGCAAATTGACAATTCTGTTCAACAAGATGCTTATTTGAATGGAGATGAAATGGCAGGAGGAGGGACGGAGGTCAGAAAAAAGTGGTAATGACATTTGCACACATACGTGCATTCATGAGAACATTTTCCCTTGCAAGAAAAAGAGGTGATAACACCAGGAAATTATTTGCATAGAGATAAATTCACATTAATTCATTAGTGTTTCTAATTACAGTGTGCAATGTATATTTAACTCCTACCTGCCAGTCGAAATCGAAGACAGGAGATATGGCAACATTGAATTAATTGATAAGGCAAATCATTATTTTATGCCTTGCATCTTGCAAGTTTTTATTTTTCAAAAATTAGATAACTTTATCCTTTTTGTAAACAGGATAAACATGAACACTAGAGTAGCAGGTACTCAGCGCAATAAAATGAACATACTGAACACATTGCAATGAACATCAAAGACTTACAAATAACTTATGCACCAATACAATGTGTGTCAGTCAGGCAGCAAAAGAAACAAACATATTGGGCTTCATTATAAGTTTGCTGGTCCAGTAGTAAAGGTGTCGGTAAGCTACCAGCACCGTTGCTACCGGACCGGCAAACTGCGAGTTGTGCTCGCGGGTGCCTTTCTGCCTGCCAGGTCGGACCTGGCGGGCAGAGCGGCACCCGCGAGCTCAACTCGTCGGACGCACTGGCACCATTCATGAATGGTGGCGGTGCATCCGACCTCCCCATTCCCATTGAGCCCTATGCGGCTCAAATGGGAATGAGGAGTAATGGGTACCGGCAACCGGCGATGGGTAATTACCGGGTCCGGCGGGGCCAGAATACCCCAGTAATTGCCCATTGCCGGTATTACCAGCATGGCTACCGCCAAACTCGTAATGAGGCCCATTGTCTTACAGATTGAGGGCCCGATTAATAGAATTATTTGCAAGTAAAATCGGGAACTTACGCATCAAACTACATGCAAAACACTGCTCGTCGATTCATGGAAGCGACTGTGCAGGACTTCTCCGGGACTAGCGTGGAGTTTGCCCAGGCCCGGCACGGCTCTTCGACGGACCAAGTGCCTTGCATGAGATTCCACGCTGGGGGTGGGCGTGGCCTGAATAGGGGCGGGAATAGGGGGCAGAGCACACGAAATGGGGAAGAACAAAAATATCCAGAAAGTGGGCATTACGAGGGAAGAACTGCAGGCAGTCCATAGCACGCACACAAATGCGTACGACAAAGCGTATTCATGGATGCGACAGCACAACCTCTCGCATGCAAAATGCCAACACTGTGCCCTCAAAATCTCTGCCACCCGGAAGCAGGCATATAGACTTGCGCGGAGGAATCGCAACTCTGGAGGTGAGTTTGCATGTCGGATTTTGATGTGCGTGCATGCAGACGGGGGTCCGATCATACTTAGGGGTGGGCGTACACAGCGCAGCGGGGTGCAGGGACTGTTTATAGGGGTTTGCATGCAGTTTGACCAGGAATATAAATGCTTTCTGTGAAACCATACGTATATCCTCTGGGTACCGAATACAGTTAAGTGGGACCCCTTGTAGGGTCCCCGAGATACAGGGCCGCTTGCGGGGGACCGCACATGCTCTTTGAAGGGTGTGTGTATTTACACTCAGGGGTACACGCAAAGGTAGCTGTGCTGGGTGCTTTTGCTTTGCGTGGGGGCGTGTTGGGGGTGTTCTGGGTGCGACTTGTGTATACAGTTAATTTGCGCAGACAATTCCATGAACATGCATTTTTTATTCTGCACGAAGGCTCATGCAGTGTCGTTCTCGGCATGTGGAAATTGCGGGAGAAATGTGCACTTCTTAATGAATCGGGTCCTCAGTCAGTGTTATTTCATAGTACGCCTAACTAACTAAGCACATAACTTGATGACAAAAGCCATATAGACCTACGGGCTCAGGGGTCCATGTAAGGCACAGTTGCAGTCACTATTACTGTGCGGGCTTGCAGCGGGCTTGCAGCTATGTCCACGGCTGCTTCAAAAGAGGCTATAAGTTTCAGTGGAAAAGTACCAAAGGGAACCCCTGAGAACCAAAATACAATAAATAATAAGATCACTATGCTAAAATAACTGAGTAAAAGCACTGTGACGGTTGCCTATCGATGAAACCTGAATGCACCACCAAGGAAACACCCTATGTGACACCTCCACCAGACAGTGTAACGGACACCATACCAAATTCAAACAATTTAATGTAAGATTTGTTTTCCAGAAGGTGAGATGCCACCCTGGGCCAACAAACTCACCCACAACCCGCATCAGGGTAAGTTCTTCCAAATTGATTGATTGATTGATTGATTTATAGTTGTGTTTAGTTCAAAAATCAAACTTTTACAACTTTCAAAACATGTATGTTTCAATTAAAACACATTGGGGGTCATTCCGAGGTTGGAGGTAAGGTAAAAATGATGCCGGTAAAGGATTACCGGCATCGCTTACCGCTACGGGCTATTCTGACCAACCAGACCGCTATTTACGGCCGTAAACCGGAGCTGATCACAAGCCATGCGGACATGCAAATAACGGCCTACTGAAGGCCAAAAAGTACCTTACCGGCATGGAGTAAATACCGGCATCTCCGAGAAGGTGTTAAGAACCCTGAGCAGTGTTTCCAAGAGCCACAGATGCACACAATCAGCACAGGTGGAGGCAATGGAGTCTGACACAGCACAAAAGGAGCACACCCACAGACCACACTCCCTCCCACACCAAGATGATACCAATAGTAGTAGCATTACTGGAACTGGAGGCCCTGCTTGCAACGCAGCAACAACAACAACAACAGCAACAACAACAACCACAGCCCCCACCATAGAGGATACACAGGAAGAGAAGGAGGGTGAGATAGGCCCAGCATGCCCCACCAGTGCAGCCACCGTTACCACGCCGGCAGCCCCTAATCCCTCGCATCAGAGCCACCCACTTCAACCTAACACCAGAGCAGATCCACACCCTGTACCGGCTTGACCGTGACACCATCACCACCATAGTGGACCTTATACACGATGACATAGTGAGCCTCATATAAATACGCACCGCCATCCCCCCTCTACTGAAGGTAGTATCTCTGCTCCACTTCCTTGCCACAGGCACCTACCAGCACACAGTGGGGCACATGCATGGCATATCACAACCCTTATTTTCCCAGATACTGACCCAAGAGCTGGATGCCCTCCTCAAGCACACAAGGGACTACATATCCCTACCACAGACTCCCCAGGAGATATTCGATACAAAAGTTGCCTTCCATCACTGGCAGGCATGCCAAATTGCATAGCTGCCCTCGACTGCACCCACGTGAAGTTGGTGGTCCCGCATGCCATGGAGGTGGCGTATCGCAACCGCAAGCAATACCACTCCATCAAAGTGCAGATGGTATGTAATGCCAGCAAGATCATCACACATTGCTGTGCCCGATATCCAGGATCAACTCATGACTCTTTGGTCCTGCGGAACTCCACGCTTCCACGCTATATGGAGCGACATGCTGGACGACGTGCCTGGCTGCTTGGTGAGTTGCCTGACTGGGCCATGGCAGTGCATCGGGGTTGTGAGGTGGGTGGCTGCATAATCCACCTGGGTGGGAAGGGGGGAGATGCATACTCCACCTGGGTGGGAAGGGGGGGAGATGCATACTCCACCTGGATGGGAAGGGGGGGATGCATACTCCACCTGGGTGGAAATGGTGATGCCAGTGCTGGATGTGCACCTCACCTAACACTGTGCCCCAAAGCAAGTGATACGGCACATGACTACCAAATCACACAGTGATGAAATACGGCCGACACCTAACACTACATGACTACCAGGTAACCAGGCCACATCCCACAACACATGCACGACTCATCAGCGGCCCTCACACACCATAACGGCATCCTGCACTATGCACTGCATATGCACTATGTCGCTGCCTCCAGCATATCACCACACAGGACAGTTATGCCTGGGAGTGCATTGAAGTGAGCATAAGAGGGATACCACAGCATGTCACTGGTTCCGCACACCCATAGGAGTGCTGCAAGGCACCATGGTACTGATCAGTGCAGAATGACGAATATGCTACTCACTACAGCCAACACTCCCTGCTACCAAATCTCACAGAACACAACACATCAATGATTTTAGTCCAACACTGCTGCATGCATATACGATGCACGTGCAACAAGATGTGAGTGCACACCATAACCCATCTTGAAGATGCTACCCCCTCCATCATTCCATTGCACAGGACACATAGCGGGGCCAGAATTGGGGTCAATGCATCCAGGGACATGTGTGTATGGGCAGAAATCACCTGCTGCACTGTGCAATATTAAATGACACATGCGCAATGATGAATGTCCACTCTGTTTTTTTTAGATTAACAACCGGTGTATTCAAAGTGAAAATTTAAACGTGAAAAACAAACCCTCCACTACCCTCCCCCCTCCAACCACAACTCCCAACCACACCCTCGCCTTCTCCCCTCCCACCAAAACTCCCAAACACACCCTCACCTCCCTCCCCCTCTCACCAAAACTCCCAAACACACCCTCACCCCCTCCCTCTCCCACCACAACAACCCCACACTAGTCCCATAGGGTCCACATAGCCCACATGTGGATGGCAGTATTGTCACTGTGCGCTCCCAGAGCCAGGGGGAGGCATGTCCTGGCGGTGCATTGTATGGAGGGACCGATGGAGCGGGCTGGCCTGGGTTGAGTTGCTAGTTGAGGGGTGTCCTCATGCTGGGGCTGTTGTGCATGATGTGCAGCCTCCAGAGCATCTGCTATCCGGCCAAGGACCTCACGGAGCCGGTTGGTGCTGTCCATAATGACCTGGCCCAGTGCCCTTAGTTCATCCCGCCACTCCTCCCTGGCCTGCCGATTGTCCTGCAGGAAGTCAGTGATCAGCCCGCTGTGCGTCTATGGCTGATGTTGTGGCCCTGCTGGGGATCAGGCTCACATGTGTTTCCGGCGCTTCTGCAAGGGAACTGGCCACAGGACTGGCATGTCCCTGTGTTGCT
Source organism: Ambystoma mexicanum (assembly GCF_040938575.1). Taxonomy (NCBI): domain Eukaryota; kingdom Metazoa; phylum Chordata; class Amphibia; order Caudata; family Ambystomatidae; genus Ambystoma; species Ambystoma mexicanum. The sequence goes on from NC_090925.1 coordinate 417,448,691, forward strand.
CCTTGCCCAGTAAACTCAGGTGTGTCGGTCTCACCCGAGTCACTATAGGAGACCTGGGGGTTGGTTTGGGCATCAGGGGTGTGGACGACTTCAAATGTGTCCCCCTCAGTCGCTCCACAGTTGGAAATGTGGCTGTCAGCAACATCGAGGGGGGCCGTGGCTGCCACCTCCCCAGCCACACTCGACTCCTCAGAGCACGGCGTAGGGCATGTGTCTGCCGCCATTGCAGGGTGGGGAGCGGATGGGGGTTGTGCACTCTCCACGGGCCTTGCTGGAGCCGGTGGTGTGCCTCCAGGTGTTCTCTTCCTCGCAGGGAGACGGCGGCCCCTGCCTTGGCCCCTGCAGGTGCTGGACCGGTTGCTCTCCTGCTCCTCGTAGTCATGCTCACTGCCTTTGGGGGTGGAAGAGAGGGACGGCATGAGTGATGATTTGAGAGCCAGAATTTGGACATGGCTACAATAGCACATTCAGATATTTGTGGGTTATCAGCATTTGGGTGGAGAACGGCACATTATTCAATACTTGGGTGTTAAATGCATGCATATGTCTGTGTCACTCATGTTGGCCGGGTACTGTGCTGCACACTGTTTACATGAACTGCCCTGTGTGCCTCACGGAATGGGCCACTTTGTGTGGTATGTGTGATATAGGTTACGGCCTCGCACCTGGCACTAGCCTGGGTCTCACTTGCTTCAGCATGATTTAAAAGGGGGGGGGGGGTGTGGCCGACCATGCCGTGACTCCTTGGCCAGACCTTAGCAGTGACTTTCATAACATTGGCGTTGGCAGTATTGACTTTGGACACTCACCTCCATCAGCGGATGATGTTGCCCCGCACTCCATTTCTCCAACCCCTTCGATGGCTTCGGGGCCTATCATGGCCGCACATGTCTCCTCCCACGGCATTAATTTCATGGGCGAACCTGGGCCTCCTCCTGTCTCCAAGGCCTGGCTTCTATTAGTAGAGAGGATGCTCCACACCCTCAGCCGCAGGTCGTCCCACCTTTTTCTGCAATCTTTTCTGGTGCAGGGGGTGTGGCCCACAGCGCTCACCTTCTGCGCCACTAGAGCCCAGATGTCTTTTTTTTTTTTATCACTGCCACCCTCCACATGTCATTGCTGAAAACAGTGTCAGCATGCTCGTGGAGGGTATCCACCAGCATTTGGAGTTCGTCAGGGCTGAACCGCTCCTTTCGGAGGCGGGCAGCTCCCTTTTTTGGCGCTTTGGGCATTCCTCCTTGGTGATGGTATCTTTCCGGTATGTCGAAAGTGTGCCAGGGGTCCTGTCTGGTGAGGATGGCAATGGATTGTGTTTTTAAGATGGCCGCCGTGCTCCTTCCAGTTCCTGTGCGATGACGCTGTTTCCGGTTCTGCATTTTAACGGTGACTGTAAATAACGATGACCGCTATTTACGGTCACTATTAATGCCGCGTTACTCGAAGGCGGTAGTGCTCGCTACTGTGCGGTTCATGACGGTAGGGGGTTTTTCTGCCATTTTTGCGGCATGCTGCTACGTTCATTACCGGCATGGCGCAAAGCTCGTGCCCGCGAACTCGTAATAGTGCACTTTTAGCGGTCTATTGCCAGCTCGGACACGCTATTTGCGCCATGCCGGTAATGGACAGAACTTACCTCCAATCTCGGAATGAGGGCCCTTGACATAAAACAATGAACATGCATCTCGATAACTATCTGTTAACTAAATCTTTCTACCTTAGAATCATTTCAAATAATACTCTAAAATCTATAAAACAAATATAAAATAAATGTAGAATCATCCGCTATTTCATTACAATTCATCGTTACCCAGTAACGATAAAACATTTTCCCATACTCTGAAAAGTTTGTTGTGCATAATTGATTTAAAAAGTGAGACCAAAGTGTCTCTTCCAGTTGGGACGCACAAGGTAGAAGCACAACTAGCATTTGTGAAAAACACAAGCCTGGAAGCCTACAGGGTAACAGAATTAATCATTGATGCCAGGAAGTGCTGAAAGACACCAAACATGAGAGAACAAGGGGAGATCTATGACATACCACAAACGTTTATCCTAATTATTTTTATCGTCCCTCAGTCTAGCCTCCACCACTCCTCACTTCCTCTTTTTCCATGCACCCTCTGCAATAAAGAGCACACTTATCATGTCTTTGGCCGCCTGCCAAACATATTTCTGGTATACCTCTCCTGTGTAATTTGTATCAAAAAAGGAGGGCAATTTCCCCTCTGACAAATTCCTTAAAAACGGGACCCCTAAGGAGGGTATTGTTACATCTCCAACTTGGGCAACCCTTCTGGGTGGCCTCTGTACTGGGGAGACCTCCCGGCCGGCCCATATAGCCGAGGTTTGCTCCGCAGTACTTTAAGACGAGATAGCTGCACCTGTGAGATGGATGGGGGTGCAGGTATATTACTCCAACTCAACTCAATGGTTTGGCAAAGGGGAGTCCATTGAATGACAAGTACAAGAAACGGGGAAACGTGGAAATCAACAGTGATGCTTCAACTCCCAAGAACTTCATACAAACAGTAACATTTATACCCAAAACTCGTCATCGTTGACATGTAACACTCAAATGTTAACATGCAATTCTATTGGTTAGGAAAAGGTAACTTTACTCTAGGTACTATATATGTATATGGTAACAGAGTGAGGGGATTGGATAAACACTATCAGATGGGCGTCTACGCCCTTCTTTCTAACATTACTCATGTAGATGTCACTAAAAGTACGACATCTCATTGGTTCTAATATCTATAGGACCCTAGATTATTTGGTCCATTGTGTTTGGGTTGGCTTCAACCCCATGCGTAAATCTCCACTTTAATTAGCAGCACGCAGAATGGTCAACCAGGTGCAGGATGCCCTAAGTTTCACCCGGCCTCCCTTCAATCAATCATTACTTTAGTGGCTATGTGTCAATTAGTTGACTGCGGTTGGCCTCAAAACTGTATCTTCTTGTCAGAAAAAGTTATGATATCTCTGTCTGGGCGACAGCCAGGCGTAGGTGTGAACTCATGCCTCTTTCTGCTTGGATGGTCATGTGCTGCTCACACCGTGAATCTGCCTAGTTTTCTCCAGTTTGTGCATTTAATTCTCATTCGGCTTGCCACCTGCCTGGGCCTCCTTATCTTGGCCTTCCTGAGATAGGCTGTTCTGTTCTTAAGTTCGAGAAGCTACTGCTCGCTCATTTTATTGGTCTGACATGGCCAGGCACGAGTTGCTATTGCTGAGTTTCGATTCAGCCATCTCTTCTCTTTTTAGCTGGAATACGAATCCTGTCCTGTTTGACCTCTAGTAACCCGAGTTAATTCTGCTTTTGTGTAAAGTGGACTCGCACTTGTATATTGTGCTTCGTTGAGGTAGTTATGTATAAATGGCACTTGCCGCGATCTATCTTCTACTAAGCATAGCAAGCCACACTGTTTTTTTAGCTTTCTTGCGGTTTCAAGCATATGTACAGGCGTTAGCTGGTTGAATATCTTCATCCTGCTTACGGTTTAAGTTTCTTTATATTTCAACATCGTCTCTCCTTCTAAGTTCACGATATCCTTATTCATGGCGTTTCATCTCTATGTGTCATCTTTGGGTCGTCTTATCTTCTATCTGCAAGGCTGTCTGGGTCCTCGTGACGTCACCATTAATCTTCAATTAAGGCCTTTTGAGTTTCTTCCAGGACAGTGTTTAAGTAATCTTCATTTCGGTTAATTTGCTGGTAAGGTTTTCTCAATGGTTACCTTACTGTCCATGGTTGTCTGGTTATTGATACTTCAATGGGTATCGTTCTTCTGATAGGCACTGGGCAGAGCCCTACTGCGGCTCTCTGCTGGTTTATTTGTTCATCATACATCACATATCTCTGTGTGAACGTTCCTGGTACTTAGGGTAAAAAAATGGGCGACTGGAGTGCAGGCCTCACTCGGGACCTCCTCTACACCCCATTCGCCATTTCATTGTGGCCATCTCGTGGTATGGTCAGGAGATAGCCTCAACCAGGGGTTCAGTTGCAGTGTAACTCTGTTCTTGGGTGACAAGCAGTAGGTCTATCCTGGTATAAGTACCATGTGGTGGAGAGAAAAAGGTGTAGTCATCTGCATGTGGGAATCCTGCCCTCCACACATCCACCCAAAAGTGATCTTTAAATAAAGTCGCAAATGCTCTATATTCCACTGTGATGTCTTTGCCCGGGCCCTCTTTCGTTGACCACCAATCCAATACAGGATCCACAATCATGTTAAAGTGCCCACCTAATAGCATTTGCCCCTCCCCCAATTGTTCCAACAAGTCCAGCACCTTTCTCACAAACCTCACCTTCTTCTCGTTAGGGACATATAACGTAGCCAGGCTAAGCATCAGCCTGTCTACCTGTCCCTTAACCACCAGAAATCAGCTGCCAAAGCCCATTTTCTCCTGAATATCCGTCATGCAGAAATTCTGCGACAACAGTATACCCACCCCTTCCCTTTTAGACTGCTTGTGTGAGGCCCAAAATACCTGCCCCACTTCCTTGCTTTTCAACCTCTGCTCCCCTCCTTGCCTAAAGTGGGTTGCTTGAATCAAAAGGATCGACAGATGGGATTTGCGAAACATGTTACATAGCAGGGACCTCTTGCATGGGGGGTTCAGGCCTTTAGCATTAAGAGTTGCAACTTTAACCTCAACCATTTCCTCTGTACATGCGACTTCCTAGCAGCCCCTCTGCACAAGCACACCAATCTTGATATCTACAATAGATGAATACACATGTTAACATTCCCCTCACTCCTTCTCCCCACCCACCACATCACTTGCCCTCAGTTTCTGTCAAAACCTGCACAAACTAAAATCAACCCCAACAAACCTAACCATATTGAGACATCTAGGATAACCCAGGCCACCAGGTCAACAGGGACCCCCCTACTCAGCAATCACTCACACATAGCGGCAGCAGCTCTGCTTCATTTTCAAACTTTAACATATTGAACAGAAACATCATCTGAAAGTTCTCGACTGGGAGCTGGTGGTTTTCCTGGATCTTTTGGCGCCAGTCTCCTTCCTGCATCCTCCTGTTTGGGCAAATGCACTCTTAAACCTTTGATGCTGCCCTTCCTGGTCTTGGGATGCGCCTTCCATCTGTAAGTCCTGTAGTAATTGCTCCACCTCCTCCCCTTGCTTTGTCTCGTATCACTCCCCCTTATATTCAAAAGAGAGAGCAACGGGGAACATCCAACAGTACCTCATTTCCTCTGCCTGAAGCCACGCTGTCATGGCCCTGCATTTCCATCGTTGGTCAAGCGTATACATGGAGAGGTCCTGGTATACCTTAATGGAGGCACCCTCCCATTCTATTGTGTCCAATTCCCGTGCCTTCCGAAGAATCTCTTCTTTGTCACTATAATAGTGTCACTCAGTCACCACTGAACACGAAACTGCTCCTGAGCCAACTCCCCTGGGCACCCTATCCAAACGTATATCTTGAGTGTCCGTCATGCCCAGGAGCTTTTTTCATCAGTTCTGCCATGCAGATTTCCATGTCTTTAGGTGATTGACTGTCCTTGTTAGGGAGTCTCCAGATTCGCAAGTTGTTCCGTCGATCTCTGTTTTCCACGCCATCGAGCTAGCTTCTGGCCATTTGCTCTCTATTTTCGTTAATTCTCACATCCAGTTTTGCTTCCATCACAGCTGCAGAGAGCTGGTTATTCTCCATGGCCTCTACCCGACCCTCCACCTTAACCATTCTCTCTCTTATGGCCCCCAAGGAAGTCTGCACCTCCTACCTGAATGCTTTGAGCTCCAACATGATACTTTGAATGTCTTCTTGCATACTGCCTAGTCATCTTCCCTCCACTGCAACACCGTCGATCCCTGTGTCAGGCACTCTCACCCCCAGGCTCACACCAACTGACAGACAGCCCATTGTCCCAGGAGGTGTTATGCCCCATATTCATTGCACACCTCTCTCTTTTTCAGTTCGCAGGGCAGCTCCTTTGCAGTAACTCAGGATGTTGTTTGACCCTGGATTCGGACCCCCACAGTGCCACCAGGTTATACCACCTTCCGTCTTCCTTTCTACACACTTCTCTCCTCACAGCAGTCCATTTAACAATTCCTTTGCAGCGGTCTCCCCTGGAGGCCAATAACACCTCACTGGAGCACCCGCGGCCCCACAGGGCTCCTCCCAATGACACTGGGCACTACCTGCCTGGTTGAGGCTCAGCCTTCCTCCAGCTTACCAGTTGTAGAACAGCCCAAGAGCTTCCCCTCTCTCCACTGCCGCTGTAAACACTGCATCCAGCCGACTGCCCTACACGGCCCCTTCCTGTTTCACCCGGCACCTTTTTAGGTGGACCACCTGCACTTCCCCAGAGCTCGGGCACATCACCGGCCTTCTGCTTTTGACTGCCCGCCTCCTCACTTGTGTCTCAGCATCTCAGAGTCCTCTTTGCCTCCACAGGCCAGCTGCTTCCTCTTCGAGGGCAGCCATGGTCCACTCCTCACCGCTGCTGTCAGACACACAACCCCCTTTCAGTGGAGCACCTGTGGGACAGGCCGCACAGTCACTAGCAATATCCATGTGTGCCAGGAGGCACTTCTCCCGGCCGATAGGCCATCTCCACAACACAGACTCTTCAAAGGACACCACCGATTCAGAATCGGCTCTGTGGGTGCTCTCCTGTGTTCCGCTGCCTTTTATTTCTCCATATAGCACTGCACTTTGTTCATAAAGTCGGGCTGCTATTCCCTTTTCATGCGCACCAATAGCAGAGCTCCTCTGTTAAGCAGCCATCTTGCACTGCTCCCCCTGGTGGTCTCCAGCAGGAATACATTTAATTAAATGGAAAGACAGAGGCCCAGAACTGCAGCATAGTGCCCTAAATAAAATAAATCTACATACTCTCATAAGGCCTAGTTCAACACGGCAGAATCCTGACTATTGTAGCAAGAGGCCCTTATGCTAATAGAAACCAGTAACATCATCTTTGCTGCCCATTATTCAACCATGTACTTGGCAGTTTAGCGTTCTCTAAAATGTGGCAAAACTAAAGCAAAGCTACATCTCATTTGAAGATGACCTGAAACACTGCGACAAATGACAGAAGCAATAACACTAAAAATGACCTGATCCACGCTAATAGAACCTCCACAGCTTGTACTTCACTACATGTTTTGGACACTGAACCTGCATTCTAACATTCCCCTCTTTAGTTAATTCATTAACTACTTTACTTGCTTCCTTTGCCTTGTCAAAATCCATCTTTGGTACCCATGCCTTAATAACATATTGCAGGTTCCCTCCGTTCTCTGCATATTCATCTGGGTGCATGTAAAAATAAAACCAACCCCCATCCTCGGTACAGTCAACCTATTCTTCCCAATAGTTCTCTGCGTTAGAAGGGGGATAGGAAAGTGTTCCTGGTGGACCTAATCGGTTGCTCTAGTCTAACAATGGGGTGCTCAACCTCGCCATTCCATTTGTCTGTCTGTGTGTGCAAATGTTTCAAAAGGGGAGTAGCCTTAACTGTTTTCAGGGTGAGTGACATCATATGCATCCCCTTGGACACCGTCTTTCTGCAGCAACCCATAACCAGCTGGCCAAAGCAAAAAAAGATGAGCAACAATACAAGGACAGGAATCAGTACTTTAAATATATTACCCAGCCATGATGGTACCCATGAAAACATGGTTCAAACCCAATCGTTCTCTGTGACCCCCTCTTCCTTCTCCATCCTAGCGCAAAAAGTGTGCAATGAGTGAATTGCCTGTGTTAAGGTGCCGTTCTCTGTATCATTGGAAGGTGTGTACTTACAACAGGAACTACCTATTTCTTCACAGACGCCACCCTCCATGGCAGTCAGTAAGTCCAGAACATATCAGTTCTGGAGGGTGGGCAATCTAATAGCATGCAGTTCTTCTCTAATGGCATTTAGTCAATTTTCCATATCAGTTGCCATTTGGAGAAGCACTCAACGTGTTATTTGAAGCCATTTCGCATTTGCTACTCCCTGTAGGCTGGGAGCAAGGAGAGAGGTAAAACAATTCTCAACTTTGCTGAAAAGTCTGATCTCCTTGAGAATAGTATTTAATCTATCACTTGATTATTGGGAACAGTAGTTTCTGCAGCAATGATGTTGCAAGTACAAATAGAGCCATGCACGCTGATTTTTGAGGTGCACTGGTGTTTGTAGATGGTGGTCATATTTACACCCGGAACACCCTTCCTGAGTGGTGGCAATGGGATGTATGCCAAGCTCCCGCAGACCCAGTACATGTGGATGAGAGCTGCTGTTGCGCCACCCCCACCCCCGATGTCTGGAAGATCTCCAATCTGGTTACATACTTTATTAGTCCCCACATTGTAGGCTTCTCATGTTGATCAATCCATGTTAGTTTTGTAACATACTTTTCCCAAATAGCAGAACAGTTCTTATTTATTTGTGATACTGCACTCCTTAACAGTCCAACCATTCCTCCTGCTTTGCATGCCACCAGTCCCTCCACCCATCCATCGCCATAGTAAACAGCACCATCCATCTGCAATTGAGGTCTTATTTTGCACTTGAGCTGTTCTTGCCCTACTTCATCAGTGCACCTGATTAGGAGTGGTACTATAAAAACAGCTTTGTCCATCCTCTGCCCTGTTGTCCGATAGTTTGGTATAAGTTTCTTCGAACCCTCTGTCTCTGCCATCTTCTTTATCTTTATGTAGGTACCTGTGTATGCTTTGGTGTCAATTGCTACCAAGTGTGCTTGGACCTTGTGTGCTTAAATAAATCCTCACACTCTACATAAGGCAAGATGCACTAAACATTTCACTGCTTCTGGTGGTAATTCTTATGGTATGAACAGTCTGGATGCGCCTGTTGCATGGTTGATTAAAGGACACACATAAAAAGAGTCATTTCACGTCCTTTTTCTCATCACCTTCATAGGGTTATGCCACATGTTGTCTGTCTCGGGTGATGCACATCTTTAACAGTACATAAATAACCTCCTGGGTTGGAAATATACCTCCTAATTCTGGTCACGGATATACTACTATTCACTAGTATACAGGCAGCGTTAGTGACGTTACTGGGCCCACCTCTAGAACGCAATCATATAAATTCTGGCAGAAAAAAAGAGAGAGAGAGAGAAGAAAAGAAAAGCACGATTATTCAAGGCATAATCCTCTTGACATAATATGATGTTCCTCAGTGCTGTAAAAAAGCATTTATGTCCTTCTGCCCAAAAATTTTCACTGAGTTCAAAGAATTTAAAGAAGTAACCAAGGCACTCCTCTTATTCTCTGTCCTTTTCCTTTTCCTTCTCTTGCAGTTGGAGTGATGAGCTGGATCTGTTGTATTTCCACGTATCTGTTATGTGTATCCATGTCTTTCGGACTGCAACCTTCACTGCTCTGGGCATGGCATAGATGACATCATAAGAGTTTTCACATTTTAGTTGATTCCATTTTCGTACAAAAGTTCAAATGAAGATTTTATCGCCGTGGTAGAGCTGTTGCTGCTGCTGAGGAGGTCCTATGTCCTGTTGTGCTGTTAGAGTGTATTTTGCTGGTGGAGTGAGCTCTCTGCAATGGGGCCTGAGCTGGCGGGAGATATATCAGACAGAATTAATTTGTTAACTCCCTAAGATATCCCTGAAACTCATCATGTAGAATCTGTGCAGAACTGTGTGCATCAGAGACTGTGTGTGCAGGTGTGAGTGGAATGTGCAGCCTTCTGCCAGTAACTATCTTGTGTGGAGTAAGACGATGATCTGACCATGGCTGATTATGGAGTGCAATAAATGTCAAAGGAATAACTTTTTTTAATGTGTGACAAATGTTTGCAAGACGTTTTAATAGGCCATTGAGGTGTTCCACAACGCTGCTGGCTTGCGGTGATAGACTGAACACAATTTGTGCTCTATGCCCAATAAAAGTGACATTTCCTTGAAGAACTCATTAAGGAAGTGTATCCCATCAGATCTGAGGATGTCACATATTCCCCGCCGGGAAATACATCTTGTACTAGAAATGTGGCTCCAGATTTGGCATCAGCGTGGACAGAGGGACCCACTTCAAGCCAAAGAGAGAAGGGGTCCACCACAACAATTGGATAACAGAAGTTACTGCACCTGTTAATCATGTCCATGTAGTTGATGCATAGGTGTTAAAATGGCCCTGTGGGTGGGGCAACATTGCTTTCAGTGTTTAAGGGTGCAACCTGCAGTGTATTTTGACATGTGGTGCAATTGAGTATGAATTTGTCAAGGTGGTCTTGGCGGTTGGGACTGAACTATTTGTTCCGGCAACTCAGCTGCAATGTACTGCTTTGAAAGGTGTGCAGGGTAGTGCAACAGCTTGTGTGCAAATGTAAGTAGTCCCTGGGGCATGACTGTTTTCCCTGAAATATTCTGTCTCCAAATTAAATCTGAGGGGGATTTGAAACACCCTATTTTGATCCGTAACTCCTTCTATTCCTTGGGAGCTGTGTCTGCAATTCAATAATCCGAGTCACTATGATTGCATTATAAGGGACCTTTATTTCTACCTGCTGTAATATTGCTTCAGGGGACACTGTGGGATCTGGTACTTCGAGGTATGCTGCTTTTTTTGCTGCTAAATCTGCTGCATCATTACCATTTGAAATTGGGTGTGCACCCTTGTTGTGGGCTGCAAATTCTACTACTGCAACTGCTGTGGGGAATGCTTATGCATCAATTAACCTGGAAAGTAAGGCAGTATACTGCACAGGTGGGCCATCTGATTTTTTGTAACCCTCACCTTTGCCATCTAGAGAGACCTGAATACACTGTCAATGTGACATATGCTGAATCACTTCGTACTCACCCTCTTGAATCCTCACTACTGCTGCACCTGTGTGCTTGATTCCTGCGCTCTGATCTATCATTGATGACTCATTAAAGAAGAGCACTTCCCCCTTGTTTGAGTGGGTCTTCCCTAACATGTATATTGTCGTCTTCGGTATCTTCATAGGTAATACAATCATGGACTTTGTCACCTTGCTGTACTCGTTCTGTAATGAATGTTGCAGGATTGACAGTGTGACACCTCACTATGGGAATGAATGGGTTGGACAAAATGACTTTGTATCCTGATGTTCTTTTTTTTGGTGAGGGTGGATTTCGATTTCTAAAGTATGGCTAATACTGCACATTTCGTGTACAACGTGACAGGTCAACCCATTGTTATTGTGGATGATTATTGTATTGCGAAAGCTGTTGCTGCTCGTGCCTGTTCACAAGGAATATGTCCCTGCATTACTGGGTCTAAAAGGCCACTGTAATAAGCCAAGGGTTTGTGTCCCATTGATACCTGGTGAGTGAGGACATCTGTCAACACTTGACCATTTGAATGCGAGAACAGGAAGAAATGCTTTTGTAGTCTGGTGTTGCTAAAACAGGTGTTTTACTGATTGTATTTTTAGGTTCCTGAATAGATTGGACCATCTCATCTGTCCAGATAAGGGTTCCCTTAAATGTCTGCCCTTATTTTAACCCCTGCAGTAAAGGTTTGGTGTAAGTGGAATAATCAAATATCCAGGCCCGACAATAGCTACATAAGCCTAGTAATTGCTGCATCTGTTTCACTGTGGTCGGCTGTGGGGTGTGGGGTCCTGCTGCTGCCCTCTCTGGTGTCACTCTTCTCCCTGCTGCAGATATTATCTGCCCTTAATATACAACTTCTTGTTGGCAATATTGCAATTTCTCTTTGTCAACCTTCTATCCCTTTTCTGACAATAAAGTGAAAATGTCAGTTAGTCATTTCTACATTGCTCTTCCGTCATGCTGCACACTAGGAGGTCATCTACATTCTGAATTACTGTGCTCTGAGCCTGTACCTTTCCTAAATCCATTTGTAACACTCTATTGAAAATGCTTGGGCACTCACAGTCCCCCTGTGGTAAATGAGTAGGCTGAAAACCCCTGTCCTTCATAGGCAAATGCTGTGAGGTACTTGGAGTTTTGGTGCAGTGGGATGGAGAAATATTAATTGTTGAGTTCTATTACTATGAAACGGATCACTGCAGTGGAGATATTGCAAAGGATGGTGGCGGCATTGGGGGCAACTGGAAACTTTTCCTCTATAATATTGTTCAGCAGGTGTAAGTCCTGAACCATCTTCCACGACGGCCCTTTTGCTTTTTACGCTGAGTACACAGCTTTGTTGCGTGAGGGCTCTGATGTCACTATTAAACCCTGCTGCCATAATACTACATTAATGGGATAAATCCCTTTGTCTGCTTCCTTGGTCATGGGGCATTGCTTGAACAGGAGTAACACTGCCCTGGTTTCATTTTGATGCTCACTGCCCCTATCCCTTTCAGGAGGCCTACACAGTTTGGGCTACTGGTCCACAACTCTCTGGGCACCTTCTCTAAATCTTTCCTCAGGTGTGCTGGCAGTGTCTTAGCAAGGAGTATGGTGTGAGGTACTTATCTCTGCTCGCCCACTATCTGCCAGGGTATATCAATTTGAAACACCATGTCTCCGGTGTCACCGGTGTCTTCAAACAATTGCTCATCAGACACTTCTCACAAACTGCTGTGCTGGGTCAATAGTGTACACCATCCGATGTCATTCTCATCTGTGCTAGACAATATTACTTTGTCTGCCTTAGCGATCACTCCATCTAAATCTAGTGTGATAATGGTGCCTGATGCTATCTCCTGAGGGACTGCTGGTCTGAATAGGAATTCTGTCGGTATGCGTAGTGTTTTGTTCTGAATTACAGGCACACAACCTTTGTTCTGAATTCCAGGCACCCAACCCTACAGAAAAGAGCAAATCTGGGTGTAGGGACATGCCCCGGAGGACGCTGTGGCCACAAAGTGCTTATATTACCACTGTAGGTCTAGCATGATATGTGCCTGGGGGAGAACAAACTATGCCCTTCTCAGTGAATTAAATGGTCATGTTCAACTTGCTCATGAGGTCCCTGCCCAGAAGGTTAATGGGGGGGGGTCTCGTGAATACAGTAATAGTGCTGTCAATCCCTGGGTGCTTGTGGTGATATGAAAATCTTCAGTGAAAGGAACCGATGCAACTGCCCCAGAGAATCCCTGCATGTCCATTATTTCAATTGACAGAGGAAATTTCCCTTCCCTAATACATGAGTTGGTAGCTCTTGCGTCAACCATAAAATAAAATGTTCAATCCCCTATCTTCGCTCCCACTCAGAGTTCCTCTTCAGAGTCTTGAGTTACTGATAGTACTGGGCACGTCAGATCTCTCTGTGGGCTGTCCTATTGTGGGTTAACATCTGTGCCTGGGACCAGGAAAGGAATTCCCCCTATCACACTCACCCTTGTGCAATGAGTTACCGTGCCATGTGGTATGGGGTTTTTGCCCCAGACCTGAGCAGGTGCCTGCTGCACGTGTGTCTGAGGGACGTTTGGCACCTGTTGCATATGTGTCTGAGGGACGTTTGGTACCTGTTGCATATGTGTCTGCGGGATATTTGGTGCTGGGTATTGCATCAGCTGCAGCTTCGTGGGACCTGGGGCATGTGGGAAAACAAGGGGCTGCATCTGAGATGGTGGGTGGTAAGGAAGTCAAAATACTGGACCCCTAGGGTTGTCGCAGGACAAGGGTGGTCTACTTCTGCATTTTCGTGCAAAGTGTCCTATCTTCCCAGAATACCAACATGGTCCCCAAACCTAGGTCTCATTTGTCCCCATCCACCCCCTCTTCCTCTTTGATAACTGCCTCTTCCCATCTGAAAACCTCCCGTCTGCCATCTACTGACGCTTCTGTCCATCCCTGCATGGGGCCTTGCTGGGGGGCTCTGTCCTTGTTCCCCTTCCATGGTGTTAGTAGTCACTGCTCCTTCCATGTTACATTTTGTTAGCTTTTTCTGAACTAGTTAGCATCTGGCTTCTGTGCTTGCTCTACTTTCTCCTTCACTTTTTGTTGCCTTATTCTACACTAGTGTAAAATGTGTGCCTGTATTTCAGGCCATACCTTTGCTTCAATGCCAATCACCTTATTCAAATCTGCTTGCACCTCTGGGGGAAGACCCTTGAGCAACATGTGGGAAAAGACAGCTTCATTCTTGTTCCAATACGTCTCCCATCTCTAACCGCCACATCTCCTGTATTTGGTGAATGTAATGTGTGGGGTCCTTATCTGCCTTCATTATGCGGTGTCATGATAGAATTAATATCAGTTGTGTCTGGGTATATAGCCCTCAAAGACTTCCATATGCATGCTCAACAGTTGTTAAATGGGGCACCATTGTGGTTATTACTGCTCAATTTGACACCTTTACACCTTGCTTTCCTCCATATATCATCCGCCTGCTATCCTAACAGGACAGCGAACAAACTCTTCATGTCCCCTACAGCTAATGTGATCCCTGCTGTCTATTTTTCGAGGGCATAAACCCCCTTTTCTGCCTCCCACTGTGAGCGAATCCAAGTTGTGCATTACGTTTTTTCTGATCGGACCAGGGCACATAATGTGCTCTCCCGCTCCTTTCTGTAGCCACAGGAGCTGTGGTCCTCATCTTTTATTCTGGGATTCCTTCTTCCTACCCTTAACCTTTGCAACTTGCCTGAGCTGCGGTCTGAGCCAGCAGCCCCATGGTGTTATTTCCTCCTGCTCTTCTGTCTCCCACTTCTCGTCATCGTCCTCTGCTTCACCTTCAGCGTATCCTGAGTCCTAATCTACACTGATCTTGCGTTCGATCCTATCTTGCAGACTTTATGAACCTTCCCCTAATTTGGGGGGTTCCTCATTTGTGCCTATCCTAAGTTCTTTGCAGCTTTATTGTTGATCTTAAAGAGAAACTGTCCTGCCCTCCATTTGTCTGTGCCTATCGCTGCGCACTGCCCCTCCCTTTGTCTCAGCATCGCCTTCGCTAGCTCCTCTTCTGCCTTCTGCAATGCCACATCTAATTCTCTGCAAGACTTATTTTATATTTCCATAACTAATGGGTCTCTGATGGCCTCCTTGTGTTCCTCTGATCTTCCCTTTTGTCAGTGTGCAATGCCACATCTCATTCTCGGCAAGTGTTATCTTCTATTTCCATAACTAATGGATTTCTGATGGCCTCCTGGTGTTCCCCTGATGTTCCCTTTTTGTCAGTTGGTGGCGAAAACCAGGGCTGGGTATACGCTGCGGTGGGCTGTGAAGGAAAACACCCATAGGGGGGCAGGACAGTGGCCTGTATGCGTACTTGATTGGTTCCCTATGCACTGTCATTAGGGGTGTTCTCCTCCTCCTCAAACATTTTCTACAATTCCAGTATAATCTACCTATTTTTCAACTTTATGTATATACAATGTTTCATTTTACCAATTTACCTGCAGTTCCCTGAATCCACTCTTGGTGGTACTTCAGGATTTTCTCTTTGCATTGCGGGAGTGTTTTACACATGTGCTCCAATGGACTACTCATAGCAACACGAGGTTCCAACCTCCTTCAAGACAACAAAAACTCCACAGACACTGAACCTGTAGCGCCTTACTACAAACCTCACAACACACCAATAAACTACTTATTCACACCGGTATAAAGATACTGCACCCCAAAACCTTGTCACCTGCCCACAATGGCCAAAAGAATTCTTACTCATAAACACCTTTACATACACAGTACATTAACAATGCTTGAGAATGGATACCTCTATGCACACGCCGGCTACTGACACCTGCAAGGAAACCACATTTATATACACAATCATGTAGATCCTTCCTCTGCCTCCTTGCCTCGAGTCAAGGGAACTCATCCCTCTTCAAACTCCCCTTCTAGAGCTGAGGGATATCCTGTCCTTTCCCAATAGGACCATCACTTTGTACACATCGCTGCCTTTTCCCATTTAAGAGGCGGTTCCCCACATCAATTCTCCACTGTTACTACTCTATATGATGTCATCTTTCCCCACAATGGGGGGAGCTTCACCTCAATACTTAATCAAAACACATGCAATAACTCACAACATTCTCTTTCCTCACCTTTCGAGGAGCTTCCCCTTCTATCACAATAGCAACTTATAAGAAATAACAAAAGACATCAACAACACAATCTTTCATGCAGAAAGTGCACTTACGTTTTATGTGGTTTCCGATTTCCCCCAAGGCCTTGTCCCCTGAAAACTGCCTGCAGAGCTCAGCCCGGCAGCCCACACTCCTGGCACCAGACAATCATTCAGTGTAACACGTTGTCTGCTCACCTCTCCATTTGTGTGCACAGAATCTGCTCTCCGGAGGCAGGGTTCGGTGCCCCAGCCTGTGTGGCCAGAGAACCCTCAGCGTCTTTGGGAGTTACTGGGTAACCAAAAAAGTAAATGGTCTGCCCAAAACACGATCAGAAAAATGAATCCATGGAAGCAATAAGCGAGTGCATGATTTGCAAGAAAAATTGTTTTGAATAAATTCAAATTATGGCTGAGAGGGTATGTCAGCTCCATGGAACTGAAAGCTGAAAACGCTCTTGATCCGACCTACATTGAGTTACAGTATTAAAAGACAAAAAACACAAAGTTAGAATACATTACAAATATCAAGTAAATATTAATCCCACGTTCCCTATTGGCTCTCACCTATACAGAAATTACATTTGTGGCCTTTTAGCTGTGTGTATTCACATCCTGCACCCTAATTCACTGCATTTGTGGCCTTTCATTGAAATTGTTTTTAGCTGTGTGCATTTACATCCTGCTCCCTAATTTACTGCAGTTGTGGCCTTTCATTGTTATGTTAAAGATTTTCACACCCGAATGTGTAGTGCAACCAACACCATAAGAAACCTGGCGCTAAAGCTCAAACCAACGATCACAACGAACAGAGAGAGGAAGGAACTAGAAGAGTATGTTTTTCAACACCTTCCTAAATTTCAAATTCGCCGAAACCATACGCAGGGATGCATGAAGAGCATTTCAAAGGACAGCGGCACTGAAGGAAAAAGAGCGTCCGCCAGTTCTAGCTCGATTAACCCAGGGCATAGCCAGAAGAAAGCGACCCCCAGAGCGCAATGCACGAGCAGGAACATACAGCTTAAATTTTTGTTCCAGGTATTTCAGGCCGACACCATAAAAGGCCCAATGCACCAGGCACAGCGACTTAAAGTGGACACGTTTAACCACCGGAAGCCAATGAAGTGATCTTAAGATGGGGAAATATGTTCCTGAAACAAGGTGCCCGTGGCAAGACGTGAAGAACCTGCAGACGCTGTATCAAATAGTCTGGTTGAGCCAAATAAAGAGAATTACAGTAGTCAATATTGCTAAGGACTAAAGCAGAGACTACTGGGGCATGCAAATGAATAGGAATAAAAGGAAAAATCTTCTTAAGAATTTTCAATTGGAGATGGCCAGATTGACAGACTGCGCCAACCTGAGGGGCCATGGACAGAGAGGCAGAAATCTTAACCCCTAAGTTCCTTACCACAGAAACAGCAGCAGGGAACGGGCCAAAAGAAGAGGGCCAAAAAGCAGGCAACCAGAAAGAAGAGACAGAAGAAAAACCCACAACCAGAACCTCAGTCTTGTCACCATTTTGTTTTAAGCCAATTTTCGTCCATCCAGCAACCCACGGCTATTAGACAATCTCACAGCTGAGAGGCATGGGCAGGATGATGGATATCCAGCCTAACCAAGATCGGCGTATCATCAGCATACGAATAACATCAAAAGCCGTGGGCACGGATGAGAGCGATCAAAGGCCGAATATAAATGTTACAAAGAGTGGGGGACAGAGCAGATCTCTGCGGAACACCACAAAACAAAGCTGTGACTGTAGAAAGAAAAGGTTGAAGCAAAAGACGCTGTGACCGATCATATAGGAAAGATTGAAACCAAGCAAGAACCGGGCTGGCCAGGCCAGCAGCAGCTAACCGGCTGACCAGGATGGAATGGTCAATGGTATCAAAGGCAGCTGACAGATCTAACAGAATCAGCGCTGCCATTCCACCCTGATCAGGAATGAGCGTAAGATTGTCAAGCACCGAGACAAAAACGGTCTTGGTGCCCTGGCCAGGTCTAAAATCTGACTGAAAGTCATCAAACAAAGATGAAGACTCACAGAAACCAACCAAAAGAGGAGAGACCAGGGACTCAAGAAGCTTCATTCAAAAATGCAGAAGGGAAATGGGCCGAAAGTTATCAAGGATCAGAGGGTCCAAAGTTGAAATAATTTTTAGCTGTATGCATTTACATCCGGGTCCCTAATTCACTGCATTTGTAGCCTTTCACTGAAAATAATTTTAGCTATGTGTATTTACATCTTGCACCCTAATTTACTGTATCTGTGGCCTTTCATTGAAAATCGTGTTGGCTGTGCGCATTTACATCCTGTACTCTAACTTCTTTGCATTGTGTCTTTGCAATTGCTAGGACACCTGTGAGATTAAGCACACCTTTCTTTTCTACTTCCCTCCATCACCCTAATGGCACTCACCATCTCTCATATCTTCTCTAATTGTTACTCTATCTTCTATCCCCCCTCTCTCACTAAGTCTGAAATGAAAAAGCACAAAAAAGACATCTTGCTTGCAAACCCTGGCCTTCCCGTTGCAGGCACCTATGTCAGTGCAACCTCCAGAGAGGTCTTCATGGATATCCTCTTCTCTGTTCCATCTCCAGATCCTTGGACTCATCATCTCATCTCTAGTCTCTCCCCTTTCTCTTCCTCTCCCATTAACGGTGGAACCAAGTGGAAAGTCCTCTTGGCTGGCTTCTCATCTGTAAGTGATTTCAATCCGGCACACACCTAAGTCAAAGCCTAGCGTGTAATGCACAACTGAAATCCTTTTTCATTTGTATCTAAAAGTTATTTTATTCTGAACGATGTACCACTCATATAATGCCCCTCTCCTGGATCCCCCCCGGTCACACTGAACCAGGAATCAGGCTGGTTTGCACAGTTAAAATATGTATTTAGTATTGAAAATGTATCACAATATGTTTAATAGGTACACAATAATCACCAATGGGGTGATGTAGCACTAAATAATCTCTTTAATACACCAGGAGTAATAGTGAGCAAAACAATTCAGCACAGAAATAATACTTTTGTGTGTGTGTTCAGATCAAAGAGCAGTGTGCCAATAGGCAATGTAAAGAGGTAGGAGGAGAGGGAGCAGGTATTAAGGAATGGCAGAATTCAAACAAAATATCAATCACAATTGCCCCCCAGCAACATAAGAGAAAAATAGAATTAATTGGCAAGTGGTCAGAATGGTTTTAAAGTTATCTTGAGAATGGATTAGGTAAAAACACTAAATATGATTTAAATTGCTAAAATTGTTTAAATTCTTATAGGAGCCACTTTGGATAGTTGCATACAAACACTAGCAATGATTTGATACTAAGAAGGAATGTGAAATCTAAAAATTAAGGTCGGAAGCAATCAAAAGCTGTTTACACATGTCAGAATTTCCCTAAAACAAAATTTGCGGCAAACTTTTCAGTGTGCAATAATCGCGATTACGGGAGAACCGTATGGATTTGGGATGCGGTTTTAGATGCAAATTAAAGCTGTGGATGTTAGCTACAATCAGACGTTGGCATTTTGTTTCGAGCACAAAAACTGAGGGAGGTCGTTTTTCGAGATAGGTGCAAGAATGGAAAACAGGAATGCGCTTTGAAAATGACAAATGGATTTTTTTACACTAGGGGATGACTATGAAGAAACAAATACCGCAAAGAAGCACAGCCACTTGATCAGGGTGACTGCCTGCCGAGGAGCTTGCCTTCTTCAGATGAAATATATCAGCGCAAAGATAGTTTTAACAATACTAGTACAGGAGGAAGATAGAAGGGATAAGATACAGAGTTTAGACAATTCAAAAATACTCCTAACAATGCAGTTTCTGAAGACAAGATAGGATGGATTTAAGATAGGGATTGACTATGGACAGTACATATGCTAGTGACACAGTTCTATCTATAGATATTCACTAGATATGTTTTTAAACGGAACCGTCAGGATTCTGATCTGTCAAGATTTCTGGTCGGGGATTCTGGTCAGGGATTCTGGTTCTGGGACAGACTGCTGGGCACCTCGGACTGGACTGGGTCGATTCACAGCACGGCACAGGACTGGATCGGGTCTTTTGGCTCTGGTCGCAGCACGGCACCGGACTGGAGCTTTTGGTTCTTGTGATAATTATTTTCAGCAGGCAAGCAGTACAGCACAGCCCGGCTGTCTTTTGGTTCCCCTCAGATTTCTGGGGTTGGTTCTGGCTCTGGAGCTTTAAGGCCTAGCTAAAAATAGTTCAGCTATGCAATGAGCCTTCTACTTTGCCAAGTTTTGGAGTCTGGAGCAAGATGGATAGTTCTGCTGCAGGGTGCTTCACCAGCAATCGGGTAGTGGGTGAATCTGTCTGTCCTTTCTAAGTGCTGAGCTGTCTCTATTTATACTTATGATAAAGGGGTGTGTGTGCTGGTT
The DNA here is from genome assembly GCF_040938575.1 of Ambystoma mexicanum. Classification (NCBI taxonomy): domain Eukaryota; kingdom Metazoa; phylum Chordata; class Amphibia; order Caudata; family Ambystomatidae; genus Ambystoma; species Ambystoma mexicanum. The sequence continues at coordinate 417,469,063 of NC_090925.1, forward strand.
TATCCTAAGCTCGCCCCTCTGACAGGGATTGGTTAAGGTCTCCCCTCTTCCTTGATAGGAGAAAACAGTGAGTCATCTTTTATGGTGTGGGTTTATGAGGCCTAGAGTCCAGCCCTAGCCTCTTGAACACAAAATCTATTTTTTGGTACAACACATATTTACAAATGTGCAACCTCTATAACAGGCATATATACATATTACATATTTTGTTTAGCAGATACTCCTCCAAGTCACGTCGCTGTAGGATCTTGTGTCTTTTCGCAGAATTTTGCCCTTTTCATCCGGAACACAATGTCCAATTTCAGAGTAAATTTCTACAGATGTATACGTGTATCAAGTTTCAAACTTCTATCAAAAATAAATTTTGAGTGATATCACTTTTTCCGCCATTTCTTCCCAGAACATGTCACAGAGTTCTGGCGCCTTTTCACCTGTGCATCCAAAAATTACATTAACAATGCTGTTATTTATATATTTGACACAGTTTTACATAGGAAGTTATCAGTCTTTTTAAAATGTGTCTTTTGTCCTTGTTAAGCAACAAATGGTTGTTTAGCTCCACCCCTTTGGTCTTTTACTGGGACCCAGAAACATCTCCTCCCTGTTTCTCCTGGGCAGAGGCCATTTATGACTCTTCACACTTCGCATTTCCTGTAGCTGGAGGATGTCCATTGTCTCCTTCCCCTGCAAACCAAATTCTTTCCCCCACCCTATAATCATCACATAGGTGTGATTTCCTGCTGGAGAGGACTGGAGAGAGAGAGGCTCTGCCTCTGTGAGGAATGCTGTTTTTCCAGTTTGGGTGGCTTTTAGCCAGGCTTGATTTTAAATGTAATTTCTTTCTTTGCATTTTCCTTGTTTAAAACAAACTTCTGATTTCAAACTAGCAGCTAAAACACTTATTCCAGATTCTAACCCATGGGCTCAAACAATTACAACATAGATTACTCTCAAGAACAGACCACTTAGATTTCAAACATTAAATTTCAGTTTTTACAAGTTTGCAGTTTTAATGCAGGCTTCTGACAGCTGTCATTCAGGTGGCCGAGGGTACTACGCCCAGATTTTTGACAGATTTCACAGGCAGGCAACTTTTGCTGTGGATGTTTCTTTGATACTTTCAGCTTTTTCAGACATTGTGAGTTCACAATGATTTCTTGACTTAGTGAATTGTAGCACCCAGTAAGAATTTTGGATGTTTAAGAGTGTTTTGTACCAGCATTCTGCAGTTTCAACAACAAAGAAAAAGATGCAAAGCATGATTTTGGGGTTTCCTTTGGCAGAGCACTGCTGTTCCCTCTGTACTCCATTTTCACTTGTTGTGGAGCCCAGTGACATGTTTCAGGAGCAAGATCTCTGTTCCACCACAGACAACATGCATGGCAGATTGGGCAGCCATCTTTTTGTGCTTTGCAGAGAGCGTATTTCAGAGGTTTTGGCGCGCACAAGGGTTTTGCGGCCATTTTGATATTTCTGGCACCATCAGAACACAGTGATGCCGCATGGCAGAGCAAAAGTGGGTTGAATCATCCTACACATTCTCACATTGTATCATTAATGTCTAACACACTGGCACTATCCTGGTTCAGGGTCCTCAACCCAACCTACTTCTCTTTGACAGGATCCTGCCTTCCCTCAGCAACTTCTTTCCTTCTGCTGCCTCTCCCCTCACCACTTTCACTCTCCCTCCCCCTCTGACCGGAGTGCCACACCCCTGTACTCCTACTAAGAAAACCTTCAAAGGCAGACACCACCTCCACCTGGCAACTCTTAACGCCCGCTCTGCCAACAAACACTCTGCTGACATCTGCCTCCTTTTTGAAGACACTGATTTTGACTTTCTCGCTCTCACCGAGACTTGGTTCAATGCCACCTCAGTCACTGCTTTTGGCTCCCTTCTCCCTGTTGGCTTCAGATAATTTCCAAGCATTGACCTCACTGTGCTGGCAGTGGGGTTGCCTTAATCTATCCTGAGTGGGTTCCTTCTTCCATTTTACCCTCCTAACTCTATACTTCCTTCGACAGCCTGGTCTGCAAGTTGGTCATCTCTCCCTCCTCCACTCTGACCATTGCTACTATCTACCGGCCTCCAGGCGCTACCACCCTGTTCCTCTCTGAATGGGCTGATTTCTGCTCCTCCTTACTTTCATCTACTTCCGACCTCTTCCTCTTGGGTGACTTCAACATCCAATTGGACGCCTCTGTCTCAGCATCCACTCTTTTTTATTGACCTCTGCACCTCTTTCTCCCTCTTCATCCTCCACTCTGGTCCAACCCACTCGGCTGAACACACTGTGGATGCCATCATCCACTCCGACCTCTTGCTTGCTCTCCCTCTGGTCACCCCTCTCTCTTGGTCAGACCATGCTCTCCTCTCCTCCCACCTGGAACCCTTAAGCCCTCCTTCTGCACCCACAAAAGCACTGCCAACCTTGTTCTAGAACATTCACCCAATGAAACAAGTGTCAGCCGCTGCCTTTGCCTCTTCTTTCATCTCCCCTTATCCCCCTACCTCAGACTTCACCTCAGACTCTGCTCTCAGCGATTTTCTCTTAGAAATCACCAATACCCTTGACATCCTTGCCCCAGTCATGGGGATCTGCCTGAAACCTGCCTCTAAGCGTAATACCTGGTATGACTCTGAACTTGCAGCCCTGAAACAAAAGTGCAGAGCAGCTGAATGGAAGTGACAAATAGCAGGTTCACCTTCTGACAAACTGGCCTGCTGCCTGATCCAAAGGCAATACAGACTTGCTATCCGTGCCAAGAAAATGACCTAATTCCCGGTACGGGTATCAGGTGCATCCAATAATATGGATGTACTTTTCAAAATCTGCAGGGAGCTAGCCAACCCTTCCGCAGTCTCGTCCTCCCCTCTTCCTTGCCAGGCCCTCTGCAATGCACTGGCCACACACGTTGCCACCAAAAAACAGGACATCCTGAAGACCCTTGTTACTCACCCACATAATGGATCCCACACCCCCTTGCCTCCATTGGCCACTCCCCCTCCTCCTTCTGCCTTCTCCTCCTTCACCCCTGTCACATCTGAAGAAGTTACCAGAGTTGCCCGCTCTATCCAAACAGGTTCACCCCTGCTCGTCCAGAACTTTCAAAAACCATATTGGCTCACTGCCTCTTTCCCCTCCTCCCTCAAGCACTCCATTGTGTGCCAACTATTGAAAAAGCCTTCAGCAGACCCTACCTGTCCATCCAACTACCGCCCTATTTCAATCACTCCCTTCCTGGGGAAACGACTGGAGAAGCTGGCCTTGCTCCAACTCAACTTGCACACTGAACTTGTCGGTGGTCTCCACAATCCTCAATCTGGATTCTGAGCATCCAGAGGCACGGAAACTGCTCTTCTGAACCCCTGTGAAGAACTGCTCACATCCCTGAACTACAACTCCCCAGCTGTCCTCCTTCTACTTGATCTCTCTTCTGCCTTATACAAAGGCTCTACGATAGCCTTGGTATCTCGGAACGGGCACTGGAATGGCTGACTTCTTTCCTAACTGACCATTCTTCCCATGTCATCCCATGTACCCTCTTCTCTCCTACTTCCTTCTCCACGTGTGGTGTCCCCCAGGGATGTATCCTTCCACCCTGGCTCTTTAACATCTACCTTGCACAACTGGCACGCCTCATCTCCTCCTTCTCCCTCAACTTCCAGTGTTATGCAGATGACACTCAACTCTTTTTCAGACTTCCTGCTGACTCGCTTGCACCTTCCTTCATCCCTTATTGCCTGTCTGTCATCCAGGCTTGGTGCTCTTCCAATGATCTCTGCCTCAATGCCAGTAAAACAGATATTGTCGGGGAGAACTCCCAGGTATGACAGAGGGATAATGGGAAGTTTGTGGTTTTCGGAGGGCCCAACACCCTCCACAGAATACATGGAGGACTCAGTCAACACCAAGTTCAAACTGTGGTTTATTACAGCCAAAACCAACAAGGATCAATACAAGAACTCCAAAAATTCCAGCATCTCACACAGTAAAGTGCACGCAGGCCACCTTTGTTCAACAAATGCACCATCACTTCGTCATTATTCGGGCTGCTCTCCAAAAACCTATTGCTATGTGGGATTGGCCGTCAAGAACATGATAACCTATACGTGTACCTGTATGTGCTATTCTACTGGCTCTTCCATGTCAGGTGCCTGGCCTGTCCCTTCCCCAAAATCCAACTTACTACATTGTTACAGATAGTGGACCTACCATTGGCTCTTGTCCGTTGCTACCCACCCCTTGGGTACTAAACTGTGATTGGCTAGAACTGACATTCCCAGGCCTGGGACCCAAAATGGTTCTCAGCTCACTGTGTACCTTTTCAAGGTGATGAGAGCGATTATGTGTCTGTATGTTAACTTGTGTGCACCACCTTTGCCTTATGAGAATGCTCTCCTGGTAGGCGCAACACTTGTTGCATACTGTTGCATACTTGTTGCAGTCTGTGTCTGGCTGCCTGGGATCGGCTCTCCTTTCCCACCACCAATCACTTTCCATTGTCTCCTTCAGCTGTATCATGTGTTTGGAGACCACGGAATTGAGCTCCACAGCTTCGAATTATGAGGATGTATTCCCTTTTCCTGCAGCTGGTCCCTTTGTCGTCTGGGGGATGGAATGTCATCTGTATCTCTTGACTTGGCTGTGGGTCCTGTCTCACATGTCTTGCTCTCTGTCCAGCCTGAATCAGCTCTGCTTGTCCCTTGCTCAGAGGCTTGAGGCCTGCTGTAATTTTCCTGAACCTTATAATGTGGTTTCTACAGTGTCCATGCTATACCACTTTTTCCATAAGTTAGTCACACTTGGATCTGTCAGGTCCCATAGGTGCTCCTTGCAGTTCCATAGGGTTATTTGCGTTTAAGCATATGCAAGCTTTGCTCAGGATCTCTTGTACCTTGGGATTTCTTCGTTGCTGCACTTGGCTAATGGAAAAAATAATAAAAGCAATGACAGTATGTAAATGTATCTGTTCTCTAACTATAGAACTGTATGCTCATGTTCTTCATGTATTCAAGTGTGTGTTTGTGTCCTGAAGTGTGGATGGCACGTGTGCTTCATGTCTGACGCTGCTATGTTGTGGTGTCTCTATTGACATCAGCAACATGGCTTCTTGGTGCTCTAGTCCAGGCTATCCATATAGGTGTCTCTGACCATGGGCTGCAGCTCTTCATTCACACATCGATAGATCTGTACCGCACCTGGTCTGTATGGCTGGCTGAGGGGATGCCTCTCAACATATTTATCAATCATTGGTCCGTTAGGAATTCGGCTGAAATAGAATGGATGATTGCAGTGTTTTCTGGCCTTTCGCCTTGTCATGAAGTTGACAGGAGGAGGGGGGGTGGTGATGGCAGGATCCTGACTCCCTATTCAAGATCCTTCCAATTGGGACCCCTGCTCCCTCCTTCTTCCCTTCTCTCTGGCCTCCTACCTTGGGCTCTCCCCCTGCTCCTTCTTCTGAAGTCAGAAACCTTGGAGTCATCTTTGGCTCCTGTTTATCCTATCACCCTCACATGCAGGACAATACCAAGAAGTCCCACTTCCAACTCTTCCTTCTCAAAGGAATTCCCCCCTTTCTCACTTTCCCACCAGAAGCTCAATGTTTCCAGAGCCCTGGTTCTCACTAAGCATGACAATTGCAACAGCCTCCTCCTCAATCTATCTTCTTCCACTTGGCAACCCCTCCAAGTAATCCAGAACAGAGCAGCAAGACTTAGCCTTGGCCTTAAACCCAGGGACTGCATCTCTGCTGCTCTACAAAGCCTCCACTGGCTCCTGGTTGCTGCACGGATCAAATAGAAATCCCTCTGCATCATCCACAAGCTGTCTGTTGCCGGGGCCAACACTATCTGCAACTCTCCCTTACCAAATACTCTCCTTCTAGACCTCTACATTCCTCTGGCACCAACTCTCTGTGTGAAAAGTGTTTTGCTAAACAGAGACCAGGAGACCCCTCGCTTTCCTCAGCTGAATCCCTCCTCTGGAACAGCCTGCCCCTCCCACTGCGTCTTGAGCAGGACCTTCTGAAGTTCTGAAAACACCTCAAGACCTCCTTCTTTCCTCCTCCTTCCCTTCTTCCTTCCTCTAATAATCCCACAGTTGCTGTGATTGGTGTCTTGCACCCTTATGCAAGATGTATGATTGGCTTTCTAGGTAGGTTGGTGAAGTAACCCTTTGATTGATGTATCTAAAAATAGTAAAAATAGGTTGCGGACTAATGACCATTCACACCCTATCTCCCCAGCATCTGTCTTCCTTCATCACTTGGCTCAGCACACCCTCCGCACTGGAGATTCGCACTTTGCACCCAACGCAGCTCCTGGCCGCATAACACTTAGCATACTGTGCACTTCATCTGCGGCTCATCCTCGAGCACAGACACCACAGCACCTACCCCACTGCCCTCTTCCTTCCTGCACTTGCACACTCTGAATACTCACAAGGCATAGTAGGTTCAGCCGTCCCTTCCCCCTCTGTATTTTTTGTATTTAATTGTACTGCTATCCCATATTCCCTCCCTGATGCCCTGTGGGCGCTTTGAAACAGAATACATTTTCTGTATAATCACTTAACAAGCAAACAATAAATAAAAAAAGACATCTGAACACAATGGGCCTCATTATAACATTTCCGGTATCCCAGCTGTAGAGCCACCAGGATACCAGCAAATGTTGTTACCATTTCTGGCACCCGCCGGCGGGTGCCGTCATTACGGTTTTATTTTGCCGGTACGACGCCTGCCTTACCTCCAACTCTTAGCTGGAGGTAACTCAGGTGCCCCACTGGCAAAACCGTAGTCTACCGGTCTGGTAAAGTACCGGTATCCATGAATACCAGCACTTTTTTACCAGACCGGATGACTTAGAATGAGGCACAATATACATTAGAAGTTCCCGTTGGTTAGTACATCACCTTTGACCATCCTAAGAGCAGCCACCTACAAATGACCTAATTGTGCCGTCAGCTGAAAATGCTTCATCATGATTGGCCGAAGTTATACATGTAACATTTACTAAATGGCATTCTCTAATTGGTCAAAACAGTTCATGTAACTTCTAATGTGCAGTCCCACCAAAACGAGCCAATCATGTAAGGGGTGTGAACAGTGAAGTCAACAAATTATATACAGCAATATCCTCTCCCATGAGCCCAGTCAATTTGGAAATCCCAGGCAGTTATCAGGCCTTGTGAGGGTTTACTTCTGCAACACTTTTTGCAACTCCTGTTTTGAGACATGAGGCTATCCATAGCACACATTCGTTCAGCTATCTCCTGGGAGCCAGGTGACTTCATAAAAAACAGAACTGTTCTTCAACTCCTTGGAAATGTATTTCCCATATTTATTTGTGCTACCAATCTATCCTATTACAGATCCAGTTGTCCCAACACTCCCTAGGGGAAGTATGGCCAGGATCTAACTTTGGCACTTTGGCAATGCCTTTAACCAAGGGTTCGTTCCCACCAAAATATGTGCTTTGCAACTATTGTATTTCATCTATCGTCAAGAACACAAACCGTTATTCTACATTTCACTAAAAGCTTCCTGAGAAGCTAAGCCCTGCAACAATAACTTATATGTATACTGCACCTCATCCTTCCTCCACAGACCTTGGCTTGCTTAACATTTGCTGCGGGAAGGAGGAGTAAAGTTTAACGAAATGGAAAGACAGAGGCCTAGAACTGTGGCCTAGTGTCCTAAATAACAGAAATCTACACACTTTGATGAGGACTACTTCAACATGGCGGGACCATGGCTATTGTCGCAATAGGCCCTTATGCTAATAGAAACCAGTAACATTATATTTGCTGCCCATTATTCCACCATGCACTTGGCAGCCTAGAGTTCTCTAAAATGTGGAAAAACTAAAGCAAAACTGCATCCCATTAGAAGATGACCTTAAACACTGTGACAAATGACATAATCACTAACACTAATAATGACCAAATCTCCATGCTAATAGAACTTCTGCAGCTTGGACGTTCTTACACGTTTTGAGTGCTGCACCTGCATTCCAACAATATACAGGAGGAACAATGCTCTTTGGATCACAAAAGAACGTACAATAGATAAGAAATCAGATTTTATGGGTAGCAGTCAGCTTCTTACAATGGATGAGCTTGAGGGACATTCTGACCAGGTTGCAGAGGGAAGAAAATGGAACAGTCACCAGGGGCAATACATAAGTGGACATACATATATTAAGGACAACCAACATTGGACATTTTTAAGTGCAGGTAGGCAGTATGGCCAGCTGTGCTCAGGGTGTGACCATGATGCGTGAAGTGCTACATTGGAGGCAGAGGAAGTGAGGGACAGAGGCGGGTTAGAGGCAAGGGAAACATGATAGTTAGCAGGCAGAGGAGAGGTAGGTTAAGAGAGTAAACTCGAGACAAGGGGTAGGCTTTTAGTTTGGTTTGGAAGAAATCTGTGTAGACTGTCTGGGGGAAGGGAATTCCATGCAATTTGAGCAAGAAGAGAGAAAGAGTGGAAGCACAGGAAGGATGAGGAGCCACAAGGGTAGTCGAGGAGGCATAGCAGAGATTACTAGAAGGCTTGTAGAGTTGGATAGAGGAGGATAGATGCAGTAGTGCCTTACTGTGGATAGATTTTTGAACCAGCAGAAGACATTTAAATCTGGCCCTGTTTTGCATTGTCAGCCATCCATCCTGGTGACGGTACGAGGAAGTAAGTATGAAGAGAGGTACTTCAAAGAGAGACCTGGCAACAAAGTTAAGGATCTTGTTGAGAGGACAGAAAACATAGTTAGGAAGACCAAAGAGAAGACAAGAGTGGTTAAGAGAGGTTTGGCAGTGTTGAATGGAAGGATGTGCCTGATTTTCATAATATTTAGGAGGTTGAGGCGAGCTGCTGTTCCAGTTTTGGAGATGCAATTAGAGAAGGTGTGAGAAGGGCCATGGAAGATGCATAGATTTCTAGCTGAAGAAGAGTAGGGGGAGTGGCAGGTGGGAACTGGATTTGCCGAACAACAGATGAGAGACGAGAGAGCGCTTTTGGCAGGGAGGAAGAGCACCCCAGTTTTGGTAGAGGTTAACATCAGAGAGTGCAGAGCCATCCAATATTTAATGGCAGAAAGATAGTTGGGAATTTTGATAGAGAGATTAGAGGAGAGCTCAGGAAAAGAGAAGATGTGGGTGTCATCCATGAAGAGTCGGTACGAGAACTCAAAGGAGGATATTAGCGCCCCAAGATCAGAGGTGTAGAGTGTAAAGAGGAGCGGACCCAAGACAGAGCCTTATGGAACACCAACAGTTAGAGGAGTGAGTTTAGAGGTGTTGATGCTCAAGGAGACATAGAATTGGCGAGGTCCATGCTAATATTCAATTCAGGCAAGGGCTTGATCGCAAATCCCAAGAAGAAAATGTATTAAGGAGGTCCGAGTGATAGGCAGTGTCAAAGGCAGCAGACAGGTCAAGAAGACTTAGGATAGGTTGGAGTGCTTAACAGAGGCAATGAAGTTAGAGGCATTCATGGGAGCAGTTTCCGTGGAGTGACAGGAGCGGAAACCTGCTTGTTGGGGGTCTCGAATGTTGTGGATGAAATTGGTAAGATGGTTGAAAACAATCCTTTTGAGCACTTTAGAGTAGTGCGTAAGGAGAGACACAGGGTGAAAGTTAGCTGGTAGGTTTGGGTCAGCCCCTTGCTTTTGTTAAGAGAGGGATAACTATGGCTCTTTTGAAAACAGAGGGAAAGCAAATAGAGGCAACGGACAGGTTGAAGAATTCAGCGACATGAGAGGCCACTTAAGGGGCAATAGGCTTGACTAGTTGAGGAGCAAGAGAATCTGATGAGGCACAAGAGGGGTTAGCTTTCATCAGTAGAGATCGGACTTTGTCATTATTAGTGTGACTAAAGTGGGAGATAGAGGCAGAGGATGATGGTAGAGTAGCCGGAATGTAAAATGTAGGAGGAGGAAGTGTGAGGAAGGTCAGGAGAGAATCTCTAATTTTGGAAAAGTTTGCAGTGAAATATTCAGCTAGGTCATTAGCTGTGAGAGTGGAGTTGATAGTCATAGGGCCTCATTACATGGTAGGCGCTAAGGGATTACCGGCACCGGTAAGGTCACCAGTGCCGGTAATCCCTTAGCGCCCTACTACGAGGTCCCTCAGCGGGTCCCGTCCTTAACACCTGGTCTGACCAGGCGTTAAGGACGGGACCCGCTGAGGGACTTCAGAGATAATAACGGTACCGCAAATAGCCGTACCGTTATTAGCTCCTTCCCCATTCCCATTGAGCCCTCTTGGGGCTCAATGGGAATGGGGAATGGTATTTGGAATGGGAACTTACTGGGTTCTCCAGGGTCGGAATGACCCGGTAAGTCCCCATACCGCCTACCCGGACCTGGTATGCGGTCAGGGAGTAGCCATGCCGCTAATAGCAGCATGGTTACCTCCTACCGTGTAATGAGGCCCATAGACTTGGGAGGAGTGAGGAATGAGTTTAGGGTGCCCTGTAGTTGGCAAGGATGGTTGGAGTGAGAGTCAATGAGGGGTAGGTAGAATTCCCTTTTCCCTCTATCAAAAGTGGACTTGAGAGAGTTCGGGCAGAGAGGTAGCATTGCAGGTCCTCATGTGAGTGGGTATGCCTCCATTTGTGTAGCAGCCAATGGATGTCTGTGCAAAGAGAGCGTATGAATGGGGCCACTCATAGTTGAGAATGCTGAGACGTAGGGGTGAAAGTAAGCAGTGGGAAGTGTGAGGCGAATGAGTCATATAGTAGGAATTGAAGCGAGAGGAGGCAGTGTTGGTGGAAGAAGCATTGCGTGTGAAGGACGAGAGTGAGAACTGTAGGTCACAGAGAAATGGGGGAATGGCAGAAGGTTTACATTTCCTTTTAATAATAGGTGAAGCAAGTGGTGAGGAAAGGTCAGATGGTGGAAAGGAGATGGTGGTGGAAACAATTGAGTGATCAGATTTGGATGGTGTGATAATCGTATTAGTGACTGAGTAAGAGGTGGAGATGAATAAGAGATCTCCAGAGTAACCCCCGGCGTGGGTAGGTAGGTTATGGATAGAGTGGAGAGCGTGGCAAGTAAGGAAAGTGTGAAGTTCAGATTACTGAGAAGTGGTTGGAGAAGGATGCTTAAAGTCATCCTAGAGAATGAAGTGATGTTTAGGGGAAAGAGAATCAAGGAGTTTCCCAAGATCATCAAAGAATGGTCCAGTGGGACCAGGAGAGCGCTAGATTGAGATGATGTTAAATGAGTGAGGCAGAGCAAATAGAGATGGCGAATTAAAAAGAGGTAGGAGAGCACGTGTCATTGGAGATTTGTGAGACAGTGAGCGGGAAGAGTGTAAGTGTCTAATGCCTCCACTTCTGCTAGTTAGTCAAGGAGAATGCATGAAAGATAGTTTGAAGTCGTGTATGGCCACCAGAGTGGCAGTGTCAGATTGAGAAATCCAGGTTTCAGTGATAGCAATATGGTCTAGAGGAGGAGAGCTGGAGTAAAAGTAATCAGTGATAAAGTTTTGTTGCATACAGACTGAGCATTCCAAAAGTGCAATGTTCAGTTGATGAGGTAAGGAAGAGTAGAGAAGTTGGGTCTCAGGGGAAGAGAGGTGAGGTGGATCGGTGTTAGAGCAGGTATCATAGGCATAGGAAAGGCCAAAGTTGTAGCGTGATTGAAGAAAGTGTAGGGAGAGGAGAGAAAGAGCAGTAGGGGAGCAGGAGTGAATGCATTATAGGTGAATAGCACAGTGTGGAGTAACAATACAGTAATTAGGTTGCTTGGGGTACGCACAGGTGCAACAGGGAGAAAGGCAAAAGCAAAGGCTCATAGGCAAAGAGGCTGGTTAACAGCTGTTTTTCACCCTTCATAGTTTTGCACTTTACTGGGACGCTCCTTGCTGGATTACCCTAGAGATTTCAGAAGTGATGAATGACACATGCTCTTGTCACCTGATCACCTAGTTCCTCAGTGTTTGGTCTCTCTGATACAGTGCCTCGTGTCTGCTGGGATGAGGGGATTTCTTCCTGATTGTTGGTCCAAGATAAACCTCTTGATGCCTTTAGCTAGAAAGGGGTTGATCCAAGAAGGCTGTAGGAAGTAATGTCACAGATCCATGATGGCAACAGGAAATGATGTCACTAGTCCAAGATGGCCACTAGAAGTGATGACTGGCCATTGGTAGTGAAGTTCCAGACAGAAAGTGAAGACAAAAGCCAGAATGGATGCCACATGCTCTTGTCACCTGTTCACCTAGTACATCAGTGATTGGTCTCTGTAATATTGTCCCTGGTGATGCTGGGGTGAGGTGATCAGGAACTCATCAGCAACTAATGAATAAAGGAAATAATTTTATGGATGAAGTATTCAGAGATTAGTCCAAAACCAATATAAATAGTCACAGGGCAGAGGACAATTTGGCAGCATAGATTTTGGCTCTCCAGGTAGCTTTCCAAAGTGCCCACTGGATACCGCAGAGAGGGAGACAGAGCTTTTTCAGAAGGGGAATATGGAGGGTTCCATGCATACCTAGGAAATCTCTGAGTTCCTCAAAGTAGAAATATAGAGAAGTGAGCATTGCATGAGACAGCTCCCCTCTCGAACCAAAATGGACATCTCTAATGGGGAAAAAACATTCAAATGAGGGGAAACTTTGATTTTGTTGATACCCAAAAAGTATATCAAAAGCCTAGAAAACTGTGAGTAGAGGGTGGAACAGTCAAGATCAGAAGTGAGGTTGTTCTAATGGAAATGGTTCACCCCAATAGTGAATTGAAAGGCCCAAAGGAGGAAGTGCAGACACTATTGAGGAATGTGGTGTGTGAGAAGGGTAGATTATAACAATCACCCCCAAATCGTGTGGTGTACATGGCCGTTAATGGCCCACCAGCTCAAGCCTACGAAGGGCTGAGTGAAGCGAGGGCCTCTGCGAGGGCTGTAGGCCGTTACCGGCCATGTATGCCCCCTGACTAGAGTTTAATAGCTATTCGCAACCATAGTGTTTGCACGGGGTGCAAGTAGTCCAATTTATTTATTTTTTGCGGGAGATGGGTTCCCGCATATTGCGTAAGGCCAATGTCCCTTAAAAAAAACAAGATGGACGCTGCAATAAGCAAAGGAGGGCACAAAGCTCTGGTCCACCATGTAAGTTTGGAGGAAGTGAATGGGTGGGGAAAGTGAGTGGGGTGTCTCAGCGGAGGTGGAGGCAGGGACATGAGGCTCCCTGTTGCCTCCCCATAATCAAGATGGTGTCACCCGGGGGGCCTGGGGTGGCTGGAAAATGGGGGTGGGTCACTGTGGGCCTCATTACGAGAATGGAGGTAGCTATGCCCTTATGCCCTTAATAGGGGCATGGCTGCCTCCAATCCAGGTTCCAGCTCCGGGTTCCTTCAATGAGGAATTACCGAGCCATTCCAACCTTAGAGGACTCGGTAATTCATCATTGAAAAAACCCATCCCCATTCCCATTGAGCCCTTATAGGGCTCAATGGGAATGGGGAGGGAGCTAATAATGGCACGTTAATAACGGGCCCGTTATTAGCTCCCTGTTCCGCTTGCGGGACCCGCTAAGGACGTCTGGTCAGACCAGACGTTCTGAGCGGTTCCCACAGGGGAACCTCGTAATAGGGCATCCCGTAATCAACGGTGCCGGTCCCGTACCGGCACTGTTCATTACAGGACCACCAGGGTCGTAAGGAGGCCCTGTGTGTCGTTGCCCACATTTCCAGCCACATGATTGGCTGAGCGCCCTTCCCTGGGTGTGAAAACAGACTATAAAAAAGATGTCAAGTGCCAAGTTGAAAATGAGGAATAGGCTAGATACCTTATCCCAGACTGTAGTGAGTTCCCCTATCTAAAAGTGGATTTAAAACTAAGAATTTTGGGGCACTGGAGTCCATAGGATGAAGAAGAAACTAGCTTCTAAAAGGTTGATAAAGAAGGGGGAGGAAATATGAACATGAGCCATCTGCTAACAGAAAAGGAGAATCAGGAAGGTGTTGTACAGTAGAAGGTGCGAGGCAAAGAAAGCTGACCTGGAACAAAAGATTAGTGCCGCAAGATCAGAGGCGTAGAGTGTAAAGAGGAGCGGACCCAAGACAGAGCCTTGTAGAACACCAACAGTTAGAGGAGCCATTGCAGAAGACGGTATTGGCCAAATGTATATATGACTTAAGAAATGTTTATGTAATCAATATCCCAAATTCAACCATGAAAGAGCCAGGCAGTTAAGATGTATGATTGGCTTTCTAGGTAAGTTGGTGAAGTAACCCTTTGATTGATGTATCTAAAAATAGTAAAATGTTCGGGTACTTTCATGAAGCTCAAAGATAATTTTAACAAAGTTGTTTTGGCTTTGTACAGGTATCTAGGCACACAAAAGGGGAAATAACCACATCAAATGGATCTCGGGATGTCTCTTGAATAATCAAAAGACAAATAGTCTCTGTTTCAGTCTGCTGGAAAACTCACGGCTCTTCTTGGACAACTCATAGTCCTCAACCCGAAGGGACTCTTTAAGATGAGGTGGCGATTATGGGAAGGATGGGGATGCAGAAATTAGTCAAACATCAATAATAAAATTGACTCAAGAAGTTGGCAAGGTGTACACTGTTTTATTAACAATTATCTAAAACAGAGAGTACGACGGACCTCTCAGCAAATTCTCAACGATTTACATTAAAAACATTATTTTATAACAAACATTTGTCATCATTGACGTCATTCTATGTGGAAAACTGTGAAAACTTATGTGGGGCTGTGGTTGGGTAACGGGGAACATCCACATATACTTTCTATGGGGGTTTAGGTTGTGATTGGGTCTCTACTGTCAGGTGGGCAACTAAGCCCTCCTCTAGTGCAAGTCATCTTCATCATAATAAAATACATGACAATCTATTGGATCTCAAACTACAGGGTCAGACTTGGCTATCGGTGGTTTCGGTCGCTGGCCGAACGACCTTGAGGACCTGGGGGCCGGTTTTCCTGCAAGCCACCCCTGGGCCGCAATATTTGAGGTGTTTTGACATTTTAATGCTGCCTGCGGCTGTGGGCCGCGGCCGGAGAGCACCTCATACTCACCGGCAGTGACGGATGATGCAACAACCATTCATCAAAGCAAGGTAACACACGTCATGTTACCTTGCTTTGATAATTTTTTATGGTGCAGAGCAGCATCATTCATGCATAGAGATGCTGCTGCCGCCGTGCAGTGGGTGTGGCCTCTGTCAGCCCAGCCTGTCTCAGCCCCTCAGGCCTGGGCAATGAGCATGATACATCTGGTGATGCCGGCATGGGCGTGGCTGCGTGGCTGCCTGCCCGCCTCACTGCCTTCCTGAAGCCAGTCAGGCCGGGCCGCGCTCTCCTGTGCGAGTGAATTAAAGAAGTGCTATATTGTAACACCTGCTGCAACCCTGGGGGCCGCTGGGAACAACAGTGCGGGGCCGGTCACAGAATGCACACCACCAGGTCTGGGAGTGGAAGAGGTCACAGGTCATTTCAGTGACACTGACGTCACTGACTGGAGTGGAGTCATATTGGGCCTGCCGCATTTTGGGCACACAACAAGGCTGTCTCAGCTCAGCCACACCCACACACACGGAGAGGCATGCACCGCCATGCCACCAGCAGCAGCGAGCAGGAGGGAGGCTAAGGCCATAGCCTGTGATGCCAAGTTCTTGCCTGGGCTGGCCTGGGCACACCTGCACAGCACAGGGCACCTCACCTGCCACCACACATGCCGCTGGCTCTGTCTTCAGGCTCCCTCAGACTCACTTAGGCCACCGGCCCAGCCGCTCTCACAGCAGCCACCCTGAGCTCATCATTTGGCCTGGACTGTGGAGTGTGGACAGCCGGACTGAGGTAAGTTAGTGACTCACTGGCCCTACCCTGATGGTATCTGTGATGGGAGGGCAGGGGCCAGAGACTAACAATGCCCGCTCTTCTTCCAGCGTGCCCGACCGCCCCCTCTCTTTCCGGGTTTCCAATATGTTCGCTCTCCTTCCCGACCCTCCTCTTGCTTCCAGCTTTTCCGTCCCTTGTCACTCCTCTTCTCTCTCCATCCCTTTCCTCCCATTCTCCCGTCTCTTGGTTTCCTCCCGCTCCTGCTGTTGTCCTCCTCACCCTGCGGTTGTCTTCATGTTTGGAACCGGGATCTCCTGTAGACCCAGGCTCTCGGTGGGTGCCCAGCTGCCTGGTCATGCCCCCAAATAGTGCCCCGTGCATAAATATGAGCAGAGATGCTGTTGCAGAATTGTGTTGTCTGGATAATAAAGCATATCGCATCATGCCCTCCATTTGCCACCCGCTGAGGGGCAGCCGTGTGCTAAGAGGGTCCCATTGCAACTTGCAAGCCATCGTTATGGGCAGTGCATGCCTGCTGAGATGGCCAGCCTATTGTGGGCAGCCTTTTGTGGAGGCGTGTGATTGGGCAGACCGTGGGTACGATGCCCTAAAAGCAATGCAAATGGTAGGCATGATGGTGGTGAGGGTGGGTCAGATGTGCATTTGAGGTCAGGATGATGCTTTAGAGGGCAGGTGACACGTCAGTGTGGTGCCATAAGAAGGAACCCGGATGCATATGAGGGCAATTTAGAGGGTGAACATGATACTATGATGGTGGTTCCTAGGACTGGCGGAGTGCCTTAAAGAGTGTTAATTACGTGGCTCGGATGTCAGTGAGTGGGCATGGTGTCATGTGTCAATAGGCCAACACAATGTTGTTGAGGGTGCTCCTTAGGGGGGCTCTTATGCTATAATTATGGTTTGTGGGGTGCACATGGGCCTGTCAGGGTGGTTCAAATCGATGGCATGCCCGGAGGAGTGTTTTTTAAGGTGGGCATGGTGCCAGTCAATGGTTCAGATGGTGGACGTGACACCATTGGGGTGGCTGTGATGCTATAATGAAGCGGGTTCAAAGAGTGTACATGTTTCGGCGAGGTGGTTCATAGGACTGGTCTAAGTCTCTGAGAAGTGCCCCTGGGGGTGGATGCCACTGTCACTCGACTGAACACTGTGGCCTGATGTATATTCTTTTGGACAGGGTGGTGGTGGGGCTCGGTTCGGGTGCGGTATGGCACATAAAGTCATGCATGGGAAACTATGTGAAATGAGGCAGAGTGAATGCATGCAGTGATTTCAGTGATGGGGAATAGTTGCATAAATAATTCTGGGACACAGAGTCCTTTCGGTACTCTGCATTGGGTCATAGTGCAATGTTGGACGTGTCTAAATACTGAGGTAGAGTGTATTGTAGAACATGTTTGAACATGAGCGCTGCATGAGCAAAGTGCAGTCAGAGAAAGTGAGTTATGTGACACCTAGGTTTTTTTGAAGGTGCAAGAATTCTGCCGAGCTTTATTTGGCATATAAACTGCACCTGGGTATATGATGGTGGCACCTTTTACAAATGGGTAGAGCTGGGCAATTGAGGTTGGACCTGTCACATGCTGGCAGTACCTTCCCTAGCAAATGAACGTGTGTGTATGTGGGGCTGCCGTTGGGTATATGAGCAACAAGTGGCATTTAAATAAAGTCAGGCCCAGTGGATTTATCATGACTGTTTTACATATTTATCTTATCTTCTTTTATGAGATCTGAAATACCGCATTTGTTGTGAATGCATATTTTACGAGGAATGTAAATGTAAATGGGACTGAAGTGGTTCATACTGCTACTATCCCCTGAAGAACCAATGCACATGAATTACCTTTCCTTGAATTATGCAGCAAAGTAGGTGAGAATCTGAGAAAATGACAAGCTTAGCTTAGGTGATACGAATGAACCAGTAAACAAAGCAAATAAAATGTTGAAAGAAAGACAATTAGCAATAACAGAAGTCGGAATAAAGCTTGGATTTAAATGGAGATTATGGAACATATGCTCTAATGTGAACTATAAAGCCTTTTCTCCTAATATTACAAGCACTTACTGTACAAGAAATATTGATGTGCATTTTTTAGGGTTTAAAAGGTGTGCACATTTTATCCTTTGCTGCGACATTTTAAGAAAATTGGCTTTTTTTCCAGATGTTCATGATCGGATGATGGTTTGAGGGATACTTCTTTTGAGTGTCTGGGCCTATTTTGTGTCCCAGTCTGACCCTGTCAAACTATAGGGCTCTTTGATACGTGATCCCCTATAATTGGTTGGCACACTTGTACCCTTCTGGAATATTCCACTCGCTAGCAGCGCACAAGCTGGTACTCCAGGTGCTGGTGGGTTTGATCTTGACTATACCTCCCCACCCAATTAGCCCAACATCTATCATCACTCTTACTTTCTGTCATTCAATTAGTCTTTGAACATGGTCTTGTAGGCTTGAAAACTCCTGGGAATATTAGGGAGTGTGTGCATGCTCTTATCTTCTGGTCTCTGCAGAGTCTGCTTAAGTCTATTTCCATCCATCCAGCGCATTGATTTCTTCAGTCTGTCTAAACAGACGACCAGCTTTAACCGCAATTGCGAAACCTTCAAAATACTTTTTGGGCATTCCCTTCAGCTTACATTTCAGGCTCTATCCCTATTAAGCCTCAGATGAAGAGCCGTGGAAGGCTCGAAACACGTGTTAGGCTGTTGCTTGTACTAAACCCTGGACTTTAAAGGCTGTTCTTTCATACAAATCACTTGGACTCCCGATTTTTATTTTGCTATACTTGGCGCAGTGAAACTGGGACTTGTTTGTGTTGCTATTTCCATCCAGGTCACATGACTGACAAACACGTTTCGAGCTTCTTTTCAATATTAAATGGTATTAAAACAAATAGAACTTTGCACTCTTTGTCTCTCAGATGCACCTTGGCAGGAGCTTGGCTCGTCTCTTGTATTAATTGTATCCTTTGAATAGACAACCAGTTCTCGGCTGTGCTGGCCTTCTTGACACTGGACCAGACAAGCCTCCTTGATTCTTTCTTGCTCGTGAGCTACTGTTTGTTAACTGCGACACACTTCAGGCTTCCTGCTCCTGGGATACCAGTTTGCTAAAACATGATGTGGAACATCCAGATTTCTTATGCTTATACATACCTTGGCGGCACCACCTGCAGTCTATATACTACGTATAGCTAGCTTCTATGATCACTTAGTCTACTTGCGTTGCTGGCTCTGTACAGTTATGAACAGTTTTGCATTTTCTTCCGTGCTCTTCTCACGTGTAATCTTCATTTTACATGTAACACGTTACTCGATTCTTTACTTCGTCACTGGATTCTATATGTTCTCTTTACGTTCTCCACTGTTATCTCTTCTCATTGTGTCACCTTACATCACATGACGTCACCAGTCTGCTCTTTCATTAATCTTCTCCCGCTCTTCACAGATCTTTCCTAAGAGGCTATCAGCTCTTCGTGGATAAATAAATCATGGTTTTCTCAACAGATACTTTGCTTCAAAGTCTTATCGTGTTATTGTCATCATTACAAGTGTCGCCTTCGTCACTATCGCTGGTTCCCAACATATAGGCAGGTTAGGGGCAGGGCTTCTAGTGGAGGCTTTTGGCTCCTCCTCTATACTCCCCCCTGTGGTTGATTCATCGACCACTCCTTCATCATTCTTTATTTTTAGACATGTTTTCTTGAAGAAATGCTTCTTTGAAGTCCATATATTCATCACTCCCTGCAAGGATCCTGCTGATTTTACATGGTCATCAATGCTCCAGACCACGTGGCTGCACTGTTCACTTGGGCTACAGTAAATCCATCTTCCCACATACTTCTTGTGATCTCTTGGATACAGGAACTTTGTTTCCTCAGGTGCATGGATGCTGACTCTTTATGTAGTCTCTGATTTCTTCATACGTCAGCTCTTTAGGTTTGTCTCCAGATTCAAGATCAATCATAATATTCATCCCTAGTGCTTTCTTTGTTGTCTTCTTGCATTGTGTGATGATTATACTGATCACACAGAATCCAAACATTATCATTACTAGAAGTGCTCCAAGGAACTTGAAGATGTTCGCCATCCACTGTGGTACCCATGAGAGGATCGATGCAAACCAGCTGTCATCTGCGATATCTTCCACTTCATCTTACGTCTTGAAGTGTAAGTTTGTCAACATCGTTATGGCCTCTGTCAAGGTTCCATTCTCTTCATCATGAGTAGGTA
Organism: Ambystoma mexicanum; assembly: GCF_040938575.1. Classification (NCBI taxonomy): domain Eukaryota; kingdom Metazoa; phylum Chordata; class Amphibia; order Caudata; family Ambystomatidae; genus Ambystoma; species Ambystoma mexicanum. The sequence goes on from NC_090925.1 coordinate 417,489,131, forward strand.
TGAATGTGCAACATGATTCTCCGATTTTGGGACAACCACCTCCGTCCATCACTGAGATCATGTCTAGTACATATCAATTCTAGAGTTTATTTAGCCTTATAGCTCACAACTCTTCCTTGATTGCGTTGAATCCTTTATGGTAGTGTTGATCGTCTGCAGGAGCTCCCATCTGGTTATTCGTAACCATTTAGTATTCACCATCGTCTGGATCCCTGGCATGAAGATAATCGTGAATATTGATGATGTCTTGCTGAACAACCCGTGTTCATATGGAATTGAGTCAAAAGCTTCTATTGATTTAGCTGAGAAATAATTCTCCCGCTTCATCCATTTGAGAATTTCAAGTGATCTCTTCTTTCTTAGATGAGCATCAGCTTTGGGAAACTCTCCAACATTCAGGTCAATTTTGCGGAATCACTAGTGCTGGAACATGAATAATTACTATGGGACACAGTCCACCCCAGTCCTTGGGAAACTTCGTGTATGCTCTGGATCCACAGGCCCAGTAGCTGTCTATTATCACTACTGTCCCTTCCTTCATTCCTTGTACATCGAAAATTCGGTCACACTGTTTATTCCCTCCAACTTTTCTTGTGCCATTGTTTCTGAAACACAGTTCTGCATTTGCCAGAGGCACTATCTGCACTGGGCCTCCTTTATCTTCAACCCAGGTTAGCAGCTTGGCAAGCTTCGGCCATAGAGGTTTGCATATTCTCTCCACATTCTCTACAGTTGATTTGTGGGATCCGGTTACTGCCAGTGCTCTGCATACAACTACACCTTCTTCCATCCATCTGGTGAAAGTACTGATCCCCAAATCTGCATTTGTCCAATTTCTTTGCAATTTTTGATTTCTTCTTCAGTCTTCCCTTGGCAATTAAGCTTTGTATTTACCTCCCATCCCATCTGATTCCTGCTCCTTTCATTCCAGGCTTTTTGTATATTATCACATTATTCCTGGTTTGTGATCTTGCTTTTCAAATCTTGAACATAATAATCTTCTTCTGGAACTGACTATTCTGATACCCAGACTGAGGATGCTGTTCGGCCCTGGAATTGACCTCTTGTATGACAGAGTGTAAGGTGAGTCGGGCAATGAGCCGTCTGGTCATCTACTTCGATAGCTATAAATATCTCAGTGTTCCCCAATGAATAAGGCAGAAGAGCACAAACATACCAACTCTCCTCTGATGGACTTTTGCCCACTTCTTTCATGAGCTGATACCACATGTTATTCCCCAAATGTGCTGTACTGTCAAGATAATTATTTAACTCATACTCATCTTCTTTTACCCCTCTTTTGGGTCTCTTCCTTGATAAATGAGTCTGTACATAGTGGTCATGGAGCAAATCAAAAACAGACCTCCCTCCAAAGTGAAGTATAGCGCCATCTGGTACAGGAATAAGTGACTTCACAGGTGTCACTGGTGTAGGGATAATCACATATGGGCTTGGCCTTCGTGAAACAGTTATGTCTGCAACAGTCACTTGTGTGGGAAGGATCAAGGAAACTGCTGCCTTCTTTGGACCAACAAGATAAACAGTGTGTATCATGAGAAACAGGAAAACAATAATGAATGTGGTACACACATACATTATACATCAGTACATCAATCCTCACCAGCGATGATTCCTTATACGTCGCTGTGCTCTCTCATTGTCTGAAACAGTATCACTATTAGGACTCCACATCATGCCTGTAAACTAGTTGTTAAGGAAGGAAAAACATTTTAAATCAGGCAAGTTTGTCAGATGCTCAGGTAGCTGCAGGATTTGCTCAATTATTTCCACAAGTAACCTACTGATTGCAGGACGATTTATAGGATCTCGTAAAAACACATATGTTTTGGTGTTATGCCAAACAAGATAAGGATGAACTTGAAGTATATAGTAAAAGATCATAACAAGTAGTCTGTGGACATCGTCATTTGACAGGATCATTAGGGAGACTAAAGAGAAATTCAGTGAGGAACTGTTCTGATCTTGGTGATTCGCCTTGATGGTCGTGCAGCTATAAACTACCTCCGTCCCCAAGTATCGCTCGAGCAGGTAAAGAATACTGCCCTAGCAATCTTTGAGGCCACAGGTGATGAGTGGCGTCGTCAATCAGATACCCGGAACACCGGAAGGACCCCTGAGTGCTGTAAGGCAAAGGTTAGGATCAGGTATGCTATGAACAATAATGGCAGTGCAAGCAAACAAGGAATAATGACAAAGCTTACCCTGGGGATGATAGGACAGGTAGTAAACCTGAATAGACAACGAGGGAAGACCGACAGCAGGCCGGGATGTACAGCACTTCCTCCAACTCACACCGGTAGCCAGAGCGTGACCAGATAGTAAGTCCATCCAAGGTCCAGGTGGTGAACCCCAAATGACTCAGGAGACAAAACGTGATCGCCAGGAATTGCGTGGGTAGAAGTTCGCCAAAACAGAAGGGTAATCCAGAGCAATTCCAGGGCCAGAAAAGAGGGGTCAAGAGTTCCAAGGGTCCAGTAGATGCGTCGAAACAAAAGGGCAATCCAAGACAAGTCCAAGTAACGGTCCGTGGTCGAGTTCCAAAGTTTATCAAGAAGAACGAGGGTAATGCCGAACAGGTCTCTGGTGGAAACAGCTGTGAAGCACTGAGTGTTTCCTCTCCGCTCTTTTTGTAGGAAAGGTAGGTCACGTGACAGGGCACGTGACTGCACAGGAGCGTCACGTGATGGACATACGCCATCAGTGATTGGTGTTCGTCCGATGTGGACGCCAGCGTCGGTTACAGGCGATCCCGTGACCAGTCACGTGATCGTCTGAGCGAGACGCGATCAGAGTCCCCCGTGCGCGGGAGCTGGAGTCGCCGACGCCGGAGCCGTCGGGTTTGTATGAGACGCCATGGCAAGCGCCAGCACGGAAATGGGCGGAAAGAGGTGGTTCTGCCCCCTCGGACATCCCGCCTGCCGTGTCTTCCCTGTTGGTGTGGGTGGTGGGTATGGGAACGAATGGTGCCTGGTGAGTGACGGGAGGAGGGCAGGACCGGGGACGTGACAGAGCCCCCCCCCCAAAGGCCCACGACCGCGTGGGCTCGTAGGATTATCAAGATGAAAACGGGCCAACAAACGGGGGGCATGAACATCCCGGGAAGCCACCCATGAACGATCCTCTGGGCCATAACCCAACCAGTCCACCAAGTACTGCAGGACACCCCGATGAACGCGAGAACCCAAAATAGCCCGGACTTCAAACACATCGGGAGAAGAGACAGAAACGGGAGCAGGAGGAGAAACCAAGCGGGTAGGGCCAAGGCAAGGCTTAAGGAGAGAAACGTGAAAAACTGGGTGGATCCGCCAGGCGGGGGGAACCGCCAGACGCAACACCACCGGGTTCAGAACTTTGACCACTTCATAAGGACCCACAAAACGAGGCAACAGCTTGCGGCAGCCAGGGATATGTAGATGACGAGTGGACAGCCAAACCCTATCCCCCACCCCGTAAACGGGTGGAACAGCCCTCTTTTTGTCAGCAGCCGCCTTCATAGAAGCCTGTGCCTCACGTAAGTGGACCAAGGTCTGAGCGTGTACAGATACGATGTCTCGGGCACAAGCCGATGCGGCTGGGGTGTCGGAAGAGGAAAAGTCTGGAATGGGGAGGGCACGAGGATGCTGACCGTAGAGTGAAAAGAAAGGTGAGTAACCGGTAGCCGAGTGCAGAGCATTGTTGTAGGCAAACTCCGCAATTTGTAGCAGATTGAGCCATGTGTCCTGGTATTGTAGTGTCAGGCAGCGTAGATACTGTTCCATCGTTTGGTTAACCCTTTCGGTCTGACCTTCACTCTCCGGGTGATACGAAGAGGAAAACCGGGCATCTATGCCCAACAGAGCCGTTAGGGCCCGCCAAAAGCGGGAAGTGAACTGGGAACCACGATCAGAGACCAACACATGAGGCAATCCGAAAAGGCAGAAGACATGTTTGAAGAAATGTTTGGCCAAGACAGGGGCTGAAGGTATTCCCTTACAGGGTATAAAACGTGCAAACTTGGTATATGAGTCAACTATGACCCAAATAGTGTCATACCCATGAGTGCGGGGGAGATCAGTGACCAGATCCATGGAGATCGTATGCCAAGGTCGTGGAGGGATTGGGAGAGGAAGGAGCAGACCCAAAGGCCGACCCCTGCGCGATTTGCCCTGAGCACACACCGCACAGGTATTGACATAGTCCCGTACGTCACGCTTCATCGTAGGCCACCAGCACCAACGCTTAAGTAGATCTAAGGTGCGAAGCTGTCCGGGGTGACCGTTGATGGCAGCGTCGTGGGACCAGGTCAGCGCTTGGTTCCGGGTTTCACTTGTGGGTAGAAGGAGTTTACCCCCCTGAACGAAAGGCAACCCATCTTGCATGACTGGGTCCCATTCCGCCAGTGATTGCGGATACTGAGAGGCCCATTGGCGGATAGTGGACAACAAGGAGGGAGTTGGTGTGCATAGACAGATTACGTGATTCTTTCCCAACAGGGTGTCCGGAAAAAAGGGAAGGGTCTCCCCCCCAGGTGAACGGGACAGGGCATCGGCTTTACCGTGTCCAACACCGGGCCTGTGTTTGACCACAAAATCATAGGCGGCAAAGAAAAGATGCCACCTAACCTGGCGACTGTTTGTACACTTCAAGGAAGCAAGGTCCTGGAGATTTTTATGGTCGGAGAACACCGTGGATTGATGTTTTGCACCTAGAAGGTGGTGTCTCCAGACCTGTAGTGCATCCTTAATGGCCAGTAGTTCCTTTTCTGTAACCGTGTAGCCTTAGCCAAGGGATGCCTAATATTACTCCGAACTGAGGGGTAGAGATGAGATCGAATGATATCGTCTCTTTGTGGTTTTCCTGAACAACCAGCTCTAAGGGAGCGGTCTGTTGCCGGATCGGACCAGAGGCAAGAGACGTACCATCCACCGCCTGGACCGGTTCGGGACATTCCTTTGTGACCAAAGGCAGGTTCAATGAACCGGCCAAGGCTATGTCTATGAAGCAGCCTGTAGCACCCGAGTCTATTACTATTGACACGGCGTGAGAACCAGTAGCATGGTTCAGAAAGGCCTGTACTATAATGGGTCGCACAGGACCAAAGGTAGGTTCAGAGGTATTCCGGATAGTACTCGCTCCCACCTCTGATCTTAGGGGCGAGCCTTCTGAAAACCCGGGTTTCTGTTTTTTGGATGGCGAGGGCACTCTTTTATGAAATGTCCGTTAAGACCGCAGTAAAAACAGGCATTGTCCGTTCTCCTGCGCTCTCGTTCAACGTGAGAGATAGGGCTGCGGATCCCGCCTATCTGCATGGGTTCGGGGGTAGCAACGGCCGTGGATGAAAGTGGGAACGAGGATGAACCTTCTCCGCGTCGCTCCGACCGTCTGGCATCGACTTGCAATGTTAAGTCCACCAAATCAGCATATACAGTGGGAAGCGTAGGCACTACGGACAAGGCATCTTTCATGGCCCCAGATAAACCCCGGTAATACACCACAGCCTTTTTATTTTCTGGCCAGGAGGTCTCCGCAGACAGCTGATTGAACCTGGTGATGTACTCTATGAGGGTTGAGCGACCCTGCGTGAGATCTAGGAATTCCATGTCTCTAGACTGCGCTTTGTGCCTGGTGTCGAATACTTTTGCCATCTCTTGGGTCAGTAATTCAAAATCGTACAACGCAGGGTGGTTGTTTTCCAGCAATGGATTGGCCCATGTGGCGGCTACCCCTGATAGATGGGAGAGAAGAAAGGCTGCTTTTGATACGGAATCGGGGAAAGCCTGAGGGCGACACATGAAATGGAGTTTACAGTGATTGATGAAAGTACAGTATTTCTTTGGGTCGCCCTGGTATCTTTCGGGGGTAGCCAAGGGGAGAGGGCTTTGGATCACCACAGGAGCGGCCGGGAAGGAAGGGGGTATGACAGGAGGAGGGTTTTGGGGAGGAATGATTTCGTCAAATTCAGCTTCTGCAGGTAAGGGATGGCGTGTACTTAGTACCGTGTCGAGGCGGTGGTGCAATGCGGTGGTGGCGGCGGTCATATCAGCGCGTAGGGTTACAGTAGCGGTTGCCATATCGACCCTGAGTGCTGTCACTGCCTGCATTAGAGCCGTCACGGGGTCCCCGGCTGAGGTGTCCATAGCTGGACGACCAGTAGGCTTCACAGTCTGTTCTGATCTTGGTGATTCGCCTTGATGGTCGTGCAGCTATAAACTACCTCCGTCCCCAAGTATCGCTCGAGCAGGTAAAGAATACTGCCCTAGCAATCTTTGAGGCCACAGGTGATGAGTGGCGTCGTCAATCAGATACCCGGAACACCGGAAGGACCCCTGAGTGCTGTAAGGCAAAGGTTAGGATCAGGTATGCTATGAACAATAATGGCAGTGCAAGCAAACAAGGAATAATGACAAAGCTTACCCTGGGGATGATAGGACAGGTAGTAAACCTGAATAGACAACGAGGGAAGACCGACAGCAGGCCGGGATGTACAGCACTTCCTCCAACTCACACCGGTAGCCAGAGCGTGACCAGATAGTAAGTCCATCCAAGGTCCAGGTGGTGAACCCCAAATGACTCAGGAGACAAAACGTGATCGCCAGGAATTGCGTGGGTAGAAGTTCGCCAAAACAGAAGGGTAATCCAGAGCAATTCCAGGGCCAGAAAAGAGGGGTCAAGAGTTCCAAGGGTCCAGTAGATGCGTCGAAACAAAAGGGCAATCCAAGACAAGTCCAAGTAACGGTCCGTGGTCGAGTTCCAAAGTTTATCAAGAAGAACGAGGGTAATGCCGAACAGGTCTCTGGTGGAAACAGCTGTGAAGCACTGAGTGTTTCCTCTCCGCTCTTTTTGTAGGAAAGGTAGGTCACGTGACAGGGCACGTGACTGCACAGGAGCGTCACGTGATGGACGTACGCCATCAGTGATTGGTGTTCGTCCGATGTGGACGCCAGCGTCGGTTACAGGCGATCCCGTGACCAGTCACGTGATCGTCTGAGCGAGACGCGATCAGAGTCCCCCGTGCGCGGGAGCTGGAGTCGCCGACGCCGGAGCCGTCGGGTTTGTATGAGACGCCATGGCAAGCGCCAGCACGGAAATGGGCGGAAAGAGGTGGTTCTGCCCCCTCGGACATCCCGCCTGCCGTGTCTTCCCTGTTGGTGTGGGTGGTGGGTATGGCAACGAATGGTGCCTGGTGAGTGACGGGAGGAGGGCAGGACCGGGGACGTGATAGGAACGAATGGGGAAACTGCTCCCTCTTCCAGACATTAAAGAAAAACTCAAGATCTGGCATACTTTTCAGGACTTCAAAACTTTTCTAAAGTCCACATTTTTAAAAGATCTCTGTGGCTCAAGCAACGGGTTTTCATGCCTGCTATAATATCTATAAGGAGAGTACAAGGGGAGCCACAATCCAAATGCACACTTGCATTTATTTAGTCAGCACTTTCTGCATCTTTCTTCCTCATCATCAATCGAGTCTCCATGTGCTGCACTACTTTGTGTCGACTTGCTTCTGAATCACCGGATGGGGGTGGATCGGTCTCACTGGCATACGGCTTGATGTCACTCAAATGTATCAAGGCTCGTCTTTCCTGGACTTTCACTGCTGAAGGGGTAATGTGTTCTGTAATAAAGGGACCAATAAAACAGGGTTCATGCCACTTCCTAGTGAAATTTGAAATCAGGTTTGGGTATGCCACAAACAGTCTAGGTACAGGTAGTAATTCCTGTAATTTGGTTGCTGAACGGTCGTTGCTTGCATCCTGAGACTGACACCCGTTGCGGCTGTATTGATCTGAAATGACAGAGATACTAGCGGTCATACATGTCAAATAATCAAGTATCTAATTTACTAGCATGTCTGCTGTCTTCTGGGCATCACTTCTATTCCTCGATGGAGGAGTCAGAGGCATTCTCATTCCCAACCAGGTAACTAGTTCATGGGGTGTGAGGTGGTGGTCTGACCCGGGCTGATTCCTTAATGCATATAATGCTAGGGGTAGGCAATACAGCCAACCCTTCTTCAGTGTCAATTTCAATTTAGAAAATTCTTTCCTTGAGAAGACCGCTGAGTATTTCACATATTCTGTTCGCTTAAGGTGATAAGCAGAAGAAAACATATGCTTTATGTTTAGTAACAAGCAGATCTGTTCATTCATTCACAAAATGTAGGCTATTGTCGGACCTCAGCACTTCACATACCCCCCCATCTAGGAAATACTTCTCGGACTAAAAACTTTGCTGATCAAGTGGCATCAGGATGTGTGCATAGACCGGCTTCAATCCATCTTGAAAAGGGGTGCACTATCACTATCATAAACCCATATCCACTACATATCTGCAGCATGTCAACATAGTCAATATATAAATGCTGAAAAGGACTGTTCGGTCTGGGGATTACCCCTGATTGTTTGCAGTTTATGCCCAGCAGTAAACCTTTGACATATGATGCAATTTACTACATAAAATGCAACGTGTTCTAACAAGTTTGGTACGAACCATTCTTCTGCAGTAGTTGCAGCCAGACTCTCCCTAGTTACATGCGCATGGTAGTGCAGCTGTTCAAGTGCTACCCTTGAAAATGCCACTTGCATCACTGGATTTCCAGTGCTGTCCTGTCGCCATAAGTCTTCGTTGGGGATAACGAACATCCCCTCCTTTCCTATAGCTCCTTTTCATCCTGTGGAGCAGTTCCTTGAATTTCCATCAACTGTGTTTTGGGTAAATGATTAAATCCTTCTTGCATTACCATAGCCATAGTCACCCCCTCTTTAGACTGGGAAATATCTGAAGAATCTGCAACCATTTTGGCCTCTTGGTCTTCATCTTAATTTCTGCGTGAAATAAAATCAGTTCTCCTAGTTTGTGCTGCACATTTAACTATTGTGATGGCTGCTGGGAGCTGTAGTGCTTTAGTAAGCCTGTCCAATAGTGTTGCACTGGTGTGCCGTCTGCTCGGAGGTAGCCCCTCCTCTTCCAATGTGCTGGCCCTGCATGCATGGTCGTTGTCACATAGGTGGAGTCACAGTATTAGCATACCTGTCTCCTCTGCCGTCAAGACCTTAGGAGTCTACATTGACGCGACACTCTCAATGACAAGACAAACCAGCGCCATTGCCTCAGCTTCTGCTCTAACTACCAAACTCATCTACGCCATAAAACCCTACCTCACCACGCCCAACTGCCTCTCCATAGCCAGAGCTACTATAGGAGCCAGACTGGACAACTGTAACGCCCTCCTGGCAGGCACCTCATCAAAAAACCTAAACAAGCTCCAAATAGTGCAAAACAATGCCCTCCGTGCTGCACTACACATGCCCAAAACTGACCATATCTCACAGGCCAGAAGACGCGTCCATTGGCTCCTAGTCAAGGAAAGGATCAACTTTAAAATCCTCACCCTCACACACAAATGCATTAACCACACAGCACCCCCCTACCTATCTGAGACTATAACCAAGAACTCCTCCATCCGCCCCAGAAGAAGTCACCACGCCAACCAACTCCAAGTACCCACTGTAAAAAGAGCCAAAGCCGGCGGCATTGGCTTCCCTCACATAGCACCTAAGCTATGGAATGCCCTCCCCAACGCGCTTAGAGCAGAACCATCTCTGTATCTCTTTCGCAAATCCCTCAAAACCACGCTATTCAAGTAACTCCACCTTCCCTTCACCCACCTCAGCTCGCACACATCTGATACGAAAAGTGTTCGATACGAAATGCTTCCTGTAATGAAAATTGCTTTGTAACCATCTTCCTTCCATTGTAACCAGACTATGTATGTATTCATGTAACAGCGCCACGATGCCCCCGGGCTGATGTGCGCTTTAAATAAATCTGAATAAATAAAAAATAAACTGTACACCGTCACTTTCTCCCCTTTGTATTTCTCAAGCGTGATAATACACTCCACCATTTCTGCAGCCTTTGCTGAAAAATGAGATGGCAGCCCCTTACACAAGCCACTGCTTCAAACTCCCCACTTTCCCTGTATCTCACTACAGCTGACCCAGGCCGCATTTCTCCATTAGTTTGATACATTTTTGATGAGCCATCAATAAAGAGAATTTTTTTCATTTACACGCGGTATGTCGTCATACGATTCCTCATAACTAGCGCAATCATGCACATGTTCACCCTCTGCCACTCGTTCAGCTACAAATGTGGCAGGGTTCACTATCCTGCATCTGACTGTCTTAATTGCAGGATTTGATGTGACTATTTCATATGCAGAAGCTCTCTGGTATGTCAATGTGGTGTAGGTTTTTTCCAAAATTGCAAACAAGGCATGCTCAACCAATAATGTCATAGAGCATCCAATCACTATATTTGTAGCCTTCTCAATAGCCAATGCGGCTGCAGCCAGGAAGGAAAGTGTCCTCTCATAACTGGATCTAAAATCCCACTGTAATATGCCAGAGGTTTACACCCCACAGTAGTCCTTTGTGTCAACACATTTGTATGCAAAACCAGGTAGAACTCATCGCTAAAACTGGAGCTGTGCAAATTGCTTTCTTTAACTCATCAAATCCTTCCTCCATCTCCTCAGTCCATTCTATTTTATCTGTGTTCACTTGTGCCTTCTTGAGAGCCTGCAAATGTGGTCTTGTGTATGAACTATAATCAAATACCCATGCTCTAACATAGTTTCACAGTCCCAGAAAATGTTGCATCTGCTTTATTGTGTGCGGTTTTGCTGTTTTCATTATTGCCCCAGCTCTTTCAGGTGTAACCTATTTTCCCTCTTGTGAAATCAACTGGCCTATGTACAACACCTCCTTTTGGCAATACAAATATTTTTTCTTATCCACCTTGTATCCCTTTTCTGCTAGAATAATCATTAACTGAATCGAGTCCTCCCTGCACTCATCAACTGTCATGCTGCAAATTGAAATGTCATCTACGTATTGCTGTACAACACTTTTCCCTTTCAATTCAATATTGCCTAGGTACATCTGAAGGAACCTATTCAAAATTGATGGAGACTTACAGTACCCCTGAGGTAATCGTGTGCTTTTCAGCTTCGTCTGACGAAATGTGAATTATGTGAGATCATGAGAGTCTTTATGCAACGGGATTGAGAAAAACACATTTTCAAGTCAATCAACGTGAAATATCGTGCCTCAATGGGAATAACACACAATATCGTAGCAGGATTTGCAACTAGAGGAAACTCTGCCTCTACAAACTAGTTAATCAGCCTCATGTCCTGGATTAAACTCCATGACCCTCCCTTCTGTTTTTTAATCGGATATATTGCGGTATTGCACGGTGACTCTGACTTCACTAGGATACTCTGTTCCATTAATGCAGAAATGGTCTTAAAAATACCCTCATCTGCCTCTCAAGACATGGGATACAGCCTTGTTCGAGGTACAATTGCTCCTGGTTTCAGCTTAATCTGGACCTCCCCTAGCCCCTTCAATAGGCCTAGATAGACATCATAAGGGCCTGTAGTCTATAACGAGGTTGGCACGTTTTCTAAGTCCTCATCAAAATATTCTACACGCTGCCGTACTTTCATCATTCGCTGCGGGACCTCTCTTTTCTCTATTTTAATCCAATATGTAATATTCATTTCAAATATCAACTCATCATCTGCTGGACCATCTTTAAAGAAATACTCGTCTGTGACATCAGTCAGTCTATACCCCTCCCCAATGGCAATGACTGTTCCCCATGGCCTGCCCTTGTCCCATCCTTCGAGCATGGCCAATTACCCTCGTACTACAGCTGCGTCGTGATGTATTCTCATAGTCTTCCCCACTAAGGCAGGCAACCATCTAAGCAAAATGCATATCCAGGTTCGAGTGGCACTCCTCGCAGAGCCATATGCCCTGCAAATGCCATCATAAATTCACCCACATTTAAATAGTGTATCCCAGGAGTGGAACACACTATGCCATCATCAGTAAATAAAATTGTCATATTAAGCTTTGTCATTCAATCTTGCCCCAGAATATTGACTGGTGTCTGCCGTGAATACAATAATGGCACAGGCATGTCACATTCTCCCACAGAAATTGGCAATTCATCAGTAAAAGGAACTCTACTTGCAGCTCCAGAGATTCCCTGAGTGTTCATGACATTTCCCGACATTGGATATTTGCCCTCAAATACACATAAGCGAGTTGCTCCAGTGTCTACTAAAAAGAAAAGGATTTGCCTCTCTCAATACATCAACCCGTGACTCCACCCCCTCACAGTAACACCCCCCACTCTGGGTATCATTAGCTGTCCTGTGTTTGCGTTCTGCTGTATTTGCATGGGTGCGTGTTGTGACTGCCCTTGTGGCGGACTCAATGATGCTTGCTGTAATTGCTGTACCTGCAGTATTTGCGGCGCTTGCTGCTGATATACTGTCTGATCTTGTGCAAACCCATTTCTAACTTGTGGGCTATATATGCTGGAGGGTAAGCTGTCCCCCCTCTGTACATACCCTTGGTTTCCACACATACATGTGATGTGTCCTGTCATGCCACATGTCCAACATACAAGAGGTGCTTTTCTAATTTGCCATCCTTGTATATTCTGATTGTCATTCTGCATATTCTGAAAACTGTTTTGATTATTCTCAAGACCACCCCTTCCTCTAAAACCCATTTCTCAGCCTCTGTCCATAAACCCATTTCCTCCTTGGTCCTTCTGATGTTGATTATTCACCTGTGATGCACCCATAGGTTGTTGCATTCCCAAACCTTCTCTGCTTGTCAAAACCGCCCCTTCTAAAGAGTATTTTGACCATTTTTTCTGAACTTATTTAGCTACTTCTCAAGCTTCCTAGCTTCTTCCTGTTTTTTGTTCTTTTCTTGCAGCAGTCGACAATGGTGCACGATGGTCAACTGTATTTCTGCCCCTGGTTTTGCTGCCTTTGCACTTGCTCCGGCAGTCCCTGACATAAAATGTGGTAAAATACTGCTACTGATTTCCCCCAAGTCTTGCGCATTTCCAAAGACCATTGCTCTTGAATAGTTTGAATGTAAGCAAACGGATCTTCATCTGGTTGCATCTTACGTGCCATAATTGCACCCATGTCTGAGGTATCAATATACTGTACTCTCAGGGCTCTCCAAACATCTGCTCTACAGTTTCTAAATGGTGCTCCGTCATGAGTTGCATTCTGTGCTGTGGCACTTATATAACCTGCTTGTGTCCAAATGTCATCTGCCCTTTCCCCAAGAATAGCTGCTAGGAGACCCTTAATGTCCCCTATTTGCTAAAATGTTTCCTCCTGCCATTTTCTCTAGCTCATAGATCCATTTTCCTGCGCCCGCCATTAAAATAGGGAGTTTACATCTTAAATTATCCTTATTCATCTGCGGCCATGGGATATACTGTGACCTAGATCCTCCCTTCTCTAACAGGCGAACTGGGTATACCTGGCTCTGCCATCGGCTCCCATCGTCTGCTTATCGATAGCAGGGAAAATGGTTCTGCATTGCCCTCCACCTGGCAATGACCTTAGCATGCTCACATATGATGTTGATTCTCCTCTCTCACTATGTGATCATCCTTTAGGTTGCTTGGGATATGATATGGGATCGGGTGTCCTAGCTTAGGTTGTTCCAGATCTGACCATCTTACTTTCTTGTCTGACAGCATGCATACTTCTGGACCACATGTGCTTTCTCCCTCCTTCCCTCAGAAGGCTTCCCTTTCTTCGTCTGCCATATCTAGTCCTCAAATAGTATGACTTTTGTCGCTGTCATTCTTATCCAAAGTTAACCTGTCCAAGGTCATGGTTCTGTGCTTGAAACTAAACAGGCTTCCTTCTTTGCCTCGCGATTGGGCAATTATGGATCGATCTTCTTTTCCCCTGCTTCCCACTTCACCCTTTGTCCTCATGTCTTGATAGACCTTATCGATTCTATCTCTGATACTTCCTATGGCAAAATTCCCCTCTATGTCTACCCTGGATGACCCAGGCATTGCTTCCTTTGATGGAAGAAACTCTTCTAAGTTTATTCTGAGTGGCTCTGTCGTCGCTCCCTGTGACGGGAGAAACTTCTCTATATGACTCCATGATAATACCGGACTCAGTTCCATGAGCTCTTTCTGAATGTGATCAATGTTGCATGCTCTTTGTCTCTTTTTATGCTCCATTTCTTCATCTAATTCCCTTTGTTTCTTTGCTTCCCATCTAACCCTTTCCTCCTCCTTCCTTTTCTCTTCCCTTCTCTCATTCACTCTATGTACTTCCTCATCTCTTCCTCTTTGCATTCTTTTACCTCACAATTTCTGTTCTTCTTCCTCTTCTCACTCTGTCTTGTTCTTCCTGATACATCTGTTCTCGTCTTCATCTACTCTTTCTTTTATTCTCATCTTCCCTCAGCCTTCTTTCTCATTCTCTGTCTTTTTTATCTTGTTCGGCTTGATCTTCCCTTTGCCTAACTTCCTCAATTCTTTTCCCATCAAGTTTAAGCAATATCTGTCCACCCATCCATTTGTTCTGTACGAGCTTTATCTCTTCAGCTTTATACTTTTCCCCTTTCCATCTCTTAATTTCTCATTCTATATCTGTGGTCATGTTCAATCGTTCATTTTTCTCCTCCTTGTTCTGCAAGGCCTTAATTATTTCTTCCTTTCTCTTACTTTCCTCTGAACTATCGCCACAGCTATACGCAGGTGGTTCGTATATTAGATTAGTATACCCTGTCGCTGCTTTGAGTTCTTTAATGGATACAGCCCTATATCTTCTGTACTATTGCTGTTTATTTCTGACGGACTAAGGGGGGCAGAAGGCTCAACACCCTTCCCCTTGCTCTGGTTAAGCATCCGTTCCTCAGGAGGCATCCTCTCGCTCCTCCTGGTACATTTTCCATAGCTCTAAAATAGCTAATCTTTTCTCTAATTTCTTACCGTGAATGTTGCGTGAAGGTATGTGGTCATTTGTTGCAAAACTGCTTTCGATAGGGATCCCACTTGTGGCCACGGCATGAACATCTTATCTGCTGTGCCTTTTACCCATTCTGCACTGTACTGTTTGTTCCTGGGCATGTGTTTGGGCAGTGTCTTGCACATGTGCATCAGTGGTGTGTCTTCTCCCTTTTTGACAAGTCTCAATCGAATGTCTATACTTACCAGTATTAACACAAAATACATTTCAGAAAAATAAAAATATGAGCGTGCTCCACACTCGCCATTCAAAGCCTTTACTTCTCAGTAATTTCAATCTACTCTACGGTCGGCGCCGACAATGACCTAGAACAGATAATAGCCTTTGTCTCTACACAACACAGCCTATCTTTGCCATCTTTTCCAACACTCCTTTAAAACATAAACTCCACAAACAGACAAACTTAGTCGACTCTCACATGCACGTCATGACACCTCTTTTCACTAGCCCCTAAGATACTCCGATGGGAATGTAGGTCAATTCCTTTCGCAGATCTATTTGCGTATAGCCTATTTTATCCACTTGGATTTTGAAATGACTTCTTCTATGCTCCTTGAACGAGGACTACTGGCCTTTCAGATGCTTTACGTCTCACCTTAACACTTTATCATATATTTTTGACATTCTCTGTCACACACTAAAACCCAACCTCCCGTTTCTTTATATTATTTCAATCCCTTTCCCCACACTTTTGCCAGTCTCTTAGTCTACTCACCATTCGTTTTTCAGCTGTAGACCCTCGGAATCGTCTACCCTCCTTAAATCCAGCCACTGTCGCCTTCAGTCCGCTCGGTGACTGTGCAAACTAGGAGGGATTTCGTCATAGAGGGACCGTCCCACCTGTATCTTCTTTACTTGCAAGCTTCACTATTTCGCCCGTTCACCCCAAGAAACTTTGCATCCTTCCAGCTAGAGGGCGGAAGTTATCGGATTATCCGAGAATCTCAAGTCTACTAAATCGACAGACCTTTCATTTAACCATCCGTCCTGCTACCACTTGAACCCCTGGGGGCTCTTTAAGATGAGGTGGCGCTCTTACGGGAAGGATGGGGATGCAGAAATTACTCAAAAATCAATAATAAGGTTGACTCAAGAAGTTGGCAAGGTGTACTCTGTTTTATTAACAATAGTCTAAAACAGGGAACAGGGAGTACAACAGAAGTCTCATAGCAAATTCTCAACGATTTTCATAAAAAACAACCTTTTATAACAAACATTTGTCATCATTGACATCATACTACGTGGCAGACAGTAAAAACGTATGTGGGCATGTGGTTCGGTAACGGGGACCATCTACATATACTTTCTATGGGGGTTTAGGTTGTGATTGGGTCTGTACTGTCAGGTGGGCAACTAAACCCTCCTTTAGTGCAAGTCATCTTCATTGTCGCAAAATACATGACGATCTATTGGATCTCAAACTATAGGGCTCTTTGATACATGGCCCTCTATAATTGGTTGGCACACTTGTCCCATCCTGGAATACTCCACTCGCTAGCAGCGCACAAGCTGGTACTCCAGGTGCTGGTGGGTTTGGTCTTGACCATACCTCCCCCCCAATTAGCCCAAAATCTATCATCACTCTTACTTTCTGTCATTCAATTAGTCTTTGAACATGGCCGTGCAGGCTTCGCTTCACAACTCCTGGGAATATTAAGAAGCGTGTGCATGCTCTTATCTTCTGGTCTCTGCACAGTCGGCTTAAGTCTATTTCCATCCAGGTCACATCACTGACAACCATGTTTCAAGCTTCTCTTCAATATTAAATGGTATTAAAATGAATAGAACTTGGCACTCATTGTCTCTCAGCTGCACCTTGGCAGGAGCTTGGCTCATCTCTTGTATTAATTGTTAATTGTATCCTTTGAATAGACAATCAGTTGTCGGCTGTGCTGGCCTTCTTGACACTGGGCCAGACAAGCCTCCTTGATTATTTCTTGCTCGTGAGCTACTGTTTGTTAACTGTAACACATTTCAGGCTTCCTGCTCCTGGGATCCCAGTTTGCTAAAACACGATGTGGAACATCCAGATTTCTTATGCTTATATATACCTTGGCGACACCGCCTGCAGTCTATATAAAACGTATAGCTAGATTCTATGATTTTCTTATTACCTGCTCATCAGACGCCCAAGATGCCTCCAATGCCTTTTTATGGTTTAATAAATTCTTCCCTCACACAGCCAAACAAGGTGTTTTGCAAAAATGGTACTCGGCTGGAATCTTTCATGTTGCACATCTATTTCATAATAACTTACCTATAACATTTACTCAATTCTGTACACAATTTAATCTCAACGATACTGATTACTAAATGATATTCCATACTTAACCAACCCAAAGATGTGTAACGGTTTATTGAGGGGCCACCTCAACACAGGGAGTTCCTTACCTCCACACTCAAGTTGTCACACAACAAACCTTTTAATGGATTCTTTTACTGCACATTATCACATTAAGATGGAATTGTAAACAATAGCCTGTATAGCATCTAGACAGAATTGTGAATGATAGCAATTACCACATTTGGTTAGAATTGTGAACATTAGCCCGCGTCGCATCTAGACAGAATTGTGCATGATAGCAATGAACACATTTAGTTAGAATGTGTCCTCCAGGCAACTATGTACGTGCTAGCTTGTACCGCTTCAAGTCAGAACTATGTATTTTAACCAATGCCATATTTAGATATAATGATGTACACTAGCCACTGCCACACTTAGACAGTTCTGTGAATATTAACCTACTTCACATTTAGGCAAGATAGTTAGCCTTTGCCACATTTAGACAGAACAGTGAGTACTGGCTCACATCAGCCCACATGACTTAAACCTAGAAAGTGTCCGCTGTGATAGAACTGTGAGTTTAATAGTCTGCGTCGATATTAGAATTTGAATGTGCATTACCATAACACTTACAAACTGTTAGCATTGCATTGAACCAAACCTAGAAAGTGCCCACAGTGATAGTACTGTTTATTTACTAGTCTGCGTCCCACACTTTGTAAGTTCCTACAGTGGTCTTGTTAAATTGATTAACATCTAGAGGATGCACCCGGTGATGATACTGTCATTTATTAACACGCTTAGGAATTATTCTTGGTAGATTGATTCACTTCTAGAAAGCAACTTTAACTCACATCTTGAAGTACCCCTGACATAGCACTGTGACTAACTTGCATGCGCTACACAATTAGAATTGCTCTCACTCGCTCGACTCACAACTAGAAAGGGCTGCTTGAGTTAGATTGATTCACTGCTAGAAAGCAACTTTAACTCACATCTTGAAGTAACCCTGACATAGCACTGTGACTAACTTGCATGCGCTACACAATTAGAATTGCTCTCTCTCACTCGCTTGACTCACAACTAGAAAAGGCCGCCTGAGATAGTTCT
Source organism: Ambystoma mexicanum (assembly GCF_040938575.1). Taxonomy (NCBI): domain Eukaryota; kingdom Metazoa; phylum Chordata; class Amphibia; order Caudata; family Ambystomatidae; genus Ambystoma; species Ambystoma mexicanum. Next base: position 417,507,412 of record NC_090925.1, read on the forward strand.
GTAAGTTACTTACCTAGGTCTTAGATCATAACTCAACCAAAACTCTCACCCCCATATCACTATGCTTACTCTCTACTCTACATCATCACTCAATTAGAGTATAGCTATACCCCTCGATCAAATTCGGCCTAGCTGTTCACATACGAACGTTACCCCATAAACACTTCATCATTCTAATAAAACGCAACTATACCCCATAACAAAACCGGCCTAGATGCACACATAATTGTCCTACAGGCCTAACGCAGCCAAAGCCTAGTCTTGGTGTCCACCCGCCAGACTGCACACATTATACTGATATCAATAGCACCACACCTAAATGCTAGGATGCAGCTACCATCAGGCAATTACACCAGCTGCACACATAACTGAAGCACCCCACGACACCTATTTTCTCAACTGACCTGGACTGCGGTCCCCGAGGGCGTTCAACCTACCAGTGCTTTGAGGTCATACCAATGATATATAGAGTGCTATATAAATGCCAAATAACATAACATAACATAACATAACATAACATAAAGAATGGCTTTCTCAACAGATATTTTGCTTCAAAGGCTGCTTGTGTTAATAGCATCATTACCTGTGTCGCCTTCGTCACTATCTGTGGTTCCCAACATATAGGCAGGTTAGGGGCGGGGCTTCTAGTGGAGGCTTTTGGCTCCTCCTCTACAGTCTCCTATGCTGCAGCCTCCTGTGTTTGTCCTTGGTCTCTCTGTGGCTCCTTCTTCTAATTATGAAGCAGAATAGCTGATCCTTTCCTACTAGCATGCCCCGCTGGGGGCCCAGGGCTTCAATCTGTCACGGGTCTCCAGAGAGCTTCCAGTAGCTATCTATTTACCGCACTATCTTAGGGTTGTGGCACTAATGCCCTATTACGCTCCTGAGCCTCCACATTAATATGCAACATGCTTGTTCCTAAAGTGACCTGTTCTAGTCCTTGCCTTGCTTACTTCTTCCTCGCAGTCTCCTCCAGCACCTATTTGATGCCCTTTCCTTGCTTGAGGCTCAACCCATCCTTGGGTCACCACCCCTTGACACAGGTTCACCTCTTTTTCTCTCTCTCTCTGACTTGCTGAGTCCTGACTGGACTCGCTCTCCAACCTTCTCTCCTAGTCTACTGCTTGTGATGTTCCTCCACCTCTTCTCACTACTTCTCCCAACCTCCTCCTTAATGTCTCTTCTCCTCTCCTTTCCTTGTGTGCTCTCCACCTCCTTCACCCCACTAAGGATGTTGCACCTCTCCTACTCTTCACTTTCTCCCACCTCTTCTTACATGTTTTGCCTTTCCACCTCAAGACTCTTCTTCTCAAACTCCTCCTTCGTCCCCTAATGATCCTCCACTCTTCCTCTGCACTCCTCTTCCCATCCTCCCCTCCTCTCTCTGCTCTTCAATCCGATCTCTAAGTCACCCCAAACACTCTCCTTCTCAGACCCAAACACCCACACTACTGCCTTCCTTGCATTGTGTTTTAAACACCAGAGTTGTCACCCCTGGGCTGGCACTGATGTGTGATTAAATAGCTCATACCCAGGGTCTGGGCATCTCTTAAGTGTTTCTCTTCTTCAGGAGTGTGTCAATTCTGTGGGTCTCTCTAGTTCCATTGAACAAGCCACTAACATTCTCGTTTGTGATCTTGTGTTGGTAGAATTCACACATGAGCACTTGATTACAGACAAGACCTCTGGGCTCCACAAGCTTAGCCTCCATTGGCGCCTGTGTACATCATATCTCTGACAGCTCTTGCCACAGTACCAGTGAGCCCTGTTACTGTTCGTTCTACAGCAGTGAGCATATGAGCATAATGTAAACATTTCTACAACCGTAGGTCCAGTATTAAAGGGCCCGCAGACCTTTCAGTTTTGCTGGTACTTACCGAAGCCCTCTCTCTATACACCATTTCTTAAAGGACTGAAGTATAGTGTGTTGTAAGGTGACACTCCCTGGCACTATGACTGCGCGACCAACCGTTTTAAGGGTCAGTGTAGTGACTTTGTTGCAATACCAAATGGACACAAAAGAAAGCGACAATAGTCATAAGTGGTCACCAATCAGGCTTAAGAAATGACCTTGTGAAAACTGATCCAATAACAAGTACATCAGGAGAAATGGGTATTGTGGTAAATTTAAAAACAATGCAGAATGAGCCCGGAAAAGTAGGGTCAGAAAAAGAAGGTGGAGGTGAAGTGGGAATTTACCCCCAGTGCAGATGATGAATTCAATGTACTTGGAACAAAAGGGGACCCCAAAACTATTAGCCCATATGGAATTCAGAGCTGTGGGTGAAAAGGGGGCTCTGGGGTCACCCAATGGGCACCCTTGCTCAGCACATACACTTAAACTTAGAAGTGGAAAAGAGAAGGCAGATTGGCTGTGAAGGCCTAGATGGACACTCTGGGAATGGGACTAGGGGAAGCGACAAGCTCCAACTGAACATTCTTTTTTGGAGCATCTCACTAACAAAGGCCAAGAAGGGTGATGGCTATTCTGTGGATTTCCATTGATCTTGGGAGAAAACATGGTCACAATCTCCATGGAACATTGCATGTTTTGAAACCCATACAATACTCAAAGTAATCAAAAGCGAAGGTACTCTGGATGACTCCACATGAGTATTGTTACTAGAGAATAGAAGAAGTACTTCCTGGAAAAGGAAATGGAGGGTGTGCAAGTGTTTGTATCACAGATAAGGAAAGGGGAGGATTCTGGTTTACAGATCAGACTTGCCCCTCCATCCCACACTTCAGGATTACCTGAAGACACTTCTGTTTAAAGAACATTTCACCAATCACTCCACTCAAACCTAATTCTCCACCTCTGCAGCCAACCCTCCCCACTCCACCTATCCACGCTCCTCTGCCACCCCTGCTGCCTTACTTGTAACTCCTTGGGTGCGCCCCCTTATGTCAGAGTAGGGGTTGCCTATAAGCACTTGAATGATAGGTACATATAGAGTTTTTAAACAAAGAAATAGTGCAGATTTTAAAGAAATTTCATAGGAATTTCAACTATGATAAACAAATGACCTCAACCAAAAGAAAGTGCGTTCCGATATTATTTCTTAAAATCATTTAATGTTACAAATATAGTGTAACATCCTAACTGAATATATAAAAATCTGAAAATTCATACGTATACATTTCTCTCTTTATCATTAATACAAGAACAAGCATCACAAAATAGAAACATGTTTTGGTTTTGCACAGATTCCAAAGAATATCAGTTTTCAGGATCAGTGAATTTCCACCATTTTTTCTTTGATTTAACAATGTAGGATCAATTCAAGGTATCATAACCTTTTCCTTGACTGACATGACATGTTTTGTCAGTCAGGTATTCAGTTTACCGAGTCTTTCTCGGGATCCTTCATTAACATGACATCATTGAATAGGGTGCATGTGCATAATGACTGTACGAGATTTTTCCAACAAAATGCCAGTTTCGACACATGCTAGGATAGCAACATGATATTGTGACAAATGCTGTAGTTGTATATAGCCTACATTCGGCAGAACAAAAGGGAGAGGCTGCTTTGAAAATTTGAGAATGAAATATTCTGATTATTTGAAATGTACCTTTTCAGAAAATGTTAATATGTTTGTGTTATGCAACAAAAACCATGAAAATGAGGCCTTATTTTTATTTATTTTTTAAATTTGTAAAGCGCACTAAAGCCCAGGGGCATCTAGGCGCTGTTGCAAGAAAATGTCTTAGTTACAGGTACGAAGGTTACAGATGCCTTCATTGAGAAAGCTGCAGTAAGCTACATACACAGCACAACATTCCCACCAATGAAGATAGGAAATAAAATATTCATAAATTACATAAAAAAGGCAAATCATTAAACAAATTAGACATAAGCTACATCCATGTTGTATCAGAATTAGGCAATAACACTTATTAATACATGTGATGTGCCTCAAAGGTGATGTAGAACGTGGCCACTTCAAGTAATTGGTACCTGTGTTTGAATCTCTATATTCCAAAAATAAGCACATGCCACATTGAGGGCTGCTTTTAAAGTCTTTGATCCTCCTTAAAACTACATTAGAAGAATAATGATTTTACTAGTTGTACCAGGCAGGGACAATAATTATTACACCTGAGAAACTTGTAATTATGAATTACATGAATACACCTGTTTGGTGTTCTCTCACTAAAAATACAAAGAGATGCAACCACAAAGATGATTTTCGGGATGAGGTTTGCTAACCTAGTAATGAACTGCCCACTACATATGACATCAGAAATCTCATCATCTATCAAGTGACTTTCAAGAGCCAGTGTCCATTGTATGAACTGACTGGAAAGGTCAGGGCCTCCTGACAGGCCTCCGAGCTGCTCAGTTGGCTCACCTAAAAGCAGTTCACAACGCTGCAGCCCGGAATTTTGACTAAATCACTCCTATCCTACATTGGCTTTCTCTCCAGCTCAGGATACTGTTCAAGACTGCATGTATCATCTACAAAGCAGTCACGAGTAGCACACCAGCGTACCTGGTGGCCAAGCTCCACATATCTGGTGGAACACACTCCTTGCAGAGCAAATCGGCCAACCAGCTTGAGTCACAGCCCTGCGGCAAAGAGAGGACCCAAAAAACAATCCTTCCCTTGTCATGCACCCACCCACTGGAACTCAATCCCAGTGTTGGCTCAGACTGCCCCCACAATTCTCCAATTTTGCACATCTCGCAAAACATGGCTCTTTCAACAACACCTGACCATGGACTAATTCCAATGGACATGCAGACCTCAACTCACAGTACTGCACTACTGTTAAAAGGTGCCAAGCCAAATTCTGGCTACTCGCACTCTCTCCAGCACTTATCTGCTCTCCAGCTATGTCCATGCCTTAAACAATAAAATAAAAAATAAAAATAGGGCCTCTTTTTTCATATACTGAGTAACCCATTATAAGAAGGTCCTTCCAAAATAAAATGATTGCTAAACCACAAATTCATACATTAAAGTGCCGAAGGGGATGATGGATCTTAAAACAAACTCATAAAGAGTCTGGGTGCCGATTGGTATGTGGCTAAAAAGTGTATTTCATTCCAAGCCAGGCTATTTTAAAATATTTCAAAACACGAAGTATGAATACCTAATATAATCCCTGTTATTAGAATCACATAACATAACCGGAGTGGCTTGCTCGGAACGAGAAGCATGATTGAAATATATAACTTTAATTTCAATTAAAAAATTGTCAAAATCGATATTTCTGTCATTTGACATTTTAAAAAGCCCAGAAAAGTTTAATTAAGGGATCCGGACTGATCAACATAAGAACATATTATTAGTCGAATTCTAAGAGAAAGGCAACCCATTCCAATTTAAAGCTGGATCGTGTCACGAGAGTGAGAGGGTGGTGTTACTGACAAATGGTCCTGAAACTCAGATTTGGGAACTGTCCCTGACTGCCAAGACAGCCAATGACAAAAAAGGGGAAGTTACAATAGCTTTGTCATCACTAGGGCAGCAAAGAATGCTAACTCTTACCGAATGGGAATTAGATGTGAGCTGAAATCACTTTAGGGCGAGATTGTGAGCTATGTAAGCGCAAAACCTTTGGGAAGAGGGGCAAATAAACCAAAGAGTGGATGCCAAGGGGGTTGATTGCAGAAAACATGCATGTGGGAGAGAGCAGATTGGATTGAATCCAAAGCCTTACCCAGGGTAACTGGTTGCAAAAGGGATACCAGAGCAAGACAGAGTGCCGAGACAGAGAGGGACTTGGGAGCTCTATCCTGGGACAGATTCCCAAAGAGGCAGAAAGTGACATGGGGCCAGCTGGTGGTCCCTGTCTGCCTACCTACTTGTTAGTGATCAGAGCCAAAGTGACTATAAATGCTATTGGGAATTGCATCTTTTTTCCCGATTGAATTCAAATAAATACAATATCCCTTTTGTAATTAAAGGTATATTTGTGGAACCCGGATTAGATCAATATCATTGGGAACCAGAATATTGCCCTAAGTGGATGTGCTTTGGTGAATTTTACTAAATGAAATATAACCCTGTCAGTGCAAACATTGCGGATGGTCTCTGTCTTTCTATCTGTGATATCACACACATTGAGTGTGGCTCTTTAGTGATCTGGTATTGTGCGACTGTCATAGCCAATAAGGTAACTGAATCCTGTTTGTCTGATAAATCAACCCAACAGGGGGAGCTGTTGTTTAAAGGGGCTGAGTCACTAAGAGAAAAGAGTGAGTAGAGTACACTGCCCACCACTATCCTAGGAATAGATTTTTCAAATACAACTTATTTATCTGAACAGCCCAATATTTTAGACAATCCACAGAAGCATCATTGAGTCAGAAAATAGGAATACATAGTTGTCATGTATCACTATGTACTAAGGCTATTAGGTATTCTGAAGGAAGACAGAAATGAACATGTGGACCTTAGGATAACACCCCTACGGAATATAGAAGGATACATAGATTCGATGTTCTTTTGGTATTTCATAGACACATGGTTTTACTACTTTCCTGCAAAACATGTTTTTCAATCTGTTAGAGTTTGTGAATACAAATACATGTCACTTATCCTTAGGATGATTGTATTTTGGCAAATGTAATGTATCAGTCTGAACAGGCATACCCCTGTGGGTTGTAAGGGGGTGCTTGTTTGGAATAAATGATGATAATTCAATTATAGTGTTCATCCTATTAGATAATAAGACAAGCGCTACAAATGTAATATTCATGTACATATTGTGGGGACTTGGATTGCAACAGTGTATTTAGTGTAAATCTCTTGCATTGTGAGTGGATCACTTGCAAATTCCATCTTATATATTTGAAATGAAATCAATTGTTATTGCAAACCAGCCTGTTTCTTGTCCCAGAGTGTGGTTGTGACATTATTATACGTTGGCCCTGATAGATTAGGGATTTCCAAGTTCGTTAAAAGAACCTTAAATAAAAGTTTAATGTTATGTGCATATTACTTCAGGTGGGTCGCTAAATGGTCCTGAATCAGGTGTCACCCGATTAATTTACCCTAAAGGATGAATGCGGGATGCAATGAGAAATTCTCAGTCACTGTGTGCACAATGCATCAAACCAAGGACTGACCCTACAGAGTCCCTGACCTTTAGATGGGTGGCCTAGAAGGTCCAAGCACTGTAGAAAATAGAAAAGGGGTAACCAGCTGGGCAGGAGGCAACCCACTCAAGGACAGTGCGGTGGAAGCCAATGTGAGGCAGAGTCATGATGAGAAATGATTGGTCAACAATATCAAAGGCAGCAAAGAGATCAATGAGCATGGGTATAGAATAATGCACAAAAAATATCACACAATAAATAAAACGTGTATATATATATATATATATATATATATATATATATATATATATATATATATATATATATATATATATATATGTGTGTATATATATATATATATTAAAGAATAAGGAGGAGAGAGGGAAGACCGCACTCTACGCGGATCCAATCAAGTAAATCAATCCAAGAGGAAAAAAGCGCAGCTCACAAGAGGATATTGGAGAACATATTTAATGGAAACGGCACATGATGTGCAAAACAAACGGCTGGGGAAACAGCAAACAAACAGAGGCAGGACGCCTATAGGCACGACCTGCTTACAACGTGTTTCACGCTCGACTGAGCGCATGGTCACGTGAATATATAAAAACAAACTGTAATACTCCGCAGCTTCCACTAGATGTCGGCCTATGCACAGCATGTGAATCTAAGCAGATACAAGCATCAGAAATACGATTACGGTGAGTAATGTATCCCATATACACATATCTATACAATGCGAACGAATAATGTAGCACTAACATTGTGTTATTTAGGTTTTATGAACATTCTTCACATTTATTCTTCTGCAGAATTCTTTTGCCGATTGTACTGCTTTTTTTACCACTAAAAGCAGGGGGGTCCCCTGCAGACCCTTTCCACTCTCACCCACTCTATAACCTTTACCCAACTTATCTATTTTTTTGTAGTAAAAAAAAGGTAAAAATGCTGCAAAAAAAACAATTTGTAGAAAAGCACAATTTCATTATTTACTGCAATTTACAAACAACTTAACGAAGTGAAAAGACCCCTTTCAAAGGTGATAAATCACATGGTTAACAATTTGACATTTGAAATAGAAGGAATATGAATTACAGACAGGCAACAGTGTAGCCTGACATAAGAGAAATGGAGCACTTTCAAAGATGTGCACCTAGTGGAAATGTCTATTTGCTATTGTACAAATTAAGGTTAAAATTCAGACATACTTGGAAGATTCCAGATGTTTTATTGTAACACTATATTGTTTGACAATTAGTTTTTTAATTCACAGCTGTAGCATTCTTTGGATGCAGGGGAGGGGCGGTTTCCAATAACAATTTAATTTACAAGGTATATATTGTCTATGTTTAAACATAGTGCTTTGCACAGAAATTAACGTTTAACGCTAACATGTTAGGGACAATTTAGACATGCTTGTCTTCCTTATTTTTACTTTCTTCCTAATTTCTAGTTACTTTTATTGTCAAAATCGTTTTTTTACCTCTAAGGCCTGATTCATAGAAACGTGTGCCTAGATCCTGCAAAGACTGCACGCAGAGAACGACTCTGCATGAGCCTGCGCGTGTACGCTTTTCTGCGTGCTCTGCGTATTCATGGAATTGTTCCCGCAAAGTAAGCCTATATGCAAGTTGCGGCCGGAATGCCGCCATCATGCCCCCCGCAAATCACAAACTACCACTAATACCCAGCTCTGCGTGTGTCCTTGGGCACAAACTAATGCCCCCCTGTAATCAAGACAGCACCCCAGCGACACTGCATAGGGTCCCTCATAACTATCCCCAGCAACCACACATCATGCGTACCATGCATCGTAAAAGTTGTAATTTCTTTGTAAAAATGCGTGCGAAGCGCCGTAAAACATGCCTGCACCCAGCTACATTGCTTACATGCACCCTTAAGTTTGATCAGAACCCTGATTGCGTGCATGCACCTCTTAATCCAACATACGATCTTACCTCTGTGTGGTGATTCCCATGCGCAAGTGTCTGTACTCCTGCCTTCGGGTTATGGTTGGATCAAGAGCTTTGCGTGGTCATTTCCAAGACGTGAGGTTGCGCGGTTAGATCCATGAATACGATTTGTACTGCGCAGATGTGGGCGTGTGATTTACTTGTGCGGCCCATCCCTCGGAATGCCTGCATTTTACCTTGTTCTTCCTCATTCTGCATGTTCCAACCCCTATTTAGATCTCTGTGTAGGCCTAAGCCACACTTTGCGAGGAGTCTTGCAGAAGGCGCTCGACTAATCGCAGAGGCGCGCTAGTCCTGCGCGAAGTCCACGTAGGTTACGGAAATTTACCACACTCACAATTCCATGAATTGACAAAAGGGGTTACACGAGCAGGGTCCCTATTTAGCGTGCCATAATTCCATGAATCAGGGCTTTAATGGTTCCCTCTTTCATTTTACAATAAAACATTATTCATGGGATATTTGTACATATAAACAAGGATAGATGAGAGTGATGATGATAATGAGAACATTAGGGACATGGGTGTGCTCTGTTTCCACTGAGTGACCACTGCAGGGGTTGGGTCCATGCATTTCCAGAAAAGGTGTGAAGTGGTAGCACACTATTCGCTCTAGAGTTTTGTGAAAGTTACCTCAAAGCCGGCTGGCAAGATCCCAGGGTACGATCCATGAGAGGTTGAAGAGACGGAGCAGCAGGTTCACATAAGGGATGCTTGTCGATTAACGGTTTGGAGTGTGACTGGGTCTACCAGTGATTGTGATTACAAGGGGTTGCCAAACCAGAGGATGGGGGCCAGTTGAGCCTCATTAGTGGGGGAGAAATCAGACAGAATGATGTGAAAGTGCGTTGGTTGTGGAGAGAAAGCAGGAGGAGGGAGGGAGATGCAGGTAGTGAGGATGTCACAGAATTTGGAGATTTTAAAGTAGCAAGGAAAGTCACCAGCTGAGAGAAAGGAAAGAATAGGGAGTGTTCTGTGGAGGCAGGCATGGACTGGAAACATCTGTGAAACCAACCGTTTTGTGCAAAAAACGGATGTTTATTTTTTATTTTTTTCAAGAATTCTGCATTAAAAAAAATAAAGGCTCAAAAAAGGGGAAAGAAGGGGATAGAAGGGCCGATGGGCCAGAGGTGGAGTGGTGGGCAAGAAATCAGAGAGTGAGTAGTGGGCCGGGGGGGGAGGGGTACGAAAGAGGGAGGAGGAAGTGACTGGAGGAAAAGAGGGAGTAACTAGGGGGAAATAGGAAGTGACTGGAAGATAACAGTGGAGTGACTGCGGTAAAGACGGGAGACTGGGCGTAGGAGTGATCAATCAGCACATTGGGGGAAAGCATGAGAGGGAAGAGTCTGATGGAGTGGGAGAGAGGAAGGGCAATGCAGAACGAGTGAGGACTTGGGGGATGAGCTGGTGTGAGTAATTGGGAGTGTGGCAGGGACTGGGGATTGTGAGTTTGCAGTGTGACAGAGATAGAGAGTGTGCACATGGACAGAGTGAGAGGTTTGTAAGTTTACATTGTGATAGAGAACTGGTGAGTTGGTGGGGTTTGAGTGTGGGCAATTCTGGGGATTGGACAACAATTAAGGGGAATATTAGCACCATTAATAGTGATAACAATCAATAAAGTTAATAATATGAAATATGCAGACGGGTCAACACAAACATGTAGAGTAAACAAGCACGGTTCTCTCAAGCCATCTGGGACTCATTCCATTAGAGTGCAAGCAGAGATAACCTCAAAAGGTGCAAATAATGACAACCTGGATCCCGTGCGGCCTCACACACACGCTGCCTCTTTCTAGCAACCTGGCACTCTTACACCCTGGCTCTCTCACAGCCTCCAGTCAATGAAAAAAAGTGTCACTGAAATGCTGCGATAAGTACAATTTTGTGCCACACAAATTGCTTTTTCGTGTCGCCAATTGTTCTATTTCCTGCAGCAATATCCTGAATGCTCTGATAACCAAGAAAGGAGAAGGAGTTTTGCGCCAGCAGCAGGAGTAGAGGAGCATATTTGTTCTCAGTTGTTGGATGCCATATGGGATTCGTTGTAGAGTGTGAAACTCTGACGTCCTGACATTCAAAGCCCTCCAGAGCACAAGGGCAAATACCGGTGCTGTCTCCTCCTCACATTTCCACCTCCAGTGGAACACACCTTTCTGTCGTAGTATGCCACCTGTGGACTCACTCCCCACTGGAGGTCATTCTACCTGTTCTCACTGTCTTCCAAAATCCTGGGATGGGAGAAGGACACAGCGACACAGTCCCAGAAGGGGCCCTCTAGGGCAGTCACAGTTTTGAGAAACATGTTCACTGTGAATGAGGTGGCTCCTTGGCTGACACATCTGCAAGGACAGTGAGCTCTTCATCACAGAATGTGTACTTCTTTTGATTGCCATTTCCACAGGCTTCCGTAGCTACTGGATGACTACCCCTTGCTGTGATTCAGAAAGGATTGTGTTTTTTGTTGTTCTGACTATACCACCTACAAGCCAAAACTATTTCATTGGAGTACAGCTAGGAGGGAGATGACGAGTGAGGAGGGACACACAGCTTGTGGGTGTTGTTTGGTTATTTCCTCACCCATTGGCTGCCCATGGCCATGCTAATCCCGATGGTAGCTGTAAATGTGCAAATGCTGCAATAAAAATGTCTTACTCAAGTGTGCCATCAGCCACCTGATTCTTATTCTTTTCTCTGCACCGAAGTCTAGTTTCAAACAAGCATTAAGAAAGCTGACGATTTTGGCTTGTGTAAAGTTTGTCGATGGGTATTTGCAGGAACTGCTATCAGATACAAAGATAATAATAATTTTTTTCAGCTTTTGCCATTTTATGGAAAAATGGTGTAGAGGAGGGGCCAAGTACCCCACCAAATGCTGCACCCCCATGTTGCCTATGTGTTGGGAGCCAGAAATTGCGACACGTGCAGTACCAGTAAGAATGCCTGTAACGCAGAGAATCCTGGAAACAAGGTATCCATTGAGAAAACCCTATATGCATTCACTGAGAAATAATGGCCTGTTGGACAAAGTCCAGGAGGAAGTGTGGAATGAGTGAAAGAGAAGACTGGTGACGTCATGCAGAGCAGAACTTATGTACCCAGAGAAGATGCACAAGGCAAAAGAACATAGGCGTTCTATAGGATCTGAAGAGGAGGTGGTAAAGGTGAACAATGTCTCGGGCTCGAGATGAAGATGCTCATGCTAGAGAAACGCTGAAGAAAAATGCAAATTAGTTGACACTTGTACAGACGCAGTAACGCAAGTAGACAAAGTGATCTTAAGGCTAGCTATGTAGTGAATAGTTGTGGCAATGCACCAATGTATAATACATAGGAATGTATAGAACCTGGATATTCCACAGTGCACTTTAACCAAGGCTTGAAACCCTGTGATTGGAAAGGGTTTTTCAGTGTGACACAGTTGGAAAATAACGGATGGTGAATGAGAATTCAAACAAGGCTTGGCTGGCCCAGCACCAAGAAGTCGAGGCCACCTTGAGCCTGTTTGTCCATCCAGTAGTTACATGATTGTGAAAAAGAAACAAACTTCTGTTTAAGGTCGAATGGAAAACATTGAAGGTGTCAAAAGTTCATCATTTAATAGAATTAAATGCTGCAAAGAGCTTGAAAACACAGTATCCGAGTCACATGGTCAGATCAAATGGTCAGATCAAAATAGACATTGGGTCGAGCTACACCGAAACCAAGAAGATACTCCCTTTATTTCTCAGGCACAGAGAGCTTTTGCAAGGCCAAGTTCAAAGCCTTAATTGACTGGCAGACTGCAAAAGTGATGATAGATGTTTGACTAATTGGGAGTCGGCGCATGATCACGCCAACCCTCCCTGCACCTGGTATGCTAGCCTGCGTGCTGCTAGCGTGTGGAATATTCCACAAGTGTGCAAGAGTGCCAAACCAATGGTAGAAGGCCACGTATTAAGGAGCCCTATAGTTTGTGTAACCAAGAAAGTGTTGAGTATTAGAGTGACATGGAAGATGACTTGCACTTAGGATGGGCTTAGTTGCCCACCTGACAGTAGAAACCCAATCACAATCTACGTTAGTATGAAACATATACTTTGATGTTCCCTGTAAGCCTATCACATCATCAAGTAGGTTTTTGTAGTTTGCCACGTAGTGTGACATTCTTGATGACAAGTTTTTGCTATAAAGGTTTTTTATAATATGAGCTGAGAGAAATCGAGCGAACGTCCATTGATTTCCGTTGTAACTCCCTGTTTTAGACCTTTGCAATTAAAACAGACCAAGCTTTGCCAGCTTCCTGAGTCGGTTTGATTATTGATGTTTGAGTAAATTCTGCATCCCCAGCTATCTCTAAGTATTGCTACCTCATCTTAAAGGGTGGTAGGTTTATGGGTTCACATGGTAGCAGAGAGATGATGGTTCAGAATCCATCGACCCAGTAGGCTTTTAAGGGTCTCGGAAATATCAGATTCTCTCCGAGGACCGTGAGGCTCTGTGTGGATAGCAGCCACAACAAAATCTTGCAAGACAAACGAATTAGGTGGTACAGGTCCCTCTTTCACAGAATTCCCCTCCCGGTTTCTACAGGCAGCTGAGCAGACTGAAGGCTCAGGTGGCCGATTGAGGAGGAGGCGAACCCGAGGGTCAGGAGCTGAAAAGCGAATGGTGATTAGATTGAGAGAGGTGGCAAAAACAATTGTGCATTAAATGGAGAAAGTGACAATGGGGAGAAAGTCATGGAGGGTTGGTGGGGTATTTGAGGAAATGACGAAGAGCGCCAGGTGAAAGATATATGGACAACGAGTGATCCATAAAATAAGCCCAGAATCCTATGTCAATGGACGTCTAGAAGGAATTGTTTTAGAATCCAAGTGGATACTTAGGCGACAAACAAATAGATCTGTTAAAGAAAACAATTCAAACTATGATCAGAGTTATTATTAGGGGCGAGAGTAGCCACTAAGAGAGTTGGCAGGAGTATATGTGGGCCGTCCAGTTTGTCTGTCTTCTGTATATTGTATGTATTATATGTGATAAAGGAATTATGAAATGTCAAAGAGCGACAAGCTATGCATTGTGGTAAAAAGCTGAGAATAGATTATTTATTTATTTAGTTCTCAAAAGTATTGATTGAACAGGAAGACTGAAGTAAAGTGAGACACAAAGGTTTGGAGCTGCCACGATTGGTGCACGCTCATATTGTGTTATTTTTCTGAAAAGTATTTTCTGTGTAAAACGACAGTAAGTATTGACAGTCAAGTGAGACTAGTCATGATGTAGGATGTTACTCCGTTCTTGCACCTGTGCAAATAGCTGCCAAAACACGCACCTAAGCTTAAGCAATATAGTTCGGAATGGGTTAAGGGCATGACAGATAAAATGTTCATGCCATGGCCACAAGGGGGTTCACTGCAGCGTATACAGGAAAGAAGTTAGAAAAAAGATTAGCCAGCTTAGAGCTTTGGAAAATGTACCAGAAGGAACTCGCCTCCTGAAGGTTGGATGCTTAACCTGTGTAAAAAGGAGGGTGTCTAGCCTTCTGCTCTTCCTACCATGCCTGAAGTAAATGGTAATAGTACAAAAGACAGGGGACTGCATTCATTAAGAGAGCTTAAGGCAGCTACAGGATACAGTAATCCGACGCAAAAGGCGCCTGCATATACAAGTGACGAAGGTCCAGAAAAAACTCCAGAAAGGGATGTAATCTCTAAGGTCCCACGGAAAAAAAAAGAGAAAAGTGAATGGCTGGGTATGACTCTAGATATAGAGCGAGAAATTAAGAGATGGAAAGGAGAAAGCTGACGAGATAGTGCTCATACAGAGTGAATGGATGAGCGGTCCGATATTGCTCAAACTTGATAGGAAGAGCATCGAGGAAGTACGGCAAGGGGACGATCAATACGAGCAGGATAAAAAAGACAGGAAAGAGAGAAATGATTGAGAGAATACAAGGCTAAAAAGAAGTGTAGACTAAGACCAAGAGCAACTGTATCAAGAAGAACAGTTAAGAAAAGAAGAAAGGGCAGAAGAGCAAAGAAAATATGACAATAGGCAGAGAGCAATCGAAGAATGAGACAGGCTAGAAAAGAGAAGAGAAGAAGATGAATAACAGAAATTAAGAGACAAAAGAATGCAAAGACGCAGAGATGATGAGGTGCATAGGGAAAATGAAAGAAGGGAAGTGAAAAGACAGGAAGAGGAAAGGATTAGGGAGGAAGCAAAGAAGGCAGAAGACAAGTGACATTGATTGCATTGAAAGAGAGTTAATTGAACCAAATCCAGTAGTGGCATGGGAGGACATAGAGGAGTTCCTCCCATCGCAAGAACCAAGAACCTATGCCAGAACCCTCTAGAATAAATCTAGAGGAAAATTTTGAGATAGGAGATATTGGAGACACAATCGAAAAGGCCTATTAAGAGATGAGGGCAAAAGGTGAATCATGAAGTAAATGGAAAGATGATCGATCTGAAATTGCCCAATCGTGAGGCAAGGAGGGAGGCCGATTCAGCCTCGAGCATAGAGCCTGGTCTTTGGACAGGCTTAAACTAAATAGAGATGAGACAGAGGATAGTCATATGAGTTAGGGACAAGATATAACAGACGAAGAAAGGGAAACCTTCTGTGGGGAGGAGGATGGTGTGTGTGGCCCTGAGGGGTGTTTTCAGACAGACAAGGAAGTGAGATGGTCGGATTTGGACCTACCTAAAGAAAGAATGCTAGAGCCTATGGCGCAGTCAGAGCAACCTAAAAGACGACCTCTTAGTGAGAGGGGGGGATTTGCCACCTTATGTGAGCAGGCTGAGGTCATTACCAAGAAGAAGGCGATCAGGAACCATTGTCCCTGCTATGAACAGGCAGACGATGAGAGACGATTGTTATTTTGCGATTTTGCAGTTTCCCTTGTTAGAAAAAGGAGGGGCCATACCGCAGTATGTTTCGTGGCCCCAGATGGATAAGGATAATCTAAGGTATAAGCTCCCGAGTTTAACTTTAGGCGCCGGGAAATGGATCGATGAATTAGATAAAATAACAGGAGGAAACACGTTAGCTATAGGGGACATTAAGGGTCTTCTAGCAGCTATCCTTGGGGAAAGGGCTGATGACATTTAGACAAGAGCATGATATGCAAGTGTCACAGCATAGAGCACACTGCATTACGGAGCACTGTTTAATAATTGTAAAGCGTCAGCCTGGAAAGCACTTAGAGTACAATATCCTGATATGTCAGATATAGGCGCTATAATGGGACGAAAGATGCAGAAAGGTGAAGATCCGCTTGCTTACATTCAGAATTTTCAAGTGCAGTGGTCTTTGGAAACTTGAGAGCCATGGGGGAAATCTATACCTGTATTCTGTCATATATTATGTCAGGGGTTGCCAGACCAGGTACAGAGACAGCTGAAGAGGCTGGTGGGTTTTGAGGCAAAGCCATGGCCAGAAATACAGCTGACCATCGCGCACCTTTGTCGATAGTTGCAAGAAAAGAATCGAAAGATAGAAGATGCTAGGAAAATTGAAGAAGCTAAGTTAATGCAGAAGCAACTGTCGAAATGTGCTATAGAAGGGGCGATGCTGACTAGTGGAGAAGGGCCAGGATCACAGTAAGTATCAGGTATGTCGCAGGAGAATAACTAACAGCAGTCGGATAAAGGAGGGAACGGATTTACGCCAAGAGGCAGAGGAGGCATCCGTGGAAGAGGAGGCTTTCAGAATAATCGAGGAAACTTTCAGAATAACCAAGGCGGGTTTCAGAATATGCAGAATGACAATCAAAGCATGCAGGGAAGGCAAGTTAGGAGATTCCCTCCTGTATGTTGGATGTGTGGAATGACAGGGCACATTGCGTGAACATGTGGGAGCCAAGGATATGTGCAAAATGGCCAATTCTCAAGAGGGGGGAAGAACTTATCCTTCAGCATATAGCCCACAAAACAAGGATGGGTTCGCCCAAGATCAGACAGTGTATCAAGCACAGGTGCCGCAAACACAAAAGGCTTTGCAACCACAGCAAGCACCATTGAATCCGCTGAAAGGGCAGTCACAGCACGCACCCAGGCAGATACAGCAGAGTGCAAACACGGAACAGTTATTGACTCCTAGAGTAGGGGGTGTCACTGTCACGGGAGGGAATCCTTTTACAGGCATGGGAATAAGTATGTACCCACAATAGGACAGCTCACAGGGTGACTTGATGTGTTCAGTACTATTGGTGATGCCCAATACTCAAGAGGAACGGAGGGTTGACGTTATCATAGGAGGTAGATCTGTTTCTTTTTTGGTAGACACAGGGGCAACTCGCCCATGTGTACGAGAGGGACATTTTTCGTTATTGGGTAATGCTATGAATGCTTAGGGATTCTCTGGAGCTACAAGTAGGATTCCTTTTACTGAGAAATTGCCAGTCTCTATACGAGAGTGTGACATGTCCATCCCATTGTTGTATTTAAGACAGACACCAGTTAATATGCTGCGTAGAAATGTAATGACAAATTTAAATATGACGATTTCTTTCACTGATGAAGGCATAGTGTGCTCAACACCAGGAATACATTATTTGAACGTGGGCAAATTTATCATGGCATTTACAGGACAAATAACTCTGCGAGGAACACCGTTAGAGCCAAAGGTTTTTCACTACGGGGTACGCATTTTGTTAACCTGGCTACCCGGTATGGTGGGCAAGATTATGAGAATACCTGATGAATTTCTGTTCATGACACAGATTCCCATGGACAAAGGGGGGGCCAGGTTTTTCCCTTGGAATTGCAGGCCGCCATAGTGCAAGGAGAATTAGCCATGCTTGCAGGTTGGGATCAAGGCAGGTCATGGATAACGCTGATTGCCTGATTGCTATTGAGGAAGGATATAGATTATGTTTAGAGACGACCCGACAGATGACCAAGTAGTGTTCGAGATGAGCATTACATATTGGATCAGGACAGAAAGACGAGAGATCCCACAGAAGATGATGGTAGTGAGACAGCGCCCTGCATTTTCTGATGAAGATATGGAGAAAGTGCCCATTTCTTTATGGACTACGGGCCCCTATGATGTAGGCCTGTTAAAGGGAGTTGGAGAAGTTAAAATTAAATTGAAACCAGGAGCAATATAACCTCGAGCAAAGCAGTATCCTATGTCTCGAGAGGCAGATGAAGGTTTTTTCAAGACTTTACCAGACATGATGAATCAAGGCATCTTAGTGACATCAGAGTCACCATGTAATACCACAGTGTATCCTATCAAAAAATCAAACAAGGGGGGTCCTGGCATTTAATTCAGGACATGAGGCCGATTAACCTGATTGTAGAGGAAGCATTTCCTCTAGTTCCAAATCCAGTGACAATCCTATGTAGAGTCCCGGGTAAGGCATGATATTTCACGGTGATTGACTCGAAGAGTGCGTTTTTCTCAATCCTGTTGCATAAAGATTCCCAAAATCTTACGTCATTTACGTTTCGTCAGACTAAGCTGAAAAGTACATGTTTGCAAGTCTCCATCAATTTTCAACAGGGTCCTGCAGATGAACCTAATCAATATTGATTTGCCAAGTGTCATGCTGCAATACGTAGATGATATTTTGGTTTGTAGCACATCAGAAGAAGAGTGTAGATGAGACTCGTTTCAGCTAATGATTATCCTAGCTGAGAAGGATATAATGTGGACAAAGAAAAATTACAGTACTGCCAAGAAGTGGTGTTGTACATAGGTTAGTTAATCTCGCATGAGGGAAAGAAGGTTATGCCTGAAAGAGCTGGGGATATTCTGAAAACAGCAAAACCACACACGATAAAGCAAATGCAAGAGTTTTTAGGACTATATAATTATGTTAGAGCATGGGTATTTGATTACAGTTCATACACAAGGCCTTTGAAAAAGGCACAGGTAAATCAGGAAAAAAAGGAATGGACTGAGGAGATGGCGGAGGGGTTTGATGAATAAAAAAAGGCAATATGCACAGCTCCAGTTTTAAGAATTCCCAATTATTCTCAGGAGTTCTTTTTATTCCCGCATACAAATGGGACAGTAATGACTGCAGTTCTCACGCAGAGAACTACCTTGGGGTACAAACCTGTAGCATATTACAGTGGGATTTTAGACCCAGTAATGAGGGGTCACTTCCCTTGTGAACAATCGTTGGCTGCAGCTGCGTTCGCTATTGAGAAGTCTGCCAGCATAGTGATGGGGTGTTCCATTACTTTATTTGTTGAGCATTCTTTGCTGTTTTGGAAAAACTAAAGGGTACGCTGACGTCCCAAAGAGCCTCTGCTTATGAGGTGGTCATTTCGAATCTGGCCATCAAAATAGTAAGGTGTAAAATGGTGAACCCTGCCACGTGTGTAGCTGTACGACTGGCAGAGGATGAACAAGTTCATGATTGCTCAAACTATGAGGAATTCTATGACGAGATTCCGAGGGTAAAGGAAAATGCTTTAGCAGTAGGGGAGATTATTTTTATTGATGGTTCTTCAAGGATCGATCAAACTGATGGAGAAAGGCATTCAGGTGCCGCTGTAGTGAAGCACAAGGCTAAGGGGGGATTTGAAGTAATAACGAGTGCAAGACTACATCTCACTTTTCAGCACAGGCTGCAGAATTAGAGGTACGTATTGTCACGCTCTAGAATCACACAGGCCAGGAAGTAACAGTGTACAGTGACTCTGCCTATGTGATGTCAACCGTGCACGCAGGACTAGCACATTGGAAAAGGAGGGGCTACTTCCGAGCATACAGCACTCCAATCCAACAAGCTGCTTTACTGTATAGGCTTTTTAAAGCACTACAACTCCCAGTAGCCATTGCAATAGTTATGTGCACAGCACACACTAAGAGAACAGACTTTATTTCACACGGAAATCAAGTCACAGACGAAGAGACAAAACGGGTTGCATATTCATCTTACATAATGAGTTTTTATACGCCAAACGTGAAAGAGAAAATGGTTGTGATGATGGTTGTGAATGAAAGCTTTAATCATTTATCGCAAACGCAATTAATGGAAATCCAGGGTGAATCCCCACAGTAAGAGAAAGCCCTGTGGACACGGAGGGGGTGCTCTTTATCCCTTCAGAGGCACTGTGGTGACAAGACAGCACTGGTAAACCGGTGATGCCTGGAGGCTTATTAAGGGTGACATTAGGACAGATAACACTACCTTGCGCATGTCACTAGTGAGAGCGTTGCAGCAACCATTGCCGAGGACTGGTTTGTGCTGAACCTGTTAGAACATGTTGCTTTTTAAGTAGTAAATTGCATTGCATGTCAAAATTCTACTGCTGGGCACACGCTGAGATCTGTCAGAGGAGTAAGTCCTCGACCATATGGTCCTTTTCAGCATTTACATATTGATTATGTTGACATGCGGCAGGTCTGTGATGGATATAGGTATATTATAGTGGTATTGTGCACCTTCTCCAGGGGGATCGAGGACAGTCCATGCACACACCCCGATGCCACTTACACTGTGAAGTTCTTAGTCCGAGAAGTATTTCCCAGATGGGAAGTGTGTGAGGTGCTCAAATCAGACAATGGCCCCCATTTTGTGAATGAGGTATTTGAGCAAATTAGCGTATTACTTAGTATTAGCTTATCACCCACACATGAACAGATTATGTGAGAGACTCAACGGTCTGCTCAAAGAGAGAATAGCCTAGTTGAAACTGATATTGAAAAAAGGATGGCTGCACTGCTTGCCCTTGCATTATATGCATTAAGAAATCAGCCAGGGTCTGACCACCACCTCACACCCACAAACTAGTTATAGGGAGGCAAATGAGAAAGCCTCCAACTCCTCATCGAGGACTAGAAGTGATACCGAGACAACAGCAGAATTGTTGGGAGATGAGTTACATCTGTGCTTAACATGTGTGACGGCTAGTATCTCTGTCATTTCAGATCAAGTTAAGCGGACAGGGTGTTGGTCTCAGAACACAGATGAACCACCATACAGCAACCACAGCTAAAGAACTATGTTTACCTAGACTCTTTGCTGGAGATAAAGTTTTAATCAGAAACTTTCAGCTGCCCTTTCGTAGTGGAGGACATTACTCCGTCAGCAGTTAAGATCCTAGGAAGACAAACTTGGATTCACCAAGGAGATGTGAGAGTCTACGCTGGAGAGGCTGCAGCACCCCCAACCCATTCGAAAGCAAGTCAAGGAGAAGAAATTCAGCATGTGCAGACTCAATCGATGACGAGGAAGAAGGACGCAGAGACTTCCAGTAGACAGATAAAAGTGTACATTCGGACTGTGGCTCCCCAGAGACACTCTTTGTAGCTGCTAAGCAAGAAGTAAAAAAGCTATTTTGTTCATGAGCCACAGGAGCATTGCTGACATTGGACTGTGGAGTGCGGAAGTAAGCAAAATATGCCAGACTTGGATTTTGGGTTCGACGACTGGAAGAGGGAGCAGTTCCCTGACTGTTTTCTCAGTGAATTTCTCTTTGGAGGTGCCTGTGGTACTTACTGATGCTGATGTACTCAGAGTACTTCTTGCTGTCTTCATATTTATACTCAGAGCTTACCCTACTCTCATTGAGAGGAGCACTCACATAGGTACTTTTCTCCAGCATCCTAAGAATGGCCCAACCTTTAGACGCCTACTGGCAGCAATAATGGTGCAGATCAGACTATTACCTGAACATCTTATTGGAGGTACAGATGGTCCTTTCTAGTGACGATGCCCATATGCTACTTGCTATGATCCTTTATTATTTGCTTCAAGTTCATCCCTACTTTGTTTGGCGAGACAACAACACTTTTGTGTTCATGAGAGATCCTATAAACCGTCCAGCAATCAGCCAGTTACATGTGGAAATCATTGAACAGAATCAGCAACTACCGGATCATCTGACGAGTTTGTCTGAATAAAATAGTTTTTCCTTCCTTAAAAAGTAATCAAAGGCAAATAAGCATGTGGTCCATATAGCATATGGCAGGTCCAGAAAGTGAGCAGAGTCAACGACGAGTGGAGAGGCATTGATGGTGGAGCCTCATGTATTGGTGCATAATATATGCCTGTTCTACGTTTCTCATTGTTTTTCTGATTCTGCTAATTCACACAGTGTATTTCATTGGTCCCAAGAAAGCAGTGGTCCCTTTGATCCTTCCTACTCTGATTACTCTGGCAGAACTAGACATTGTGAGACAGCCAAGGCCTTATGTAATTATCCCTACTATAGTAGCTCATGTACCTATGCGTGTGACAAAAAATCCAAACCTTCCCTTTGGAGGGAGATCCATTTTTGATTTACTTCATGGTCATTATAGGGAGAATTATTTGGCAAGAATGAAACAGAGACCTAAGAGAAGTGCAAGGGAGGATGATTATGAATTAAAGAATTATTTGGACAGTGCAGCACGTTTGGGGAACAACATGTGGTATCAGCACATGAAAGAGGTGGGAAAGAGCACTTTGGAGGAGGATTGCTAGTTATGTGCACTCCTGCCTTATGCTATGGGGAAATTTTAAATATCCATAGTTATTGAAATAGATGTTCAAACGGCTCATTGCCTTACTCACCTTGCACTTTGCCATACAAGAGGTCAATTCCAGCGTCCAACGGCATCCTTGTTATGGGTGACAGAATGGTCAGCACCAGATGAAGATGATTATGTCCAAGATTTGAAGGCAAGCGCAAGAGCGCATATGAAAAATCATGTGATACGATGCGAACAGCCTAGTATGAAGGGAGGAGGAATCAGATGGGAAGTCAACAGAAGACTCAATTGTAAAGGAATAACTGATAAATAGGTTTGGCGCTGCAAGAAAAGAGGCCAGATGCAGATCTGGGGAACAGTGCTTTCTCCAGACGGATGGGAAGAAGGTGTAGTCATATGCAGAGCTGTAGCAGTAACTGGTCATCACAAACCAGTTATTGAACGAGTAGAAAATTGATGCAAACCTCCATGGCCAAGGCTTGCAAAGTTACTGACATGGGTCGAAGACAAAGGAGGTCCATTGCAGATAGTGCCTCTGGCAAGTGCAGAACTATGCTTCAGAAATAATGGCACAAGAAAAGTTTGAGAGAATCAGCAGTGCGGACAAATCTTTGATGTACCAGGAATGAAGGACAGGACAGCAGTGATAATGGATCACTAGTGGGCCTGTGAATCCAGAGCATACATGAAGCTGCCCAGAGATTGGGGAGGACTATGTTCTATAGTGATTGTCCATGTTTCAGCATTGGTTATCCCAAAGAGTGACTTGAACATTGGCGAGTTCCCAAAAGCAGATCCTCACCTTAGGAAGAAGAGATATGCTGAGCTCTTGAATCAAATGAAAAGAGAGAACTATTTCTCAGCCAAATCGATAGAAGCTTTTGAGGCCATTCCATATGAACACAGATTGTCCAGCAAGACTTCTTCAGTTTTTACTATTATCTTTATGCCTGGGATTCATACAATGGCGAATACCAAATTATTACAGATAACCAGATGGGACCTTTTGCAGACGATCAACACCACTATAAAAGGATTCAATGCTATCACGGAGGAGGTGAGACCAAAAGACTGAGGACTCTTCAGAACAGATATGTCCTGGACATGATCACAGCTATGGATGGAGGTGTTTGTGCCAGAATCGGAGAATCATTTTGCACATTCATACCTTCATTTCATAGAATTACATGCTGCAAAGAGCTTGAAAAACGTGGTTTCCAAGTCACATGGTCAGATCAAAATAGACCTTGGGTCGAGCTACAATGAAATCAAGAAGATACTCCCTTTATTTCTCAGGAACAGAGAGCTTCTGCAAGGCCAAGTTCAAAGCCCTAATTGACTGGCAGACAGGGTCGGACAGGGACAAGAAATAGGCCCAGACACCCAAAATAAAGTCACCCACTCCTTGCCTCAAAAACATTGGCCCACCAATCGCCTCGCAACCCTTGACCTCTAATAACATCACCGGAAGTGATGTCATTTGACCCCAACCCAAAGTGACATCCCAGGAAGTGATGAAACATGACCTTTCACCCCTCAACAAAACAGGAAGTGGCATCAAATAGCATTGTTCCTAAGTACACTACGAAAAATATGGTTATGATTTCACTAATGTTATACACATTTCATACAACAATGGATCACCATATGTATCATTAATATCTGTGTGTACAGATGCATAATATCAAATGACTGTGAATGCAAGCAGACGTCCAAGGCCAAATGATAATATGTTATTGTATAGCACTTACGCGTAAACTCTTTTTTTATAGAACAAATATGCATACAATATCACCCGAGCCTCTGTTGGTACTCATTCATCGACCTAAGAAGGATGAAAGGCTGAGATGGCCTTGCTGGGATTCAAACCTGCAGATCACAAACACATCGCAGCAGTGAGTGCTCCACCCACTGAGCTATCATATCGGCTATAGTAAAATGAGCAATTATTCTGTAGTGGATACCAGTAAGCTGGTAACTGAGATTTAACAGCAGACCAGTTAAGTTCATCTGCAGGTCTGGTGCAAAGTTGGCCGCATGTCAAGCCTGCATGCATCTACTTTTGGGCTTCAGAGGTTGGCAAAATAGGGAAAGCAGCGCACTCACAGGACATCCCATACACTGAGCATTCGTTACCTCATAAATGCAAACAACCAACCATGAACTGCATGCCAGGAAGCTGGGAAAGATAGACACATTACAACAAAGCATTCATTCTGGCACAATGAATTCAATGCCACTTGATGTGCTATGGTCAAATATTTATACGCTGTACAGAAGCTTTTAGGCACAAGGATTTTGTCAAGTGACCGAGGACACCGAGATGGAATGTCTTGTGATGATCGTAACAGAGACAATGGCAAAAAAATAAACATGCTATTATTGCAACTTGCGAAAGGCAAAATACATAGTCCGAAATGGATGCTTATTCTAATCTAAAATTGGTAGTTTATCACTAATATCACTAATACATATTTATCACTAATAGAACAGCACAGCAACTCCAGAACTCCAGGGGGCACGGTGCCCCCTGGAGTGGTGGCACGGTAGCCGGCGGCGGCCCCAGCCCCTCAACTTTGCATGCTGCAGCAGCATGTGAATGATAAAGCAAGGTAACATGTGTTACCTTACTTTGATGAATTATGCCGTCGCACGTGTTATTTGTTTTTCAAAAATATATATTTTTTTTAAAGTTTTTATTTTTTAATTTTTTTTCAAATATGGCCCAGGTGAAATCGTCCCTGGGAAACCGGTCCCCACTACCCAGGGACGATTTCGGCCCGACCACGGGCCGAAAGGCCGAGGGTCCAATCCGACCCTGCTGGCAGACTGCAAGAGTGATGATGGATGTTGGGCTAATTGGGAGGAGAGGCATGATCACGCCGACCCTCCCTGCACTTGGTATGGGAGCCTGCGTGCTGCTAGCGTGTGGAATATTCCAGAAGGGTACAAGAGTGCCAAACCAATGGTAGAGGGCCACGTATTAAGGAGACCTATAGTTTGTGTAACCAATAAAGTGTTGTGTATTAGAGTGAAATAGATGGCTTGCACTTGGGATGGGCTTAGTTGCCCACCTGACAATAGAAAGCCAATCACAACCCCCATTAGTATGGAATGTATACTTAGATGTTCCCTGTAAACCTATCACAAACCTAATTATGTTTTTGTAGTTTTACACAGTGTGACGTCTTTGATGATGAGTTTTTGCTATAAAAGTGTGTTTTCCATAATATGTGCTGAGAGAAATCCAGCGAACTTCCCTTGATGTCCGTTGTAACTCCCTGTTTGAGACAATTGCAAATAAAACAGACTAAGTGTTGCCAACTTCCTGAGTCCGTTTGATTATTGATGTTTGAGTAAATTCTGCATCCCCATCTATTTCTAGGTATTGCTACCTTGTCTTAAATGACCCAAGGTTTATGGGTTCAGTGGTGCTATTATGGTAGTGTCTTGCAAATGTGTATTATTACTATTATTATTATTATTATTATTATTATTATTATTATTATTATTATTATTATTATCCCATGATTACACAAAAGTTAAGTCTGTTTTTACAAGTTTCAGTATTTGTAATGCATGCAATGTTGTGAATATTTAATTTTGCATGTTCACACTTCCGCTGATTTCGCAGTGCGCTCGTAGTTGTGTGGTCAAGAGGGCCACCCACATGCACACAACATTTGCCCGCAGTGACCCGTTGGGAATGCCCTTACATTGGCATGTGGCCATGTATGAACCTGCTGCGTTTGAATGTTTTATTTTTCAGGAGTATCAGAATTTACAGAATTCATTTACAGATGAGTTAAAACAACCTGCTCAAATGAATTTAAAGTTATATAAAATGTAACTTTTCCCCAGTAGTTGAGGGCTTGAAAGTTAGCAGTAACTGTTGCCACAGCTGTCAGGTTGTTAATGAGGGCTCTGCAGCCCACAACAGCTGTTTATCACTAGTCTTGACACATAAGCTAAACAAAAAGCTATCGGCTGACCTCGGGTCGGCACCTCCTCCATTTGAATGCGTCCTACAGCGTGGAAGAGCGCTTAGTGTTCAACCTGTCAAGGGGGTTATTAAATAAAATGGAAGGAGATGAGTCAGGTAGGTCACTTTGATCCGTTAATCATCGCTATTGTTGTGTCTGGAGCTTTCAAAATGTCAAAACTTGGTTCCTTCATCGTTTTGTTTCGTGGAGCGGCGTAAAGAGGTCAGGACAATGGGCGCTCTTCTTCCCACACCACGCCCTCCATGGAAACACTTCCAAGGCGCTTTCACGGTTCTCAATGCCAGAGCACGGCCATGTGCCATCGCGCTTCCGGCGCTTGCTGTATTTCCGGGTACATGGAGATTGTTCCTGCATGCCCAGCTATTGCTCTTGGTTTAGTGGCAATATTCAACTGTGTCAAGCAGCTCTGATGTGCGCCTACGCACATGCGCAGTGCTACTCCATGAGCACACAGAGCCGTGAATCCCTTTATCAAAAGAAAAATGCACTGTCCACTGTGTGAGCGAGCATTCGGAGGACCTGTAAACATCTGCACAGGCCAGAGGAACATTTACAAAGCAGCAGGTGAAAACGCTGCTGTGTGTGGGTACTCACCTGACCGCCGAGGGTGAGGGCAGTCCCCGGTGGTACCCACCCTGGCGGAACGGGTTGCTTCCATCTCCCCAAAGGCAGAGTGCAGGGATTTCATGGTAAAAACAAATGCTGCCGACATGGCCTCTGACGCACTACCATTGTCTGAGCCCTTCAATGGTGGTGCAGTCTGTAAATGCGCCACTTACATTGTGGGGACCCCTTTCATGTGCCACCCCACATGGTGCATTAAGGGAGTGCACTAAATGTCTGCCATGTCCCAGCTGGCTTGCTTTCAGTGAGTCCTACTGACCTCTTGAACTACTTGTAAGGTACTGCAATGGGAGCATGGACACAGGAAAGGGGAGTTGTCTTATTTGCATAGAGGTACAGTCTTACACAATGTTTGAATACACAACCGCTGCATTATCCTGTGCACACACAATATGATAGAATCTCTCTGCCCTGGGATCTCTTTTGTAATACGAGAGCGAGGCTCCTGCTTGGAAAACGGCCCATGCTTCGTTTGCATAAGGGGACCACTTTTGTGTATGAGACCCCAGGTTCTCTATTCTCAGAAGGACGGACACACATTTCTACTGCACAGACGGAATAGAGCAGAAGTGCTCCAAGCTCGAACGACATGCAACGCCCATGTTCATTAACAGAACTGGTACTAGGGGAGTGTTGATGGTCCAAAATGTTGGCCTGAAAATAAATTACCCTTTTAAACAAGTCTCTGTTTTGAGGATTGGATGTATAATGTGTAGTTCATTTAATATTGGAGAACCTCTGCAGGGCTGGCAGGTGGTGAGGACTTTGATAATCAAACTAGCCCAAGCCTATGTTTAGTCTTCCTAATAAGTGGCAGTATTTGGGTCACTCTCACTGGGACAGTGCACCCATCTTCCATGAAAGCCCAAACCACAGAGAAACCACTGAGACCTGCCCAACCTATACCTTCAAGCAAGATGACAAATTACACTAAATTGCAGCAACTAAACCGGTTTCATCAACTTTGTGAAAATGCGTAGTTCCATCTCACCTTGCCTGCTTGCTAGACCCAACATTTTACTAGTTTGTGGAGCTGAACTCTTTCGAAGCATCTTACACCGCAGCATTTTGCACGCCCTTGTGAAATAATGACAATAAAGAACATCCTCACACAGTTAGTTTGTTATGTGTCTTTAGATCTTGAATGTGCAGTAGCAAATCACAGAGGACATTTTACAGAGATCTTAAGGAGGCCCCTATTAAGAGTGAGGTGTTCTTTCAGCCCAAACTATAGGGGCACATCCTTTGCACTCTGGTACTTGTATTCCTGCATTAATGATCGGAAAATAGAACTACAAGTAACATGCAGGGATGCAAAATCACAAAATTTAAAAGCTAGGATTTAGAACATATTGTTTTGTAGTGTAGTTGTTATTTATATAGCACCTTTTACCATTATTACAGGGTCAATGCACTGTTAGGGGGAAAGACCTCGGAGGACCAAAGTGATTCAGCTAGTGGTGCTTGTGGAAATCCAGGTTCATGATTGGTGTATGATGGCGTTTGTGGTCTGGGCTGCCGCAAGAGTGGCCCGCGCTGCCAGGTACTGATAGATGTGGGTCGCCGCAAATGCAGCAGTGCCGCCTGATGGTGAGTGATTCTATGTTTGGATTGGGAATTGGACATTTTTTAGGGAGGGGTTTCAGGATAATGCAGCAAATAGCTAGGGTTTGAGGATTTTTTTAAAGGAAAGGTAGGTTTTGGTTTGGCAGATGTGCAGAGAAAGAGTGTTCCAGATCGTGGGGGCTAGAATAGAGAAAGCCAAGCTGCCAAGCTGGCGGAGTGATTGATTGATAGTTTATTTGTATAGCGCCTATGCACATTGTGCTTCAAAGCGCTTCAAGGAGGGAGGGAGCATGGGAAAATACAATAACATTCTTACAGGTCCTTGGAACAAATCAGAATGTGAAAAATAACTATCAAATTATAACAGATAGTACAAGTGCATGGAATAATTAGGGAGAGGAAAGGGAAGGGAAAAAGGAGCAACAGTACAAGCAGTAACATTACTAT
The DNA here is from genome assembly GCF_040938575.1 of Ambystoma mexicanum. Taxonomy (NCBI): domain Eukaryota; kingdom Metazoa; phylum Chordata; class Amphibia; order Caudata; family Ambystomatidae; genus Ambystoma; species Ambystoma mexicanum. Next base: position 417,536,500 of record NC_090925.1, read on the forward strand.
GCCTGGCGGCAATTGTTGCAGTGCAAGAGTGACAAGAGGACGGGGAGGAGGGGCTGAGGGGAGGGAAGGGAGAGGTGGGCAGGAGAGGAACAAACATTTTACTATCTTAAAAGGGTCTGCGACTTCCCAAGATAGTACTGGGCAAGGAGTGGGAGGAGAAAACAAGGAGGGGGGTGGAACAGACAAGCTATTATCAGAAGTCAAGGGACTGTGATAAGAGTAAGTGCTAAGATGAAAGAAGGAGGAAAGAGGTCAAACAAGGGGAAGGGCAAATCAATAGGACAGATGGCAGTTGAGGTAGTGCCTAGTTTACGCAGGACAGGGGAGGGAGAGCGGGGGTGTAGGCTGCAAAAAGACAGGCAACTACAATTACTATGCCTGACGGCAATTGGGGTAGTGCCGGAGAAATTACAGAAGGAAGGGTAAGGGAGAGGAGGTGAAAGGGGGAAGACTCACGGGGGGTAAGGGGTGGTGTGAGGAGGACTTTGAAAGAAAGGAGGTGAAGAGGGGACTGTAAAGAAGTGAAGGGTGGAGAGGAGGGTGCCTTGAGGCAATTAAGGGCAAGAGGGGGCAAACAGACGCACTAGGGGGAAGTGGGGGCCACAGACACAATCAGGGGACAGGGGAAATAGCACAGAGGAGAGCTGAGTCTGATCAGAGGTTTCTGGGGGTTGGTAGTGGATGATTTTGTTCAGAATGTTCTGCATTATAGAGGGCCAGTGAGTGATGCACATGGCTTTGAAGATTGCTTTTAGGCTAACAGGAAGCCAGTGCAAAATAAAATTCTGAGTGCGAGGGTGATGTGTTCTCTGGGCGAGAGGGCACGGAGCAGTCTGGCAGCTGCATTTTGGATTTGTTTACATTTTCTGGCATGTTGGGACGCCAAGAAAGAGGCAGTTGGCATAGTCTTGGAAGGAGATGATGATGAAAATACAAAAATAGGGATACCCCTTGTGCTAATGTGGATAGGGGGGTAAACATACTTTTAACAAAAAAAGAGAAATCCACATAGAGGCCAATATTCATTTCATTGTCATTGATTCACAAAGAAAGTAATGAATTTATGGAGAAGGATTTGAATCAGTGCCCTGTGGGTCACTAAATAAGACAACAAAATACAGGTGCACTCTGATAGGTTTGCAGTTCTGGTATATTTAAATTAAGAAAAATATAATAAAAACATCAACGCAACAACCAAAGACATGTGACATAAATTCAAAAGCATACAAAAAAGTTAAAGGTATGTGCAAACAAAAAGTACATACACATTTACATAATTAAATTCTTAATCCAAAACAAATCACAAGTAATAAGAAGAGATAATCAAACTGAAGTAATAATTACAATCATCCACACAGTAACTGGCTTGTGTTTAGAGAGTAAATTGAACAAATCCTGCTATGCAAAAAAGAGAGTCAGGATATTGTTGTATGTAAGGCATACGGGACTGTAGTCATTTCAGGACTGTAGACCTGTTTACTGTTTGAACAAGTCTTCAAATGTATTGAATGTCAACGTGTGAAGATACCAAATCTTCTAGGAAAGAGTGTCAAGTGCTTCTCTGCAGGGTATTTTGAAGATATATTCCCCCCGTAAAGTTGTCGTGCACTGGAAAACACGTTTCGGCTATGCCAATAGTTGGTGGCATCTATATATAGCCTTCCTCAGGGCGAAAGGGAAGAGCTGCTGGATCTGTGGGGAAAGGAGGCAAAAAAAGCGGAGAAAGATACCAATATGTATCCGATTTGCTAATGGGTGCACCAACACAGTGTTGTTTAAAACCTCTTCCATAGGGGGTGTTAGAAGAGCTAAAAAAAAGGGGGGAGTCCACAGATTACTTACCCTGTTGTAGAGGCAGGAGTAAGCACAATGTGTGACTGCACATGCGTATGTCCAGAGCAGGCATGCTCAAAGGTCCACCTCGGTATTCCAAACAGGCAGATATCTAAAGGTAAAGGAAAATAAAGATATAGACCAGGGTGGCTAGCACTAAGTCAAGTGAGTGCACCCACCCATGTGAGCAATAGTGAGTGCTGATGTCTATGAAAGCCATAAGTAAAAAAGGTTGTAATCCTCCTCATAAAGGGAAGTGGTTTAGTATAAATTGGTGGTAGGCTATCGGGGGCTGGAATGGCACACCCTGTGGGGGAGGTCTCAATGTAGCACGAGTGCTGAGTATAGCTATTCTGTGTATGATGAGGACACATGCATTAGTGACCTTGCAGGCAGGCCTACCTGGGTGTTGAGTAGGGAGACCTTTGAAGCGGCAGGAAAAAGGTCTAGACGTATCGGCCACTAGACATCAGTGGGATAAGTCGAACGGCTCACTGTCCTTGCGTATTGGAGCGGAGAGTAATCCAGTATTCGCAGAACTGGAAAAACAGGCGGGGGAGGGGAAGGGTAATTTTAGCAGAATACACCGCAAAAAATGGTAAATATAATGTAAGGTGCAAACTGAACCTACAGAGAAAAATATATAAATTATACTTTTAATGCAAACACTGTCTTCTCAGCAGGAAAATGGATGTACTATTCTAGTATTGATGCATTAATAATACTAAAGATCGGTTAAAGTACGAATCCTTGGACTGGCTCAGTGGCGTACTAGGGTATTACCCAAATTGTTCAAACACAATTGTTCGAATTACCTAATTGACCGAAAGTCAAGGGTCCGAATTGACCTTTGCACAATTGACCGCATATATATATATATATACATATATATGATACCAATATGTATATACATATTTCGGTCAATTGTGCAAAGGTCAATTGTAATTCGAACAATTGTAGTTCGAACAATTCGTATACAACCGCGTACTAGAGAGGTCACAAAATACATTGATGCCATAGATACATTTTCTCAGTACCTGTCTTGGGTCTGGGACGCTGTTCGAAAAAGGAGACGGAGGCTGGCTTACTCCTCAGTCAGCACCACACGCAGTGGCTGTCACACGCGGCAGGGAGCTCAGAGTGATCTAATGGAGGCTCGGTAGCCATTGTTGAAAAGGCTTTTGCCGTCGTCTGGGTAACCATGCTCAATCCACGCCAGACCATACCAAGAGCGGTTTAGCCAGGGGGTGAGCGAGAGTAAAATGGAACGATCCGAATGTCGGACCATGAATCCCTCGGGTGGGGATATAATGATAACCCCTCCAGAGGTCGGTGTAAAAACACAAACGTGCCGCACAGTGCTATCAGTGGGCAAACCGGCATGTAGTTCCCGAAATGCTGATGGAGTGTGCCGGTCCCGAGTATGCCGGTCCCATTAGTCTCTGGGTTGCTGGGCAACCAGGCACGCATCGGGAAAGCCACCCTGGTCTATATCTTTATTTTCCTTTACCTTTAGATATCTGCCTGTTTGGAATACCGAGGTGGACCTTTGAGCATGCCCCCGATTGAAGTGCCACATGTTGCTCTGGACATACGCGTGTGCAGTCACACATTGTGCTTACTCCTGCCTCTACAACAGGGTAAGTAATCTGTGGACTCCCCCCTTTTCTTAGCTCTTCTAACACCCCCTATGGAGGAGGTTTTAAACAACACTGTGTTGGTGCACCCATTACCAAATCTGATACATATCGGTATCTTTCTCCCCTTTTTTTGCCTCCTTTCCCCACAGAGCCAGCAGCTCGTCCCTTTCGCCCTGAGGAAGGCTATATATAGATGCCACCAACTATTGACATAGCCGAAACGTGTTCTCCAGTATGCCTTACATACAACAATATCCCGACTCTCTTTTTTGCCTAGCAGGATTTGTTCAATTTACTCTCTAAACACAAGCCAGTTACTGTGTAGATGATTGTAATTATTACTTCAGTTTGATTATCTCTTCTTATTACATGTGATTTGTTTTGGTTTAAGAATTTAATTATGTAAATGTATATGTACTTTTTGTTTGCACATACCTTTAACTTTTGTTGTATGCTTTTGAATTTATGTCACATGTCTTTGGTTGTTGCATTGATGTTTTTATTATATTTTTCTTAATTTAAATATACCAGAACTGCAAACCTATCAGAGTGCACCTGTATTTTGTTGTCTCTTTTAGTGACCCACAGGGCACTGATTCAAATCCTTCTCCATAAATTCATTACTTTCTTTGTGAATCAATGGGCCTCATTACGACCCAGGCGGTAAGGGGTTAATGGCGCCGTAAAAGGTAGCGGTGCCGTTAACCCCTTACCGCCTAATTACGAGGTCCCTTTGCGGGTCCCTACCTTACCGGCTGATTTTACCAGCAGTTAAGGATTGGACCCGCAAAGGGACCTCTGAGGTAATTACGGTACCGTATAACTACCGCCTTCCCCATTTCCATTGAGCCCTATGGGGCAAAAATGGGAATGGGGAAGGGCCAATGGGGAATTACCGCCCCGCCAACCTTGGAATGGGGCGGTAATTCCGCCATTCACCATGGCAGAATCCGGTAATTACTGGCGTCAACCATGGCGCTAAGAGCGCCATGGTTAACGCCTCGGTCGTAATGAGGCCCAATGACAATAAAACGAATATTGCTCTCTATGTGGATTTCTCTTGTTAAAAGGAGATGATGATGGCCAGTATTGCAGAAACTCTGTGGGGATAGGAGAGGTAGGGACACAGTCTTTTTAGGATGCGTAAGTGGAAGTGGCAAGTTCTGGATACAGGTGTGATATTAGGTAGTAAGAGTGGTGGGGTTTTACTGGAGCGCAATAATGGCTCTACTCCTTACCCAGACCAGACTTACCTTAGCAGTCACTGCTGGTTGACTGTGTCATTCTTCCCAGATGAACACAGGCAAACACAGAGTTGACTTGCTTAGTCAGTAGCTGCCCTTTGCCTTGTGGCTTTTAGCAGAGGGCTTCCTGGGCAGAGGCGGCCCTGAGTGGGTGATTTAAGAGGGGTTGCAAGGCCCACTCAGAAGGTCGGTGGGTGGGAAGGGAGGCGGGAGGGCAGTGAGACCAGGAAGGGAGGTGCAGGGGGAACAGGGAGGGGGAGACAAGCACAGCTGTGTGCAGAACCTTTTAAATGAAAGGAAATGGGTTGGAAGGTCATTAGCTGCAAATATATACTTACTCCAAGCCTGGCAGTTCAAAAGTGGCTCTAGCGAGAGGAGAGAGTGACCAGGAGCCTTGTTGCTTTCAATGTGGGCTGCAAGTCCCAATCAGAAGGTCAGTGGTCAGGATGTGTGGTGGAAGGGCAGTGAGACCCAGAAGCGGGCTGCAGGGGTGGCATAGAAGGGGAGACAAGCGCAGATGTGCACAGAAAAAATGCAATTGAAAGGAAATGGGTTGGAGGGTCGCTAACTGCAAGGATACACTTATCTCAAGCCTTGCAGTTCGAAAGTGGCTCTGGCGAGGGCAGAGAGCTGCCCCAGGCCTCGTTGCTTTCAATGAGGGCTGAAAGGCCCAAGCAGAACGTCGGTGGGGGGGGGTGGGAGGCTGGAGGGCAGTGAGACCAGGAAGCAGGCTGCAGGGGGAGCAGGGAAAGGGAGACAAGTGTGAAAGTGCACAGACATCATTTCAAATGAAATGCAGTTGGTAGGAGGGTTGCTAGCTGCAAGGATGCACTTACCATAAGCCTGCCGGTTCAAAAGCCCGACATATATATAGTATCATCTCATAGCTCATTTTGCCCTAGGTTTGAGAAATGAGAGTGCAAATGAAGAAGTGCTATTAGGTGGAAAGAAAAAGCTAAGCATTATTCATTATTTAGAAGTTATGACTGGCTACAGAATGGTGAACTCAGCAGTTACTTTCCATGCAAGTTACCAGGTCAAGGTTTATTTGCATTCTCACAGCTGGGAATTTTATTACAATAATAGCATTATGCAAAACATTACCATTCCATGGGAGGGCCTGAAGACAAGGAGTAGTAAAAAAGCAGGATTGCATTGTTTGGAACTTGTTCAGACAAATCTCCTAGGAAATGCATTGTGGAATAGAAGTGAAGATATAGGAGTAAGGGTTGCATGGGAGTGGGTAGATCTCCCTGGGTTCTTGCAGGCCACATACTGGATTTTTAAAGGTTTGCAGCTGATGGGCTGCTGGAGGGAACGCCGAAGTTCCCTGGATCCACCCAATCCAAGGGCATTTGTAAAATAAACGGGGAGAGAATGTGATGTGTTAGTGAGATGGAAAGGGTCGAGATCACGGAAGGCATGGATTCTACTTCAAATGCGATTACAGAAATAGCAGGACTTTTCAGGTTGCAAATCATGGACCCCAGATGATTTCCAGGCCAGCAGATGCGTTCCATATCTTTTTTGTGCCCATCGTGAACTGTGAAAGGTCCCTTGTGCCATGGCCTATGATGATGATGAAGTCCATGATACAGTACCATTTTGGGGTGCAGACCATTCCTTACTAGCATTTGCATCCTCTCAACAGGCCATTCATGGATTTACTTTCTCAGGTACGCAGGGTCATCTGTTGATGCGTAATGCTTCCCCAGGCTCTCACATGGTTGAGTGGTCATCGGTACGCCTGTGAGTATCAGAATCCTTGGCCACTAAGGAGACTCTGATCTTTCTTATCTGTGATAGGTGGTATCCGGGTTTTAGATTTGATAATAGCTCTAGCGTCTCAGCCATTAGAAGTAGACATACAGAGAGGTCTTCCTACCTATTGCCCTGGATCAGCACAGTCTTTGATAGGTGAGGAGCTTTGTGCATGGTTCTTCTGTAATAGGGGTAGTTTTTGTGAGGATAACATATATCAGCTACCTTAGGCCTTTATACACCTTAACCAATCCCTCAGGTATGCAGCAAACTAGCTGCGCTCCGGGACATAACTAAAACCTGCCTCCTTCAGACAAGCCTACAGTGTATAATCCTTTCAGGAGAGCCATGATGGACCCTGTAGCACGTTGCCACCCTGATTGAACACCTCATTGATAAACCACCACCAGGGTACTTTTTGGAGCAATAGTCAGCCCATGGTCTGACTGCCTCCCTTCTCAGTTCCTAATCTCACAGATTAACACAGACCGTCCCAAACTGATAAAAGCGGAAGGAAAATCGGCAGGAACAGTGATCAGTACTTCCCCCAACTTAATCGGGCTATTGCAATCAGAAATGTCAGAGAGAATTATCACTCTACAAAAACCAAAATCGAATAACTAAATAAATTAAGATGCAGAAGGATGTTTCATATTTTTGTAATTGTTTTGTGTATCTTTTATTTATTCAAAAGGTGGAAAACATTACCTTTGCCCCTTAAGAACTGCATCCTACCTGCTTCACAATGGGTCAATGCAAGTTGGTTGTTACATAAATTGAGGTGTGAAGGGGTTGGGGTTGGAAACAAAAATGGTGCTATAGCACAACTTTACGTGATACAGAAGTTATTATATACTACTTTGTATCGTTAAGTCAAAATCTGGTGTTCGTCCAAAGGAGAGAAGGTGGCTATTGGGGAAGAACTTGAAGCTGGAAATAGCACGGATGCCCTTGATTTCTCACAGTAGGGCGTTACTGTGGTGAGGAGGAAGGAGGGTGTAAAGGCAAAAGTGGTTGTGACGTAGGGCTGACTTGTTGAAGGTAGGGTGAGGATGGCCGGAGAGCAAAAGAAACTGGGGGGTGAGTAGCCTGAGATAGAGTCAGGCAGACTGGACCGGCTCAAGGGGTGATCGAGCAGTCTGGCGCACACGGGCTCCAAGCGCACCGGGGCACACCACATCGCCCCCTACGCTGCCCGCAGAAAGCATTGTTCTAGTTGCAGCGCAGCCCGGGTCCTGCTGCAACTAGAACGTCACCTTTATGCCAGCCCCACTGAAAGCCCATGAAAGGAAACTAGGAAGCTCTACCTGCTTCCTGGATTCCTTTCTGGGTTGTGGAAGCGGGAGCCGACTGAGCACAGGAGATGGAGCGAAGGCCTTCCAGGCGAAAACCGAAGACAGAGTAGGTAAGTGAAAAATAAAATGTTGTGTGTGTGTGTGTGTGTGTGTGTGCGCACACGTTTGAGTATGTGTGTGTGTATGTGTGCTGAGAGGGTGGTGCCACAGGGTTTTGGGGGACTCCCTCTTCCTAGCCAGCAAGAGGGGCAGACCCGATGAACATGGAATAGGTGAGGGAGCAAGTAGACCTGAGGGTGGGGTGCAGGTGGGTACCCCCTTCAGAGCGTAGGAAAAGGACACAGAGGCAATTGCATGAGGTTGGGACTGGAGTTGCAAAGACAGAACCAAATGCTGCAAATAAAAGGCATATTTCCAGTTGACTAAGATCACAACATTGAAGGGTTTTGCCACACAGGTCAGGAACTCTATATGCCAGGTCAATAAATCGCCTACTTTTTATTTTTTTATTTGTATACAGTTTATTCAAACCTTTGCAAAATTCATCACAATTTTAAAAGAGCATATTTAAAGAATACACTTACCACATATGCAAAAACATCTTACACCTATCACATAATATCACGTTTTCACATTAAACTCATTACAAAATTTCAAAATCTAAAAAAATGTGCTCCATCAGCGAGATTTCTTAAAACCCCCCTCCCCTCCCCATCGGCCCCAAATCATTCACAGAAAAAAAATGCTACAGTACGGTTGATTATATCGTATCTTAGTGCAGATAGTAAAGTGCAAGTGACAATAAGGTGACCCAGTGCGGACGCACTTTTAAATAAATTAGCAGAAGCGCCCCCTGATATGCGCAAAGGGGTAAAAAAGGCAAACAATGCGTGCAGCTCAGATGTTATCAGAGTCTGTATGCAAACAGTATTGTGTATTGTGGGACTTGTTTGGAACTGGGGGTTTAGGCTACTCCTGCACCACCTACCCAAGAGAAATTGAGCACCCCTGATTGCAAACCTGGCCTACCCAGATAAAAAAAATCCTGCATCCAGGTTTGCCTGACATGCCAAAAACTGAGAGGATAGCCGCCTTTCTCATGAGTTAAAAAGAAAGCAAAAACATTTGCCAGTGGGCCCGGAAACGTACACACCGGATCTCATTCCACGAATCCATGATTTATGTGGAAAGGCAAAGCGGTCCTGGTGTTCTTCCTTGCAATAACCCTCGCTCTTCCGGAATCGATCCTGCGGAGGCGGCTGCTCTCAGAAATGTTTTCAAGTCCGTGGCCTCCCTTTAGGCAGAGTTAATAAACCGGCATCGAGCAGCTTCGTGATAGGAAAGCAATGGGCCGTGTCTACTATCAGAGTGGCGCTGTTGGCTGCTGGAGGGTAGGATTAGCGCGCAGGCCCTTATCAGAGTGGCCACTGTTCTGGGAGGCAGACACTGTCATAAACGTATTCATAAGAGCTGGCTAGTGGGGGCGCGCTGCAGAAGGGCCCCCTTTGTTCTCCCTCAACAATAGCAGTGTGTCTGATTGCCATCATTCTAAGTCCATTAACATCTTTGCAGGCAGCTGCTGTAGCTCCTACATACGCCCTGTCATCAAAAGGAGCAGAAAATATTGCCGCAAAGGATGGAAAGGGTGAGGAGCTGGGGCAGAGTCAGTCAGGTGTCTGAGTAGATTCATAGGCCTGCAACCTTTGGCTCTATAGATGTCTTACTACAAATCCCATCACCCCTAATCTTTAAAGTCAATGGTGAGTGATCATGGGAGCCAGACCGTTAATGTCCCCCTCTTGAGGGTTCTATTGCTAGAAGTTCCCCGGCAAGTCATACCGAGGTACTAATAGCATTTTTTTCCCGAGCTGACAGCATTGAAACAGTTTTTTTGACTCGAGAAAAAAAATAAACAAAAAAAAGAAATGGCCGCCAGGGATCCAGCTGAAGGGACTATGTATAGTCCCTTCTCCCTTTTCATGGCAGCCATTGAAATGAATGGAAAAATAATAAACAAAAAAAATGGCCACCATGAAAAGAGAGAAGGGACTACACATAGCTCCTTCTCCCTTTCCATGGCGGGCAATGGAAAAATGTAAACAAACAAAATGGTTGCCATGGAAAGGGGGCAGGGACTACACGTAGTTCCTTCTCACTTTCCATAGTGGCTAATCTCACGCCGGAGATGCACCAGAAGCAGTCCTGGTCCAGGTGCAAGTGAGGGACAATGCAGCAGAAGTAGGGTGATCAGATTTTTTTTTAAACGGGACAGGTCATAGACATAGAATCAGGACTCTAATAAAACTGTAGTCCTACTTCTATGTTGGTGGCCAGTTGCAGGGGGCTGTTCACAGGCACACTCCTCTCATTGGAGGAGAAGGGCCAGCAAGGAGAAAGGGGTGAAATGAGGGTGTGAAAAGCCTTGACGTGCAGGAAGAGTCATGCCGGGCCCCCGATTTCAGGATTTCTGAATCGGTTCCCGGCAAAAAACTGGACCGCAGACACCCGCCCACCCAACCCACCCAAGCCCGGGACGAGACCCTCCTGGGAAAACGGGGACGTATGTTCACCCTAAGCAGAAGGTAAGTGGGGAGGTGGTGGGGAGCATTAAATATGTGGAAAAGTGGGCTGGGGTGTGGTTTTTCACCATGTAATTTATCAAGTTCTGACTGGGACAAATATTATGCTTGGGCACCAAAATAAAAATATCCCTCATTCTCAAATTGTTGTTAGCAACTTTTCGCAAGCGCCTGGGGTGCATCTTTGGTACTATATGTGGCAAGTAGTGCCTTTTATAGCAAAATGGTCCTGTTGCAGTTGTCAGTATTACCAGCAGAATAGTATAATACATGATCAAATCAGTGGAGAAGTCAGGAAATCCTGTCCCCTCTACATCTGGGGGTAGGGCTAGAGTCAGTATGCAAGGGTGTGCCTTGGGGAAAAGTGGGTGGGGCTGGCCCCTTAGGCCACATACTAGCTAAACCATCAAACTTCACCACATCAACACACAAAGAAGGCATACACTGGCATTTTGAACCAGGTCCTCCAGGTTCCTGTAGTACGAGCCTGAAGTCCATGTGGAGTTTGTTAACCATATTTTAGGCTGTGGTACCAATTTACACCTTAAAAATAGAGACTACTCACCAAACAAGTACCATATACATAAGGGAATGGCAGAGCATGCGACGCTCAGCTTCACCGACCAGCAGATACGCGACACTATAGAAGGGCCATCCTTTTTTGACTTAACAACAGAGAATGATCCAACAAGTGGTACCAGCAATACAGGGGATGAAATACTTTGATTAAAAAAGAAGACTTTCAGAACAGAATTACATGCCCACTTTTTAAGGCAATACCTGAAAGCAAGTATTATCCCAAATGGCCTAATAGTCAGAAACACCCAATGTCTCTTCCTAGATGACAAAGAGTATGTGACCAATTTCAGTTATATTGCAACAAAATGCAGCTCTGACTTAATGGTCCTAATTACCACGGCACAGAGAATCAGCCACCAGATGCAGAACGAATTAGAGACAGAGGAAAATAAATTTAAATCCAACACAGCTATCACTGATGCACAAAAACAATTGTCAGACCTCAACAAAACATTTGAGGACTTCAAAACCACAACACTATCTAGGAAGTCCAAAAAACTGCAAAAAGACATTAAAGACTTTCAATTAGAGATTGTGTAACCATACATCGCTGATAACTATTTAGCGAATCTGAATCAAGGAGGACAGTCGGGTTCCCAGCTGACGAGACCACAACATAACCAACGCAGAGGGGTTAACTTTTCAGGATCCAGCAGTGGCTCCTCTTCGAACGATCAATCCAAACGACCGACAGCACCACCACAGTCTAATTTTCCATATCCACCACCACAGTTTTTCCCTTTTTAGGGGGTGGTGGTTTTGGCAACCCCCCATGGGGGTACCCCCAATGGGGACCAACACAAAGAGGAGGAAGACAAGGTTATAGACCCAGGAGAGGCAGGCAGAGATGACTGCTTCCAATCTGAACAACCCATTGACACCGATATTTAATTTAGCCAATATCGAGTTGACAGAGGGCCAAACATCAGTACTTATGAAGGGTCTGTCATTCGTACCTACTGTAGATACAGACTGGTACAATTCTGAAATGGAAATTCGCACATTTCTTAGGAAAGTAAGACTTTGCACCTACTTTATAGAACATTCCATGGACCAAGAAGATACAGAAATAGACAAAGGATTGCATAGACCATCTACTTTCACTCCATCAGACGGTCAGATACCCAACGAACTCCTGACGTTCGAAAAATGCATCCTACATGACTTTTCAAAACTCAAAAACAATAAGAAGAAAAACCAAGTAGGAGCTTACCATAACTTAACCAGGGATGGGAAACAAGCCCTAAAAGACTTACAGAAAAACAAGGGGATCGTCATAAAATCGGCAGATAAAGGAGGAGGTATTGTGAGCATGACTAATGCTCAATATAAAAATATGGTGCAGACCATTTTGAGGGACCGCAAATATTACTCTATCCTCCGTAAGATCTAGTGTGGAAATAATTATTTGGCACTCATGCAAAGGGAAGTCGCAAGTGGAAATGCATAGAATTTGATAAATGACTTAACTCTACCAGTGGCAATCATGGTATTGATGCAATACCACAGCTGACAAAACCCTACATACAATATAAAAAGCAAAAAAGAAGGAATTCGCCGGGAACAAAGTCCATAAAAAGGTTGCCAAGAAAGTGTTTAAAGTATCCTCCGTAAGGACCCTACGAAAGATCTCAGTCTGGAAATAACACAAGTGGTTAATTATGCATTAGAAAGAGACTGGATATCTTCCAAGAAAGCTGATTTTCTGACCTCTCCAGGGGGTAGAACACCATGCTTTTATGCCCTACCAAAGATTCACAAGGATCCAATCAACCCTCCAGGCAGACCCATAGTCTCCGGATGTGGTTCAGTTTTGGAACCTTTGAGCAAATTTGTGGATACATTTCTACAACCTCTCAGTACGCAAAGCAACACATACTTGAGGGACACCACACACACCATTACCATCTTTGAGGAGTTACCTTTTGACTCAGACACCCAGATTCTCGTCATGATGGACATCAAGTCGCTTTATTCAAACATCTTGCAAGAAGCTGCGATAGAATGTATTCAAGAATGGCTCACCAGAAATCCTTTACAAGATCGGGTACCCACAAACTTTATTGTAGAACTAATGACGATAGCCCTTCAAAAAAACGTTTTCACTTTTGACAAACAGATGTACCTCAAAATCAAGGGGACCGCGATGGGGGCAGCATTTGACCCCAGTTTGGCCATCTTATTCATGGCCAAAGATTAGGAGGAATACGTGTTTTCCCCACTTAACAACTGGAGAGACCAAATACATCACTGGCATAGGTACATTGATGATGTTATTGTTATCTGGACAGGAGAATTGAGTCAACTCTTACTGTTTTGGGAATGGTTAAATTCTTGGAACCCAGACATACAGTTTACCATTGAACACAATAAGTCAAAGGTCCCCTTTTTGGATCTTACTGTTCAACATCTCAATGGAAAATTAGTCTGCGATCTCCACCGTAACACAACAGACAGAAACACCCTTTTACACCACACCAGTAATCACCCAATGCACACCAAACAGAACCTGCCTATGGTCAATATTTACGGATACGCACACTGCGAGAAGATTTCTGCACACATGCCAAAATGTTGTCTAAACGGTTACAAGAAAGAGGCTAGCCAAAAAGACTTCTTGATCAATCGACAAAAAGAGCCCTAAATACCAACAGGGAACTACTCTTGCAGCCTAAACAAGCCTCAACAGAGCCGGGGCCCCGACCGTCTCATCTGTGTAGTCATGCATGGTGAACACACAGCCAAGATTAAGAGAATCATTCAGAAGTATTGGCACATTGCCAAACGTATTCTACCAGAGGACCTACCCCCACGATTCGCATACAAAAGGGCCAAAAACCTAAAAGATCGTTTGGTGCACTCCCTTTTTCAAGCAGAATCTACACAAGTGGGACAGAGAACATTACGGCCAATACAAGGGCACCACCCCTGTGGTAATTGTGTGGCATGCCAATTCACGAGCAAAATGAAAACCTTCAAAATTGGCAATAAGGAATGGGTCTTAAAAGACTTCACAAACTGCAAGAGCTCCCAAGTCATTTACTGCATAGAATGCCCATGCGGTTTGAGGTATGTAGGTCAGACAATGAGATCAGTACACCTAAGGATCTCGGAACACAGATCTAAAATTCGTTGCAAAACCTTGTCAGCACCTCTGGTGTCACACCTCGTGGAAGCTAGACACTCACTTAATGATATCAAATGGTGGGTACTAGAGAAAATAAAGGGTGGAGCTGATTTAACACACAGTCTATTACACAAAGAATCCAGGTGGATTCACCGATTAGACTCTTACCATCAGGGATTAAATGACATTTTTCAGCCAGTAGTGCACTAAAAAGTCCTCCTCTCTAACAGGGTACGGATTTTACAGTCTAGTATACGTACTCCAGCCTCTACGAACTGAGAGGTGGCTTGTAGACACAGGCACGATATATACCCACACGAGAATGGCATGCAACACATTGACAAGGGAGTGCACACTCCAGATGCACGGCTCACAGGCAGCATCTGTTTTGAGACCCCCTGCACGCGTTAGCACATACAACCCTGCCCTTCTGTCTTTCTTTCCTTTTTCACCCCGTTCTTCACTACAGATTGGCACTAGCCAGCGGCAATCAATTTAGTTGCACAAATATGCAAACTGAACTGAGAGGTGGCCTGTAGACACAGGCACGATATATACCCACACGAGACTGGCAGGTAACACATTGACAAGGGAGTGCACACTCCAGATGCCCGGCTCATAGGTAGCATCTGTTTTGAGACCCCCTGCACACGTTAGCACATCAAGACCCTGCCCTTCTGTCTTTCTTTCCTTTTTCACCCTGTTGCTCACTACAGATTGGCACTAGCCAGCGGCAACCAATTGTGTTGTACACATATGCCCACTGCGTGCAATAGGGCCTTTCACAACCCATATGACAAGTGTACACATTTCTGTATGGACGGCACACAGACGGCACCCCCTTTTTAAACCGCATAGTCTTTTCAATTTAAATAAGTGTCAGAACACTACACCATTTACTTATTTTTTGACTTACGGATGTATACATTCCATTTGGCTGGGAACAGACATGTCCTCTATTACAAAAAATACAGTGTCCCATTACTTACGTGAAAACCCATAGCTACACACTGCTACTGACCCCATAAGCCACTCACTCGAAGTTAATGGACAAACGGGAGCAGCCTCGTCGCCATGACAACAATAAACAATAGGGCGCATAGACTTTCCCGTTACGAGACTTCCAGGGTCATGTGCTCCAATCAGGTTGCAGCACCCGAGATGGCAACTCCATAGTAACGAGTCACTCGACTCGGAGAAGACGCCGTAATAATCAAACACAGACACACACACGAGTGCATCTGCATCCTGGCGGCACCCTGAAGGGCTAAATAAGGTAAGCAGAATCACACAGCCCCTTACTAACGGGACACACAATGAGTCATCTGCCGCGAAGAACATTTGTGTCTACACACGGCAAACTTTTAAAGTAACATTCTGCATTTTTTAGATAAAATGTGCGCGGCTTGACACACGCACAAAATGCACTTTTAGCAACTTGATAATAATGAGGGTCGTATATTTTACAGGCCCGCAGACCGCAGGGGACCATACCGGAACTACCACGGCACTCCGGGGGCAACGCGACTAGACAGCTTTTCACGTGCAGGTACAGCTTTGACCTGCCTTCTTGCTTATTTCATGTATGCCCTATACCAGCAGCTGCAGTTAATACATAGTGGAACATGGGTTTTCTTGTAGAGCTGCAGAAGTTCGCCATTGGACCATTTCTAAGTAGGAGACAATATTCTGCACTGCCTGGGACGCTTTTCCAGCTACCTCCCCAGGCCTCTCCACGATTATAGAAGCCGGGACCCACTGCCAGGTAACTCACCAGGGCCCCACAATTTCCAAAATGGCGCCACCACATTTCATAACTCCCGTGACCAAACCCCTTCGTTATCTCTAACCCGAGCCCTTTCTGTCTCTTTTGTCTCACCACTATAGGGACAGGAGTCACAAGAATTAGGACAAGGGACTCTGGATCACCCATTTGAGAACTTTGGGAACATAAAGGTGTAATGGCAGCCGCACACTGGGTTGAGGGACGGCCTAGGACGCCAGACCAGACACGACCCAAGACTTGGGATCAAGCTATCGGCAGGTAAAAGCCACTACCAATACATCAGAGGTGTTTATTCTCACTGCATTGAGTCAGACATATACTGACTAACATTGAGAGAGGGAATCTTAAAACCTTCCTTTTTTTCTTTTCTCTTTCATATCCATACAGGGTCTTCAAATAAGACACCCTGATGAAGGCGGATGGACAATAAAGTAGATTGACCGCCGAAACGGAGAAAGTTTGGTTGAAAACCAAGCCCAACGCAGGCAAAGAATTCTTTTACCAGATAAGACCCAGATACATGGCTAAATCACAGCCCCAGAACAATTCTTAGAACCCTCACTAACCCCTGCCTCGTCTTCCAAAACAGAATAATTACAAGGAAACGAAATAGGGAGCTCTTTTCAAGATATCTATTACAGGGGGTCAAATCAGGGAACTGAATTCAAGTTTTTCCCTTTCAAAACTCAATCTGAATGTCACATTTTGAAATTTTAATTTTGTTTGGCATATTGTGGAATGTTTTTTGTGATGAATCATGAAGATAAATGTTTTTTCTTTTGATTATGATATGTTCACTATGGAATACATCACGGACATCTATGTTGAGCACTGAGTATTTTTGTATTAATGTTCTCTATTTTTATTTACATGAATTAAAAAGCACATGTTATTTAAAATGTTTTCTCTCTCCAACCAGCTCAATTATTCTAAGACGTTTATAAACAATTCTACTAGATAAAGTCACCTGTAAAAGCAATAATTGAGCGATCACCCCGAATTTGCTTTTTCCGCTGAGACAATAGGGTGGGATATATCTTTATGTATATACCAATTGTCAGTGAAGCTTGCATCACAAATCAGAGAAGTAAATTAGTTAGAAATCTGAAATTTAAAAGGAGTCAAAATTGAAAAAGGTGATTTTATCGAAATCTCGGATAGGTTGGATGAAGAGAAGTGATCTCCTCATCCAATGTTCCTTGTTCCAGTGCTGAATCATGTGAGGTATCCAATCCTGGACAGACCCTGCTGGCAAACCTATACCGTTTAATCAACAATAGGGTGGGGTTCACTTACACCATGCCCTTTCTCAGGTAGGGATGCAAAGGGAGACCACACCCACCACACTTAGCGTCTGTCTTCTGACAGAAGTCTGGTGAGAACAGAACCCTCTTCTCGGTAGTTGGTGCAGAGCATGCGTAGGTGGGAGGAAGGGTAGGGTGGCCGGCAGAAAATATGCACCTCATTTTGAAGCAGTAGACCTCTATGGAGCAAGGGCAGCTCTTCCCTTAGCCCAATATGATGCTTAATTTGTAATTACCATCAGGAGTCTTCCTCATAGTGTTTCTGGCACAAGCATCTCAAACACCGGGAAGAATCACAACTGGGGTACGTCGGGGTACACTCCGGACAGCAAATATACATTTTTTTTTAGAAAAAAACAATGTTAGGAGGTGTTTTGGGCATGGTTGGGGATCTGCCTGCTTTACTTATACTGTTTGTTACACCAGTTGCTCTTTCATTGAATCCTGGTGTTGCCATTGATATGCCTTCTTGTGAACGGTCTCCATCTGTGGACCACCATAGAAAAGACAAACACAACATGTGGCATTCGGAACCAGTAGGTCCAGTTATGCCTCCTGTCCTCCCTTAGGCCCAGGTTCAGGCTTTGAGTGATGCCTTAGACAATATTTCTTCACCCGAGCTCCTTGCCCGATGTGTTAGACTTGCTGAAGATGTTCAGTCCTTCCTCCCACTAGAGACCCTGTAAAGACGAAACTTTAGAATAAGGCAGCAAGTAGATTAGAAGGAAAGGCATATCTAAAATCACAGGTATGTGTGCTATAATCAGGATATTGGACATACTGAAGATCCTTCAACTTATGATGGTGTTGTCTCCGTGTGACACAACGCTATCTACGAAGGTGCCAATCTTTGGAGTGAGGGCTTGGAGCTTCAAAGGGGCTTCTACAACACAATGAGGAGGTCATACCAGGGAGACAATTACTGGAGTCCATTTGATCTGTGTCAGACATGATATTGTAGGAGGACACCGTAGGTGGAGATGATCTTCACACTGGAATAGGGGCCAGCTGTCTCGGATATGCTAGGCTCACCTTTCTTCCTGAGACCCCTCCTAACTTCGTGCAGTCAAGGCACTCTGGAAGCTGACATCAAAAACTCCTTCATGCAGCAGCAAGGATTTGCCCCTTTAGAGAAGTCTTGGAATTTACCAATTTGCTATGTCAAAGCGACTAAATAATTGAATTTTGTTTTTAAACCTATCTTGAAACATTATCTCACAATACCATCTTGAAGAATCAACCTGCAACCCTCTTCAAGAAATGTTCACTAGAGCCCTGTCAGGGCAAAGCAGACCCTATCCCTAACCACTTCAGGGGAACATGAGAAGTGGCCTGCAGAAGGAAAGCCTGATTGCAGCTGCACATTGGCTCCGAGGACTGTTCCTGCTGAAGTGGAAACTCTCCAAGTGCCAATGGCATGGCAAGCTTTCGGACTGGGAAGGACAGAAGACAGACTCACCTTTCCTCAGGTGCCAGCTGAAGGGTCCGACAGCACGCCAAGGAACAAATAAAGATGCCTTTGACTCTACAATTTCAAACTTCTACGAATACTCTGAACACCTTTGAGCCGCTGCAAAAACCCAACAGAGCTGCCTTTAATACTCTCCCAGCATCAATCTTCTTTGAGGGCCTTCAAGCCACGCTGACCATACCATCGCTGCCTGGTCCAAGCTTCTTTCAGCCAAAAGCTGTTTGTGCTTGACGAATTTCACAGGTTTGTTGGATCCAGTCGAGCCAGCACACCAGTGTAGCTGAATCGCTGCTTTCCTAATAACAAGACTGTCGAAATTTCGAGTCGACATCACTTGCCTGCCCCAAGCTTTTTCAAGCTACAAACTGCAACACAGTGTAGCTTCCTGACATGCCAGCTTGCCAACTTGCCAACTTGAAGATGACTCGATGCACTGGTAAGCACCCAGAAACCCAAATTGACGCTCTGAAGACCCAGAAAGATGACAAGGAGGTATATTATATCTGCGTTTCAGTCCTCCCTGCCTTGTTCTGTGCATCCTGGTGATACTTCCCATATTATACCTTAAAGACATATAATCAGTGCTTAAAGTGGGCCCCGGCAGTCTCCAAAAAGTGGGACAGAGCCGGGGCCCTGCCGGGGCCCCCGTCCTACCGCAACATTGGCGGGAATCGCGGGATGCATTATCCCGTCGCGGCTGCAGCCGCGACGGGAGATGCGCCTGCACTGAAGTGAGGCATGCTGACAGACGTGGCAGCCAGCCACAGCGACGCTGTGACTGGCTACCACTTCCGTCAGTCATAGTAACTGCGTCTGGTGACCCCTCGCGCGAGAGTTTACCAGAGGGAGTTACTGTCCCTTTCCCCAGGTCGCCTTTAACCCTGGGGATTCCTCGACATTTTTCGAGGTTTATGAAAGATGGCTTTGAAAGTACACATTTCAAGCCATCTTTTATAAAGCTTTGCCGACAGACAATTTTGTCTGTAATCAAAGCTTTATAAAAGATGGCTTGAATTGTGTACTTTCAAAGCCATCTTTTATAAACCCGAAATGTTTAAAAAAGATGGGCTGAAAACTAGTCAAACCGTAGGGTATGCACACAAATATATATAAATGTTATATATTTGTGTGTGTACCTTACTATGGTTTGTGTACTTTGCAAGCCTTCTTTTATAAACGTAGAAATATGTTACATATTTCTATGTTTAGAAAAGATGGCTTGCATAGTACACAAACCATAGTAAGGTACGCACACAAATATATAACATTTATATATATTTGTGTGCATACCCTACAATTTGCGTACTTTTTAGGCCACGTCCCTCCCACAAGCCACTCCCCCAAATGAGGGCCCCCCCCTCGATTTCTTACCGCACGTATAGTATCTGCATATAATTCAACTTGTTGGACTTTTCTGCAGCACTATTTACCTACTGCCTCCTGTAATTCAATACCAGAATACATTTTCTTCCAAAGTCTGCATTGTCTGCGTATGTCAATACAGGGGTAGGTTGTTATTGTTTTTAATAGTTTCTCTGTCCTTTAAGTTTAATTAAAGCCACATTTTATCAAACCTTTTTTGTAAATTTCTTTTATTTTGGTACTTACCATACTATTGTTGCTTTGGGTACTTCCATGTTAGCTCACACCCTTTTGAAGAGTATAGCCTGCCCTTTGTCCGTGTAACCTTAAAGAGGCAAAGGAGATAGACTTTTCATGTTGTGCCTGTTTCACCTTTATGACTGAGATCACTGCTGTTCTAGTAGTGGTGTGGGGCTGAGTAGAAGTTTAGAAACCACTACTCATCCCTGTACTTCTCCGGGGCAGTGATCATTTTGTCACATATCGGTCAAACGATTCTTCCTGAGATAAAGTACATCATGATCCCAGGAATAAAATGATTTGAAGCTTGTCTAACACTTGCTTACGCAGTTACTCAGTTGTTCTTCCTTGCCTCTACACAAAGGTTGTTGCATGTTTTTCAGAGATGTGAGTGAGATGATGGCAATGGAATGATCGGAGTAGCTCTGATCGGGCATTTTCTTGCAACACTCTGTGAGCGTTGACTCTGGTGGGTATACTAACGGTGCCTGCCAGGTGATGCCTGCCGCCAGTTATGGCTGTGGTTTCCCAAAGCTGATGCTGCTCAGAAAGCTCTGAAATTACACCTTCCTTTTCTTGTGGATAGAATATTCAGCCTCAAACCTTGGGAGTTGTTGAGTCGGGGCACGGAAGGCAACCCCCTTGGTTCCAGTTAAGCCTTTTCAGTCAGCTGCAGCTTCAAGGGGTATCACACCAAGTGCCAGAAATCAGCCAGAGCTAATGTGTCCTTCAGGAGCAGAGGCCATGATAAAGGTGGAGGAGTCGTTCAGGTTTACGCCTTCTGGCTATACCCAAACTCCTGAAGTCTTCCTATCACTGGATCCCATTTCTGTGGTGCAGCCAGAAGGTGGGGGAAATACTTTCGGATTTCCAATCTGTGTGGACATCTTCAGTCTCAAATGGTTGTTGGACATTGTAGGTCACCGTTACAGAATCAGGTGTAATCAGCAACAAGTGGCCTCAAGGATGTATGTCACCCCATTGAACACGAATCTCGTAAGAGAGACAATCTTCTCAATGCGATTGCAGAAATAGAGGAAAAGAGGATGTGATTCCAGTCCTCCTTCTGCAACTCAACACATGTTTTTAATCACTCCTGCTCCTTGTGAGGAAGCCTTAGGGTGCATTCAGGCCTCATATAGACATCAAAGAGTTAACAAGTATCTTGTCAACACCTTGTTCAGGATGCAGTCAGTTGATTCAATCTCTGCCCTCCTTTAGATAGATGGTATGGTATAGTATCTGTAGACCAAAAAGACGCCTACTTCCAAATCCCCATTTCCAACCATTAGAATTTCCTAATGGTCAGAGTGGGAATATCTCACTTCCAGTTGCAACCATTGCCTTTTGGGTTACGGACCGCCCTAAGGGTGTTCCCCAATTCCTTAGCTCCTTTGGTGTCTCTTCTTCACATGTGAGGGATCAAGGTCCATCCCTCTATCGATTACAGGCTCACCCATGCACAGTTGGAGAGATTACAAGAGGATGTGAAAGAGGTGTGTTCCTCTTCAAATAACATGGATGGAAAATCAATTCTGCAAAGGTACATCTTCCGTCTAGTCTGTCTATACAGTTTATCAGAGACTGCTTCAATACAGTCCAGAACAAAGTGCTCCTTCCTCTTCGTCGTGCCACAAAAACGGCGAGTGCATCGCAATACTCTTCTCTCTCTCTGGGGATCCTAGTTGCTTGACAATGGCTTAAGGTCCAGTGAGAGATGGCAGCAGGATTGTCCATGGCCCTTTGGTGCCATCTCTATCTGAGGCCTCTTATGCTTCCTCGGCTCTGTCTTTGGGAACCTCAAAAAGATCTGTGAAACTCCAAATCCAATGTTTAAGAAGAGCTCATCCGACCTCCAGTTATTGGCCCAGGTCAAAAAAGTTGTCAGGGATCTGGATATCCAGCCTCTGTCACCAATAGGAATACCTACGGATGCCAGCCAAATGGTTGTCAGAGCAGCTCTGGGTCCATGTTTATTCAGGGGCACTTATCCAAAGTGGAAAGTGGTCAGTCCTCAAACTGGAGGGAAGTGTCATCAATCTCTCAGGCATTTCCAACGATCAGTGGAAGGGTTTCCTGTGGATGAAAGGTCGGACAGTGCAGTATCAGAGTGAAATAATACATCTGAAAGTGTATGTTATAATATTTAGGGAAGGATTGCATTTGAGCATTAGATGTTCACCTAATAGGAGTTATTTCTATTTTTCTTTAGTTAGTAAGTGCTTCCATGTTAGGTGAGCAATTGTTGCAATAACTCCACTCCGCAGAAATAAATCATCTCTCTATTCTGTCAAATTCTTCAGTGGACCAGCTCAGAAAAGAGCAGGAAAAAGTGGAAGGAGCTTCTTAATGGTTTGGTGCCTTGAGGACCATTCAGGGGATAAAAGGCTATCACTGTTTCTTCAAATCCATACTAGGAACTGCCTGAGAGGAGAACAGTGATGCAGACTCACTGGCTTAACATTGCAGTTTTGAAGTTCAGATGTATTGAAACCTCACAGAAATCCAGCTTCAAGGTTGGCACCTGTGTTTTATACATGTGTAAGTGCTTCCTTTTTGAGGTTGAAGTTCTGTGAAATAAACAACTCTGGGAGTACATGTTATACTATTAAAGGATGGGTTGCATTTGAGCATCAGGTATGCACCTAACAGGAGTTCTTTCTATTCTTCTTTGTTTAGTAATTGCCTTTGTCTATTTCTAGTTCTATTGTCTTTCTTTAGTAAGTGCTTCCATGTTAGGTGAGCAATTGCTCAGAAAGGAGCAGGGAAAATGTGGGAGGAGCTACTTAATGTTTTGATGACTTGAGGGACATTCAAGGGATGTAAAGGCAGGCACTTCTTCCACAATGCCAATACCAGGAACAGCCTCAGATGAGAACCTCCCTTCTCCCTTCTTCCTCTCTCTTCCCACCCTCCTTTACTTTTTTCTATGCACTTACTCTATCCGAATTGTCCCTGGACCTAGTATGATAGCAACAAATATTTGTCTCCTCCCCCCTCCCTTTACTTGTTCCCCCACCACCTCCAGCACTATCTGAAATGTCGTGAGGCCTAGTACGATAGTTCCTCTCCCTCCTTTCTCCTCCCCACTCCCTCACCTCTTGTTAATCTCCAGCTCTACCAGAAATGTTGTCAGGCCTAGTACGGTAGTCGCCTGTCTGTTTCCCATTTCCTTCCTATCTGTGTTTTAGCTGTTGCACTATCTGAAATGTCGCTAGGTGTAGTTTCCCTTGTTCCCTCCCTTGCCGTGGAATCCACTGAAACACATTGTGTATAGGCGCTATATAAATAAACTTTCATATCACATCATATCAATCACCAAGGGACACTCAATTCAGACCCCTGTGGGAACTAGGCAGGCAGATTTGTCTATGGCCAGAGAGCCATCTGTATTCCCTCCCACCGTCTCACGTCACGGGGAAGGAGAACTGCAGAGTCGATTCCTTAAGTGAAAGTTACCATCATTCAAGGAATTCAAACTGTTCCTGTTCTACCAGTTGTGTTCCCAGTAGATCTCCCCATGGTTTGATTTCATGGCATGTGCAGCACAACACCAAGTCCACAAATATTTCTCTTGGAACCGAGATCCATTGGCTTGGGATGTGGACTCTATATCCCTGTTTTGGCCACCTTATTGCCTTTACTTGTTTTCCCCCAACTCCATGAATTTCCAGATTTTTGTAAAAAAAACAAAACACAGGGAGAAAGTCTTGATCATAGTGATGTTCCCTTTTGGGAACAGAAACCCTGATTTCCTTTCCTATGGAGATTAGCTTGAAAAATAAAATGCATATCCTTCCCATGGGTGTGCCTCCTCTTAAGTGGCCGGTTCTGCAGTTCGCTACTCACCAATGTCTCAGGTTCTCCCCCTAGATACTGAAAGGCAAGAGTTGATCGCTAAAGTCATGTCTCAGAGTGTAGCTCTGGCTAGTGTAAGGGAGGAAGGGTCATTTTCCAACCCCCGTACATTCAGCACAAACAAACCTAATGCTCATGCAGTAGTGGGGAGACGTCCTCCATTGCCCTTCCCTGACAACAGCGGAAGAGGGGCTATTGCAAGACACATTCGGACTCCACTTTGTGCACCTTCCGGCTCCATTTTTGGACTAGGCCTTATCATGCAAACTAAAAAGCCTTCTTTCTGCTTTGCAGCGCCGCGCACAGCAAACACTGACAGTCCCCACCTCATCTTCCTGTGTCTGTGCCGCTCAAGTTCTTTTCGCACAGATGCTCTAAAGCGAATTGTTACACGTAAAAAGTGTATTCTTTTCCTTCCTCTGAGATCACTGCCCTGTGTGTGACCAGGGTGAATCTCGACTTGTGGCCCATCCGTCTCCACAAACCTGCTCCTGCTCCTCTCACCCCTACCTTTGGAAGTTATTGCTTGCACAACCATTTGCCCCTCCATTCACCCTTTGATGTAGCAGATGTGTGTCCTTCCCCACTGACCACCCTAGAGTGGCCCCAATATAACTGGTTTCACGTCATCATATATTCCGATCAAATCCAGCACCTATCAATCCATTCCCTCAAGCTCTGGGGGCGCCATTACAAACAAATCCGAGATCAAGCCCCCTGATAAGGCACCTAGAGGGCAAGACCCTCGTACCCTTTACTTCTACAAAGGCCTGAGGCGGGAATGTGTAAATAAGTGTCTATAATTTATAGGTATCCCCACATTCTAGTACATGGTTTATGTTTTGCATTATTTACTGCATGTCAGGAGATGATGGGCCTCATTAGAAATCGCCCGGTATGGAAACAACGGTGGCGGTAAACCCGCCGCCAATGTTGTTTCCATGCCGGGCGATCACAACTCCTGCAGGCGGGAGGTGATGTTCCCGCCAGGTCTGACCTGGAGGGTTTAACACCGCCCGCCTGCAGGCAGATGAGGAAACACCGGCAGCATTACGAGATGCTGCCGGTGTTTCCATGATCCCCATTCCCATCGAGTCCCATAGGACTCGATGGAAATGGGGATTAACACCATTCCGCCTCCGTGATTCCTGGAAAACCGGGATTGTAATGCCCCGGTAATTCCGGGAATCACGGAGGCGGAATGGTAATACGAGTCTGGCGGTAACCAGGCGGTTTTACCGCCGCGGTTACCGCCGGACTCGTAATGAGGCCCATTTTGTAGCTTAGTTAAGACAGAACATTCCCCTCTCATGGACCCGGCCTGACCTTCACCTGGCAAGGATGAGCCCAGCTGGCCTATGTGACTCCTACCGGACCTCCAAGCTGCCAGCCAATCGCATGGAGCCAGTCCATACACAACTATAATGTATCCAGGTCTTTCAACAATCCGAATATAACTTGATGTACCTATAGGAAATGTTTCTAAAGTTTACAATTTACTGTTTTTGTACTGTCTGGCAGAGCGCTCTCGAGGCAGCAGAGTCCTCTGCATGCACTATTTTGTATACATCTTTGTTTTACTCACAACCTTTCTCTTGGTCTCATTCCCTACTGGGGTGTGTCTTTTTATTATGAGTTTTTAATTGTCTTTTTGGGGAATGACCACCTTCACTAGCCAGCAATCTGTAAGACCAGTTACACTCAAAGTAGGCACAGGAAGTCAAATTGGATTTGGAGTCCAAATCATGTTTATGTTTATGTTTATTGAATTTATTTAATCTAAAGCGTTTCACATTATAACAACAGGTACAAATGTGAGTGAAGCATATTTACAAACATGAAACAAGTCATTAGAACTATATGTAGAACCATTTACTGGGAGGAAGGGGAAAGTGGGGGAGGGGAGAGGGGGTAGATGATGGGGATACAATGTCATTTTTGAGGTCAGGGGAGTGGGAGGAAGGGGGAGGGGGAGGGGAACGGAAGGGGGGAGTGATCTGGTGTACTCAATGCCCCTAAGTGGTTTCAGTGACCAATTTAAGGTCATTAGGGAAGGAGGACGGAGGGGGGAAGGAGGGGGCAAGGGCTAGAAGGGGAGAGGGGTAGGGATGGGGAGTCAGGGGGGAGTGAAGAAGAAGGGTTTTCAGGGAGTGGCGGAAGGATGGGTAGGTAGGGGTGGAGCGGATGGAGAGCGGTAGAGAGTTCCAGTGTAGAGGGGCCAAGAGTTGGAAGGAGCGGAAGCGTGAGGAGGCACATGGGGCTTGGGGTACAGTGAGGAGGTAGAGGTCTGTTGAGCGGGAGGGGGAGTAAAATGAGAGGAGGGAAGAAAGGTAGGGGGGAGCCAGATCATGGAGAGTTTTGTAGACAAGACAGAGGAATTGGAATTTCAGTTGTTAGAGGAAGGGAAGCCAGTCAAGTTGAGATAGAGAGGAAGAAATAGAGTCTCGAGGGTAGAGCGGACATAGGGTACGAATAGAGGAGTGGTAGATGGGTTTTAGGGGAGTTAGGTGAGAGACAGGGAGTCCAAAGAGGAGAGAGGAGCAGTAGAAGAGGCGGGAGAAAATAAGGGATGAGATTAGGAGTTTGGAAGCATGGAATGTGAGAGAGGAGTGGATCTTGCGGATGTTGAAAAGGTGGTGCCGACAGGCTCGAGAGGCTAGAGAGCAGTGGTTGGAGAAGGAGAGAGAGGAGTCGAGATGGAGGCCTAGATTGCGGGCATGGGTTAGATATGGGGAGGTTGGAAGGTGGGGAGTGGATGAAGGGAGTGGGGGAAGAGGAGAGAGTGTTAGGGGGAAGAAAGGCACCTCAGTCTTGTCAATATTGAGGGAAAGAAAGTGGGATGACATCCAGTTTTTTATGGCCTTGAGGCAGGAAGAAAGAGTGTGGTGGAGGTCAGGTGTGAAGGAAGAGAAGGAAATAAAGAGTTGGGTGTCATCGGCGGAGAAGTGATGGGAGATGCCGAAAGAAGAGATGACAGGGGAGAGAAGGGAGGTATAGAGAGAGAAAAGAAAGGGTCCAAGTACGGATCCCTGAGGGACGCCATAGTTCGCCATAGGACACCAAATCATCTGATCCAGTTCAGAGTATTGACTTTCTAAGAGAAGGTTTTGATCTTGGGTTCCCGGTCTCCTTCTTAAGAGCGCATTTGGCTGCCAATTCTGCTTTTCAAGAACACCACAGTGGGATAGGGTCGATTCAGCTTCATGCCTCTCGCCGTTAAAAAGGTTTTTAGGTTTGGGTTTTTGGTTCCTCATGTACAGGATGAAGGTCCTACCTGGTACCTTTCAACTGTACACAAGCCGATTAAGCAGTCCTCCATCGAGCCTCTGTCAGAAGCCACGCTCCAGCATCTCACCCTTAAGATAGAGATACTTGTGGCTGTGGCATCTGCGAGAAGGTTGGAGAAGGTAGGCTCTCTGGTGTACATACAAGCCTATCTATTTTCAGATTTGGGGCTAACTCTGCATCCTCCCCACAGCTCAGGCCTAAGATTGCTTTGACTTTTCTGCATCTCAAGAATTGATTTTTTCTTCGCTGAGGTGAGGGGCTATCCCTGAGGGAAATTTTTAGGGTCGCCACGTGGGCTTTTCTGTCCGCCTTTATCCTCCACTGCAGACTGAATTGAACCTCAAACCCTGATTGGCCATTTAGCGTGGCCGTGATTAAGTATACTTCTTCTGTTTAATTTCAATTAGATACATTTGTGTGGAGTTGTTTCTGCATATGGTATTTTGTGTTATCAGTACCTGCGCGTGTTACATTCTCATAATTCGATACTCATATCTCCTTCATCACAGTCCTCAACCCATCCTATCAGTTTGCGATGCCAATGGTCAGACGGTATAAGAGGGTGGGATGTCCATTTGTACTGTTCCCTAAGGAGAGGAGGCAGGGGCGGGCGTGGGGATCCTGTCTATTGTTTTTAAAGAGGTATAGGATTGCCAGCAAGGTCTTCCCAGGAGTTGGCGGCTCTCAAGATTCAGAACTGGGATGAGGAGGGCATGGACTCAGAGTAATGCTCTGGGTATTTATAAGGTTGTCACAACACTTATGGTTATCAGTGTCAGAGTGAATTGGGTGGAGACCGAGTAGATACAGGCACATTAGCATTTTGTTGGAGGGTACCGGGTAAAAGGAAGACACACTGCGATTCCGAGGGTCACTGGCGATTCGGGAGACCTGACGTATGATTTCAGCAATGGCCAGGGTCCCTCTGAGCAGTCATCCCTTTCTCCTCAGACAGCAAACATGTCCCATTTTTCTTGAGACGATATATGTGGTTTCTCCCTGCAGCCTGGGCTTCCCATGTCGCCTGATTATAAAGTAAACTGAACGCATTTAACCCCCTCTCTTCCTCGCGCACACCGACACCCACTCACATAAGCAGCTCTGCCCATATAAGGGCGTCGTGTGCACGGATGAGGGCGAATTCGTTTCATTTTGAAGCCGCGCGTGCTGCCAGACTGTGCAGTGCTCGGTGTCGTCATGCTGCTTGGACGGTCTGCATATTTAGGGCCTAATCACACGCGGAACAGCTGCAACACTGGCATCGAAAGCTTTTCTGCAAAGTGCACGATAACAAGTGGAATATTGCAGTAATGGAGTGCAGTGGAATAGTTCACCCCACCATCCGCTACCGCGCCCCCCCTTGTCCCCTCCTCCCCCCCCGGCCCACGCAGCCCATGCACTCAAACAATTACACTCATTCCAGGGCCATTATGTGCGCATTTCTGAAACAATGACAGATCTCACAGGCACACTCTGTGAAGAGACCTCGCGCTCAGGGCGGCAGCAGTGCCACACAGGACGGCATCGCGCACACGGTGCCAGGAGACCCGGCCTAAGGCCTGCCACAGACGTCGTAGGGGCACTTTCCATAAAAGACTGAACTGCTAATGCCTGCTTTTTTTCACACTTGCTGACAGATGTTTTTTGCTGTTGGCTGGAGATGGGCAGCATCGTTCATGTGAAAAGCAGAGCAAGCTGAAACTGGCACAGTGCCCATTCCGCCAAACTGTGCAAAAAAAGTCTGTTTTTCCTGCATATCATTTATTTGTCATTTTTCATTACTGTTAAGCGCATGCTGGGCAGCCATGTGTCTAAGTGCTGCACGGGTAGGGTACATGCTCATGGTTTACTCTACCCACGGGTGCCCCTAGACTAAACATAATTAGGTGGGGGGAGGGGTAACCCTTCAAATGTTGGGAGAGGCGCTAAATTCACAGACTATGGGGGGCGGGCACACTTACTTGTGTGGGAGCATCTAGCTTCTTTACACAGTCTAATCAAACCATTCTGGTGAAGCTTCATGTTACAGGCAGTTAACTCCTTCATGTCTGAAAATCACAGTTAAGGGCTGCTGTGAGAATCAGCTGTCTCCTGCCCCCACTTCCTTTCAACGCCCACTAAAGCCCACTCTTAAGGCCCTGTCTGTGCCTGCCCGGGCCGAGGTGGCCCTGGAAGACCCCTCCACGAACTATGTCTTGGCCGCTGGACTTACTTACTTGAACATCTAGGCTCCCTGCATTACTGAAAGTGAGCGATGGCTGAACTCTTCCACTGCTGCCTCCACCAATCTTTCTGTACCTTGTATGGGCATATTTTCTCTGCCTTCCTTTCCTCTACTAATCTACATCTCCTCTCATTGCATTTACACCTCTTTTTACAAAAATCGAATTTAGGGTGTGTGTACTTTTACAGCTGTAAGGTCAAAACAGCTAGTATGTTGTCTCTTTGTGGTAGTGTTAAGTGGGCACAGAGCAAATTATTATTACACGTTGTGACAGTACTAGTTGAGGATATGTTATTAGTATATGTTAGCAATGTGAAATAAAAGGTATATTTGCAGCTCTGATGTCTTCTTCCAGAAACCAAATGTGTCTTTTCCAGAATTGGTCAAAGAACTAGACACTTCTGTCTGCAAATTGATAAAGCCAGGTGAAACACGAACGTCAATTCATCAAAATGCCAGGAGTAGCAGATGGGACGTCACTCACCCGATGACAGCACATAACCTTTGCCCCTGATAATATCACAGGAAGTATCAGCACACAATGACATTGCAGGAAGTGACATTACAGATGCAAACAAAACGGAGATTGATACAGTAACAAATGGATATGTACGGAGACAAAAAGAGCATTTTGGTTGTGCACAATATTTTCACCGGAGTACTGCCTTGGTATGCCATCGTTAGTGTCATAAAATATCAGGGCTACACACAGCAAATGTATCTTAGTTCAGAGGCCCTTTCCTATGCCTGTACAGTATTGTAAGTCATAAATGGTCTATTAATGTCATCTAACCTCACACAAAAGGTATAATCGTTATATGCTAAATAGTGTGCCACATATTTAGGTGTGACCTCAATGTGCCATAATATGTTGAATATAATCTCTTCTATGCACATTATATGCCAGTTCTAGCATAGCCTCACATACCAGGTACAGGCATGATATGTTGGCGACAGCCTTGCATTTCCAGGTCATGCCAGATGCAGTCTCAATTACCCATGCTTGACATTTCTTGTGGGTTAATGCATCATACCCCTGTCACAGTTTCCATGTGTATGGTACACCCTAGCATGTCGAGGCGCTATCATATGTCAAGTGCAACCTCAAATGCTCATTCAATGCCACCCATGCCTCCTGGGAATGGTATAGTCATCCATGTTCAGGTGCTGCTGTCATATGCTGAGTGCAGACTCACATTCCCCAGTGCCGCCATATAATAGCAGCTACTTCATCTAGTGACTTTAGTAATCACGTGTAAATTATAGCCTCACATGTCCTGGTGTTGCTATCATACGCCAAGTGTATCTTCGCATTCCCCAGGAATGCCAGGCAATGCCAGATAATGGCCCACATACCCGGGATAGTCACTATACATAGGTTGCAGTCTCATATGTCTAGGTGATGTCACTTTATACTAAGTGTCAGAGTAATGGCAGCTAATGCTAGTTATTGGTTCATGCTGCTCACCAAGGCCTCATCTAAAATGACAGCCTAACACGATTTGTGTCACCATCATTGCCTCGCATCTCTTGTCACCAAACCTACTTCAAAAGGCATGTTTGGGCCTTTTACATGCCCCCACTCCTAGCAACTAACACACATTACTTTTTTCTCCTCTTAGAGAATTGTTAAAGACAACATTGAGAGGGGAAAGTACTTGTGAAGCTCCAAGTACAGCAAGCCAACCCTCAATGCTCTCCCCGATAATCTAAAACCAGAACGCCTAGTAGAAAACTATAACAATACCATAAAAAAAGGACTAGACATCATTGCCCCTCTAAAACTGCAAAAAAGCAAACAGCAAGCCCACCTGAACACCTGGTTCACCCCACATCTGAAAGAACTTAGACTGCACAAAAGAAAACTTGAAAGCCAATGGCGCAACTCCCCTACAGAAGAGAACAAATCACAACTCAAACTTTATGCAAACAACTACAAAAAAGAAATTCTACTCACCAAAAAGAAACTATTCAATGAAAGAATCGAAAAATCGAGCTCCAACACCAGAGAACTATTTGCTATACTAAGGGAACTAGAATCCCCTATACCCCCACCAGACAATATAATTAAAGATAAAGTATGGTGCACCAGCGTCCAAAACGCCCTAACTAATAAAATCAAAACTCTCCAA
Organism: Ambystoma mexicanum; assembly: GCF_040938575.1. Classification (NCBI taxonomy): domain Eukaryota; kingdom Metazoa; phylum Chordata; class Amphibia; order Caudata; family Ambystomatidae; genus Ambystoma; species Ambystoma mexicanum. Next base: position 417,568,223 of record NC_090925.1, read on the forward strand.
ACCAAAATCGCTCTGAAAAAAGACTCTCTCACCACCAATGAAGCATCTCCCAGCAACCACGACAAAACAGCCAACCGTCCAGGCCAGAATCTCTTCAGATTTACCAAAATATCTATCCCAGAAACAGAAAAAGTTATAGCCTCACTTAAACCATCTAACTGCAAAGGCGACAACTGCCCTCCCCAGATAATCAAGGATGCTGCTAGGGATCTAGCCCCCTTTATAACCAAGCTGATCAACGCATCCTTCTCCTCCAACACCATACCAAGTAACCTCAAAGAATCTTGGGTCCTGCCTCTCCTCAAGAAGCAAACCCTAGACCCCGCTATTGCCACCAATTACAGGCCCATCACCACGGTGCCATTCCTGTTAAAGATAATAGATAGAGTAGCATACCTGCAGATTCAGCAATATCTTGAAACTCACAAACTACTAGGCACCCACCAATCAGGCTTCAGACCGAAGCACGGCACCGAAACAGCCTTAATCGATCTTAAAACCCAGATCAATGAGATTAACGACAAAGGGAACACTGCCATGTTACTACTCCTCGATCTGTCGGCAGCATTTGACCTGGTAGATCACGCAGTCCTGTGCGAACACCTGGCCTCAGCAGCCCACTTCTCGAAAGAGGCCATAGCCTGGATCCAATCATTCTTGGACAACCGAACTATGAGGGTCTTCTCCACCCTAGCCTCAGCAGACCCCATTAAAATAACCTGTGGGGTGCCCCAAGGCTCCTGCGTCTCTCCCACCCTCTACAACATCTTTACCAAGCCCCTATTTGACAAGTTGGACAGACTGGGTGTCTCATATACCAATTATGCAGATGACACCCAGATCCTCATACCCCTTTCAGGCAACTACGCTTCAGATACGGCCTTGGTAAACAAAATATATCTCATCATTCAGGCATGGATGGCCACACACGGTCTATGTCTAAATGATGAGAAAACCGAAATCCTGCTCCTCGGATCCAATACCAATCTCAAAAAACTCAGTTCCAACTATAAGGCCTTCAACATTGATGGCAACACCATCACAGTGGCCAAAACAGTGAAAACACTAGGCTTTCACCTTGATGCAACCATGTCACTAAAAAAACAAGTTAACTCACTAGCATCCTCCACCGCCTACACATGCAAGCTAATTAGGGCAAGTAGAGCCTTCCTCACCCAAGCTAGCTGCATCATCATAGCCAACGCCCTAATACTATCCAAACTGGACTATTGCAACGCCATGTACCTAGGAGCCAACAAATGCATAACCAACAAACTACAGACACTACAAAACAACGCTCTCAGAACAGCCCTCAACCTACCCTCCAAGGAACACATCTCCAACAAAAGGAGAGAACACAAATGGCTTAAAATCCACGACCGCATCTCCCTCAAAACGGCATCACTCACCTACAAATGTTTAAACAACGCAGCCCCCCCTATCTCGCATCCAGAATAAAGAAAAAAACGTCCACCCGCCCCACCAGATCGATTAATTCCTACTGCCTGCAGGTACCCAATTTCAGACAAAAGAAAACCGGCGGCAGCAGCTTCCCTGTCTTGGCAGCCCAACACTGGAACGCCCTCCCACTCTACATTAGGACAGACCAATCCTACTACAGCTTCAGGCGAAACACCCTCACTTGGCTGCGGGCCAATGATCCTCACGACTAACCCTGCCATCTAATCTGATCATGCCAGTGCTATAACCTGACTACCATGCACAGCCTTAAATATGTAAATATGTAAATGCAACCGAACTGCCCCTATGCACAGCACTAATTATGTAAATTTGTAAGCTTTCGCTCAATTATATGTATATATGCACATCCCACACAATGTAACTGTAAATGTAATGCTCTCTTTCTCATGCCTATCTTATTCTGTAACCAAGTTTTTATGTAATCCTATCTTCCTGACCTCTGTTGCGCCCTGTTACCTCTGGGTTTTGCGCGCTATACTAAATAAATAAACAAACAAACAAACAAACAAACATATACCTCGGCTCCTTCGAAGACTTCAGTAAAGTACTCTGCGGGTTGCCCTTTGCATTCACTTTTCTGGAGTTGCACTGAATTACTTTCACAGTGAGCTGAAGGTAGTGTGACAAGGCAGTGTGCAGTTGCCATACACGATTACAGACGGGCTCCAAAAGGGGGAATCTTTAGCAATCGCATGCATGGCAAAACCCTCCCATTTCACCTCGGAGATGCTCCTTCCTGTTTTCCGTATGCATTTTGGGGCTTGTGGTTTTGCTTTTCTCGTTTTAGATCCAGGACTACAAGTTCCAAAATGCAGTGGAAACAAATCAGAACTGGATAACGTTTCATGAACGCCATAGGGTGCGGTGGTATGTAAGCAGTAGAACATATCAAGAGATGCAACACACATACATGCACTCAATCAGATCTCTGTGCATCTTCCAGTCAGGAAATCATCTCCCCAATACGAATTATTCATGTTTAAAATCACAGCTGCGAATCTTTAAAAGGTGACATCTGAAGAGCATTTCAAAATCGTTTTCAATACCGAATTAAAACAAATCCTGTCATTGCATAAATGGGGTGGGGAAGTGACACCAAGATGATGGACACCAACTACCAGTAAGCCTTTAAAGTGTGCTTCCTTCAGTGCTTGACATTCTGCATTCCAACAAAGTGTGCGACAAACACATGACCTGTAATTGGTTGTTTATAACTTGCGTAATAAGTGCAGACCCGGGGATCGAACCTGTGTTGTTTCGCCGTCGTTTTGCTTTGAAGGTGAGCGCGTTGCCCCTGAGCTATACTTCCGGGACCAACGAAGAAAAACAAAAACTGCCAGACGAAGGAAATACATCCATATTTTTCACACCTGCGACCTGTCACTCTGTACTACAGCTGCAGAATTATGGGTTGCAGTCTTGCTGCATTTTCAGAACAGACACACTGTGTCTCTTCTGGTCTACCTGAGATGTTGCGGGCTCTGGAAGATCTGTTTCTTTTCGCCGCTACATGGCACAGCTCTTGTGACCCCTGTGTGATCCAGGGGTCGCAAGGACTGAAGCAGGGGTACCAAAAAGGCAACCATGGGTAGCAATTGCTGCCCCTGTCGACCCTCAGATGATGGCCATTTGTAACCTCAATATAGTCGTCTCTGCATTTGTTTGCGACCCCTATATGCCATCAATGGAAAATGCCAACATCCGCTATGATGGAATTGATGTCTTCCGAGCAGATGCAGTGTATTTCACTACTCATGGCAATGAGCATTTCCTTGTGATCAAGAAAACAAATAGACAATGCCGCTTCTGCAAGGAAGATGCTCAGAGTGAAACATTATACCATATCATTATGGATTGTATTGCCCTGAAAGACTACAGACAACAATGTGCCTCAATACTAACAAAGACAAGCTTGGCACTATATCCCGACGAAAGATGGTCACGCCTTATGATGGGAGGTGACAAAAAAATAGATTTTTTTAGAGTTACCCAATTCTGGTTAAAGTTAATGGACTTTTAATTTGGATGAACAAGACAATCAGAACCCTGTATGACGAGTGAATGGGTGTAACTGCCAATTACTCCGGTTTGTGTAACATTGGAAAAGAAGACTGATGTCAAATAATGAAAAAGGGTTTTTTTTTAAATAAAACGATCTCATTAAAAGAAAATGATATATATAATATTGTGCAAAGCAAACGGAGTGAAAAAGAACTGTCCCTTTTTAAAGGGTACGCTACATAGGCGAGAGTTTTTGTATTGCTGATTTATATAGAGAGAGGGAGAGCGAGAGAGAAAGTGTGTTGCTCCAAAAGAAAGTAAGTTCATACCTTAACCTTAATTAAGATAACAGAGTGATTTATTTGCTTATGTCACCAATTCCCCACTTACATGTGCCTCCTGGGGTTCCCTTTGTCTTTAGCTGTGCCTATCTGTGTACCTGATGTGTAGTTTTGCTCAGGCAGGCGGGCATTAGAGGTTGTACCCCTCCCACACATTGAAGTCTTCAAGGTCTGAACAGTACACTGTGTTAGCTGGGGCAGGAGTCAGTGGAACGGAAGACAGACACAGTTTACCCCGTTAGCGGGCTCTCAGGAAGGCAGGAGGGGGTGAGATAGTGTCAGTCATGGTGGGTCCAGGCCAGTTGAAACGCTATATGTCATGCCGGCCACTTTGCAATATCAGTGGTGGCACGCTCATCGACACGTCAGGTTCGGGCCTCTAGAAGGCGGAAGAGAGGAAGCACAACCAGTCATGTGTGGCATGTTAGGCTGTGTCAAATACCATAACGGGACTGTGTTACATCACATATGAAAGGGTGGGGTTTGACTTGAGACAAGGGGCCTCATAGGTCTGTGGGAAGATTTTAGACTGGGGCATTTTGAGGGCAAATGGGGCTTAGTTGGAGGGCATGTGGCCACAGATCATTGCCTTAAATAGGCTGGTGAGGCTGGTGCCGTGTCAGTTGGTTGCCTGTGAACAGCTTTGTATAAAAGTATTGAAAGTCTCCACTTTGAATGTTATAATCCCTGCATCCCTGTGGATGGAAACAGTGAGAGGCTGTTAGTTGGGATAGTGAAACCGCAATGTCTGTTCAAGACCCCTGTCAGTGTATTGAAAATGAACCTTACCAAGGTAGGAGTTGCCCCCCCAAAAAATCCTTCAAACTGGGGGAAGGAATTAAATGACACCAACAAAACCGAGAGGTTGAAGGGTCTATATAATAAATAAACTGTATGGTGTAATGAATGTCAGATGCCATAAAGAGAGATATCCATTAATTAAGTAATCACATGTGGCAGCAACAGGGGAGGGATAATAGGAACAGTACACTTATTGATTCATGTTACAAACACATTGCACAATGAATAAATATAAAAATCACAGCATAAGCGGTGTAACAATAAATATAAGACAAACATGAAACACAGGTACAAATTCTCTGATGCTATGGGTCTATGGACAGAACTAGGTGATCATTAATTTGCCCAACGAGGACTAACAATATGGGTTTATAATTACCTTCATGCTCTTATGGGATTGTTCATGTATTTCATTACCCATATGAACTGAAGCACTTTGATGCACTTATGCACTTTTTTGCTAGGAGAATGTTTATCTTAAAGACGGCTGCCCTTTTCGAGAGCACTTGGTTCCTTCTTTAATCTTGGCCTCGACAGCCCAGCAACTCCTTCTTGCAAAGGGTGTCCCTCCTTCAGGGGTCCCGTCGAGTAAAGCCAACAAACTCTGACACTTTGCCTGCCAAGGCACCGAAGGTACTGTGATGAGGAAGAGCGTCTTTCAGCCTCATGAGTCGTCCAAGGGTCCCAGAGTCCCCGAGTCATCTTGGATCCTGTTATCCCGTGGCATCTCTGGTACATTGGGGGGGGGGTTGAACCTGAAAAAAGAAAGCAGAGCATTATTGAACATTTTTGGACTGGGCTGTAAAAGACAAGATAAGGTACTCCCTAACTTTTACATTACAGGTAGCCTTGGTGAGGGGATCCTCACCCAGTATTTTAGACTTTAGACTGGGGCATTTTCAGTTTCGCTTAAGTAAACTGCATATGTTCTGAAACTAACTTGCCTTTTCCCCTTAATCTATGAAAGTACACCTTACTTAAAAATTCACATTCCTATTTAAAGCTATCCTTAGTTGGTGCATTATTACTGAATTTAAGTCTAGTGTGGTATCACATAGAGTGTATATATTGTTGACATTTTTAAACAGTGTTGCCAAAGTACAAAATGTGTTATTTATCTGTATGTGGTTAGTAACAACCTTATTTATTGTAATGAAGCAGTGTTATCACCTAACATAGTGCGTGGACATTCTTATGTGGGGGCTTGGGGAAACACTGAACTTAAGAACCAGTCTGCATCACCTCCTGAGAGCTTAAGCCTGCCTGCTCGTCCAACGTTACCAAATTGAGAGCCTTGGCCAGGGATGCTCTGTGCATCTGTACTTCTGCCCCTCTATATGGTTGTTAAGTCCCTGAGAAACACAGGGTTAAATCCAAGCTAATCTCGTGCAATTTTAAGATTACTTATACCACACGCAATATTCATTGAAAAATTCATTTTATTGTTGGAGCATTTTATGCCCAGAGTAAAAAAGGCTCGCAAGGGCCTATATATGTAAAAACCAAAAACTGTGCTAATCACTTACACTCTAACTGGTGTCTTCACACCAAACCTTTCATAATGACAAAATACATAGAGAAAGGAAAAAATGGGAAAAACCAATATGTAATACTGTAAATATAGACGTATATAATCAAACAGAGGGATCAGGCATATTTGATCCTACCAACAATAATGTGTACCTCATAGGTTTAACAGGAGCGGTTGATCATTCGTGTGATCCTATATTTCATTTATTAACCACTCTATTTTGTTTGGCCACGTCGATGTAGGGCAAAAGGGGTTAATTTATACACACCTTAAGGTAGGGGTAGTCGACCTATTATCCTTTGCTTTTGCTCAATAGCCTCCCATTGATAGTGTCGTCCCCCCGAGAACAAAAAACAGGGAGTACCCATTTTTGAAATACCTCTATAAGGTTGTGACAGATACACCCCTCCAGTCTTTCCAATCACACTGAAATTTCAAAGAGATGACATAAATTACAAAAATTACACTTGGTAGGACTCATTTTGTTCACCACAGAAGGCTGGAAGCCAGAGTTAGCAATGCCGAGATTCTGGCTTAGAACCTACATGACCTACACATATCTCTGGACCAGGAGCGTTACCTGCAGGGCTATCACCCCTGTAGAATTTGTATTTGCATGTGTATTAATATTTATTAGGAACAGTAATAGGTTATGACAGAAACGTTATACATACGAACAGTCTACGTATCAGAGGAATCACACCAAAGTGGATGCTTTACAAAGTGAGGGGAGTGAGAGGTAGGTGCAAATCCAGGTTTTGAATGGTGAGAGTAGTACATATAATGGAGGCAGAAGTGACGAGCAAGAGCATGCACTGATGGTGTAGGAATCTATGTGCACAAAGAGGAAATCATCCGTTTAGAGTAGAGCTATGCAATAATCAGAGAATGTACATGTTTACAGTCCATGATGGCAAGTATGTGTAGGGAAGTTGAAGTCGAGGGAGGGGCCTGCAATGTTACAGAGGCAACAGGAAGTAGGCGGCAGAGGAAAGGGGAAGAGGAGGAAGGCAGCAGCAAGGATTTGAGGTGAGAAGGGAGCAGAGTTGTTAGAAATGGCGACTCAATGCTGAGAAGGATTTGTTTATGCGTATGTTTAGGAGTAGACATTGAGGTGATGCCCTTGATCCCAAGGGAAAGGAAATTCCAGTGATGGGGTGCTCCGAGCAAGAGGATCGAAGGGTGGTGGGTGCTGGCTGTAGTGGCGGAAAGGGGAACAACTAAACTGAGCTGGGAGCTGGAGCAGGTGGTGCGAAGAGGGGAGTAGAGAGGGATTATAAAAGCAGGATAGGGGAGAGCAAGGTCAGGAAGAGAAACCAGAAGAGGGCCTATGAGTATAAAGGCTCAGGTTGAGTAGGAACATATATTATGCAAGAATGTGTGAGTTGCAAACTTTAAGACGTTGTTTAAGAGGGTGAATGAACAGGATGGTAGCAACGAGGAAACAAGAACACTGGTCAAGAGTATGGAGGACTCGAGAAGAATACGTTTTAGTGACATGAAAGTTGATGTGAGGACAGATTTTCTGAATATTGAGGAGATTGAGGTGAGCCGCTGTACGAGAAGGGGAAATTCATTGGTTAAGTTTGAGGTCACTTTCATAGAGAACCTCCAGGATGCAGGCCTTAGGGGCAGGAGAGATGGGGCCCAGGGAAGGATATAGGAGGGGGGAGAAGTGAAGGAAAGGAGTTTTACAGGACCGAATGTGAATGAGGTCAGATTCTCAGGAATTTAGCATAAGAGAGTAAAGTGCTATCCAGTGAGGAATGACAGCTAGAAAGTTGGAAATGTGAGCCAAGATGTCCAGGTTCAGGCAGGAAGTGTGAAGATGATTTGGGTGTCATCTGTAAACTGATGGTAATAGAACTGGCACAGGCTTAACATTGGTAGACACATGCTTAACAAAAAGACGTATTAAGGGCTGTGGTCAAATTGATCCAAAATAGCACACCTGTAGGGTTTGAACTGCTAAATGAAAGTTTTCAGGATGTGGGTAGTGGTTCAGGACAGCTTAACAAAGGACAGTAATTACTGGTGGGATACCGGCGAAACTGTCTTACTGTTTCCACTGCCCGATATCCCGCTAGTACCAGGATATTAAGGGCAGCGGGGATGCCAGTAAATTCCCATCCCATGGAGTCACAAAGAACTACATGGGATGGGATTGCCGGAATTACCGTAGTATCTGTGCCAGTGAATCTGGCAATTATTTGACGGTAGAGGCCTGAACTCCCAGCAGGTCAGGCCTGCCAGTAGTTCACTGCCCCTACTGACAAACTTGTATTTCCCCAGTCCAGAAACAATGCTGGTGTCAGAATTGTCAGCATTTTCTCCAGACCGGGGAAGTTATAATGAGGCCCCAGTGAGATTATAGTCAAAGGTTTAAGGGGTTCCCACAGTTTTTCATCTTGTCTTCTTGGCATCTCTTCCCCATGGTTTTCAGTTACAGGGTTAAGGGGATCCCACACCCTTCATCTATTCTGGCCTTGGGTCTCTTGTCTGTGAGTTTGAGTCCCAAGCTCAATGGTTTCCTGAACTCTTCTATCTTCCACGAGGAGGAGCCTTCTCCCAGGTCTCAGCTCTAGATTGGAGCCTGTACTTGTACTCTATAGGTGGGGTTGTTGGTGGATGGCCATCCAGCAAGGATCAGAGCCACAACATGGTAGGGGATTTTGTTAGAGTCTTGGCAGGCTTTTATGCCTCTTACTGCTGACCGTTCACCCAGAGTCCTGGTCCTCCAGCCACCTATTACAATCTCCCTGATTGTCTGACCTCAAATCGTGGTTCTACAGGGCTTTGCCATAGACCCTCCTCTTTCTGTGTCTTGGTCCTAAGCTTCTCCTGCCTCTTTGTGGGTGTTGCCTCTCCCGCCTCTACCTGCACTTCTTGGAATCCCTTCCTTCTTCAGCTCCTTAATGTTCCTCCTCTCCTCTTCACTTCCTACTTCCACCTCCTCCTTAACCCCCTTATTGTCCCACCACTCCGCCTTTATACTTCCCTCAACCACTGTCTCCATTTCCTTCTAGATGTTGCTCCACTTCTCTGCCTCTACAACTCTTCCACAAATGTCCCACCTCGTTCTGCTATATCTCTCTCTCATTTCTTATTCACCTCACATCAGTGTTTTCTGGCTCTAACAGTCTACTTTCCTTCCCACCTTCTTCAGCTTGGGCACTGTCTACACCCCTTTGTGCATCTATCATATAACAATCCAGGTCTCCAACTCTCTACTACCTCTCCCGCCTTCTTCACCCCTTTGGGGGCCTCACCTGTAACAGGCATGTTTCTCCAGTTCTCTACTGTTTGTCACACTATCTCCATCCATGTGGGCACTTTCCTCCTTCCAATCCCTCATTTCAACTATCCCTGCCACCTTCTTTACCCATTTAGACACCATCATTTTTCTACTCCTCTGGATCATTTGCAACCTTCCGGGCCTTTCTCTGCCCACCCTGGGGTCTTTCTCCTTCCAGCCCATTGGGTCTCTTAATGCCTCAACCCTGGTGTCTGTTATTCCTCACCCGCCTGTGATTTTTCTGCACCTTCTCTTGGTTCCTCATATCCCACCCTTCCTGGCCTCCCCCTCAACCTTCTGTTTTCTGCCTGCTGCTCTACACAGGCTCCAGGGGCTCTATTTCAGTTTCCTGTCTCTAGTTCTTGCGCTATCTCCTTCTGTTCACTTCTCTATCCAACTCCTAATGAGTTATTTCTCCTGAATCTGCCTAAAGTCTGGCGCAGACCCTGTATATTATAGGGCACTGGCTCTGAAACCAACCACTCTCTGTAAAGTGGTCTCAGTTGTACAGGCCTGGTATGGGGAACTTAGGATTCATAGTCCTTTGGGCCTGGGTGGGTCTTTATCGTCTGCAGGACTACAGCTTCAAGAACTGTGTCAGCCATCTTGGAGCGCCTTACTCACTTCTCCTACTTAGGCTGCTGGTATAGGGGTTAGCTGGCAGGACCACCTATGGTCATGGCTCACAGCCCTGAGGTGAGCTTTGGGGTTTACTCCTTCCTTGGGTGGTCTTCTCTCCACCTTCCACATCCAGGTAATGCCCTTGGGTTGAACTCCCTTAGCCTAGTCTTGGGTGCATCAGCGTGGAAGTTTTGGGAAATGACTCAGTGACTATCTCTCGACTTTCCTATCCTAGATAAGGTTCCTCTTTCCCCCCCCCCCCCTTAGGGTTTTATGAGATTCCAAAGGAGGAGCCAAGCGTGCTGATGCTATTGGTTTTTCAGGACTGGCGTTTCTCAATTCTTAAAAGTGGCAGGAAGGCCATTGGTTGCAAGGCAATGAGTCGCTGCCTTTCCTGTGTGGTATGATGTGGGGAGAAGATCCTTCCTTTGCCACCCCGGGACCAGCATCACTTGGCTTACGGTGGCACCCCACCATCCATCAGAAATGTCCAGCAGGGGGCTTCATCACAGAACTCAGAAAAAGAAGAAGTGAGCGAAGTAAGGAGGTACATTGAGTGAAGAAATGAAGTAGGGTAATAGCAAAGTCAAGAGAGTTCTAGGAGATGGAAAGGGGACTGTCAGCAAGGTACCAGACACTCTAGTTGAGTGTTTCATGGGGAATGCTAAGGCCAGAGAGAGTTCAGAGAAGGAAGGAAGGCAGCAGAGACATCAAGGAGGATGAGAATGGAAAAGAGCATTGGCAAGGTAATGAACAAACACAGTCTCGGGGTATATGTTTTCTATGGAAGCCAGATTGAACGTGCCAACAATCGTGCCAACAATGTCATTGGCCTCTAGGCATCAGTGATACAATTAAATACATCTCATTGAACAACCTTCAAATAATGTCGTAGAAGGGAGATGCAGGGAGAGTTGGCCTTTCACGATCGGGGGAATGAAGGGGTCAAGGGCTTGCTACCTATGTTACTAGGTGCAAATTCAATTCCAAAATCTATGACACACTTCCACCTTTTCCCTCCGTCCCATCTGACCGACCTACCTAGAGTCAAGGGCTTGCAAGAGGTGTTGGCAGTATGGAGGATGGAAGGATATCGAAAGGGGAGTTTGAAGAAACAGACTCTAGGCCAGTATGGCCCTGGAGTGGCGGATTTACTTCCAGCATCATGCTGGAGGTAAATCCTCAAATTTTCTGCCGGAAAATCGGCACAATCGGTGGAAAGCCCCATTGAGTCCTATGGACTTAAAAAAGAATGGGGACTCACACTGCCACCGCCACTTGTAATCCGGCGGTAATACCACCAGACCAAATTGTGCTAACGATAATTCAGTTTGGTGGTATCTGGGCGGATTTACACTCGTAATGAGGGCCTCTAATTCTTGTAATGTGAAAACACAGTTACTACTGCCTACACAAATGGTTCATTTGTCCCCTGCTTTTGGGGCAGTCCTGGCCTTAGCGTGGTTTCTGAGTGTCTCCATTGGTACACCGTAGTATGCCCAGCCCCTCAGAGTCTGGGGCCCGCAGATCTCTGCCTGTGAGCTGCAGTGGTACTGTGCATACCTCCTGCATTTCACTGGGGCTGCAGCAAGTTACTCGAGGAAACTCTCATTTGAGAGGGGCGCAGAATGCCTCGTGACAGCAGGGCGAGCAGGTGCCTTTTTGCGGTATGGTGGAACATCAAAGACGTTCTGTGTTGTGATAGAAATGTGGCGCCCAATATTTCTGAAGACCATTCCACCTCGGACACGCCCTTCCCACTCTGTACAAAAGGGCACCCCAGGCCGTTGGCTGCCTGCCTGTTGCTCCAAGATTAGGGGCCGCTAGTATTTACTATCAAACATGAAATGCGGGTATTGATACAGAAGCGAGCAGAGCCTTTTCCCCACCGCTCCCATTCGGCATGTTTTTTGTCCTTTCCTCTTATCTCCCAGGACCTGCAGGTCCTTTAATCTCCCAGGACCTAAAAGGTATAAAGGTTATGTGAACATGTAAACTCTGGGGCAAGCCAGGAACAGGTGGAGCAGCATTTTTATCCTGCGTCTTTTTTAAGTAAGTGTTTCTATTGGGAGTTGGGTCTGCGTTTTGCTTGCCATGTTTTCATGGGCCAGTTGAAATGACGCTGTGAAGGTGAACTATGCGGTTGGATTGTGCACTCGGTGGCCGCTGTGCAGTGCCCCATTCGCGCGCAGGACCTCTGTCTGCATGAGCTGACTGTGTACGCACAGGCAATAGCCGGGTGCTGCAAGTTACCAATTACTGAATACGAAAGGGGGTTGGTCAGCTTAATTAGGTTTGGGTTCTTGGGTGTCGCTTGCCACATCTATAAGCCAAAACAATTGCATTAGAGTACAGCTAGGGAGGGATGGCACATGAGGCACGTCCTCCACTTTACCTCCAAATATCAGTGGATTTACAGCACAGTAATTCCACTGGCGATACATCCACCAACATTCCCACGGAGTCCTATGGACTCCAAAAATGGGGAATTACTGCCACTTTTAATGACATGGTAACTCCACAGGACTGAGTGTCAGTAACGGTAATTCCCTTTGGCTGTATTTCGGAAGACTACTAATACAAGATGTGGCCTATTCCAATGGTAAATATGCCCGAATAGTACCTAACAAATTACTGTTACTGCCACTTGGTCCGGTGGAATTACAGCCGGATTGCAAGTGGTAGTATGGAGTTATTAGTCCCCATTTATGGAGACCATCAGCGGCAGGCAACAATTCCACCAATTTTGCAGATTTTTGGAAGTAAGGCAGCAGAATTATCTCCAGAATTTTGCTGGAGGTTTTTACGCCGCCTCACCGCCAAAGTAGTAGTACAGCAGTGTGGTGATGCAGCAGCAATGCAGTGGTAACACTGCATAACTGCTGTTTGTTCCTGCACTGTTGTAATTGTAATGAGGCCCATAGTGTTCTTTTCAGTGCAATTGTTTGACATTTTAAAGTAAAGTTTGTTTAATTTAAGAATCAATGGGCCTCATTAAGAGGCGGGCGGAATGGGTTTAACGGCACCGGTAATGGTGCCAGTGCTGTTAAACCCACTTCGCCCTATTACGAGGTTCCCTCGCGGGACCCGGAAAGGACGTCTGGTCAGACCAGACGTCCTTTCCGGGTCCCGCGAGGGGACCAGGGAGCTAACAACGGGCCCGTTAATAACGGGCCCGTTGTTAGATCCCTCCCCATTCCCATTGAGCCCTATGGGGGCTCGAATGGGAATGGGGATGGGTAAATTGAATGAGGAATTACCGGGTCCTCCAAGGTTGGAATGGCCCGGTAATTCCTCATTCAAGGAACCCGGACCCGAGTTTGGAGGCCGCCATGCCGCAAATAGCGTAGCGGCATGGCTACCTCCAAACTCGTAATGAGGCCCAATGTATTTTTAGCAAATTGGTCGGTTTTTAATAAATAGATACTTTTTTAAAGAAGCACATATCTTTTAAGATGCTCTCTTTATTAATGTGAAAATTGTTTTTGTAACAAACCCGTTTTTTTGCCTTTCCCACTGTTCAAAAATTGTAGGCGAAATGGGGATGATTTGCATTTTGCTATTGAAGTGAATTGGTGGCAACAAGAATACTCCACAAGTGGCTTTTGGGTCAAGTAGAATGAGATTGCCATAGTGCTCGGCTCTAAATGCTTTCACAGTGTGGTTTTGAGGCTTGGCGGATTTGCAGTGAGGCACTTGTTTCATGAATCCACCATTTTACTGAATGGCTTGGTACACAAACTTACTAGCTCTGTGTCATAAAAAATAGTAGTAGGGTTCATAAAGCTATGTATAACATAGCACTGCCCTGTAGGACAAAGACAATTTCCTGGAGCAAAAGGCTTGCATTTAGGCTAATTTGCATACCCACAATGCCCTGCTGATGTGGCTCTGAACTGGAGGTGAACTTCCAGTGATGGCTACTAGATGGCGATGTAGCATTTGTGACTTGTCTTACATGGATTATCCTACATTCACATTTCAGGTAAAAGGGTTTTTTCAAGCCATAAAACCCACCACAACATTGTTGATGTAAACATGCACCAATGTTCCAACCACAAGGAAGTCAATATTAAACTGCACTGATAATTTCAAATAAGGGTGACACCAGGTGTGTGGGTGTTTGGCAGTCTTATAAAATGTCTGCCTTGGGTTGATAATCCTACATGTAAAACAGCACTGCACTCGCTGATGTGGCTCTGAACTAGTGCTAACCACAAATGCTCTGTGTAGCTGGTACAGTTTCAGTCAGATCACTACAGTCCCCCTGTTATCATGAGCTCTACTGGGAGGAAGAAGCTTTTCAAGTGTAATTAGGCCAATTCCTCAGAAGGGTCTGCATTGGCTCCCCGTCCTGTGAAGAGAAGGAAGGGGCATAAGAGGCACAAGAAGGATCTAGAAGTGTCTGTGACGAGATGAAGGAAAAATGTGAGAAGAGCTTCGAGTGGGTCCTAGGCATACAAGAATGAGCAGATAGAAAGGTACCCTCTTCTTCATTGTCATCCTGTACATCATCATTTGTATTGTATTGTTTATTTTTATATAACGCAAATAAGCAAGTAGGCATCAGCGCTATCACACAAAAAACATAGAAATCACATCAATAAATAATGAATGTAAACAAATAAATAAAAATACAATCATTAAGCACTACACAAACAAAACATATAAGGGAAAAAAGAAAAAAGAGGAAACAAAAAGAAAACAATCGTCTCAAAAAAACAAAAGCAAAAAAAGCCATAAACGTCACCTTAAAACATATACCGTTCCATTATAAAAGCCGTACCAACTCAGAAGAAGGAGCTGTCCGACAAAAATGTAAATTGCCAAGAAGGATTAGCCCAGCACCATTCACAGATAGTCGAGCAGCAGGTATCTCAAGCCCTAAGAAAGGACAAGCACAAAAACAAACAATAGAACAACAACCCTCACGTATCTCGAGCACAATCATTACTTAAGGTATTATAAATCCTGAGAAAAATCCAGAACTAGTTTCAAACTCGAGAGTCTATATGATTTTTTTTTAAAATACACATAAAGTATGGGAGGTTGCTTTTTGCCGCAGCCAACAATTACACACTCACTGTTGCGCCGAGAACACCATTCCTCTACTTGGATCCTCCGAAGGACCTTCAGGTCAGCTGATCTAATAATCCTAGGGCCCAGCATCTGATGTAACCACTGTAAGACCTTGTTCCTGAGAGCCTCTCTAGGCTTGTTCCTTGCAGGTTTTTCAACATCCGTGAAAATAAAATTCCTAATAGATTGAGAGTATATTCTCATCAGTAAACTCAGGCATGTGAGTTTTGTGGACACAGAAGGTTCTAGGAATACAAGTTTTTGTTTAAGGCTAACCTCGCTGGAGGGGCATGATCGCACGGATCCATCCATACAATCCACAGCCGCAGGGGCTATCAACTGCTGTGCTTGAGTACGTGAGGTAGCAGGTTTTGCATCAAACATAGGATTGCCATAGGCAACAGTTTGACTGCAACAGTTTGACAAGTCATGTGCATTGTCCCAATGAGTGCCTTGCTCCCACTCCCTTCCACCAACTTAAACCAACAGAGAAAATCCTTGAAATTACTGGACTGGGCCAAACTGGAAATAACACAATCCTTCATTAATTGCCAGTTACCCAACTCGTTGAATTCCCTAGCTGATTTTACTTGTACTAAAGATCGTGCTAGGCAGAGCCCAGTAATCGCATGGTCTACCGCCAAAGTAACGAGTGTTCTCCAGTATGGCTCATCGTAAGACTCCTCCTCTTGCACATCAGGTTCTCCACTCGGCCAATTCAATAGACATTTAGAGTTTTTCAGAACAGAGGCCAGATGTATTTCATAGGGACTAGAGTTCAAAACACATGCTTGATCTCCTCTCTGACCCGTCGGCTTTGCAACAAATACACCAGCCTCAGGGCTGGATTCAGTGCTCAGACACTGTCTGGGTCTAGCACTCAGGACAATCACCTCCAAAAGCTTATTCCCTTTTAATATTCAGGGAGTTTGGGGACTATCAGGCTCTAATAACACAGGGATATACACCCCAGTACTTAAGGTGTCCAATAAAGCATCTTTGTCAGACAGTCTTAAGATGGTTTAACAATATTTTCCTTATGTAAGAGACAAGGGATGGCTGCCTCAGCTAACACGTGATGGATCATTCTCACTCATGATTCCAACTACTCAGAGGATGAAAACTACACAATGTGCAAATATTTGGATATGGAGGATATGGCTAATGTGCTGGTGCAACTGTTGGAGGAGATTGGTTTCTGCATGCAGGATGCCTGGGACATCAGTGCACCCTGAAGTGAGACACTTTGAGAAAGACCTGAAAGTTTGCTCTGTCCCTCATTTCAGATATGAAAGTCCTGTTGCGGATATCTGTTCATTGTTGGCTGTTCAAGTTGTATCCATTGAAGGGGCATAGGCGACCATGTTACAGATAGATCCCAAACAACTCTAAGGGACCTAGTGGAATGGGAGGTGGATCTGCTATCAAAAGAGTGTATTCTGGACTCCATTTGGTGGTACAGGTGGAAATGTCCACGTCGTATGCAGCCCGCATCATGTTGCGAAGCTTCCAGATATTAAATAGAGCCAATAAGGAAGAATCGGACTACATGTTGATTTTGGGACATATGCAGCAGAAGATTAACATGTTTTCCAATTTGGCCTTTGATGGTGTGAGAGCTTCGGCCACGGCTATAGGAGCCACGATATCAGGCAAATGGCATTTGCATATCAGGGACTGACACTTGGAGGGGTCCCAGGAGACCATAATGCTGAAGTTGCGATTTGAGGGTGCCAAGCTGTTTCTGGATTTATTGGAGGAGAAGGTTCATTAGAACTTCAAGGGTGACAATCATGCTGATAAGCTCAATAAGACGGGCAAGGCTCTGTTCAACCCAGGGCCATGGGGTATAGCCAGGAAGCAAAACAATGCTCCTCATTGAAGATGGCCAGGCAAAAGGCCAAGTTGAGGTTACCCCAGATCAAATCAGATCCAAGGAGGCTCGACATAGGGGCGGATGGTCAGGGGGCCTGTTGGGTCAGACCTCATTATATGGGCACATAATGGAATCCCTTGTCATCTCATAATTGGGACAACAGATTCTAAGTTCCATCTTCCCCAATCTACCCCAGCCTTGGTCTATTGCAACTCTGTTACCGAAAGTCAAGATCAAGAGTCTGCTCCTCCAGCAAGGCATCAGGAGATGGCAGGAGAAGAGGGCAATCAAGATGGGGCACAGGTGCAGTATGGGCCCAGGGTTCTGCTTGATTATATTCCTAGCTCCCAAGTTGTTAGGTAAGTTTTGGTTGGTCCTAGATCTTAAGAATCTCAAATATGTATCCAGAGACTAGTCTGAACTGAAGGCCTTCGAAAAAAGAATTTCTCTGGTCAAGAAAGGACACTTCCAGGTTGCCATCTACACCAGAATGCCTAATACTACCTCATTCCAATCAGGGGATCCCATCAACAATTCCTGAGGCTTGCAGTGGATACTCCCCGTTGCCAAGGTTCTGGAATTGGTGCTGTTATCTCTTAACCTGGAGGCCACTCAAGTTATCCCCTACCTGCACGGCCTGTTAGTGAAACCATCAACTCGGCATAATTAGAGAAAACATCCACTCTACATGCTCTCAGTTGTTTTTCTGTGGTTTCTGGTCAATTGGCAGAATTTGGAGCTCATGCCCTCCCAGGACCTGACGCTTATTAGCACTCGGACCAGGAGGCTCATGGTGATGGTCTTGCTTCCAATGTATTATGCGGAGCATTTGTAGTGCATAGGGAGGAGACTGAGTATGGTGCAGGTGGCTTCAGCCAGAATGTTGCTACAAGCCCAGGGGTATATTGACCCATGTGTGTTCATGATGCCCTGGGCAAGGTGGTGGTTTAGTACACTCATGCCATACTTACACAAGCTTTGGTGTCTAGCTTTCCTGCATTTTAAGTTTCAGATTCTTGTGTCTCCAGAACTGAAGGACAGCTTCCATTGGTAGTTGGTCATGGATAAACTGAGCTGGGTGGAGGTACTACATGCAGAACGTTGGCCCATCAGAATGAAAGGACTCTGCAGGAGGCAAGGTATCCTTCCAATTTGAAGGAACTGGCAGCGATTGACCGGGAGCTGACCGCCTTCTCTGACGAATTGCAGGGTCATTCAGGGTTGGTCAGAATGGGGAATAACATGACCATGGCCTATGCCAACAGTAAAGGAGGATAAGGTTGAGAATGCTGGGGTAGTTGGCTGGGACCTTGGGGAAATGGGCAGAGGCATTTATGATGTCCCTTATGGCAGTATAAATCACGGTAATCGACAACAGGACTGCAGAAACTGTCAGTCAAATTCTCAATTTTTCATGGGAGAAATCTCTTCCCCTGCAGAGCTTCAGAAATAATGGGGTGACATTTGGGTCCCCAATTCCAGACTTGTACACCTTCCCCAAGAAGGCACAGCTGCCTTTGTTCTGTTCTATGTGCCCACGCCAGGGTTCATTGGGACCTTAAGAGTGACAATCGTGCTGATAAGCTAAGTACAACGGACAAGGTTTTGTCATATCACCCAGTCTGCGGGCAGACTGGGTGACATGAGGGTATCATTAAGCAAGGAGCCTTTTCTGAAAGTCCGACCTGAAGCACTCATTCCTCGTTGCAAACCATTGTCTCTAGCTAAGGTGGTGTTGAGATTCCATCAGTCACATTGGCCATCGCAGGGGTTTGTCGCTTTTCCCCTTTTCATCGTCCTTGTTCGTTCCAAATCGCTGGCAGCACTGGCCTGAACGGAGCACTTAGATTTCTTATTGAAAATAAAATGTACACAGGTGCGTCCGGCACAGCAGTAAAAACGCAACCATGTTGCGATCACACCGGAGTGGCCCACATATTCAAGTCCTGCTGGGATGATGTCTCGTGGTAGAGGTGTAGACAGGGTAGGGCCTAAGCGGGCAAGACCCACCCAAAGTCTGTAAATGCCCACTCAGCAGCGCTGTGTGGCATTGACAGATGTTAAGGTCACTGCAGTGGGCCCCACTGCATTAGCTGAAGGCCCCACTTGTTGGACAATCCTGGCTACTCCTCTGCCTCCTAGTAATCCATTTGCTGCTTTGCCATAGAAAGAAGACTCCAGAAGCAGAAGACCTCAAGGTACCTTAAACCACAAACGTGTTTGTGTCCATGCCTTTGTGTGTGTAATTGTGCAAGGGTTTGAATGAGTAAGTCTGTATATATGTGTGTGTGTGTCTCTATCTGTATGTATGTTTCAGGGCGGATCATCTTCGACCACGTTATTTACATGGGGGGGCTCCTCTGTTTGCACTTTTGAGCAAAAGGTCCTGTACATGCAATGTTCTTCCTTCCCACCACATAATGGAAAAGTGATGAGTAAACAAATGTGCTATTACGCCTTTGATCTTCGCTTTTCCACTATGTGGTGGGAACGTTTAAATGCTGCCTGCAAAGAACATTTTGCAGGCAGCATTTGCAATGGATTCCTATAGCATCTGCCTGCTTTGACCAGTTGGTAACTTCAGGCAGATTCCATAAGAATCCATTACATTAATGCCAGCATAAAAACCCATGCTGGCATGAATGCACCCCCTTTGTATGGTAAAGCAGGAAATGTTTTGTCCACTCGCTCCTCAACTCCACCAGACAAATTCACCAAAATGAGGCTGATTGAAATTAATGATGATAAAGAATTCACCGCCATTTTTTTGCGATCGGCTTCACCTCGAAAAAGAACCCCAATGTGTTTGTGAGTATGACTGAAGGGATAAAAAGTGTGTTGAAATACGGCATTCTCCCCTCCAGTTTCCAGCACTATCATTCTGAGATGGTGGAAATATAGGAGGGGAGATGCCCTGCTTTCCAGCAGCAAAAGGTGCTAAAATCCCTCGTTGTGGGGGAAACATGTGCTCCAGTGGCATTGCAAGCATTTCTTCATAGGCTGCCACTTTTCTAGTTTAAGAAAGTTGTACCGTGTTTGCACTCCTTTTCTTGTCATGCTAACAGAGCGCTGCTGGGAGGCGAATCCCCTCCATGTGGCTGCCCTGCATTCCTCATGGTTGCTAGGGCTGTTGTCAAGCTGTACATCGGGCTCATGCAGAAGAGGCTTTCATGTCCCTGCACCTCATGCTTGCCTGTCAGAATAGGGTTCATGTAAGAAAGGTGTTGTTCCGGCTTGCAACAACACATTTCAATTTTTACACGGACCTCTGAATAAGGCCCTGGCCGTGGGTGTCTGCGTGTGTGCGAATGCAATTCATGCATGTGTTTATTGGGCAGGGGAGGTTGGGCCACATCATGAAAGCTATTTACAGTGGCAGTTCCCGCCTATTCCTCACAGCGATATCCTGTGGCAATAAGCAGACAGCAAATGGACGTAGAAGCACGGATGGGGATAATATCCTCATGTGATATCTGATTAGTTCCTGAGTCTCCCATATTTCCACAGACCTTCAGACTCAAGTCTGTGCCGCAATAATAAAAATGCCCCTAGTTTATAGGTGTTTTGATAGGGTGTTTGCACCAGGGGCGCCGAGTACGGGGGGGCTGCGGGGCCCGGACTCCACCCACCCCCCGGCAGAATGAAGTTGGGGCTGAGCCCCCCCGGCTGGGGAGAAGAGATGCAGTATGGATGGCCCTTTGTTCCATCCATACTGTGTCTCTCTCTGGCGGCCCGGGTAAAAGCCGGGGAAAACAATGTTTAGAAATTGTGGGACAGATGCAAAGCAAGAGGCCCTTGCTTTGCATCTGTCCCTCAATTTCCAAAAATCGTTTTGGGTTGGGTATACTTCAACTATCTGTGCACCGGGGTGCACAGATGTAGAGGTATGCCCAACCCCAAACGATTTTTAGAAATGGAGGCACAGATTCGAAGCAAGTCTGTCCCTCAATTTCTGAAAATCGTTTTGGGTTGGGTGTATTTGTACATCTGTGCACCCCTGTTGGCAAGAGGGGTGCACAGATGTAGAGGTACACCCAACCCAAAACGATTTTCGAAATGGAGGCACAGATGCAAAACAAGTCTGTCCCTCAATTTCTAAAAATCGTTTTGGGTTGGGTGTATTTGTACATCTGTGCACCCCTCTTGAGGGCTACTACAACCTGGATGATTATCGAGGGGTGGAGTAGGGGCAGTGATGGCCTACTGGAATGCAACTCGAAGGCTTAACTCTCCTTCTTACTTGACTTTAGTATATGCAGTACACGCTAGCCAATGTTTCCACTGTTCTGCGTTGCGTGCGCCTCCACCCCCCGCGTGCCGTTGCACCAAGTTGGCGACTACCTGCAAATTTGTGGTCGTATAACTGCCAGTGATGTAACTTCCTGTATTTTACCCCCCCCCCCCCCTCCCCCGGGAAATTCATAAGTCGTCTCCCCTGGTTTGCACATTCTTTTGGCTATAATCAGTGGGCATAGTTTGAAATCTTATCTGTTTACAGTAACTGGGCAGTCAAGCATGCACAGCTGGCTGTGTCAGTAATAACGTCTCACATTGGTTTTGAAAACTCCACACCTGCCCACCAACCCACACTCACGTGTGGCAGCCCTTGTGTTCGGGGCCAGTTGGGGAGGAAGTTGTGGTGCCCTGATTCCCCACTCTCTGTGGGAAACCCAACATCACCCCGATTTCATAGTCAGAAGATTCGGACGTTTAGGCAGTAGCATAGGCGGTAAAGAGAGAATTATTGTGCACTACTAAAACAAAACCGCAGTTGCGCAATGGATAATATTCCATACAGTGTAAACATGTTCTCTGCCTTTGGCTCAGCGAACGTTGGACTACTCGGTGAAAGGTGTGTGACGCAGGTTTATATTCCATCTGTTTACTCATTTTTAGAGTAACAGAAAGGCACCACTGAAGGACTAGGTAAGCAACAGCTAACTCACATTTATGTTCATTATATGACATGATATTACATTTATAACGCGCCTATACACAAGTTTTTCAAGGCGTGAAAATGTTTAATTGACGCCAACGTTCAAAAACTACCTGTCCCCCACGCTGTGCCACAGTGAACCTTTTCTGCTTGTCAAATCGTGTTTCCCATCATGCCTTGCGACCTCTCCTGTGAACAGGATTTCCTTCTTGGTCTCCTTTCCAGGGTAAAATCAATAACATGTACTTTGTAAAATACCTTTAATTGTTCAATTAACGCAATGGAAGGAATGAGTTATGCTGCCTTTAGTAATCCAGAAAGCTTCATTCAAATCAATGGGGATGAGCACATGCTATATTACTGCTCATCAGAACCACCAGTTTACCAATCCAATGCTTCTCATCTGTAAGTCTGCCTGTTGGGTAACATGCAGCCTGGTCCCAGAACTCCACAGAACGGGCTGCTCCCCCCTACCCCCACCCCCAGACCTGCCGCAGACCTGCTGCTACGCAGCCCTCGTGAGTCAGGTACCCCACACCTCTCAGAATCCCTGTCCATATGCCTGCCCCCTTCTGCTACTTTATTCTTCCACTCCCACCCTTGGCAGTCATGCCCCCCCACTCCCATACTGGCGCCTATTCCCTGGGGTTTAGCAGCCTCCATGGGTCTCCCCCATGCCCTCAGCTGTTGCTCAGAGTGACTTTCCAAGGTCTATGCCTTCCATCCTGAGCACACTGCCCTCAGATTACCACATCATTCCCTCTGTTCTTGAGGCCTACAGACACGACCACCAGACGCACACACAGAGGACTGCAGGCAACACGTGTACATGCACAGCTGATCTTTGTACCTGGCATGTGTCCCTCTCTGCGCCTTGTCCAGCGATCAGCCACAGGGATTGTTTCCCACGCCCTAAAGGCCTTCCCCTTCCGGCAATGTCACTCTGGGGGTAGTGTTTGCCCCAATCCTGCTACTGCAACATCGCTTGAGCCCCGGTTGCTGACTCTGCAACATGGAAAAGCCTGCTTTGATTGGGCCAGAACGTCTACCCCACCCTCTGCCGTTTAGTGTGTCTTCAAGCTTGGTATTCTGCCACCTTGGTGACAGTGGCTTTCTTAGCACAACATAGACTCAGCAGTCCCATGTTACAAGACAAAGGTGCAATGGCTTATGCTGGATACCTAGTTTCCTCACTCTGCAAAGGTGCGTCACCCACATGTTCTACAACATTTTCATCTGAAGAGACAACCACTTTGATTAAAGGGGTGTCTACACGAGTGGCGATCTGATGGCTGTGAGAAATCCCTTAAAAACCTTAACACAGTACGTCAGGTCCACGTTTCCCACAGGCCTTCCACCAACATGCCCACCCTGACCTTCTCAACCTCTACCATCAAACACATCATAGGTATAACAATGAAACCACTTGCACATGGACATTGTATAACCCACCCAGCAGACATCAAACAACTGAGAACTACACCTCAACTTGCATACTACAGTCCCTGGCAATTCCTCCTAGAACCACAGGCATGCAAGGTTCCCCTCTGAGCACAAACGCCTTTATGCTCTCAACACAGGACACCTAGAAACATGAAGCATGCAGAGCTCAGGGCACTTCCAGGCATGCATCAATACAAGAGCAAATTGGCTATGAATTTTCCATTCCTCCCCCTAACCTAACCCATTCCCCCTCTCCTTCAGATCCACCAGAGCCCCTTGCAAATGGCAGCACGGTGCAGCGTCAATCATAATATTATAAGATACCATATTATGTGGGAACAGCATCGTGTACATGCAATACAGAGGCAATGCCTGTTATGTATCGTGGGCACAGTTTCATGAAAGTGATTTACTTCTGCAAAGCTAGCATATATTGGTGCAGCTTCATGAAAGTGATGTACGGTGGCAGTGCTGTCATATATTGTGTGTGCAGCATCATGAATGTGATTTGCAGTGGAAATACTGGCATATATTGTGGGTGTAGCTTCATGAAAGTGATTTACACAGGAAAACCTGCCATGTATTGTGTACACAGGCCTTATAAACATGTTATAAAATGCTCAAATGGTATGACTTGTTAATCCATATTCTCAAATTGTGCTGAAAAACGGGCGGCGCTATTGCGCATGTAGCTGGATGAAGTGGGAGCTCCAGTGGCATGCCCCGGTCCGGGGCATAAAGCTTGCAGAAAGTCGCGCAGTTTCTGGCTAAATTTCACAGGGAGGTGCATGGAGATGCCGTTCATGCTCATCTAAGAAATCAGAAAGATTTGCCTGCTAAATCCTGAGTTACAGCGAGACTCTGGCATGTGCCCTAGGCGCCCATCACAGTGTGTACTCCGCGCCCTTGCAGGCACCTCCTTGCTGGAGGTATGCGTGAACACCCGAGAGCCCGGAGCCTCACACCAGACATCAGAGCGTTGCAACTGCCGATCACGGGTAAAGCGACCCTCGAGGCAGTGAACCGAGCAGAAGCGGTGAGGAGACCGTCCGGATCCACCACCCGGCAGAAGCAGCTGCGGAGCGTGCAACGTCGCGGGAAACAGGAGATGCTCTAGACTCCTCTGCACCTTGATCACGCCCGGCGCAACAGGGGCTACCCGTTTGGGAATTCGGAGATCCCGCTCACATGGGACATCTGGAGTTGAAGCAACCTTCGCCGGTGTCACCCTCGAGACCACGCAGCATCCACGAGATCTACGCAGAGTGGAAAACGTGGTAAGCCGGGAGAACACTAATAGTTAGGGTGACCAGACGTCCCGGTTTGGAAATCACCCTCTGTCCCTGGGTCCCGGGGTTTTTTCACTTTAGAAACCCCGTCCGGGGTATGCATGGTTAGGGTTTAAAATTGTATTTTTTTGCTTATGTTGGAGCTAGATGATTGGCTCGAACCCCCAACCTTTCAGGTACAAGTCACAACACTTACTGATTGTGCTACAGAGACTGGCTTGAAAACGGTTGTACAGCAAGCCATGTCATAGCAAGTAGAGAAAACGCTTGTTTTGCATTAATATGCCAAGATTCACAGACAAAACTGCACAAATGAGATCATATACAGTTTATAAAAAGGAGAAGTGCTGGAAATACGATTGGGTGGTGGTTGTGGGGGAGGGCCGGTAATTGGTGGGCTGTGATGGGGTAGTCCCTCTTTTATGTTGTTGGTCGTCCCGGTTTTTCGGTTTGGAAATCTGGTCACCCTACAAAAAGTGTAACATCCACAAGTCCTCCCCGGTGGCTGGACACTCATCAACCCTCTGCCTCCACACAATAAGCAAACGTGTATTAACAATACCTGAATGGTTTTGTTTTGCTGTATAAAATTAACAAACAGTGTTATAGAAAAAAAACAATACCCGAATGGGGGCACCGGCAGCAAAAGATGTACACAACACGCCCACAGGAGTGCGGGCCGGGTGGTTCGGCCTGTGGGGCAGCCAAGGGAAGCACTTGATTTTTTTGCATCAGCGTGTTATGTAGAAACATTGCATGACCTGCGGTGGGCACACCAAGCGGCACCACCTTGCCCCTCCAGTCCCCAGCAGTTGACCACCCAAGGATAGAAACACTGAAACATTTACTTGTGAACACAGTGACACCCTGTTAGAAGGGGGCACACCGCGTCGAACACCGAGAAGGCATCTGGAACTGCAAATTAAATAAGAGCACGACACGTGGCGCTTCCATAGCCTGTCCTGACCATAATACGCATGACCGCACCTTAGCCACGCTTTGGGGCCAAAATACAACGTAACACAGAGCTAAGCACTGCGCACCATATCAAAGTGAGTGTGAAAGATTGAAACCATTGAGGGTGAACACTTGACAGTCCTGTAAATAAAGGTGCTGG
Source organism: Ambystoma mexicanum (assembly GCF_040938575.1). Lineage (NCBI taxonomy): Eukaryota > Metazoa > Chordata > Amphibia > Caudata > Ambystomatidae > Ambystoma > Ambystoma mexicanum. Next base: position 417,594,035 of record NC_090925.1, read on the forward strand.
GGCAACAAGAGGATTAACCACCCCACAGAACTCTATCACCCTTCTGGGAGTGCTGTAGAACCCCCTGTATTGAGGGAAAACTTGTGCTGAAAATTAGGAAGCTATCTGAAGGCACACATCAAACTTGCACAGACTGGAAAGGCGCCCCAAAATTGATAGCAACTGCAGCAAGCACTCGGCTCGAGCTGGAACTCGGCAGAATGAATACTAGGCGACCCCACACAAATGAGTTCAGGGCAACAGGAAGCTAGCTCAGCACATGAGAATACTGGCATGAGCAAATCAACACGCACGACTCCTTTACAGACCCCCTGCTAAAGCAAAGGTCCACACCAGTGAAAGGAACACACGAGAAGGTCACAACACAGCGAAATAGCGGCAATAAAGGGAAGCACCCCCAAAGCACTGACTAATGCCCAAAGGTGCCACAGCCAAAAAGGGCGGACTGATGGACAAGTTCACGAAAACGACCTCCAAGGAGAACACAGTGGGAGATAGGGGCCCAGGTCACAGTGATCCCCCCCATCGCCGTCGACACCGCCAACCATGGATCTACAGGGGATCTTTACATCAATGCAACAAGGTTTCGCTCTCACTCAATGACAAGCTTGATGGCATAAATATCAATGTCACAAAGATACGTAACCACTGGCAAAAGCCACAAATCGTATTACAGAAGCAGAAACAAGGATCGGCACTACAGGGGACACACTGGAGGCACTACAGCGTACAGTGACCAACATGGCCAAAGATTTAGGCACAGTCAAAGTGAAGTGCGAGGACCTGGAGGCGAGATCACACCGCAACAACATAAACATAGTATGAGTTCCCAAGGATGCACTGAAAGGCCAGATGGAATTGGCAGTCGAAGGATTGTTAAAGGAACTACTGGGAGATCACAGCTGGTCTCCGATGTTTGTGATCGAATGCGCACATAGATCTCTGGCGGCGTGACCAAAACTGGGCACCTACCCAAGGCCGATAATAGCAAAGCTCATGAACTACAGGGACAGGGACCTGGTTTTGAGGGCTGCTAGAGACAAGCAAGAATTGAAATTGGGATCTAGTGTGATCTGCATATTCCCCGACTACACCCTGGCAGTTCAGCAAGAAAGGCGATCATTCACAGGCGTTAAGAAGATGATGAGAGAACGTATGATACCATACACAATGCTGTATCCGGCCAGATTGCGCATGCAATACAAAAATAAAACCTATTTTTTCACATTCCTGGATGAAGCAGTTACCTTTTTTTGAAATGAACATCCCTCTGCCCGACAAACAATCGCCCAGTGATGACGATGAGAGCATGTGTGACATTCCCCGCCCAGAAGAACAGAGCTGCCTACTTTAATTGAAATAAAGACTTGATCCGACCCTGCAAACATAAAGTATTCAACGAACACTACTGTCGATTGGTACAAGATATCATAACGTCCTCCCAACCCCTTGCATATTGGCATACTTCATCATGTGTACTGGTATCATTATTAGATGACCAGAAACTGTAAGTGATAAAACACTGACGTTAGCACCTGGACCCTGGCCGCCAATGTAGCGGCAGCCCCCATGCGAGTGCATGATTTAGGATATTGGGTGAGGGAGGGGGTGGGGATGGAAGGGAGAGAACATTGTGGGGATGTATCAACCCACTCATCCAAGCTCTGCAACATCACTCTGCCTTGCTGGCAGCAGAAACATCATAATGGCCGCCGGAAAGCATGCTGCTCGCCAGAAATCACCAGAAATTGCGCAGTGAAAACCTGAAAAAATAGGCCACCATCTACTTTTGCCTATGTCAGCGGTAACACAGGACACAGAAACCACTGCCAAAACCCATCCTTTGGCTGCTCACAGAGCAAAATCACTGCCAAGGAATACAGAGCTGTCTCAAAAATCCGTTTTTATTTGGTGTCAAATTTGCTAAAATCATGGCTCACAAACCACCTAAAGTTCCTTCAGGAGATATGAGATATGAGTGGTGGCGGTAGAGACAGATTTATTCTGTCGACTCAGCTTTAGCCCCGCTATTGCAGCACCGGCACACGTGCCATTTGGAACGCGCTGCTGCCCACAGAGTGAAGAGTGAAGAGGTACACGATTCTCCTGGGCTCCTCTCATTAAGAATATTTCACTGCCATACTATGAGCCCCCAGTGAATAACAATTCACTGGGGGCTCAGTTGCACATGCCACAGTGCTGCAGCTCCTGTTGTCCGGTAGGTCACAGAATCGCCTCAGAGACCAATATCTCCTGAAGGAATTGATCCAACATCTAACAACAGGCCCTGAAGAAGATCATCCCAATCTCTAGCATCATCAAAACCGGTCAACCATACTAGGCATGAGGGATCTCATGCCCTAGACAATATGCAACAAATTCCGTTTGGATATGTCTTACAACCAAATGCTAATTTTTGTAATTTTAGATATAGATTACAGCCTGTATAGGCATGCTCTTTAGCAAGGGCATTTTTATAACGCGTACCTTCACTGCAAGGGCTTATATTGGTAGGATCTGCCTAACTAGACATGGTATATTAAACTCAACATCAAAATCCTATAGTGGGGACAGTATACCTCCATTCGAGTAAGAGACACATATAATGCACATAATGTCTCTTGAATACCAGATGTTTTTTGCCCATTCCGGTATTCTGTCTGTCTTGTTTTAAGCTGCATTAGTGCATGGCGGAATAGCTGAATTTTAGCAATTCCGGTTTATGGTATGAAAGGTTGTATGAAAGAAGTATATATAGGGGTAGTTTCTTCCCTATTCTTTTAGACAGGCGTTACAACACACGCTACCTAGGGATATTAGAACCCACAGAGGCAGGGATAAGGAGAGCAGTCCATTGTGAATGTGTGAGGGGTACTTAGATACCGTATGGAAGATTATTTTTCTTTGTCAATTGTTTTCCCAATTACCGTTTTCTTTGTGTTACGGCTTTGACCTATTAACGGTTGGATAATGCTGTGTGGGGTTGTGAGCCCTCTCCATAGCTAACTGCTCTCTGTGTTAGTGAGAGCTAATGGGTATCAGATGTATGCAATCAGAGTCAAGTGCATGACTTTGCCTGACCCGATTAGCGGGACATGTCCAATTAAATGGATGGGTGAGTCATGGGTAAGGGAAATAGGGGAATACCGCGTCTCACCATTGGTTGCCCCACCCCCACTCCCTGAAGACCCCTGACCCAGGTGATCCTCCCACACTGGTCCACCTCCAGGGTCTGGATCCAAAGGCGATGGCTGTGCCCTGGCCACCTAAAAGAGAGAGATCCCTGAGGACTAGCAGGTGAGACACCCTCTGTCCCTGAACACTTTGCTTACTTCGACTATCTTTTCTTCTTCATTCTACAGCGACCACAGCGGCAGCGCTGATGCCGCCCCAACATTCTGAGGCCCTGCAACGCACGTTGTGCAGTCCCATCTACATGTAAGCCCCCCTGGGCTCGAACTATCGGCACATCACGGCGCCACAGCTGACTTTGCAAATTAGCTATTATGCACTTATGGAGACTCTGCATTGTGCCTCATGTAATTTGTATGCATTATTAGCTGAATCATGTGCTGGCTGTGTGTGTTTCACATATGCGGGCAATGAGACACGGCCATTCCAAGATGGCTGTTTCTCTGCCCTACACTTGTATGCCTTCTGTTTCTGTTGCTGGGTGCCTGGCATTGGACCTGGCTAACCTCATCTGGGCCAATGAGAAGGCTGGCAGGCTTCGCCGGCCCTCCTCACAAGGCCCACTCCTAAGGCCCTGTCTACCCCTGTCCACCACGGTACGCCGCAGCGTACCTGTATGACTGATTACCCCCCTGTTCGCCAGTGTGAATGTATGCCTCCCACCCCCCCTTGGTCGCCAGTGTGTGTATATCACTCCCACCCCCCCTTGGTGGCCAGTCTGAGTGTATGCCTCCCATCCCCCTTGGTCGCCAGTGTGAATGCATGTCTCTCACCCCCCCTTGATCACTATTGTGAGTGTATGCCCCCCCCTTGGTCACCAGTGTGAGTGTATGCCTCTCACCCCCCTCTTGGTCGCTAGTGTGAGTGTATGCCTGGTTTATAGTGACATTTTCGAATTTCACACCTGCGGCATGGATCAACTCGACTAAACCTACACGTCGTTAGAGATGCCATGATGACCTAGCCAGCGGTCAGCACACCTGGGCAAACATGCACACCGGACACTCCCACACCAATCCACACGAAGAACATACTCAGTGCTATGACGTAGGCGACAGACATACCCACGGACGTGCATCTTTATTATTTTCCACATAGGCTCTCAAAATGCAGAAACGCAAGACGCATAATGAACTTATCTAAAAAGGCTTGCTCACGCTTCTTCTAAGAACCATGTACCATAATGAAAAATATAACGGAGACACGATACTGAGGATAGAGCAATATGATACCGTAACCTAAAGCGCTCTGCATCAAACGGTTCCACCTATGCACCAGGCCCAAGTAGGCCGCAAGCAAAAGCTTCCATGAACATTGAATGAGCAAGAGCTCGGTTGCTGACCCTGCAGAATGAGCCCGGCGAAAGCACACCGCCAAGGGCACGATGTTGCAATCTCGCACGCCGCAAGCCGACGCCAAGGTCGCACCTGCAAGATAAACCAGGCACACAGTGGGAAAAACAATATTAATTGTGCTGAATTTTGCCTCAAACACGGTCCCACCTCACGTGACAAAGCCAAACCTGACAGGATGCCAAGCCCAGGAGGGAGGAGACGCCTGAATCCCACGTTTCAAGACACAGGCAGATACAATTAAAAGACTCATTGGACATCTGCAGCAGTGGGAGTAGTCGACCTCCCAACATATGAATAAATCCTCACATTGTTTACACCTACCCATAGTAAAACATTGTTGCAAATGACAGGTGCACCGCGAGCTGGGAACAGCGATAGTCTCAGACTGGGAGGCTCGCGAGCGGACCAATCAGAACATGGGGCTCTTATCACTGACGCCATTAACATTGACCAATCCTCAGAGGTCTTCATGTAACAATTTTCATGTATCAAATTGAAGGGACAGCCCAAGTATACCACCTGACTAACCCTCAACCACTAACACCGTTCTCTATATGTATGCTATACTAACCCTACCACTCGAGTAACCAATCCAGAGTGGAAATAGGTTTTTGCTAAACTTTCTAAGGTGACGCAAGTAGCGCATCATACTAAGGTAAAAAGGGCCTGCGAGCCCCACAATTGTGTGTGTGTCAGGACGGACGCATACGATCCTTGAACCATACCTGCCGTTTTGTCTAATAAACAGCAGAGTCACCTTGCTTCTTGCGTGTGTCTCATACTCTATCTCTTTTGGGATATACGGGAGGAGTTGGGGCCTCCCTGCCCGGAGGTCTACGGACGGCCCGGCCCACCCCGGCAGAATTTCCCCCCGACAGATGCATGGCATTTGCTGTAGTGACCCCCCCCTCTTCCAGTCCCGTCCATGCTGTCAGTGGATTAATTGACAAACAAAAGGGATCTATGTGATTATTGCGACGTCCGAAAATGCAGACTTTTTTTTAAACCCCTGATGCCTGCATGTCCTGCATTTTCTGTTTGAGTGCACTTTGATGCACATGTGCATTTGTGTCTCGGGGCACATGGCTCAATATGTCTTTCTCTGTCCATGTGCAGGTGTGGATGCACCATAAGAGGAGGAGGAGAAGGAAGAAGAGTTAATGGTGTGTCAGACCACCAGTGGAGGACATGGTGTTGTACACCATGAGAACCCACTGGTGCTCCAGATTATCCTCATTCGTGCTGCAGACTCTTCTGACTCAGCTGGCTTTGATGCTGAACCAGATGTGTATGCCTAAAAGAGAGTGAAGGTTGGTGCCCCAATAGGCAGATCAGATGGGGCCCATAAGTCTGCGATGCTGCAGCTGACTTCACATGGTCAGTCAGTGGTGGCCCCCTTCTGTGGTGGTTACAGCTCCCAGGCCACCCTTTCATGAATTGGCATCAAGTCCAAGCGAGAGGTGCAGACCTGCAGCCAACCACATGGGCACCACAGCATGGTCCCTTGCATCAGGCTGCTATGGACCCCGCACTGAGTAGGAGCCGCAGATGTTTCATGCCGCCATCCAACATGGCAATATGTTGGACAAAATTTCATAATCTCAGCCATAAGGACACTGATCCACAAGGAGATGGATGCCTTCAGGCAGACACTGTCCGAGCAACTCAATGCATCACAGGTGAGTGTGCATACAGACTCTGCAGCCATCTGTGAGGACATGCATGGAGACCTCACCACCCTTACTGTGCTGGTGCATTCAACCATGTCACGGCTGGCCGTGGCCAGTGAATAAAAGGCCTTGGCACTGCGTGGTAGGGGTCCAACAACACAACCACCTGCAGATCAACCGCAGGATGGGGGTCCCAGTACAGACCAGCCTCCTGGTCCACCATTGGCGTGAGGTCCATGAGCCCATGGAGGGGATTTCTTTTTTGTTTGGGTGGGAGGATTTCTTTCTCCACTCATGTGGATATCGACATGCACCCTCCCCATTACCCCTTCAAGGTGGACCCCCCCACTCCCCTGTGGACTTTTTATTTCCCTTTTGGACATGACCAGTGTGGGCGTTTTTTTTATTGCCCCTTGATTCGGCATGGACACTTTTTACTTGTTTTTCAATACCCCTGGCAGGATGGTGGCATGTTTATTTTGCCCTTTCCAAGGTGGACTCTTTATCATTGGGTTTTTTCCCCCTTGAAATGTGTTGTTGTGCCCTCTCATTGGCTTGATGAATGCAGTTGTGGACATGCAGCCATGCACAGTGGTGTCAACTGCCATGGCTGCCTTGAGGTCGACAGGATGGAATGTGCAGGTAAACAAGGGGTTGAGGGAATCTTGACACATATGTGCTGTATGCATGATTGTCAACTATGGCTGGTGAAATGCAATGTCATGCTTTTGCAGTGATACTGATTCATGCAGTGACTGCACTCCATGGGAGGCCACACTGCACCCTTTCATGTCCCTAGTCCTCTTGCCCTTTACCAGGCATTGGCCCTCCTTTCACGAGTTTGGAGGTCCAGTTCCTGGTGGAGGTGATGAGAGAATCACATCATGCCAGCTCTGTCAGCAGGTAAGCATATGCACTGTCTCTCATGTTGTGTCTGTATTATTGGTCACCATAGTCTTTGCATGCATGACACATTTCTACTAGCTGGGGGATAATCCTTGAGTCACATTAAATGTCTGTCCAGATGTGTGTCTGTCCACATGCATGTGTGTGTATGTGCAGTTAAACTTCTATGTGGGTGCATTGTTTTTTTTGGATGCACTTTTTCCAACATTCTGGATTTTCATATTAATTGATGGCATGCATTCTCTGTGCATCTGCACTCTGTGTATTTTGGTTCTCCAACACTTGCCGCACTGACCATCATGATATCTCCTTACTGCCTCCCTTCTATTCTGCCTGGACCCATGTTTCCTGCCGGGCCCTGCAGGTGTACCTCCTGGGCACACTATTCTTTGACCTCTGCCACTTCCCACTCCACTAGCTTGTCCACTTACATGACCTGCCCTGCCACTGTTCCACATGTACCACACACGTCCATTTTCAGGTCTGCTCATCCTCAGCTGCATCGCTTCATGACGTAGCCTTTGGTGACACAGTTCTGGGCATTTGTGTACATTGAATCCACAGGACAGGTTTGTCACACTTGTAGGGCAGTACGGAAATGTGTATGTGTACCCCTGCCAGACTGCTTCTTTGTTACCCAATCAGGTCAATTGTTGTACATTGTTTCTGTTCGTTATCTACACTGGGGTGTGCCGCAAGTTTTTTGGTTTTCATTCCCTGTTCATCTCATCTGGCACTGTCAGTGAGTGCAAATTGTGTGTGCACATTGTGGGCCCATGCACATGTTACATCATCCGCTCCCCACAGCTTCTCTTCATATGTTCTCCCCGTGTGAGTTGCGAGTGCACCCTGGATAACATTGCACACTTATTGGGACAGTCTCACTCAGGGTGTGTGGTCTGTTGGGGGGCGGTGGGTAAGTGAACAGCTGCATGTTGTCCTGAGGTCCATTTACAGTGTTGTACAACAGGGAGGAATGTTTGTTGGTGTAGGGTATGGGTATGTGGTTGTAGACACTTCTTGGCGAGGATGTAGCGTACATGGGTCTTTTTCTGCTTTGAATGCCATGGTGGATGTTGCCGGTGGTTTGTCTGATGTAGAGCTGCTGATTGACCTTTCAAATGTCCCATTCTTTGCCAGTCTGCCCTTCTCTGTCACCCACCTTTGTCCTTCATGCCCAACTACATGTTGTACTTTTCCATCTATTTTCCTTCCAGGCTCTCAGACCAGGCTGCCTCTTGCAAAAGTGTTCATGTCTCCGTCTTCCTCTCTTGGACACCTTGGGGGTAATTCTGAGTTGGGCGGTAAGGGTTAACGGGCACCAGTAAGGATGCCGGTGCCGGTAAACCCTTACCGCCCAATCCCGAGGTCCCATAGCGGGAACCGCAAACATGTCCTTAGCGGGTCCCGCTAAGGGACCTTGGAGCTAATAAAGGTACCGCAATTTGCAGGTACCGTTTTTAGCGCCTTCCCCATTCCCATTGAGCCCTATGGGGACTCAAATGAGAATGGGGAATGGTTTACTGAATGGGGATTTACCCATTTTAACATTTGACCATTTACTTTTGAACGAATTTCTTTTATTGTTTTTTGGTCAAAATTCAGTCAAATTTAATTAAATTTATATATGGGGTGGGGTAAGGGAATAGGGAGAGGTGTTGCGGGGGGTCCCTCCCTGTATTTCTTACCAAATAAAGAGCAACAAAAACTCTGTCAAATGTGAAAAGGTCAAATATTTTCGACCAAGTAGACCCAAACCATGTTAGACATATCAATCCTCATCTCCCCTCCATCCCGTCTCCTCCTTGCAGTGCTTTTCACCTATCTCTCTCACTCCACTCCACAGCTAGGCAATCATCACTCTGTGTCCCGTCTCCCTCTTGCACTTTGTCATCCTTCGACACTCGGTGGTCCATGCCTATTTTCTTGTTCCATACATGAGTTGTCCTGGATGTCCAGTATCTTTATGTTGTTGCAATGCATGTCTTTGCGATTTGTAAATGTATTTCCAGGTGGGATGCAGTGGATGCAAGCCAGGTGGGTAACGTGTGCAGGTAAGTGAAGGGCACTTAGGGTGTCACTTGTGTTGTGGTTTGTGACAGGAAGTCTGGCACTGTGTGGGGTCGTTTTTCTCTCACTTGTATTGAGGTGAGTGGGTCCAGCTTCATGGGTGCATGTGACATATAGTGATGGTAGGCTGGTGTGTCTATGCATGCTGTTTTCTTAAGGCAATCAGGGTGGCACTGGTTGTGGGGTCATAGTTGGGAGGGAGGTTGTCACTGTAGGGCCTTTGCTCGTGAGTTGTCATGAGGGTGGCAGGACCTGTTTGTGTGCTGGTGATGGTAGTGATGGTGAGTGTTTCCTTGCACTTTTCACATGTGTCTTGCCTGCCTGCCACATGGCATCCCATAACATTATTTTTCAAAAGACATGTCTACCCACACAGGCAGTCCAATCTTGGTCTTTACTCCCCTTCTGGGGGTGCTGTCCCAAGACAATCAACACACAGAACAGCATTGCTGGCCATTTGAGTGATGCCATGTTCTCCACAGACACAAGGCGCACACCATTGGCCAGAGGTTGTTGTTTGCCATGGTGAACATGTACCGTGCACAGTACAACAGCAGATTTTATGAGGCCTGTTGACAGCTGCTGAGTGCATTTCAGTGCTCCCTTCAGTTTCCAGCACATTTGACCCAATTAAATCCAGACCAGGTGAAGTCTGCCTTCCTTTCCACTTTCCTGTTGCCTGCTGCATTTTGTGTGTCAGTATCCTTGGCCTCTGTTTCTCATTCCTTTCTCATGTCTGCTTGTCTGTTTCATGCCAGTTGCCTTGTTGCCCTGCCTTCCAGTATGACAGCTGCCTCTGTGAAGTGAGGCCTTCTGCCACATCCTGTCTTCTGTGCAATTGGTGATATTTTGCAATCACATCTTCTTGGACTTTGCATCAATGGCTCCCCTGCCAGTGTTTATTGAACTGTCCCAGTTCCACGTTAATCAGGGGCATTGGGAGTACTTCCAAGGTGATCATGGGTTTCCTTCCTCTCAGTGGTTTCTTTTTGGGGGTCCTCTCAGTATCATACTGACTGTGGCCAGATTCACAAGGGATAAAGGTGAGATGTACGTATTTCTTGCAGTGTACTTGCATTTTTCTGGATCTACATGACTGCTTTGATGTGACTGTGTATTGTGATCATAGTTGTCAGATAATGGGTTGGCCACTCAACCTGTTTATTGTTGTGGAACATGCATAGTAGGTTCAGGGCTGTCCCCACATGTCTTTGTTGTTTGCATCCATTTGGTACTATGCCTTCCTACTTGTGGTCTCATGTGTGTGGTTTGGTGTCTACATGCACAACATGTGTTGTTGTCCATGTGACAGTGGTTAGGCACTTTGTTGCTTGTGCTGCAAGCTTTTGGGTGTACTACATGGACACTGTTGGTTCAAGTTGCTATGACTGTGGTGGTGATTTGTACACAGCCATACAGATTAGGAGCATGATTCACAGAGCATTTCCCTATGGGATTGCGCCATTATTCCACGCTTCTGTGAATCAGGCCGTTGGTGTGTATCAACCACTTTTGCTCACTTACAGATTGGCTCATACTCAGTGGTCATTTTAATATGGGGCGCAAAGTCTCCCTATTTACAGTATGTATGTAACATGTGGAATCTTGCGCCCATGCTTTCATGCTCACAGGAACATGGATAGTCTTGAGTCTGTAGTGCATGTAGTCCCACAGGTGTACAATAGTATTGTGAGAGTCTGATTGGAATTAGTGAACATGTTGCTTTTGATGGCCATGAATGACTAGGTGCTAAGAATTGAATGTTGCCAAGTTCATGCATTTTTCTGTTCTAACATATTTTTACTTGCTTATGTATTTTCACTAATGTACTTGTTATCTGCCTCCAGAATCATGTTACTCCCAACTTTGCAAAGTGCGAGTGGTACTCCCATTTATAAGTCTTTTCTGGGGCTCTGTATGTACATGTTGTTTTATGTCTAATGGACTCACACAATGTTGCCCTCCCAGAGGCACATTCTCAGGGTGTTGTTGCGGGAACAAAGGATAGGCCCCAATTCATCCTTGAATGGCACCTGGGATCTGGCTTCTGTGTTTCAGCTCCACAAGGGCAGGTTTTTATGTGACGTATGATTGCACCAGCTGGGTGCGTTCAACCTCTCCACATGCCCTTCAGTGAACCATGCGCAAGTGTGGTCCTGTGGGTGAAGGTGGTGTCCCACCTGCATTTCCACTGGTACACCACGCCATGTGACAACATTGTGCAGTACACATGCAGCCACTATGATTTTACATACTACTGGTAGTGCATATAGCAACACCCCACCAGAGTGGTCAAGGGATCTTAAACGTGGATTCAGCACTCCGAATGTGCACTCCACTATGGCCCTAATGGCTACATGTGCTGTATTGTATCTCACCTCAGCTGGTGTTGTGGGACTCCGGATTGGTGTCATCATGAATGTAGACATTGGGTAGGCACGGTCCCCTGTAAATGTGTACATGGTAATCATTGTCCTTTATTGTCAGGGTCTATTGTTCAGTGTGTCACATGCATGCATGTGCATGACCGTTCATACTCACCGCTAAGCCATGCATTGCCAGGTTTTCCGATGACAGGGACGTGTGCAGTGGTGACTGGTGGAAGATGTAGCTATCGTATGTGCTGCCCAGGAAATTGGCATACACTTCCATGATTATTCCATTGGCATCACACACTACCTGCACATTAATAGAGTGCCAGTGCTTTCAATTCCAGTAGAAGTGCTCTGTCATTTGGGGGGAGCGTAGAGGGGCTGTAGAACAACATGTGTGCAGTCAATTGAAACTAGTACACAGGGGAAGTGTGCTTCTGCGTACAATTCCTGGATCACTGTCTTTCTGCCAGTGTTATGTGCACACATGCATGTGCTGTTATGCATGACAATGCCTGGTGTAGACAGTGGGATTGGGTGGCCTGCGGTATCCCACCAACTATTGCAGTGGTTCATTGGAAGGTGCGAGTTGCAATGAAATGGAATGCAGTCAGCGCTTTTTCTAGAGGGGTAAGGTCCTGGGAGCAGATGGTGGGTGATGCTAAGCCATCTTCCCATTCCCTGACGAGGTCTAGGATTATATGGGGGGAACCTGTACCTAGCATATACCTGATCATCTGGCATCCCAAACAGCGTGGTGCGTGCTGTGAAGATACAGGCCCTGGAATGCTCCTTGTCCACTGGTGTCTATGCACAATAGCTCCTGCTATTGTTTGGTTCATCGTGGCTGTAGAAGTTGCTTTGGTGTGCATTGCTTGCTTTATTCGCATTGGTTCCTGTGCACATTGAAGTTTACGCCTGCTATCATGTGGCGGATGGATCACAGGGATTGTGTGTTTTTTCGTGACTCAATGTCCACGTTGATATCTATGAGTACGGTTGTATTTGCATTGGAATGGGCATGCGATTGCTTAGCCGTGGACCGTCCCTCAACACGCCCACATTTTCAAGTGTTCTTCCACATTCTGCATGTTCCGCCCTCTATCTAGGTCACTTTGTAGGCCCAGCCCAAACTCTGCGAGGAGTCTCGTGTAAGGCGCTTGACCACTCGCAGAGATGTGCCGCCGCAAACTCCACGCAAGTCCCAGGGAAGTCCCGTGCAGTCGATTCATGGAATCAACTAAAAGGGGTTTTGCGCGCGGTTTGGAACGCAAGGTCCCTATTTGCCGTGCAATATATTCCATGAATCAGGGTCAAGGTCTCTCTGAAGGAAATAAGCAGAGCAGCTACATAGTCCGACCCTAACATTTTCATTCATATTCACAGGTTAAATGTTCTCAGTCAGGCAACATGTTCTTTAGCTCCAGCACACACTTCGAGAAGTGAGTGTTGGGAGCCAGTTTGTAATACACCTGTGAAGGGTGTGCAACAGTATGTGGCATTCTCTGTGTGGCTCTTCACAGACCCTGTCATTGTAGGATTTAGTTTTCCTCACAAGTAAGCACTGTGATGAGGAAAAGGGACATGGAGGCAATGACAATTACTCCTAGTCCTACTCTTCCTCATCACTGCACTTATGACCCTATGTGCAGTAAAGTGCATTGCGCAAGACTCCTCGCAGAGCGTGGGTGGGGCCTGCGCAGGGACAAAAATAGGGGGTGGAATATGCATATACCCCATTTTCCATGCAAAATGAGGAATAATGTGGGCATGTTGAGGAACGGGACACTCAAAGCAATGGCACGTCCAATCCACCACAAACCCAAACGAATTCATGCATTCCAACGTGCAACCTTATGTCGGGAAAAGTCACACGCAAACCCTGTGATCCAACCGCTACATGATAGCAGGCATAAAGTTCAACATGCAAGTGATCCAATTGATATAAAGCACGCATTGCACACCATACTAATGTCACAAAGCTACGATGCACGCTGAAATAGTCGGAGCCATCCTATATGGACACAGAAGGAGGAGGAGGATGCCCAAGCACCAGATTATTGCTACACGCATCACTATGTTTGGCATGCTTGACCACCAGGTGTATGCCAGGTACCGATTCCCACCCCATATCATCCTAGACCGTGTCAGGGAGTGGGAGCAAGAGCATAACCCACCATCTGTTCCCAGGGCCTTAGCCCCCTTGAAAAGGTGCTGACAGCAATATATTTCATTGCCACAGGCTCCTTCAGCACACCACTGTCATAGTGGGTAGGATATCAAAGGCCACACATTCCCGCTCTCTCCACCAGGTCATGGCCTGCATAACATCATGTGCATGTCTATGTAGGCACATATATATGCCGAGAACACTGGAGGAAAGGTAGAGAGTGTGCCAGGATTTCTATGCGGTTGCACACTTTTCATGTGTACTTGGAGCCATTGACTGAACACATGGAGCGCTACGCCCCCCCCACCCTGAATGATGGAGCACATATACTGCAATTGCAAGTACTGGCATTCCATCATCATGCAGGTCATCTGTGATGCAAATGGAGTGATCATGCAAGTCAATGCCAATTTCCCTGGTAGCACGCATAACAGCTACATTTACCGCCAGTCAGCACTCTACCATACCTTGCCATCGGGAAAATATGGCAACACCTGTCACATTGGTATGTATGAACTGGCATGCACATGCATGCATGCATGCACGTCACACACTGAACAACAGACCTTGACAATAAGTGCCAATAACAACCATTTAAACATCACCATTCAAGATAACACCATAGAGGAATCCTGCCACACCAGCTGAGGTAAGATATAATGCTGCACATGTGGCCACAAAGGGCATAGTGGAGCACATATTCACGGAGCTTAAGTCACGTTTCTGCTCCCTAGACCACTCTGATGGGGTATTGCTATATGCATCACCAGTATTCTGTAAAATCATTGTCGCAGCATGTATACTGCACAATGTAGCCACACAGAGTAGTGTACCAGTTGATCTGCAGGTGGGACATCGCCTTCAGCCACAGGCACAACCTTGCCGTTGGTTGGTCAAAGGGCACAGGGAGAGGCTGCATACAACCTGCTGGCATGTTCAGATCCCAGCCCCTCCCAAATGATTCACATTGTGGAATGAACACTAACACATGCGGAATGCACAAGGGGGGGTATAGTGGGAAGCGAGAATTATGTGGGTAGAGGTAACTGGCGGGAGACACGTATATTGTAGAAGCGCATACATATTCAAGTGAAAAGAACCTCTTGCTTTGCAAAAATGTCACGTACAATACATTGCATGTGCATGATATACAGAACATGAACTAACACTGTTTTCGACATTAGGCCTCAATCCTTGCAGCCTGCGTTAGAAACACAGAACAAGGCCTCTTCTCTTGGTTGGCACGTACACACACATACAAATATATCAAGTTACAGTTTTGTACAATTAGACAAGAATGTGAGCAGTCAAATGGGAGTAGGGCTGTGGCCGATTGTGGAGGTCATACCCATGGGAGCCAGGGCAGAGGTCCTGAGCTGCCAAACACAAGCTGAGATTTAGGACACCAGTGCCCCCAAGATAATGCTCATCCCATTTGAATCACCAGACGCCCAGGGATAAAGATCAAACATTCTTCATGAATCAGATAGATCAGTGGGACATGCAGGAACCCCAGTTCAACACCTAGGGAGGAGTACCAGACCAAGGGGGCAACAGAGAAAAAGGTCCGTCATTTGTACCTGGGAGAGCAATGTCAATAAGATTGCAGCAGGGAGGCGTCATGGGGGCATCTGTGGGCCTGGGATGAGAAAACAGTCGGCTTGTTTGCAAGGACCAGGCTGACCTCAAAGCTGTCTACTGTGCTCATGTTGATGGCAATGTAAACATCACATGGTTAGACCCCAAGATATGGTGGAGTAATTAAAAGCCTAACCAATCATTTCACAGTGACCCAAGGTGAAGAGACAATTTCCCAAGTGTGCAGTAGTTGGAGGATAAAATGAGACAGCCAATGGGAGAGTGGACAGCATGTGAATATAAGCATGTAAATGGGCGGTAGACAATGAAGGTGGTGGATGAACACTGTAAATTAAATGCATCACACATGATGACTTACATGGTTATGACGTGCAGCTTGCTTAGATTAGGTTAGAGAGCCCTGCGGCAGTGGACTAATAATACCCTGTCTCCATTTTCATATTTAGTATACAAAACAAAGCTCTTGCTCTTCCCGAAAAATGGTGCACCTAGCCTTTTACCCTAGTGGGCTGCTAATTGAATTACTTTCTGTTGTGAGGTTACCCTACATTGTCCAGAACAAAGCACACAACACAAGCAACAAAGTTCCCAACCACTGTAACATGTGCCCCAATGAGGGCTTTGCAACAAATGCAAACAAGAACTCCCCAGCCAATCATCACCATGTGTCCCCGTACCTATGCAGTCAGATCCACACACCTCAGGCAAATGCAATTCAATCACCCCACACAGTGACACTGTCCCCACCAACAACACCTGCACTGCCTGCCCCCCGTGTATCATGCAGGACCATGTACTAAATGGCCTGCAGTGCTGTGCTGTATGTGTATTTGTCTCAGGACACCACTCCCAGAAGGGGCAGAAGTACCAAGAGTGGACTACCTGTGTGGGTAGACATGCCATGAACAGCTGAGTGAACGAGAAGCCCTCTGCAGGCAACACACATGCAAAAACTGAAAGCAATCACTCACTGGACTCCCATCACCATGTGTCCCAACACCCATGCAGCCAGATGGGCCACCCTCATAACAACTCACCAATAAATGCCCTACAGTAACACCCTCTCTCACAACACTACCTCCGCAACCAGTGCCCCCCTGATTGACATGCAAAAACAGCAAGCATATAACCACCAGCTAACCATCACCATGTGTTCCCTCACCCATGAAGCCAGACCTGCTCACCTCAGTACAAGGAAATAAAATATACACCCCACACAGTGCCAGATTCCCTGCCACCAACAACACCACAAGTGCCACTATGAGTGCCTTCGACTTAATTGCACAAAGTACCTGCCTGTCTGGCATCCACAGCCTTCCACCTGAAACAACATTCTGAACTTGCAAAGACATGCATTGCATCAATGTAAAGACACTGGACAGTCA
The DNA here is from genome assembly GCF_040938575.1 of Ambystoma mexicanum. NCBI lineage: Eukaryota > Metazoa > Chordata > Amphibia > Caudata > Ambystomatidae > Ambystoma > Ambystoma mexicanum. Next base: position 417,610,754 of record NC_090925.1, read on the forward strand.
TGTCAGCTCCCATACAGAACAGGGAAATAGCCATGGACCATCCAGTGTCAACGTTCAGAAGTACAAAAAAATAAGCATCTTCAACTATCAACATACCAACAGCAAAACACACCAACAGAGAAATCACTGGCAGCAAAGTAAACAGATTACAAGTACATCACAACATGCACCCTCGAAACAGGCGTCTGTCCCCCCCGGGATGCGGCCACAAGTGGGGACATTGTTTGCAGACATACAAGTCCTCCACACCGATTGTCAGGTGTTACGTGGGCCATTGGGTCACCCATTGTATTTCTTTATTGAAAATATGTATGGCGCCTATACAACAGAAAGTGTTTTCAGGCACCACACGATAAGAGGGTGGGGGGGGAGAGCAACAGAGGGGAAAACAACAATAATGTTCCGACTAGGCCTTGTGGTATTCGGATGGTGCAAGTGCAGTATAAGAAGTGCAGGGGGGGAGATAAGGGCGAAGGGGTGGGATAGGGAGAGGTTGAAGAAGGAGAAGTTTGGAGGGAGGGGGCCCAAAGGGCTGGGCAAGTGCTAAAGGGTGCCGATCAGGGCAAGTGCCAGGGGGAAGACAAGAGTAGGGGTCTATAGTGTGAGGACGGTAGTGTACGCGCTTCAGAAGGCTGATCAGAGAAGTGTGCCTGAGGGCAGGTGCTGGTAGGAATGGGTGCGGGGGAAGACTGGTCGAAAGGAAGGCCTGGCCCTGGTAAGACTCATAAGGGGCAACAGGCAACCAGTCACAGCGGCAGGAGGAGACTAGCAGGGGATGAGAAGAGGGAAGGAGGAGGAGTAAAGGAAGGTCGCGAGAAGCTTCTGGAACTTAAGAAGATCCGGCTCAAGTCAGAGAAGGGCAGTGAGGCCATTTAAGAGGGAGGCTCCTCCCGAAGAGAGAGATCTACCCCCCCGCCACTCTCAGCTTGGAGAAACGTCTGTTCTGAAGAGAGTTAGAGCTAGAGGACCGAAGGACTCTAGCCGGGATGTATTTAGGGAGAGAAAGGTGAATGTAGGGAGGTCCCAGGCCACAGAAAGCCTTGTGGATGATGAAGCGGTTCTTGAATATGATCCTTGCAACCACCGGTAGCCAGTGGAGAGATTTTAGGGTTGGAGAGATGCGTTCCCTGGGCTTGAGGCCAAGGATAAGTCTTGGGTACGATGTCCTTTCATCGCAGGATGTTTTTTCGCTGGGTTTTTTACCGAGAAACTTTTTGCGAAAAAACCCATCGAATTTTTTAGAAAAAAGGGCGGTTGGGGGGAACCCCCCAAAAATAATTGTTAAAAAATTCTATGGGTTTTTTCGTAAAAAATATTGCGTTAAAAACCCGCGAAAAAACATGCCGCGATGAAATGACATGGAACCAAGTCTTGCAGTCCTATTCTGGATTAGTTGAAGAGGGCGGAGTGAGGAAAGAGGCAGATAAAGGAAGAGGCTGTTGCAGTAATCAAGCCTTGAGAGAACCAGAGCTCTGGGGGCATTGAGTTTCTAGGGAAGGTGAGGAAAGGGAAAATGCCTCTGAGGAGGTCAAGCTGATAGTGGGCCTTCTTGGCAAGGTCAGCTATATGAGGTGAGGAGAGAGAGGAGTAGAAGATGACACCCAGGTGTCTTGCCTCAGACGAGGGTGAGGAAGAGGGCACAAGGAGGATGGCCAGTAGTAGGAGGGAAGGAGGGGGTAGGAGTCCCAATGAGAATGATCTCAGTCTTACTGGCGTTCAGCACACCATGCTAGAATAGCAGTCAGACAGTCAGGAATAATAGAGGAAGGAGAGGAGGAAGAGGAGGGAAGCTGCGTGTCATCAGCATAACACTGGAAATGATTAGAGAAGGTGGAGATGAAGTGAGTGGGTACGAGGGGCAACATAAAAGTTGAAAAGCCACAGCGAGAGGATAGAGCGCTGAGGGATGCCGCAAGTCAAGAGTTAAGTAGAGAAAAGGGCCCAGTTGGACTTGAGAGGGTCGATTCGAGAGGAAAGAGGTCAACCAATCCAGTGCCCGGTCCATGATGCCCAGGTTATTACGGAGCTGATTTATGAGGATGGAATGATTGACTGTGTCAAAGGCAGAGGACAGATCAATGTGGATAAGGGCAGAAAGAGAGTTGGAGTCAAAGTTTGAGAGCAGATCATCACGGGTGTTCAGGAGAGCAGTTTCCGTGCATCTGGCTGCTCTGAAGCCAGACTGGTGGTTGTGGAGGCAGCCAACAGATTCAGTGTGGTGGATTAGTTGGGAGATGACCAACTTCTCCAGGTGTTTTCCCAGGAAAGGGATAGTGGAGATAGGGGAGTAGTTAGCCGGGCAGGAAGAGTCTGCAACAGCTTTTTAGGGGGGGGGTGCAATCAGCCAAGGAGGGAGCAAGAGAGGCAATGTTGGCCTTGATAGTGGGTGAGAAGGAGGGGAGTAGGAGGAGGTCAGAGGAGTTATGGGAGGCCTGCATGCAGGCGGGGGTTGGATGGGCATAGAGGAAAGAGAAGGTAGGCTCCCTGAGTTTTGGTTGTGAAATGGGAGGCCAGTGCTGTTCAGAGTGCCTAAGAGGGAAGAGGAGAAGTGGAGACTGCAGAAGGATTGGCAAGTTTCTTACAGATTTTTAAAAGTTCAGCTGTGTTGTTAGTGGCCGCAGAGATGCAGTATTGGATATGGGCCTGTTTCTTGGAGCAGATGGAGTGTCTGTATTGCCTTTGGAGTAGGCGGCAGGGCAGTTTGTCAGAAGATGTGCTTGCAGCCAGCCACTTCCATTCTGCAGCTTTGCACTTACGGTTCTGCAAGGATAGGTCGGGGTCATACCATTTATTACACTTGGAAGCAGGCTTCATGCAGATCTTCATGGCGGGGCAAGGATGTCAAGGATATTGGAGATCAAGAGGTGAAGGTCAGTGTGAGTGAATTGTAGAAGTGGGGGGAGTGCAGGAGGCGGCAAAAGCAGCTACTGACATTCGCTTCATCGATCGAGTGACGGAGGAGACAGGCAGTGCAGGCAGGGGCTTAGCCGGGAGGCCCAGCAGCTCCAGGTGGGAGGAGAGGAGAGCGTGGTCAGACCAGGAGAGAGGTGTAGTGAGAGGATTAGAGAAGGAGATATCACCTGCGATGAGCGCGTCCAAGGTGTGCCCAGCTGAGTGGGTTGGGCCAGAGGGAAGAATGGTGAGGGAGAGAGAATCGCAGAGGTTGTGGAAGAGTAGAGTGGCCACATCAGGAGAATCAAAATGAATATTGAAGTCTCCAAGGAGGAGAAGCTTAGAGGTAGAGGTCAAAAGAGAGGAGGCGAGGTCGGTCCACTCAGAAAGAAGGAGGAGGTAGGCCCAGGAGTCCTGTAAATGGTAGCGAGAGTAGGCGAGAGGGTAAGAGAGACGCAAAGCTTACAGAAAAGACCTTCAAAGGAGGAGTTGGATTTAGTGGGTATAATGGAAGCAGGCACCCATTCAGGGAAGACAAGGGCCACTCTGCCTCCAGACCAGTTGGACCTGGGCTTGGAGAGGATATTGTGGCCCTCAGGAAGGAGAGTGTCAAAAGCAGTGGCAGAGCTGTCATTGAACCACATCTAGGTGAGAGTGAGGACGTCAAGGTCAAAGTCTTCAAGGAGATGACAGATGTCAGAGGAGTGTTTGACAGCAGAGCAAGAATTGAGGGTAGCTAGGTGAAGCTCGTTGCCACCTTTAAAGGTCTTCCGAGGTGGAGTGAAGGGGTGAGGTACATCCATCAGTGGGGATGAAGAGGCCAGAAGGGTGGAAGCCAGAGGAGTGGCAGGAGAAGAGAGGTAGTTGATGAGAGACGGAAGACGCCTGTCCAGAAGAAGGAGGTTGGGCTAAGAACCCGGGCCATGATAGTGCCATTCTGGTAGACATTAATGATGCACCTAGATGATAGGAAGTGTGTCAAGAGAATTTCCCATCTGGCTCCACCATTAATGGGGGAGGAAGAAAAAGAAGAGAGGATAGAGACCAAATGGGGAGTCCATAGGTCAGGATAGGGGACAGTAAAGAGCATGTCACTAATAATCGGCCTCGAGGAAGCATTGATGTTAGTTTCAGCAATGGGCAATCCTGGGTTGGAAACCAGGATGCAGGGGAGGAAAAGGACTCCAAGTGAGGGGGTGATGGTCTCGGTAGTGGAAGTACAAGTGTGTTGGCTGATGAGAAAGATGACAGAGGGCAAGAGTGAGACAGGACACTGAGTGCTGAACGTATAGCAGTGGAGTGGAGGAGACTTGCTGGTGGGGAGATGAGGAGAGACATGTGGGACATTACAGTGGGTGGGGGCAGAGAAAAGGTTGGCAAGAGAGGAAGACAGACACAAAAACACATTAATAAAAGGTAGCATGGTCAGAGAGCCTGGAAGCCACATAGGTGGAAAGCTAGCATATGTTGGGGGCGAGCAAGAGCAAAAGTGGGTGATGGAGAAGGACAGATTGGAAAACAAAGACCACCTGTGAAAGGTCATTCAGCAGCTCCACATCACAGAAACAACATGCAGAACCCACCATGCAATGTAAACCAAAAGAGACCCATGTCCACAACATCCCCGCAAATAAAGTGCCTCCAACTACATCCCCATACCATGCAGTAACCCCTACCCCAATAAGCAGCTGTTCAATCACCTTCCAACAGACCTAACACCCTGGACTTGACTGTTCCCAGTAAGTGAGCGTGGTGCACAGGGTACACTGGCAACACCTACAGGGAAAACAGATTAACAGAAAGTGGGTGGAGTGGATGATGTACCACATGCATGTGAACAAACACACATCTGTACTGACATTTACCGTGACTCAAACATTACACCCCGAGAAAGAGCATTTGTGAGAATTCATCCAAATATCGTGATGACGACTAATACAGATATAACAAGACTTTTTTCATATGTACCTGCTGAAAGAGCTGCCTTGATGTGATTCCCTCATCATCTCCATTGGAAACAGTACCTCCAAATTTGTGAAAGGAGGGCCAGTTCCTGGCAGAGGGCATGGGCACTAGGGAGGTGAAAAGGTGCAGAGGTATACTGGACAAGGGTATTAAAAAATATGAAAAATGGGTCCATCCCAATCAAGGGGTCAAGGACAACAAACATCAGACCACACTGGTCAGGTAAAAAGAAAATATACATATGTCCATCCTGGACTGGAGGTAAATAAAATGTCCACCCTTGAGGAGTGAGGGTGCATGTCAATATCCACACATGAGTGGTCTTCATTGGCCAGGGCCAGCCGTGACACAGATGCATGCACCAGCATCCCAATGGTGGTGAGGTCAGGATGCACTTCATCACGAATGGCTACAGAGTCTGTATGCGCGCTCACTCGTAACACATCGAATTGCTGGGACAATGTCTGCCTCAGGGCATCCATCTCCTCGTGGAACAGTGTTGTTATGGCTGAGAGTTCATCATGTAGTGCTCTCCTCAAACTCTCCATCTCACGGCGATGTGATCTACGAGATGCTGACATCTCACACCTCAGTGCCTCTCTATGTGCCCTAGCATCTGCATGCAGGGACTCCTGCAGACACCTCAGATCAGCCCGTTGGCCCATGATGTTGGCATCCAGACCCAGTCTGTGGGAGCGGCTTGAGGACCTCATGATCTGCAGCCGTTGTGCACCCCGGGCCACTGGTGGGGTCATGTTCTCGGCCAGTTGATCCATGCCCTCTGCAAATCGATGCAACATATTGCCATGCCAGATGGCGGTACGCAACAATTGCTGCTCCCAGGCTTTCTCTCCAGCCTGCACATGGGCAGGGCCTACGGGAGCATGATGCAAGGGACCTGGCCCATTGATGCGGGCCCCTTTCATTGGCTGCAGGTCTGCATCCCTCCATTGGTCATTAGCCCCAGATTGAGCGGGGGGTTTCCCCCCTCATATATGTCCTAATTGACCTTCATTTCACGATCAATTATGAAAAGGTCAATTCTCCCGCAATCAATTGTGAAAAGGTCAATTAGTATACATCCCATCAAAGGGCAGACAGACACAAAATGGCAGGACAACCATGCATCTGACATCGCGACTTGGCACACTTTCAACTATAAGACATGGATATATGGCATTTGCTGACATGCAGCACCACCCCCTTCACATGCTTGCACCTGCTCAATGATGATGAGTAGACTTGTGGCCTCTTCGATTGGTGGAGTCAGCTCCTCCTCCTCTGCTGGCCCCTCTCCAGTGGGCAGTGCAGAGGCTGGGTTGGCACTGAGCTTATGCTTGGTCCTCCATGTGAGATTATTCCACCGCTTCTGGACCTATTCAGCATTTCGCCTCTCCACACCTAAGGCATTGATGTGGTCAGTGACACGCCACTAATGCACCAATAGATGTATGGTTGCATACGTTCTACCCACATACAGGAACATCTCACAATGGTGATCAGTTATATAGTCAATGAGGATCTGGCGCTCCTCATCAGTGAAGCGCCGATTCCTCTGCTGGCCCATCTCCTGTGCCATGTCTTGGGTTGGAACATCTTCCTGCTCTGCAGGGAGTCCCTTCTTGGCCCTAGCGATCCTAGGCGGTGCTACTTCACCTGTCTGGCTGCGACTACGTTGATGTCTCACCTGCAGGCTGAGACCCACCACGTCCTCTTGGGGCTGGGGCAGATGTGTCCTCACCACATCTCTGACCCCATTTACTCTCTTTCCTTTTTGGGGCCTTTCCACTCATGTCTAAGATAAAAAGGAGAAATGGAAGCCACACCAAGATATTGTTCTAGGCAATATTAGGAAGGGAACAGTCTACGTGATGTGTGACTGTAGATGTGTGGTCCAACAAAGCTACAATGTACATCAAAAGCAAAAATATGCATACTCGATATGCAGAGGCACCCCGAAACAATACACTTGTGTACGCGATACCAGGAAAGCTTCTGAAAGGTGAAAAAGGAAGTATGCGATACACAGAGGCACCCCTAAATAAAGGAATTGTGTACGAGGTAACCAAAAGCTACCAAAGGTGAAAAAAGCAGTACGCGATAAGCAGGGGCACCCCTAAACAGAAGTATTGCGTATGTGATACCCAGAAAGCTTCCAAAAGGTGAAAAAAGCGGTACGCGATTCACAGAGGCACCCCAAAACATTAAATGATGTATCCGACACTTCGTAGGCCTCAAAATGGAAAGAATTACATATGCATATGCGCAGAGGCAACCCCCAAAAATACAAATGCCGTACGCGTTACCTGAATGAAACAGCTTGAGTAGCACCCCCAAATATGTGAATGCAATACTTGTCCGTCTCGTACCTTTGCACGCACAACAGTGATGTGCGTTGCGTGCCTTATATTACACTGTCATTGCAGTGAGCCGCATAGGCACGCCGCAAAGGTGCATTGCGTCCAGCGCGTTAGCCTTAGCACATGCATTAAGGGCCTTTACTCTATTTTGGCTGCTGCAGATGAGGGACTCACACAGGAGTTTCTACTGCCCACGAAATGCTGATTTTGCCTCCTCTGGCCCTGGTTTGCCTCACTCACCCCTTATTTACTGCTGCCTGCTTCAGTGTGTGGGCTTTCTTGCAACCAGCACTGTCTTGGAGTGCCAGCGGTCCTACTATTGCCTGTACTCCTGTGTTGGGCCTGTCACCACCTCTTCTGTATTTGGGACTTCCACCTCTCCCTGCCAACACCACCACAGCTCCACAGCACCTATCCAGGACCCAGCAAAGCCATACCTGCCTCGGCGAAGCATTGTCTGGACCATCGACATCCTCGGAAGAGTACAGCACCACCACGTCAGTGAGGCAGAGGGCTGCCAACTTCAGCTCAACCGAAGTTGCCATACTGGTGAATCAGCTCCTGGGAGCCTGTGATACCCTCTTCAACCCAGCAACTCCGCTGGGCACCGGCGCAAAGGCAACAGATCTGGGACAACATCACGGCTGCCATCAATGCGGAGGGGGTGACATCAAGGCTGTAGCCATTCCAATCTGGTGGCAGCTCTCGCCAAGGAGCCCACCGTGGAGGTGTACCATGTGCAGGCTGCCACCGGTTCTCCCAAGTAGTGCTCCGGTTCCTTGAGAGGTTCTATCCAGACCTTCACACCCAGATCTGTGCATGGAGATGTCGTCTGGAAGCTGCTGTTAAATACCCATGTGGAGCAATGCTCTACAGTGTATGTGTGGCATGCATGTTTGCAGATGCCCCATTGTATATGCAGGTTATGTGTAGGTGTAAGAAGCAGCAGCTTGCTGCCTCATGCCAATGCTGGGCGTATGTGGCATCAGACATTGTATACTGGCATATGCATGGGTGTTGGCTGAATTTTGCCTCAGTGACTTATTGGACTTGGGCACATACTGTGTGTGATCATGGACCAAGACCAGGAACATTAAGGATGCGGGCATGCTATGTTGTGGGCAAGTGATCCATACAGACACATCTGGTTTTACCAGGCGTCCTTACAGGGTCCCGCGAGGAGACCTCGTAATGAGGCAGTAGGGGGTTAACGGGGCCGGCATCTCTACCGGCTCCGTTAACCCCCTACCGCCAGGGTCGTAATGAGGCCCAATGTCTTTTGTCCCATTTTCCACAGTTGCTGAAGCTCATGAAGAGGGTGGACACATCGCTGTGGAGAAGAAGGGCAGGGACCGGGCCACCAGACCCTAGCTCACATCCCCGCTAGCTACTATTGAGACCACCTCATCTGAGGGAGAGTTGGCTGGGGGAGGGCAAGTATCATCAGGTGGAGCTATGGTGGGTACGTCCCAGAAGGTTGTTGTGGTGGGGGACTCCTCAGTGGCTGTGGGACAGGGTGCAGGGACAGAGGAGCCATCCAGAGAGGAATGCTCTTGGGAGTCATCCAGGGAGATGGAGGTGGTGGTGGAGGAGGAGGCAAGTGAGACCAGCACACAGGGTCTGCAACTGTCGGGGGCATTCAGGAGGGTGTTCAGGCTGCACCCCTGGGCTAGGGACAGGAGGATCTGCAGTGCACTATGGAGGAAGCTGACAAACCTTCTATCCCTGGTCCATCTGCTGCAGCAGTGGATACTTTTGTGGATGCCTCCACCCAGAACGAGCCCCCCTTGTGCCCGAGGAGACCAACCCTGAGTTGGTGCGCACCCTGCTGCCTCGTCTGTCAAGGCAGGGGGGCCCGATTCATGATGCTGTGACAGCTATTCGTGATGAGCTGGCATAGCATCACGATTCGATATGCCTCCCCCTGGGCCAGCTGGCACATGTACTACTCTCGGGTGGTCTCTGTGAGCTGGCACATTCACTTGCCCCTCCTCCACTGCCTCCTCTGTGCCCCAGTCATCCTCCAGGGAGCCTTCCCTGTCAGTTCCCATCAAGATCCCCTCTACATCAATCCCACCCACATCACCCAGTCTGTTGGCAAGCACATCCCTGTCTCTGGTGGAAGTCCCACATTCTACAGAAATGTGGTCACTGTGTCTGCCCAGGCACTAACACAGGGACAGGCACAGTGGGACAGCTGGCACTTCAGGACAGTGCTGGCACTGTACCCCACCAAAGTGTGACATCCAGATGTTGAGGTGCCTGTGCAGCATACTCTTAGCCAGGCAGCAGCAGATGAAGAGTGCCCAGAGGCAATCCTCGCAGGGCCATTAATCATCGAGGAGGCAAGTCAGACGGGAAAGTTCTGATATCTAGCAGTAGGAACGGAGGAGATTCTGCGATATGGAGTGCGTCCAAATGGAGTTCAGAAGGCAGCTGATAGCAGAGAGGCAGCGGGCCAGGGAGACGAGGATTGCTAGGGCCATGGCAGAGGTGGTGGGGAGACGTACTTTGAGGCAGGCTGCCATCCTGGAGGAGGCTTGTAGGGATGCAGAGGAGGATGTTAGGGGGCCTGCAAGCCATCCAGGGTAGAATGGAGACCTGCCTCTATGTCGAGGAGGAGGAATGTGACTGCCCTGGAGGGTTCCATGAGAGACAATTGAGCCTGCGAAAATAGTTCTTTGTGTGTATTTTCTTTTTTGCCTTTTGTTCATTTTTGATACTTGGACATTTCCCCCTTCCACATAGTTGTGTTTTTTAATGTACATATTTTGAATACAGATTTGAGGTTCTTGATCACACAGTTGTTGCAATCTCTTTGTTCATCTGCTGAATTTGGTTTACTATGGTTTTGGAATGCTTTTGTTCTTTGACTGTCACGTGGGTGGGGGCCTCACTGTGAATGTGTGGAATACACTCATCACTTGTGCATTCGTTATTCGGTAGGTGTGTCCCTCCCAATGCATAGCCACCCACCTGCACACATCAGCTTTCACCCAGAACATTCTCCCATGTCATGCTGCACATCTGCCTCTCAAATGCTACCTCTTCACATGAAAGATTTTTAAGTCTGGTTGTACACATCATCCATGTCCTTGGCTCAAACACTCTCAGACAGCCTTCACATCCCCCAAACACATGCCTCTTCTACTTGTGTTACTTGCAGGGGCTTTGACAGCTATGCCTTCCTACCTCACTCCCTTCATTCATTAATTTTTATATGCTACTATGCACACAAATATTACATGTGACTATCCTTTCAGTGATGTCTTGGACTTGTGTGCTCCAAGGTCATTCACCTACAACTTTGAGGCCATTGCAACGGCACATGTGTACAAAGATATGTCACATTGCCTTCCATTGTTTTACTGTGTCACATGGACATAGTGCATTCACAGTGTAGCTGCTGCTACATTCTGCTGTCATGTTGCTGTGCAACTGAGTGTGATGTACCAGGGAGTCCTGTGATGAGCTACGAGCATGGATTTTGCAGCGGTGACCCCAGTTCTTCAGGCTAGGGAAGGATATGGAGGGCAGTGTGCTTCATGATGGAGGCAGGCCAGTGGAGTTGAGTTAAGTTGTTGGTTAACATTGGATAGGTAGGGGTGTAATATGGCAGGGCCAGGCTGGAGTAGTGTCGGAGCTGAGGGGGGCTGGTGGGTGGTGCCAGGGCTGCCTGGAGGTAGTGTTGGAGGTGAGGGGGACTGATGGGTGGTGTCAGGGCTGCCTGGGGGTGGTGTCAGAGATGGGGGGGCTGATGGGTGGTACCAGGACCTGAGGGCCTGCCTGGGGTTGGAGACTGAGGTGAGGGTGGGCTGGTGGGTGGTGTCAGGACCTGAGGGGCTGCCTGCAGGTGGTGTCGGAGGTGAGGGTGGATGGTGGGTGGAGTATGGGCTGACTGGGGGTGGTGTCAGAGATTTTGGTGGCAGGATCTCAGGGGCTGCCTGGGGGTAGCATAGCAGGTGAGGGATCTGATGGGTGCTGTCAGGACCTGAGGGGCTGCCTGGGTGTAGTGTTGGAGGTAAGGGGGGCTGGTGGGTGATATCAGGGCTGCCTAGGGGTGTTGGAGGTGAATTGGGCTGGTGGGTGGTGTCAGGACCCAAAGGGCTGCCTGCGGGTGGTGTCTGGGTTTGAGGGGGCTGCTGTGAAGTAGGGGTATATGCCAGCAGTTTGTGTGTGTTGGGAGTAGGAGGGACAATTTGCAGTTTCGCAAAGGTGCAGGCTTTGCTTATGGGGGACCTCACACAGGTTTGCAGGGGTGCAGCCGTTCCATAAGGGGGACCTTGGGCAGAATTGCAGGGGTGAAGCCATTACTTATGTGTGACCTTGCGCAATTGTATAGAAAGAGATGTATATGTCACTCATGGAGCCCACCCCCTCACCTCCGTCATATTGAAAGAACAGCAAGAAATTAGTGTGCATGACACCTAGTATTGTCCCAATATCACATCAAAGATATGAAAGATGTTATGCACTCAGACAACCATATCGAATGTACCCTTGAACTGAAGTGGTAGATGGAAATCTGCAGACAAAATCAGACATAGAAGAATTATAAGTAACATCTGACAGGTGTAAAGTGATGTCATGAAGAGAAGAGACGATGACGCACTAAAAAGATATGCGAATACTTAAAGAATGAAGAAGTAACTGAAGTACAAAGCAAATGAGCATATGGACACAAATAAATCATATATACTGAGAATATCAGTAAGAAGAGATGCAGTAGATGTATATACTCAGAAATGCAAGGTAGATGAGAAATATAGAAGCTTGCTACAGTAGAAAATATAACGCGGGTAAAGCAGTCATGATGAGAAGATGGACGTCAGTTTTTGTGTAGTAGTAAGCAGAAAACCCCAAGGAGAGAGACCAAGGCAGAAGAGCTGACAGGCACTGAAATACAGATTCATGTAAGAACAAAGAATCTTTGTTTGGCTAAAGATCAAGGATGCCACAGTGAGAAGCAACTGCAAAGTACAAAAGGAGTCAAAGAGGATAAGCCATATACATAAGCCATATTTCTCTTAGATTAGGCAAAGGACTTAACATTTGCAAGTGCCAAGTATTGTACAATTAAAGACATGGAAAGCATAGGCAAGACGGAGCAACCAAGTCTCCAGAGGCTCAGAAGAGTAATAGTACCCGGTATAAATTGAATCAAATAGCATTAAATAAAAGGGCAGAATGGACAAATCATGGTCTCCTCACATGCAGTGCAAGACCAGAAAACATGGCATATTCATAATGGTTCAGACGAAGATAGCGATGTACCTTCACTCCCTAAAAAGTTCCGGTGAAGAGAACAGTTAGCAAGGTCAACTGCAAAGAAGAGGCCTTGGCTTAGGGCCTAATTGGTAAGGCTAATTGGCCAAGCGGGTAGTTGTCTGACATTGTTCCTGCACCTGGATTTCGTTTTGCTTACGTGCTGCTAACAAGCCGAATGTCCAAGTTTGGAAGAGGATGCCAACCAATTAGGATGGCCTATGGGATGATGAACTATACATTGTTGCAGAAGCCAATCTGCTCCTGTTATTCTACTATTATTATTTATTTATCTATTTCTTAATCGCAGCAGCCTGCAGGCATCAGGGTGCACAATGAGGACACGCACAGAAAAGACACAATTCTAACCTGGAACCCTAGTCACGGGTGAGGCTATTTCAGTTGAATAGCAGTGTCTTCAATCATTTGTGGAACGTGAGGAGATTACTATCTCTTTGTATGTCCACCGGTAGTCCATTCCAGTACTAGGAAAAGAACAACTGCTCCCTCTTGACCTTTGGGCATATAAGCCAAAAAGTATTACTTTATCTTGTATCTCTTTATTGAACTGATAATAAAGTAGCACTTTGCCATATTCTTTGAGTCTGTCCGGTTATTTGGGCCCGTAATTAATTGTTGTGGTAATCCCGTCCAGCACTTGATACGCTCCAGGTGCTACTGCACAGAGTTTAGCTGGGGTAAAGCCTTTACTTACGGGGGTTACTTACGGGGTACCTTGCACAGAATCGCAGGGCTGCAGCCTTTACTGACGGGGGACTTTGCACAGTTTAGCTGGGGTGCAGCCTTTACTTACACAGGACCTCGTGCAGTGTCACTGGGGTGCTGGATGTTGGGTCAGAGGTGGACATGGAGGTTTGCGTAAAGGTTTGTCTATGGCTATGATTTTGGTTTGCATGGGGGCGTGTTGTGGGTGTTCCTCGCGCAACTCGGTTTTCTTTGCGGGTCGGGCTGCTTTGCAATTTAGATTCCATGAATACGCGGACTGCGCATTAGAAACTTTGCTCATATGGCCGTGCAGAATGATTTTCGGCACAGGGATTTTGTGGGATCTATGCAGACTTTTCTGTGAATCTGGCCCTATACCTCCACAGGCAAAGGGTGGGTTTAATTTGAAAAGACGCTTCCTGTCATGGAAGTTGGGAATAACACGAGTACATAGCGTGAAAGAAGAGTCGGGCTAGAATTAATGATGATTACCTGTAAGTAACATGACCATTAAGCCAACTATGCTGTATGGAGCATGCAAGCATGTCACTACAAAGAAAACAGCAAAAATGCAAGTACCAGCATTTAAAGTGTTGCTGGATCAAATACGCCTGTGGTAAGTTACAGTGACCAATGACTTGGAGGCTGTTGGTGCATATGTACCGCAGAATCACCAGAGATGGACCTCAACCAACCTGCTCACATTATATCAAGGTACATCATTCCACTGAGGGTAAGGGAGAAATCCAGCCAAAAAACAATGCACTGTTCTCCTTTAATAAATGCTAAATAAACAACTACACATTAAGGTAATCTGAATGATTGTAGTGCTCAAATATGATAAACTGAATATTGACTGGCCCCAACATTTTATGGCTCCTAGTCTTGTGCTGAACGAGTTAACTACTTGTAATCTTCCTTCTCCTAGTCCTACTCTTTCTTGCAACCAATTCCAAAACATCAAGCAAATAACCAATAATAACTATTATATTGGTGAGCTTGCCGCGCTCTCTGCATTGATTGTGCATTTAAATCTACCTACCTAAAATCCCATTAGTTAACAACTATCCTCTTGGATTATGCGGCCTTCTCGTGTTGCCTGGGTTTGGCGTGGCATACACTGAGACGAGGAAGAGTAGCTCCAAGAGTAATGACGTTTATTTCTTGTAATACACCCGCTTTCAGTGACCGGTGCTTAGTAGATGGAGGAATTCCCTATTGTGGAGGCCTACAGCCGAGTTATCCAACTCTTTCATAATGACTGCTCTGAGAGAGGCAAAGTTCACCACGCAGCAGCGCAGCATGTATGTCAATGCACCGAGTCAACAGGACTTGGAACTTCCTTGCCTGTTGATAAAGGAGATAGCGTTGATATTGTCTGTCTGCAGAATCACTGCCTTCACCTGAAGCCGGTTCCCAAACTCTTTGAAGGCTCTGAACCCTGCCGCTAATTTCGTCGGTTGGAGTAGCAGAAAAGGGCCACAGACTCCTATTCTCCTGATTGGTCAGGTGATTCGGGATGTCCCCAGCACACTCCCCTGGCATCTGCAGTATCCCTTGAGAAGACTGTCTTCCCTGACTCGCCACTGTAATGCCGTTTTTTAACTTGGATCAATCCGAATGATCAACCCAAAGTACTGAAATGCAGAGAAGCCAGTGTTGGTCAATCTGAGACCACCAGGGCTGAAGGTTGAATGTTTCCCAAGGGGCGACCGCCATGCTTGCTGCCATGCGGTCTTGTTTCTGTAAGAACTGCCTTGCTGTGAAAGAGATTAACCAGGGAGTCTGATCCAGCAGATCCCTCATTTTTTTCTCCCTGTCACAAGGGAGACAGGCCAAGTTACGTCTGCCATGAAGCAAGCACCAATGTACTTCCTGCGTAATCACTAGGTGCGATTTCTCCTGATTGATTAGAAAGCCAAAAGCCTGAAGCTCAGGAAATCCATGGAAGGTTCCTTGATTGGTCAAACGCCCAGGTATACGACGGCCTGGAACGCTAGCAGCTCATGTGCTGCTACTAGGGTAGCCCGACCTTTGTGAAAACCCATTGGGCAGATTTGTGGGTGAAAAAGAGAGCCTGACTTGGAAGTGACACAGTCTCACAGTAAACCTGAGGGACATCTGGTCTGATCTCTGGGGACAAGAAAGTACATGTCCTGCAAGTGGAGGGTTAGTGCATATCAGTAAGGTCCCCTTGGGGGGGTTATGGGAATGAGTGACTGCAGAGTGGCCAACTTGAAGTGTATTTAAAGTGCTTGAAAGCTTTTAGGATGAGCACCACTCTGTACGCCACAGAGGATTTCCTCCCCAGGAAGATGGTCAAGTAGAACCGGTCTGACACCTCTACAGCTGGTAATTGGTGTGTGACCTCCCTGTCTAACAATTCTTGGATGCATAGCGTTTCTCCTGCGCTGCCCAGATGACGTAGACCTAAACACAGATGTGAGGATGCACCTGGAACTCCAGTTTGCAGCCCCATCTGATCACCTGTAGTACTTACGGGTTCTATGAGTTTTGGCTCTACTTCTCTGTAAAATACAACAGCTGACCAACCATTGGCCTGCTGTCATTGTCACAGCCTCGGTGAGACTCATTACCCTTGAATTCGGCAGGCCCTTCCCGCTGATCTCTGCTGGGGCCTCCCTCTGTATGATCCTGGTGACTGGAAAGGCCTCTGGTACCTTCTTGAACACCGGTTTGAGGGCCTGAATCCAGCTGGCTGCTTGTAGGATCTTTGTAATTTATCAGCATTTTCATCTTTGCAGAACACACTATGTACTTCCTCCTTAATTGTTTATCTTCTCATCTGAGTGAACAGTCTTCCTCTCCCTTAAAATGGTTACATTTAGCCAGAAATCTGGGCATCAGTTTTTTTAGGCTCCCTTCATTCCCAGAGGATGTTGCTTTTTATGTCCTCAGTTACTGGCAAGCTTCTCCTTGCTGGGTGTTTAATTAACACATTTTAGGATTTTCACCTGAATCTTTGGAGTCCATGGAGAGGAAGCGAATGCCATCTGGCATTTCCTCCATCACACCCACCACAGAGTGCCTGCTGAGGGAATGTCCTGCTTGATCACCCTCTAACCCAGATCAAGATGAGGAACACAAAGAGGAGGAATAGTTAGAGGTTGAAAAAAGGGAACAGTCCCTGGATTGCTTCTTTCTTCCCTTAAAATCTCTTTTATCAGTTGTTTAGCATGTTCTGCTGAAACAGTATATATATGTACTGTTTCCCCAGCAGCCTTTTTCCTGGTTGGTGGGTGGGGGGGGTGTGGGGGGAGGGGTAAGAGATTCAACATCAGACAAGGAGATGTTCTGAACTATATAATGTGTTTGGGGCTGGGAGGATAGCTCAGGGGAAATGCTCTCGACTTGGAAGCAAGACTACACGATCCCCGGTCCGTGCTTAGAAACCTCTGGGTATTAAGATCATTATAAATAACCAATTACAATTTAAACATACGCTTCTCCTCTGCTGTTGCAGGAGGCTCCCGTGGAAACCGCTCTCCTAGTTCTTGGAAGCGAAGCTCAGACTACCTATCGGGTAATAGGAGAATGCCCAAAGTGGCAGCACATGATTCTATGGTGGCCCAGCGTTTTTTTTACCAGAGTGGGACAGTTTCATAAGTTACTGCACTACTTGTAACCAACGTTCCAAAGCGAATATCTCTTCAAATGATTTGAATGCAACATATTTTTGCAAAAACACCCCCTTGGGTAGTACTCAAACATTCTGTTCTATATAGTAATGAATTGTAATGTGTGACTGTGGGCCACTTTTTCAGTGGTGCCTAGATAAATTTCATTCCATATTAGCACCCTGAAAGGGGGTGGCAGCCATTCAGGAGTCTCGGAACACAGACTGTGTTGGATGGTACAAGCCCGTGTTCTGAGTTGCCTGAGCAGCAAGCTCCCCCTTCACCTTCATCATAACACCTGTGTAGTGCTCGCGCCCTTAACTTAGGCGGCGGGCCATTACCTACACGGTCAGCCTGCCACCCCTCGGCATATCGCCTCAGTCTGACCCTGTTGGAAACGGCCCAATAAGTTAAGTGTGTCTTAAGAGCCAACCTCTGCAGCTGTACAGTATGAGACTGACCTCTCTGTAAACTAAATGGCCTGTCCTACGCAGCCTTTTGTCACCAAGGCCTGGAGGTTCACTAGAAAGATGGAGCTCCTCGCGTACCAGCCAGTGCCTCCCACAAATCCACTCAACCGAAGTCAGTGAGCAATCAACATTCGTGACATTCCTCTGTGGGGTAGTGGGGGGGGTGCAAGTAATGCCCTGCTATAATTTGGATTTCACTCAGGGATGGACTCGTTACCTCTTATCCTCCGCCTCTAGCATTATGGGTGGAGCCAACAGGGGTATGTTCTTACCTGAGGATACTGCAATATACTGGAAAGGCCAGCCAGCCAGCATGGCAACGGTGTCTTAGTATCCTTACTGGCATCATGGCAAAAGCAAACATGAGTATGTCCTGGCATGGGACTACTGGCATATATTGGTGCTGCCACTATGCACATGTTTGGGCACAACCAGTTTCAAAGTTTTTTTTGTTTTTGTTTACACTTGCATAATACTGGAATATATTGCAGACAAAGGTAGCTGAACATGTGTTGGAAAATGTTCCTGTGCATTTTTCGTGTGTTACCCTATAAAATAGATTGCACAGTGCCTTTGTAGATAAGTGGACAGCATGTATATTTGAAATAATGGCAAGGGCTGATGTATCACTTGACACCTTGATGAATAATCCTGATCGTGCAAAAAATAATATGTGTAGAGCAGATTGGATAGAGACGAGATGTAAATGTCTCACATACAAGGATTTTAAGTCCTTTGGATTTGAGCAAAAAGGGCTTAATGTATTGAAAGCCTATATGTGTAGGGCCCCATCTCCACAGTTGAGATCGGTGATCCTACGCTTTCGGTTCAATCTGAATCCAACACGAGAGATTCTGATTAGAAGAAAATGTATTGACCCAAATGAGATTTATTGTAGATTCTGCTGTGACACTGATGCTAAAGAGACGGTGAAACACCTCATTGTAGATTGCCCGGCTCTTATAGAGTTGAGACTAAGATTGTTTAGTCGTCACTTACTTTACTTCGGTCTAAAGTCTCCTGAGAATCGATGGCCAGTAATACTAGAGACTAAAGTCATGAGCATAAGAATAGCTACTTTCAAATTTCTGAATGCATTGGATTTGGGTATGGTCAATGATACGGAGACCGAGCAGAGGTCCAAAAGGAAAAACTTACTCATGTTGTCACATCACATGTAAGCTTGACATAACTAGAGGAGGGATTGTGGGCACTTAACCGAGTATATTACTTGAGCTTAAACCTATAGCTTTGCACACGGACTGTGTTGTTACAGTAGGTGATTTTCTCCATGTGTTTATACCAAATTAATGCATTTGTGGTGCGTCCTTATTGTACACTTTCTTTTTGTTTTATATTTTAATACATTTTGTTATATACGTTTGTTTTCCTAATTTGAATGTATCATTGACTTTGTATTACATTTGTCTTGTGTTTGTATTTGTGAATTCTTACCGATGTAATATAATTTGTTTTGAAAAATTTGAGTTTACTCAGCTGAATTCAAATTAAAAAAAAGATTGCACACTGTGTGGATTTTTACCCCACTTTTCACAGAAAATGTGATGTACAATGCACCATGTTAACCCATTGGCCCTCATTACGACCCTGGCGGAATTCGCGGTGCTAAATGCACCGCGGAGCACGGCGGAAAGCCGCCGATAGCGCCATGGGGGTTGGCGGATTTACCACCCCATGCCGACCTTGGCGGAGCGGTAAATCCCCAATCCCCATTTTGCCCTTCCCCATTCCCATTCTTGCCCCATAGGGTATAATGGGAGTGGGGAAGGCGTTAATTACGCCACCGTAAAGTACGGTGGCGTAATTAACAACGAGGTCCCTTAGCGCCATGGATTTCTCCGCCCGGTAAAACCAGGCGGAGAAAGGCTCCATGGCGCTACGGGAACTCGTAGTAGGGCGGACGGGTCCGCCGCGAATAACGCTGGCGGAAACCCACTCCGCCAGGGTCGTAATGAGGGCCATTATCTTGGGAGAAGAGCAGTGCTTTAAGTGGGGTGAGAAATCGAGGGAGAGCGGTAACGAGTGGGTGTGGCTTAAATGATGGTCATGGCCTGAAGTGTGCCCAGCACAGGACAATAAAGTGTCTTTCCTCGCTGTCGGTTACTTTCATGTGTATTGCCCCTTGCTGGGGAACAAGCCAGACTCGCATTGCACTGTGCTATTTCGTAGGTGCCCATCTTTTGTTTCACTCAATAGACAGGTGTTATGCATTCCCGCCACCACCGCTCAGAACTACCACTGCAATTATGACTGACACCATCCTATCACTGTAATAATGGACTGAATTATTTTTTTTAAAATTTTTTGCAGATGCCAGAAAACGCACGATCTACCATTTCACACCCTTGAATGAAGATGTACACTTCCTGGGTTTGCCCTCTCTTCCTCTCCCTCTAGAGCTTTTGTGCAACTATGCTTATCCGATCTGCCCCCATCCCAGTCTTCTGCTCTATCTTGAACACTGTTCTCTGTTCCCACCCAAACCTTCCCCTTTCCTTCTCCAACTGGCACTGTCTGAACATCCCAGGCGTGGGACTCATTACGCTGGTATTTGGCATGGGTGGCACGTCCATAGTGGGCGCGGCCCTACCAGAGCCTGTGCCCATTATAGAGGAGCCGCGCTTAAACTGTCAAACGGGAAACGCAGCCAGTCTAGCTATTCCTTCAGCATACCATTTTTACTGAGCATCTAAACCCAGGGGATGCTAAAACTATAATCAAAACAAAGCAAGCAACCAGCAACCAACTGGAAGCTACAATGTTAAAGGTTGCCTGAAAAGCTAGCAATCGCTCTTTGTCAGCAAGGGGGCTAATGTAGACGAAACCAGCGTAAAAAGGCAATGAGGTAATACGAACTGCTGGATACTGCAATAGGGTGCCAGCAAAAGCAGCATTCAATGATTATGTTGCTTAGGGTATATGTAATGTCCTGAATTACAATGTATTTTGCAATGTCAAAAGAGTGTCAACGTGGGGCAGCTAAGTATGGGGTGCCCCCTGATGCTCGTGACCCATTTCAAATGAAAACGTTGAAAGGCCCTGACGCTATCCCTTAATGCTGTGCTTGCACGAACGTGATGCATACACAGTTGAATGTTCTAGCTGTTTGGCTACTGCTCTTCATTTTCATCTTCGTTATGACTATTATTTTAGCAATAGAGTCCAAGGGTGCAGACCTTTCCAGTCGTAATGGCTTTTCAGCCCAAGTTCGTGGGCAAGTGAAATGCGGGCCATTACTCACCAATATGGCCACCCTACTCAGGCTTTATAGACATTGCTAGACACACAAAACTTCCAGAGTGTTATCCTATGGCCCCAAAAAAGATTTCCTTTGATGAACTGATTGTCAGACTAGGACAAACTAAAATGTTCACCGTGGAATATAGAACCAAAAAGAGCCCATTTTCTATTTTCATCTGAGCCACAAGAGCTAAGAGGAGAGCGATGATGTCAATGTCTGAAAAAAAATGTTAACATCAAAAAATGAAGGAGGCAGATGAGATGGCAGGCAGCAAGCAGCACAGGACCGATGAAGCAGCAGTGGTGGAAGGGGTAGTCATGGACATGTGCAGCATTCGATCATTCCCATTGGTAACCATGCCCAGCGGGGTTGCTGCTTTTCAGTGTTGGCTGACCACTGCCAATGAGTCTCCACCATCGAGAAATGAGTGGGGATGGAATCCTGACAATCGCCTGTAATATGGCGGACTTAAGTGGCCACTCCAGACATCTATGCACATTGTATAGTCACTTGTTTTAATCCCAACACCACTGACAAGAATTATTATTTTACAGGTCGACAATTTAAATACCTTTAAATCAAGTCATAATACTTATAACACTTATTGGTACAGTGCTTAGAAGCAGGAGGAATCCACCATTATGCCCAATATTAAAACAAGGCCTATTTATTATTAAGTGCACGAGCATTCTCCCTTCATAATGCCAAGTCGTAATTGTTGGAAGCTAGCAGTAAGACAAATAAACTATCACGACGATAATAGATCGAATGAGAAGTTAACAGAACGGATTCCTACTGCCGAATTCAGGGAACTAGTGTTTCCTGAATTGATATTCACAGTGAATGACCCTGAACTCGGTGGTGACTGAATTTAGTAGTCATTACTTATCCTCGTGTTCTGAAGTCACATGATCTTTTTTGCATAGTATTATACGTATGCGTCACTGCTTCCCACCAAGGAGCAGCTCCTGTACATGGGATTACCTACAAACATCGGTGCTCTCAATTAATTTGGGCGCGAGGGGATCTGAATGGAATGACTGGTGCAAAATGATATCTTTGCATTGGAGAGAGGATGCAAATGGCTCATGCCCTGGTTATGCGGCATCAGATTCATTTTAGGACCTTATTCAGATGTGGACTGTTTACACCTATTATAGCACCCCTTTCTCTCCTCCATGCTCTACTTGTAAATAATGCCACTATATAAAATACACTTTTTACTCAAATTGTGTGCTTGGGTTTGGTGTGAAGTCCAACATTTTTCTTTAATACTACTCAACTTCATACGGACATGGCCAGTGGAGGCAGAGACATTTTTAAATTGCCAGGGAGTAAACATTTCCCACAAATATGCGAGAGCGACCAATGGTAGTGGGGGAGCCTGAACCAATCAATGAGGGTTAAGGGGGTTTAAAGTATTGGATATAAATTGGCATTTTCGACTCAAATTGGGGGAAAGCCACACAGTTTGCAAAAAGAAAATGCAGGGTAACACAGGAAAGGATCCAATAGATGCAAGTCGCCAACAGTGCAAAGGAGCATTTTCCAACTTATTATCATGATGCCTTTGCCCACAATATATGCCAGTATATAACGCACTTTCATGCTGGATGTTTATGTTTATTTGTTTACATTGCACCAGAACATGCAGGCATCAGGGTGCAAATGTGTCCATACATGTCCATGGAGGGTGTAGCAACAATACATGTCAGTATTACCATATAAGAATATACTCATGTTGGCTTTGCCACTATAAAACGCCATGCTACAGTAAGAAAATATGTCCTGACTGGCTGCACCAATGTAGGCCAGTAACCTCATATAAGGACATTCATGGTGCTGGTTTTACCCTTGATGCCTGCAATAAATGTCATGCCACAGTAAGAAAATATATCCCGACTGGCTTCACTGACATAGTCTGGTCTAGTCATGTAATAACACTCATCATGTGTGCTTTACACTTGATGTCTAGTAAAAAATACCATGCCCCAATAAGAAAACATACGGAAACTGGCTGCACAAATGCAGGCCATTGTAGCCAAAACAAATGCCATGCCACAGTAAGAAAACATATCCAGAATTGCTGACATTTAATAACACTTATGTTTTCTTTACCCTAAATACCCAGTAGAAAAAAATGCCATTCCACAGTAAGGAAATATAACAATTGAAGGGCAATCTATCAACATAATAAATAACACTTACATTTGCTTTACCTTTGATGCTCTGTAAAAAATGTCATGCTAATGCAAGAAAAGATGTTCAGACTGGCTACACCAATGAAGGCCAGTCTAGCTACGTAATAACACTCATTGTGCTGGCCTTATCCTTGATGCCTAGTAAAAAATGCAATGTCACAGTAAGAACATGGATCCAGACTGGCTACACCACTGTAAGACAATCTGTCCACATAACAAAACAAATCACGTTGGCTTGACCTTTAGTGGCAAGTAAAAAATGCTACGCCACAGTAAGAAAATATATCCAGACTAACCACACCAATGGAGGGCAGTTTAGCCACATAATTGACATGTTTAATTTAGCCTTGATGCTTAATAATAATGGCATACAGAGTGAGAAAATAAAGCCAGACTGGCTATACAATGTAGGCCAGTCTAGCCATTTAATATTACTCATCATTTTGGCTTCACCCTTGATGCCAAGCAGAATTTGCCATGCCACACTAAGAAAACATGCTCAGACCGGGTTCACCAATGTAGGCTGGTACCACGTAAGATTCATGTTGCTGTGAGCCTTGACACCCAGTAAACCAAAATGCCATGATGGGGCAAATAAATATGGCCGGACTGACCCCAACAATACAGGCTAGTACCACGTGAGAGTACTCATAACATTGCCTTTGCCCTTGTGATGCTCAGTAAAGAATGCCATGCCACATAACAAAAATATGTCTAGAATCGACCCTCAGTGTAGGCCAGTAGCACATAAGATTACTCAGCAGGGTCCTTTACCCTTGTGATGCCTAGTAAAAATAAATGCCATGCCACAGTGAAACCAAAATGTCCAGATTGGGCCTCAGTAATGTAGGCCAGTACCACTAAATAACACTTATCATGCTGCCTTTACCCTAGCAAAAGCATGAACCTAAGATTTCGTGGCACAGGAGAAGTTGTGGGTGCAGGACAGAAGGAGCTGAAGTGCAGGAGGAGTTGAAGTGTAGGAGGAGTTGGCAGTGCAAGAGGAGTTAAGGGTGCAGGATGAATTGTTGGCACAGGAGGAGGTGGTGTTGTAGGAGAAGCCGGTGAATCAGAAGGAGGTGATGTGAAAGGAGGAGGAGGTGCAGGAAGATTTGGTGGTACAGGACGAGGTAAAAGCGGGAAAAATAGAAGGCTGTCAGAAGAGGGGAAGGTAAAAAAGTTGGAAGGAGAAATGGGAAATAGTTGGAGAGGAGCAAACGAAACTGAAGGAGAGAGAGCGGTACAGTGGGGAATTAGTGGAGACGCTGGAAGAGTTCAAGACAGAGAGTGAGACAACATAAGTCAATTTATTGTTGGAGTGAAGTGGAAGGAGGAACAAGCATATGGCAGAATGTGGAGGACAGTAGGCGATAGCCAGCCTGGGGGCTAGTTATAAGGTAAAGCACTTTGCCCCTAAGGCACAATGGTTACTGTCTTTGCAAGGGGGAGCAAGAAGGGCAAGAGATATTATGGGTTCAGGAACCTAAGGCAGTGAGCCAAGCTGAACTAGAATCCAGCCAGGCACTTAGACACCCTCTGGGCCCACCTCACATCAGGGAGACCTGTGGAGCTTGCTCAAGAAGAACCTAGAGCGACAATAAGAGTCACTGAGATAACCTGGCAACACAATACACCCAACGGCTACCAGGGAAGGCCAATCACCCACCAGACAGTTACTGGAATTACTTTTCTGTACAAGAGATCATGTGCGCTGCCAAGGACAGACTGCGACCAAAGTAATCTGAGCTAGAGATTTGGGTATGCAGAAACAGACTGTGAGTGACACTATCGAGTAACCGGGACACAGACTATTAATATATTAGTATCAGAAACTTTGTTTTGGCTAATAAGAAAGAACTGTGTTGTAAACTGGACTTATCTCCCTGCCACATAAGCCAAAAGCCAGGAAGGAGTGACCTTTAGAGGTGACAAAAGAAATCCCATTTGTCCAGGAAGACTTGGTACATGCCCAGGGGGAAACTTGACTAGACCAAAAACAATTTCTAAGAACAACAGCATCCTGATGAAAGGCCTGATGTGCATGGAGCAGTGCCAAAAGAATAAGGGATTTAATTACTGAACTATGTTGACGGTTAGAACCCCAGTCCAATTATGAATACCTATTGTTTATTACCTGTCCCTTTTAGCAGGTAAATCCTAATAAATCCCCTCTTCTTGGAAATCAATAGTGTCTGTGTGGGTGTTTCTCAATATCTTCACGGCAGAACCCTCATATTAACAGCTCCAGCTTGTTCAAATAATGCACTGTCTTCAACTTTTGCTGTTTTGGAGTACAGCTATCATCAGCTCTAGCCAGCATAGCCATTAGTGAGGAAAATTGGGAATCGTATTCAGGAGAGCTGCATGTTGCAGACCTCTGAGATAAAGGTACAAAATGGTGAGGTTATAGCAATGACAGATGTGTGGTATATTACAATCAATTGCTTAGATCTGTGTGATTTGGCCATGGCAAAACTGTTCGCGGCACAATTGACCATAGTCAATTTCGCTGCAAAAGCAATTTTGCTGCGTCTAAATTCCGCAATTCTATGCCCCCCAACCCCAATACATCCCCCGCCCACACCCCCACATACCTTTTGCACATCCGCTTCCTTCTCCTGACCCTGCAGCGTCAGTTCCGTCCCTCTTACGTGTGTCAGATCTGATGCCGCAGGGTCCACTTTTCTCTTTGCCCCTCACCTCCAATCCTCAGGAAGCAGGGGACACCGTTTGCAAGCCCCCCCAAGGCCATCAATACCAAACATTGGAGCAGGGGACACTCCCCGCAACCCCTGCTCCCAATGTGCAGTATTGATCACCCACTTTGATCGAATCAAATTGATCGAATGGTACTGGCCGAATTCGGCCAGATGTACCATTTGATCAATTAAATTCGATCGAATTGGGTAATACCAATTGATTTGGGATAGATAGATGCATCTCAGACAGTCAAACACAAAGTACGCCCCACCTAATACATAACATCTATTCAAGATAATGTTACAGTTAAACTCATCTCTGCCAAAGAAATTATTTTCCTGAAATGCAATGCACAGTTTATTATACAATTGTAGCGCCCACAACTATAATCAGTTCCTTCACGATAGATAGTTGTGTCCCAACCTATTGGATGCCTCCTTCTTTTTAGTGCAGTGTTAGGATAGTTGCTGGCAGAGTCCCACATCCCAAATTCAGTTCTCATTTCAGCATTCACTAATTCACTGACATAGTCAAGCACAAGGAACTCTCACCCAACACATAAAATGTTAATGATAATAATACAGTATAAGTCAGCTCCGCCAAATAAATTGTTATTTTTCTACAATGTCATATCTTATGTACTTTTAAGACTACAGTCTACTGAATTCATAGACAACCTACAGTGCTGGGTAAAAATATCACGGTCGTGCATGCTCAGACTGTGAACCAGCACCGCCTCAAATACCTACCACTTTACACATGTGGCAACAGGGCCATCATGCCACATCAGTGTGTGCGATGTAGCTGGCATGCCTGACCTTATCAGACAGATGACACGGGTGTGGGTAAGTGTGCATGTATCCAGTTCACAGGCAGCACAATGATGGAAGTGACAAAGCATGTGCCTGTCAAGTATCAACTGATAGACACACACAGGCCTTTGACGCGAGACACCTATACCAGTGCTTCCTCCAGACGGACCCTCACTGACATCCTCTTTGTCATTCCCCCACCAGATCTATGGACTCTTCATATGGTCTCTGTGCCTCTCTCCTTTCTCTTCCTCTCCCATTAATGGTGCACCCGCTGGGAGGCCCTCCTGGCCCCCTTCCACTCCCTTAAGGCCATCATTAATTTCTCCCTGAATAGCGCCATCTTGGTCCAAGGCCCTCGGGCCAACCTTCTCCTCTTTGATAGACGCTTCCCATGCCTCATCAATTTCCTTTCTTCTCCCGCTGTCCCTCCTCTACCTTCCTCGGCTCACTCACCTCACCCCTCTGCCTCCTCCTTGGCTACCTTGCACTCTCCTCCTTCCTCGGCTGCCCCCCCTCTTGTGCTCCATCTAAACCTCCTTCTACACCTCTGCAGGGCGTACCTCTGATCTGTACCCTCCCCGGAAGTCCTTCAAGGATGGCAACCTTCTCCACATTGCCACTCTCAACTCTCGCTCAGCCGTCAAACGCTCCTCTGTCATCTGCCGCCTCCTGGAAGAACTTGACCTCGATATCTTAAGTCTCACTGAGAGATGGGAGAGAGAAATAGAGACAAAGGCTACCCTAACCCAAAGCGTGACATAGGGTCACAAGTTTGCAGCAGGATGACAATACTTTCACATCACTAGGCAATGTGAACGTATTGTCATTCTAAGCAATACATGTAATAAATTATCACTCTGCCTAATAACCCACGAATGTGCAGATTACAATGTGCTCAATGATGCATAATCTCAGTGCCACAGCACTTTCTGTAAATATGTCTTTTGTGTTAGTGTAAATAAAACCTTTTCTTTGATATTTTTATATCTCAAGGTGTTTTGCCTTTCGAGCTAGTAGCTACCTAGCTCCTGCTGAAAATTTGTGACCCTATGTCACGCTTTGGGTTAGGGTAGCCTTTGACTCTATTTCTCTCTCTCATTGTTCTCACCCTCTAGAGTCAGGCCCCCTTTAGAAAAAAGAGGGTTTCGCCCACTTAGCTCTCATCACTGAGACATGGTCCATGGCCAGCTCTGTCACAAGGTTTTGACACTCTCCTCCCTGATGGCTACAAGATCCTCTCCGTGCACAGATCCAACCGTTCCGGAAGGGGGTGTAGCCGTGATCCTCTCTGCCTCTGTAATTCCTATGCAGGCCTACTCCTCTTTCAAATGCCTTGTCGGCAGTCTTCATCTCTCTCTTGGCCACTCTCTTACCGTGGCTACTATCTCTCGGACATCTGGTCAGATCACCGCCTTCCTCTCTGAGTGAGCAAACCTCTCATCCTCCCTCCTGGCCTCAACCACTCAACTCCTACTTCTTGAGGACCTCAACATCCACGTGGATGCTCCCTGTTCCTCTTCTGGACTCTTTCATGACCTCTGTGATTGATTCTCTCTTTCTATTCTCCCATCAGGCCCAACTCACTCTACAGGGCACACGCTGGATGTTTTGATCTCCTCTGACCTCCCCCTCTCCATTCCTCTGACCACTCCTCTATCCTAGAGTGATCACTCCCTCCTTTCCTCTCATCTTTCTACACCTCAGACCAAGCCAACTCCAACACTGCCACCTACCTTCTCGATCATCCGACCCATGAAGCATGTGTCAAATGAGGCTTTTGCTGCCACTTTCTCTCCCCCTCCTCCTCCTCCTCCTCTGGCTGACTCACATCCTGATGCAGCCCTTTTCATGCTCTACTCTTCTGTCTCTGATACTCTTGATGTTCTTGCCCCTGTCATGAGGATCCGCTTGAAGCCCAAAGCCAAGTGCAACTCTTGGTATGATTCTGACCTAGCTACCCTTAAACACGGGTGCAGGGTGGCTGAGAGGAAATGGTGGGCTTCTTGTATATCCTCTGACAAACTGGCCTACCACCTGCTCCAAAGCAATACCCGCTCCTTATCCGAACTAAGAAGAGAGACCTCATCCAAGCCCGCATCAATGCGGCATCTAACAACTCGGCCGAACTCTTTAAAATCTGCAAGGAGCTGGCCAACCTCTGCTGCAGTCCATACCTCTCCTGCTGTCGCCTCCCAAGCCCTTGCCTCACATTTCATCTAAAAAACCCATGATATCCTGTCCACCCTCTCGTCCTCTTGTCCTCTTTCCCCTTTTCTCTCCGCTACCTCTGGGCCTCCTGCTGCCGCCCCCCTCCCTCTTTCCCTTCCTTTCCTCTGTTCTTCCCTGACGAGATTTTCAGACAAGTCCGATCTATGAAAATCTTGTCAAAACAGGTTCTTCCCTGTTCGTCCAAAACCATCAAGGACCACATTGACACCAGTGCTCCTGCTCTGGCCGACTTCTGCAACCTCTCCTTCACCTCTGGATCCTTCCCCTCCCCTCTGAAGCACACTCTAGTGCATTTTCCCGATCTCCATCACTCCTTTTTTGGGCAAACTCCTGGAAAAGCTGGCCATCTCCCAGGTTAATCTTCACACCGATTCTGTTGGTTTGTCTCCATGACCATCAGTCTGGCTTCAGAGCTGCCAGAAGCACAGAAACTGCTCTCCTGAATATCTGTGAAGCCCTGCTCTCCAACCTCGACTCTAACATCCCTTCTGTCCTCATCCTACTAAATCTCTCTTCTGCCTTTGGCACAGTCAACCATGCAATCCTGCTCAACCGTCTCCATGATAACCTGGGTATCACAGATCAGACCCTGGCTTGGCTGACCTCTTTCCTCTACGATCGACCCTCCCAGGTTCAACTTGGGTCCATCCTTTCCTCTATCTCACTCTCTATCTGTGGTGTTCCCCAGCGGTCTAACCTCTCTCCCTGGCTTTTCAACCAATACCTGGCACCTCTCACCAACTGCATTGCCGCTCTCTGCTCCAACTTTCAGTGCTATGCGAATGACTCAGCTCATTTTGAGGCTTTGCTCTGCCACCTCTTCTCCTCTCATCTCTGACTGTCTGCCTGCTATCCAGGAGTGGTGTGCCTCCAATGATCGCTGCCTTAAGGCCACTAAAACGGCGATCCTCCTCATCGGCATACCTGCACCCTCCTTTCCTGTCATTCTCTGGCTGGCCTCCCTTGTCCCTCTTCCTGCTCCCACCTGTGAGGCTAAGAACCTAAGGGTCATCTTCGACTCCACACACTCCTTTTCTCCTCACATTTCTGACGTCTCTAAGAAGTCAAACTACCAACTGTGCCTCCTCAGAGGTATTCTTCATTTCTTCTCCTTCCCCCAGAAGATCACTGTCTCTAGAGCTCTGGTTCTCTCTAGGCTGGACTACTGCAACAACCACTTTCTAAATCTAACTGCCTCTACTCTCCGCCCTCTGCAACTCATCCAGAACAGGACTGCAAGACTTGTCCTTTGCCTCAAGCCCTGGGATCGTACCTCTCCAGCCCTGAAATCTCTTCATTGGCTCTCAGTGGCTGCAAGGATTAAATTCAAGACCCTCTGCATTGTCCACAAGGCTTTCTGGGGTCTGGGGCCTGGGTCCACAATACCTTCAACTCTCCCTCCTCAAATACCTTCCTACTCAAGCTCTTCGCTCCTCCACCTCCAACTCCCTCAGGGTCAGTCGCTTCTCCAAGCAACGAGTTGGGTGTAGATCTTTTTCCTCAGCTTGGGTCTCCCTCTGGAACAGCCTCCCTGCCTCTCTGACACTTTAGGAGAACCATCTTCGGTTCCGGAAGCTCAAGACCTTCCGCTTTGCTTCTGCCTTCGCTCTTCCTATCCCCTGCTGATCTGTCTGCTTCGGCACCTGGTTACCCTCTGATTTTCGGGTCGAGGTCCCTGCCCACCGAGCCACACACACCCACACTGCCTCCTTGCAACCCTTGCACTTGGGTCTGTATCTGCAACCCTACAGTCCCTTTACCTTTACTTATTAGACACCCCTAGTATGCGCTTTAATCTTGCACTTGCCATCATGCTGTTGTTGTTTTATCCCTTGTTCAGCACTTTCCACTCCTCCCCTCACCCTTGCACTTTCCCCCTTCCCTCTCCCCTGCACTTGTGCGTTCTCAATGTCACTGGGCCCAGTAAGATCGTTGATTTGTCCTCCCTTGTTCCCCTCCCTTGCCTCGTCACACTCGGAAACACTTGTATATGAGCGCGATACAAATATAATATCATATCACAGAGCAACAGAGGTTTGAATCCCGTATCCGCATTTAGAAACCGAACTCAGGTATGGTATTAGGCGCGTTATGTAATGCTGTGTTATGTTATGTATTTGGCATTTATATAGTGCTCTATATATCATTGGTATGACCTTAAAGCGCTGGTAGGTTGAACACCCTGGGGACTGCAGTCCAGGTCAGTCGAGAGAATAGGCTGTAATAGGGTGCTTGGGTGCACCGATTATGTGTGCAGCTAATGCAATTGCCTGATGGGAGCTGCATCCTAGCATTAGGTGTAGTGGAATTTGATATCAGTTGAATGTGTTCAGTCTGGAGGGAGGTCATCAAGACTGGGTTTTGGCTGCGTTAGGCCTGTGTAGGATGCTTATATGTGCAGCTAGCCCCAAATCTCATGGGTATAGCTGTGTTTTATCAGAATGTTGAGTTGTTCATGGAGTATTTTTCATATGTGAGCAGCTAGGCCGAATTGATCGAGGGGTGTAGCTGCACTCTTATTGTGTGTTGGTGTAGAGTAGAGAGTGAGCATAGTCATAGGAGAGGTGAGTGTTGGGGTGGAGTTCTGATCTAACGAGCTCGGTATTCCGGATTTCAAGTGCGCGTTTGCGATTGCTGCGTTCAGAGTAAACTTATCGGTGACTTAATATGTGCTTTCGGTGGTACCATTGCTCCTGATCTCATTGAACATTTGTCATCAGGTTGCAGGTCTCAGTCGCCTTAGATGGTCTTAGTCGGTTTGGTGGAAAGAACCAGGTTTTTAGAGCTTTGCGGAAGGTCATGTAGTCTTGGGTGTGTTGAATATGAGGGGGGAGCAAGTTCTACAGAGTTGGGGCTAAGGTTGAGAAGGCAGATCCTCCGATCCTTACAGAATTAGTGGATGGAATCACTAGAAAGAGGGCAGTGCTTGATCTTAGGGTGCGAGATGGGAGGTAGGGTTTGAGCTTCTCTTGTATGTACGTTGGGCCGGTCTTGTGCACTGCTCGGTGGGTAATGCAAAGGGTCTTGAAGGTGGCCCTTTGTCTGACTGGGAGCCAGTGCAGGGTTTGGAGAGCAGGTGAGATGTGGTCTCTGTGTCCCAGGGCGAGGAGTTTGGCAGCAGCGTTTTGGGCTCTTTAGGGTTTATTGAGTTGGTATGCCAGTGCTCCCAGGTAAAGGGAGTTGGCATAGTCCAGTCTCAACATAACAACAGACATAACAGCAGCAAGTATGTTGGGGTAGGTGAGGTAAGGAAAGATGCATATTAGAGGCTTGAGGTGGTAGTGAACATTTTGAAACATTATTGATCTGGCAGGAGAGGCTTAGGCCAGAGTCCATCGTGCAGCCTAGGTTTTTGACTATATCTGAGGGAGGGGGTGGTGATCCGACGGAGGGGGGCCATGGGAGCGGATGTGGGAGAAGGGAAGTATTGCTGCATACTATGATTTCAGTTTTGTCGGGGACCATAAGGAGGTGGTTACTTGTCATCCATCGGTCAATATCATGGAGACAAGCTTCATGGTCGGGAGGCAGGTCAGTGTTTGTCTTGGGAATTCTTTGGATAATTTGGGTATTTTCGACAAAGTTTCTATAGTTTTGTCGTATGCGATGTTGGAGGAGTTTAATATTAGAAACCAAGATGGGTAATTTATTGAGAGATCTTAGCTTGGCATTCTTACTATGCCTTAATTGCGCAATTTCTGAGTGATAGGGATTGCTGTGCACTCCCTGCGGAGTAGATGTTCTTTTTACTATTTCATTTAGATGAAATTGAATTACTGCAGTATTCCAGTTCTCCATGGTCTCCATGTTTACATGATAAGAGGTTTGATCGAATAACCGATAGACATCGACGTTTACTGTGCATGTGAGTTCTCTACACAACTTGGGATTCCATTGTACTGATAAGCATGATCTGTGCGTTTGAATTAGTGTAAGGGATGAGTTCATTGGAAGAGGTTGTATTTTGAGTTGGACTCTCAATAAAATAGGACTGTGATCGCCTTTGTTTAAGGTTGCGATACGCACATTATCAAGCTCTGTCTCAATGATGAAAAGACAGAGCTCCTTCTGCTTGGCTCACAACCGAGACTCATCAAATCAACAAATTAAACTCAGACTTTTACTATCAAGGTATCCAAATACGTAAAAACCCTTTGGATTTACCTAGATTCTACCTTAACACTAACTAGACAAACTAACACTATAACCTCATCAGCAGCCTATACATGCAAACTTATCACTGCTTGTCGACCTTTCTTAAGCACCATCAACTCTACTACTAACAGCAGCACCTAGATTCATGGTATCAGGATCGAGGGTGAGAGCAACTACGATGTCAACAGCAAATGCAGTACTAAGTAATATACAATCACCCTAGATGTAACAGCAGCGCCTAGACTCGGGAGACAAGGATAGAGGGAGAACAATTATTAACACTTTTCAATCTAAAATGGCAACACCATCTAATGCAGTAGGAAGTAATATATGATCACCCTAGATGTAACAGCAGCGTCTAGACTCGGGAGAAAGGGATTTAAACAGGGGGCAAGTCTATAGAGGCACGCAATTCACAGTACTATCTCAGTGTGGCACTTTCTAGGTGTGAATCAATAAAACATTAACAATTTCTAAGTGTGCGATGCAGGTAAATAATTCAATTCCTAGGTGAGAGTCAAAATACCATTAACAATTTCTAAGTGTGCAACACAGGCAAATAATTCACAGTACTATCTCAGTGTGGCACTTTATAGGTGTGAATCAATAAAGCATTAACAATATCTAAGTTTGAGACGCGGGCAAATAATTAATTTTCTAGGTGTGAATCAATAAAACAATTTCTAAGTGTGCAACGCAAGCAAATAATTCACAGTACTATCTCAGTGTGGCACTTTCTAGATGTGAATTACACCTAGGCAGAGGATAGAGGGTACGCAATGCGGCCTGAGCACAAGAGTAAGACACACCTAGGTTTGAGAGACCTGTCTAGTGTAACCGAGGCCTAGGTTTCACAATGCGGTTTGAGTACAAGAGAAAACACACCTAGATTTGAGAGTCCTGTGTAGTGGGAGAGAGGCGTGGGTTTCACAATGTAGTTTATATACAGGAGAAAACATACCTAGATTTGAGAGTTCAGTATAGTGGGAGAGAGGCATAGGTTTCACAATGTAGTTTACGTACAGAAGAATAACACACCTAGATTTGAGAGTCCTGTACAGCGGGAGAGAGGCCTAGGTTTCACAATTCAGTTTACATACGGCCAATAACCACAGCGTTATCTCAGATTGGCACTCTCTAGATGTGGCTTAAGGCACTGTTACCAAGTCTCAGAGGGTGTGATTCGTCTAATGTTCACCATATTATCCCAGTGTGGTACTTTCTAGATGTGATCCAGGTCAATTTGAACAAATCTGTAAGGGTGCAATGCCGGCTAATAATCAAAGTACTGTGATTATTAGCCTACCCCCCTCCGGGAGGTAGGCTAATAATTACAGTACTATTCCAGTGTGGCACAGGCTAGTAATCCCAGTACCTTTCTATTGCAGAGATTTCTAGATGTGATTCAAAACAACGTGAACAAATCTCTAAGGGCCCGATGCAGGCTAATATGCAAAGTACTATCCCAGTGAGGCACAGGCTAATAATCCCAGTACTATTCCAGTTTGGCAGAGGCTATTCCAGTGTGGCATAGGCTAGTAATCCCAGTACTATTCTATTGTGGTGCTTTCTAGATGTGATCCAAAACAACATGAACAAATCTCTAAGGGTGCGACGCAGGCTAATAATCACAGTACTATCCCAATGTAGGTATGTTTACTATATGGCAGGTCTTCCTGGGTAGTGTGATTGCTATACTCCCCACCCAGGCCACTCCTACCTAAGTAGTAGCTGCTGATTGACGGCTGGCCACTGGCTTCTCCTGCCGACACCTGCAGACACGATATGGAGCCGCCTCTGTAGGAGCTGCCCTTCGCCTTGGGGCCCTTAGCCGCAAGGTCTGCATGGGCAGAGGGCTGCACTGGGAAGGTTGGTTAAGACCATCGATTGGGCCAGTCAGGAAAGGGGGGCAGCTGGGAGGCGGGAGGAGAGACGCATAGGGAAATGGAAGCGGGATGGGATTTGGTCGGAAGAGGAGGCTGAACTGGGCTGGGGGCTGATTTAGAGGCACAAGATGGGGTCAAACAAGGCCCAGGAGGGTCTTTAGTCCGGTGCACTAACCTGCTTCACCGAAAATAAAAGAGGCGAGCAGGGAGTTGTGCCGGACTATAGGCCAGGCACCACTATGTGAACTACACCAATCAGGGAAGGGAGGAGGGAAGGGAGGCGGGCTGGGAGGTGGGAGGAGAGGCGCACAGGGAAATGGAAGCAGGGATAGGATTTGGTGGGAAGAGGGGGCTGAACGGGGCTGGGGCTGATTTAGAGGCACAAGATGGGGTCAAAAAAGGCCTAGGAGGATCTTTAACACGGTGCACTCACCTGCTTTCCCGAAAATAAAAGAGGTGAGCAGGGAGTTGTGCCAGACTATAAGCCAGGCACCACTAGGTGAATTACACCAATCAGAGAAGGGGGCAGGCTGGGAGGTGGGAGGTGAGATGCACAGGGAAATGGAAGCAGGGATGGGATCGGGTGGGAAGTGTTACGCTCACCTGGTATCCACAGGGATGCCACACGATAATGGATGGGAAGGCTGTGCGCTGTCCTGGACCCTTTTCTGCTTGTTTGTATGTTTCCTGGTGGACAGGTCCTATGACAGGAGAATAGGGGTTTAGATACAGAGTCTGTGATGGGGATTCCCACCTCCCACTGACCAAGTCCCTTCCCTTAGGGTTATGCCTCACCTTATTTATTTTCTTGCGTGATAAGCTCTCCATCCTGCGTCTCAGTGCAGGGGCGCATATTATTTGTGGGCGTTCTGAGGGCCTAGTTGCTTCACTGTTCCTGTGCCCTTGTGTCGGGTCCAGTCCAGCTGTGACACCGACTTGTTTAATGTGCTCAGGTGAGTCTTTCAGTCTTTGTTCCCTCTCCTGTTTTCTTTTCGTTCCCTGTCCTTTTAATGTCTCTTTCTGTCTTTCACAGGGATTGTTGCTGTTGCAGAGCTGCAGCGCCGAATGGTTAAGGCTGAAGTAAGTAGTTTAGCGCGAAGCGCAGCACTGCTCAGTGTGAGTCAGTTGCTAACCTGTATTCCTTTCTCTCCTTCACACAGGAGGCAGCGCGCTGATGATCCAGAATGCAGTTTGTTCGGTGACCGGGTAGGCAGGTAAGTGGTTAATGGTGTTTTGCTTGTTTCTCCGTCACCATTGCAGATTAGTGTAGCGCAATGTTATAACCCGCTGTTAATGCTGTCTTTTACTTTGCAGGTTGCGAAGCACTCTGGAGATGGCGAGACGAGTGAGCGCAGAAGGATGCAGGAGCTGTTACTCACAGGTCCCTCGTTAATGCTGTTCTTGCAGGTTGCGGAGCGCTCGGAGATGGGTGAGGCCACCGAGCGCGGATAGATGCATGGATGGATGCACGGTTGGATGTTGGAGCTGCTACTCACAGGTAAGTGTTCCATGTTAATGCTGTTCTTGTTCTTGCAGGTTGCCGGTGGAATCCAGATTGATGCTGCAGATTCAAGCTGCCGGGAGAAGCAGATGAGCTGGAGCTGGACACAGTGAGCATTACGCTGCAGGAGTGCAGAATAACACGAAGCGTGAATCCCAGTTCGGGTGTGGCTTATATAGCCAGCCTCACCTGAAGGTTCGACTACACTCAAAACACTAGTCTGCATGCCTCAGTTCATGGAACTGAGCTGTAGAAAGGGCCTCCATGCTGAATTAAGGCCCAAAGTGGGCTTGCCTTATTCTCGATAATGAGCCTGGCACCAAAGGCACCAGGACTGTCTCCATGTCTGCTGTTGATGGGTTGTAAGACCCTTGAAGCCACTGTGGGGGGCTGTAACCTCACTGCTGTCAGGGGGCTGTTGCAACTGAGGGGATCAGGGATAGGGGTCATTACAGCACTCCCCCCTAAGGCCCCTCTCACAGTATCCCTTCCGACAAGCCCAGGTTTGGTTGGATAGTTCCGATGAAAACGTTTAACCAGGCATGGTGCATGGAGGTGCTTGCTAGGATCCCATGTCCTGTCCTGAAGGCCGTACCCTTTCCAGTCCACTAAATAATATAACTTGGACTTGGTGATTTTTGAATCTAGGATGTCTTTAACTTCGAATTCAGGCTCTCCATTAACCATATCGGATTTGGTGGTGTCTTAATCCGGGTTCCAGATTGAACAGGCTTTAGAAGTGAGACGTGGAACACAGGATGGATCTGCATGTTCGATGGTAAAGCTAGTTTTACCGCCACAGGGTTTATGATAGCCTTGATGGTATAAGGTCCTAGGTACCTGGGACGAAATGTTCGAGATCCTCTTATGGGCATGTGTCGAGATGCCAACCAGATTTCATCTCCAACTTGGTAGGTTGGGGCTCTTCATCGGTGTTGGTCAGAGAACCTCTTCTGTCTTTCTTTGGCTTGAATCAAGAGTTCTACCGACTTCTTGAAAGTCTGAGTGATAGTTGTATGTAAAGTTTTTACTGCTGGCATTTCCAAGGTCGTAGGGACGTCCATCTCCGAAGTATGTGGATTCCTTCCATACATGGTATAGAACAGACTCTGTCCAGTACTGGAGTGTAATGAATTGTTGTAGGCATATTCGGCTATCCATAGCACATCCTTCCAACCTTCCTTAACCTGATGTAACATGCACCTTAGGTATTGCTCTAATGTCTGATTTGTCCGCTCTGTTTGACCATCAGTTTGCGGATGGTGACTGGTGGATAGACGGATATCAATTTGGGCCATTGCACAACTCTTCCTCCAGACATTAGACACAAACTGACTGCCTCGGTCTAAAATCAGGACGGAGGGAAATCCGTGTAGTCACACGATTTGTTCCAAAAATACCTTCACCAGACTGGATGCGTTTGGTAGACCCTTAAGTGGTATGAAATGGGCCATTTTTGAAAAGAGGTCCACTACCATTAAAATAGTGTTGAATCCTTGGCAGGGAGGTAGGTCGGTGATGAAATCGAGGGAGAGAGTGTGCCAGGGTGCAGGTGGAACCTCCAAGGGCTGAAGAAGGTCCGCAGGTTTTTGCTTTAAGGATTTATACTGTGCACAAATGTCACATGATAGAATATATTGTATGATGTCCTTTCGCCAGGTTGGCCACCAATAATGTCTTTTCACTTGGCTAAAGTTTTGGCAATCCCAGGATGTCCTTCCATCAGAGAGTCGTGATAACCTGAGATGACATGGTCTTGTAATGCCTTATTTGGTAGGTATAAACGTCCCCTGAAATACGGGAGTTGATCCTTGATTGTGCAATGTTCACTTTGAGCGGCCCAGTCCTGTAATGCCTCGGTGTTCATTAGGAGCTGAATTTCCTTTTGAAGTTTGTCCAAACACAATGTGGCGGTGAGACTAAGTAGTTTGTCACCCGGAATGATGGCTACATGGTCTGGGGTTGAGTATGCATTTTCATCAACTCCCATGCAAGATAAGGCATCTGCCTTTCCATTCTGAACTCCGGGTCGATAGGTGATTATGTAATCGTACTCTGCAAAAAATAAAGCCCACCTGAGTTGACAAGATGATTGAGCGTTTGCCAATTTGAGGTATTGAAGGTTCCGATGGTCGGTGATTACAGTGATGGTATGTCTGGTGCCCAAGAGGTAATGTCGCCAAGCCTTAAAGGCTGCCTTAATCGCTAGGAGTTCTTTGTCTGTTATTGCATAATTAAGTTCAGGTGTGGAAAATTGACGCGACCAAAAGGCCACAGGATGTAATTGGCCGGTTCCGGGATCTCTTTGGGAAAGAACTGCCCCCATCGTCATGCTGGAGGCGTCTGTTTGTACTATATACGGGAGGTTCGGGCGGGGGTGTTGCAAAACTGGGGCTGAGGTAAATCTTCTCTTAAGTTCTTGAAAGGCTTTTTCTGCCTCTTCAGTCCATTGGAAATGCTTGTTTTTCTTTCGTACTAAAGAAGTGATCGGGTGTACAATCTGTGAGAAACCCGTAATGAATCAGCGGTAAAAGTTCGCAAAACCGAGCATACTCTGGACACCTTTCACTGAAGACGGTGACGGCCAATTAAGAATGGCATCTACCCTGTGCATATCCATCCGGACGCTCTGTGAGTGAGGATGAAACCCAAGAACTCGACTTCGGTGACATGGAAGGAGCATTTCTCAAGTTTAGCGTATAGTTGGTGCTGACAGAGTTTTGCAAGGAAGGAGCGTACGTGCCTAACATGATCTTGCTTGGAAGAGGAGTACACCAAGATGTCGTCAATGTAAAATAGGGCACATACGTCGATCAACTCTCATAGTACATCGTTCATGAAGTACTGGAATGCGGCGGGAGCATTGCAAAGCCCGAAGAGCATCACCTGATATTCGTACAGGCGATACTTGGTACGAAAGGCGGTCTTCTATTCCTCTCCTTTCTTTACCCGTACAAGATGGTATGCCCCCCTGAGGTCCAATTTGGTGTAAATTTGGGCATCTTTGACTTGGTCCAGCAGTTCCGGGATCAGGGGTAGAGGGTAGCGGTTTTTTACTGTTACTTGATTTAGTGCACGGTAATCGATGCACGTTCTCAAGTCTCCCTCCTTCTTGGGTACAAAGAATATGGGTGAAGCTGCCGGGGATTTAGACGTGCGGATGAACCCGTTTGCCAGATATTGGTCCAGGTATGAATTCAGATGGAGTTTTTCTGGTTCCGTGAGTGCATAAATGCGACTACCTGAAATTTGTACTCCGGGTACAAGGTCGATCTGACAGTCATATGGCCTGTGTGGGGGTAAGGTATTAGCCTGCTCCTTCTGGAAAACATCTTGGAAGTCTTGGTATTCGCTTGGTAACATACTCGTTACACCTAGAACCACTGACTCTTTACCTTGAGCTGGTGTTAACGGATCAGACATCGGCACTTCAACTTGGTAACAGGCGTGAACACAGTCATTGGAGAAAGTCAATTTCTTTGCACGCCAGTCGATGCTAGGATTGTGAGCCACCAACCACGGCATCCCAAAATCACCTGGAACTGACGGGCCTTGATAAGGTCATAGGCTATGGCTTCCCGATGTCCATCTTGTCACAGAAGGATTAATTCCACTGTGCGTTGAGTTACAGGACCTGAAGCTATCTCTGTGCCATCGACGGTGGTAACCTACTCATTTGTCGTTTTCTGACAGAGGGGAAGCCACATCCTTGTTGCCAGTCCTTGGTCTATGTAGTTACCAACAGCTGCGCTGTCTATATAAGCCTCCACAGCATGCATCTGAGACAGTTGTTGGTGGCTGATCAAAATCACAGGCAGGGCAAGGTGCGAGGTCTGTGGCTCTTCCTTTTCGCTCGACAAATGGACCTCTACGCTTGCCGGGCCTGGAAGTTTTATGACTCATGTTCTCCTCCTTCCTTTTCAGTAGCACTCTCCTAGGAGGCATCACTGGGCATTCCCTGAGGAAATGACCGGACTTCCCACAGTATAGGCATGGTTGTTGTTGCCTTCTTTTGTCTCTTTCGGACTTGGTCAATGGACTGGGTACCCCCCGATTTGCATGGGTTCTGAAGTGTTTTCTGATGCACGTGGAATATACTCCTTGGGACGTACATACACAATTGGAGGCCCAATCTGTCTTTTGATCTTGCAGCCTGTGGTCGAGCTGCACAATGAGGTTGATGAATTCAGCACAGTCTCTTGGTGGGTCTACCACCTGGGCTAGGACGTCTTTCAATTCCCCCCATAACCCTTGATGGAATAACGTGGTTCTTTTCTCCTCCAGCCACCCAGTTTCAACAATGAGTCTGTTAAAGGTGGCGATATATGTCAACAAATCTTGGCTGCCCTGGCACGGAGACAGAAGTTCGTTATCCAGAGCTTGGCCCTGGGTGTGTCGGGCGAACAGCTTTTCCATTTCCTGTTGGAACCCTCTGAAATATCGCAAGAGTGGATCATCCTGTTTCACTAACGGTACAGACCAATCTGCGGCACTGCCACTCAGATATGACAGAACAAAGGCAACCTGTGACTGATCATTTGGAAAGGCTCTGGATCTGCAGAGAAAATGGAGGCAGCACTGGTTCATGAACGCTGCATATCTTTTTGGGTCCCCAGTGAAACGTTCTGGTGGGGCCAAAGGAACCGCCCAGGAGAGGACATCTTGTACTTAGCAAGCCACGCCCAACTGGTGCCTTCCTGCTTGCCGCTCTTTTTCACCACTTAACAAGCCACGCCCACCTGGTGCCTTCCTGCTTGCCGCTCTGTTTCCCTACTTAAAGAGCCCTCCAGCTTCTTTTCCTTTGCAGATGGGTGCAGGTGCAAGTGGATCTAGGTCACCTGGCCTAAGACCCGCCCACCCGGTGCCTTCCTGCCTGCTGCTCTTTTTCACCACCATCACCGTCTTGTGGCCAATGCTGGATTTGACTTTTATGGACTTCATTAATTCACGGTGCGTCACTCTTTCTCAACTCTCATGCTGGACTTCCTTTGCATCTTGTACTCATGGTGGCCCTGAATCATGCTGTTCCCATCTTCCTCTTGTATCCTGGCTTGCAACATTATTTGTTAATACTGACTTCTGCAATTGTATTTGCTCTCCACTCTTGCTTCTCCACTCTTTTTTGACTGCTTACTCTCTGTTCTCTCCTCCTTTCCCTTTTCCTATCTCCTCCCCTTACTTTCTTCTATGCACTTACTCTATCAGAATTGTCCCTGGACCTAATATGATAGCAACCTCGTCTGTTTCCTCCACCCTCCCATTACTGTTTTTTTCCTCCCCACCACCCGTCCAGCACTATCTGAAATGTCGTCAGGCATAGTATGATAGTCGCTTGTTT
The DNA here is from genome assembly GCF_040938575.1 of Ambystoma mexicanum. Classification (NCBI taxonomy): domain Eukaryota; kingdom Metazoa; phylum Chordata; class Amphibia; order Caudata; family Ambystomatidae; genus Ambystoma; species Ambystoma mexicanum. Next base: position 417,652,157 of record NC_090925.1, read on the forward strand.
TGTTCCTCCCCTCCCTTTCTGCACCCCTCTCCCTCACCTTTTGTTTTTCTCCGGCTCTACCAGAAATGTTGTCAGGCCTAGTACGGTAGTCGCCTGTCTGTTTCCATTACCTTCCCACTCTCCCCCTCCCTTCCTTATCTATGTCTTAGCTCTTGCACTATCTGAAATGTCATCAGGCCGAGTACGATAGTTAATTTCACATCCTTACTGTTCATGGCCTGTAAGAATGTGGTTGTATATTCCCTTGTTTCCTCCCTTGCCTTGAAGCGCTTTGAAACACATTGTGTATAGGCGCTATATAAATAAACTATCATATCATACAGGATTGACGGATGTGGCGGAAACCGACGGAACAGTTCCTGGCAATGGAGCCTGACCGTCCTGCGTTTAGAGTAATTGCCTAGCTAAATCATCGGTACGATCCCTGACGACTATCAACTCCCTTCTAAGAGCATTGGTTTCTTCCCAGGCGGAGTGTAATTCAGCCTGTGATTCCCCCAATAACTGGGCTAGCTGATCAGTCTCAGATGTTTCCATGACACCCAGGTGGATGTTTTAAGGAGGCTTTGCGGTCTGTTACGCTCACCTGGTATCCACAGGGACGCCACACGATACTGGATGGGAGGCTGTGCGCTGTCCTGGCCCCTTTCCTGCTTGTTTGAATGTTGGCTGGTGGACAGGTCGTATGACAGGAGAATGGGGGTTTAGATACAGAGTCTGTGATGGGGGTTCCCACCTCCCACTGACCAAGTCCCTTCCCTTAGAGTTATGCCTCACCTTATTTATTTTCTTGTGCGTTAAGCTCTCCGTCCTGCGTCTCAGTGCAGGGGTACGTGTTAGTTGTGGGCATTTCGAGAGCCTAGTTGCTTCACTGGTCCTGTGCCCTTGTGTCGGGTCCAGTCCGGCTGTGACACCGACTTGTTTAATGTGCTCAGGTGATTCTTTCAGTCTTTGTTCCCTCTCCTGTCTTCTTTTCGTTCCCTGTCCTTTTAATGTCTCTTTCTGTCTTTCACAGGGATTGTTGCTGTTGCAGAGCTGCAGTGCCAGATGGTTAAGGCTGTGGTAAGTAGTTTAGCGCAAAGCACGGCGCTGCTCAATGTGAGCCAGTTGCTAACCTGTATTCCTTTCTCTCCTTCACGCAGGAGGCAGCGCGCTGTTGATCCAGAATGCAGTTCTTTCGGTGACCAGGTATGCAGGTAAGCGGTTAATGGTGTTTTGCTTGTTTCTCCATCTCCATTGCAGATTAGCGTAGCACGATCTTAGAACCTGCTGTTAATGCTGTCTTTTACTTTGCAGATTGCGAAGCACTCCGGAGATGGCGAGGCCAGTGAGCGCAGACGGATGCAGGAGCTGTTACTCAAAGGTAATTGTCCCTCGTTAATGCTGTTCTTGCAGGTTGCAGAGCGCTCCGGAGATGGGTGAGGCCACCGAGCACAGATAGATGCACGGATGGATGTTGGAGCTGCTACTCACAGGTAAGTGTACCGTGTTAATGCTGTTCTTGTAGGTTGCCGGTGGAATCCAGGTTGATGCTGCAGATTCAAGCCGCCGGGAGAAGAAGATGAGCTGGAGCTGGACACGGTGAGCGTTACGCTGCAGGAGTGCAGAATAACACGAAGCGTGAATCCCAGTTCGGGCGTGGCTTATATAGCCAGCCACACCTGAAGGTTCAACCACACCCAAAACACTAGTCTGCATGCCTCAGGTCATGGAACTGAGCTGTAGAAAGGGCCTCCATGTTGAATTAAGGCCCAAAGTGGGCTTGCCTTATTCTCGATAATGAGCCTGGCGCCAAAGGCGCCAGGACTGTCTCCATGTCTGCTGTTGATGGGTTTTTAAGACGCTTGATGCCACTGTGGGGGGCTGTACCTCACTGCTGTCAGGGGGCTGTTGCATCTGAGGGGTCAGGGATAGGGGTCATGACAGGAAGAGGATGCTGAACGGGTCTGGGGGCTGATTTAGAGGCACAAGATGGGGTCAAACAAGGCCCATGAGGGTCTTTAGTCCGGTCCACTAACCTGCTTTGCCGAAAATAAAAGAGGCGAGCAGGGAGTTGTGCCGGACTATAGGCCAGGTACCACTCGGTGAATCACACCAATCAGGGAAGGGGGGCGCGCTCGGCAGCGGGAGGAGAGACGCACAGGGAAATGGAAGTGGGATGTGATTGTGTGGGAAGAGGGGGCTGAACGTGGCTGCACGGGGCTGGGGCTGATTTAGAGGCACAAGGTGGGGTCAAACAAGGCCCAAGAGGGTCTTTACTCCAGTGCACACACCTGCTTCAGCAAAAATAAAATAAATAAAAAATACTGTAGATAGTAGTATGCCAGGTAGCACTATTCCTACTGATGAGCGCACACGTTTTTCAGCCTCGTATATATGGTATATAATATATTCCTATAACAACAAGCACTATCAGCTTCTATATTTAATAAAACAAGGAAAAAGGGACTCACCTTCACATTTCAAATATAGTTTTAATATAATTTAATCTGTCTGGCTAGGTGCTAACAAGCAAACATGCCACCACGCTTTGCGGGTACACTGAAGCTCATCCCAAGCCCATCACGCAACAACTCACTGACTATTTCCAGTACTTCCCGATAAGTACTTGAAACTGCACACACGGGTATAAGCTCTGTCAAATAGCTGGTCGAGTGGGTACCACAAGGAGGCCAAACAAAATTCTAAGTGAGAATGCAAAGGTACACCTCTCTGGTCAAAACAAAGAGATCAAATCAGTCTTTTCTCAAAGTACCAGCAATTCTGGGGGCTCCTCTTAAGGTTCACAGGGGTTTCGTTTACAACCTTGTCACTCATAGTCTCTGCATGTCTCTGGTTCTCATCTTATGTCTCTCATTGATGCTGGAATGGCTCCACTTCTATTCTCTGGGTAACTCGTGTAGGCACGGTTGTGTCTCTCATTGATGCTGGAATGGCTCCACTTCTATTCTCTGGGTAACTCGTGTAGGCACGGTTGTGTCTCTCATTGATGCTGGAATGGCTCCACTTCTATTCTCTGGGTAACTCGTGTAGGCACGGTTGTGTCTCTCATTGATGCTGGAATGGCTCCACTTCTATTCTCTGGGTAACTCGTGTAGGCATGGTTGTGTCTCTCATTGATGCTGGAATGGCTCCACTTCTATTCTCTGGGTAACTCGTGTAGGCATGGTTGTGTCTCTCATTGATGCTGGAATGGCTCCACTTCTATTCTCTGGGTAACTCGTGTAGGCATGGTTGTGTCTCACGCATGCATAGTCAGTGTAAGCGCAGTTTCTCATTGAGGTTTCATTTGAGCCAACAGAATGAACTTCCCAAGTTTCTGCAGGAAGTAGTCATATAGCCTTCTCTTCACCCTGGGGTTGTGACAAAGTCCCCTGCCTAAGGGGCCTGGACACCTCCCCATGGCAACAAGACAACAAACGATGATCCCGGGGCGGTAGCCCACCCTAACTGGGCCCCATCACAAAGCAGAGGTCGGTCACCAGTAACTTGAAACATCATTGTCCCCTCATTGACAGAAGGGCAGCTGTCTCAGAGTTGAACTTCGAAGGGCACAGGATCAGGGAATGTAGGCATCAACTGTTCCACAGATTCCCCACAGCTCCTATTTTAGAGATGCAGTAGAACCACTGAGACACACAAAACATATCAGAGTCACTTGCCCCAAGACCTTAGGCTAGTTGCCAAAGCATTCAAAAATTTCTTGCAGCGTTTATTTTTTTGAAAAGTGAGCAGACCACAAAATCATACATAGAATGTTTGTGTGATTCACCCTAAGGTCTGAGGCGAGTCATGGATGCATCTTCAGTTTTTCTACTAAGGCTTTTCAGGGGACTCAAACAGCTCATTTATTTTATTTATTTATGTATTGGTCACTTGTTAGGCACTTATACAATTAGCAAAACTTTTTCAAAGCACCCACAGGGCAACAGGGTGGGGACAGAGGAAGGTAGACAATAAATTACACCAAAGATAAATAATTGAATTAATAGTACAAGCAAATAATGAGAATAAAAAGGGAGGGGAGACGAACCTACTATGCCTTGTGAGTGTTCAGAACGTGCAAGTGCAGAGGGGAGGTTGAGGGATAAGTGCTGTCGTGCTCATGGAGAAGTGCTCAGAGTAAGTGCTAAGAGGAGAAGAACGTAAGTGCAACCACTCATGAAAGCAGACGCAAAGAACATGCATAACTCACCCAGAGACCTCATGTGAGCTATGCATGTATGCACAATTTCCATGCAAGGGCTGTTAAGGGAACTAGAACAGCTCATTGAAGCACACACAGAACATATGTGCGACTCACCCAGAGACTGCAGGCGAGTCACAGAGGTGCCATTTTCCTCTGCATTTTTCTCTCCCAACAATCTAGAGAATGATCCCAAAATGGTGGTCAGTCTAATAAATACTAAGTACAAGACCTGAACACAGAGGCACACAACAAGGGGCCTCAAAAAGGCACAGCCAATCACATACCCTACTCAGATTTACCATACAGGTATACACCCTCATAGGAATCCCAGCCCAGAGGTAGGGGGTCACAGAACTATATAAGCCCCATGGCTCAGTCTCTCGAGGTGGGTGTTGAAAGAAGGAGCTGGAGACTGGTGAGAGGAGACAGGTGCTTATTCAGAGTTGGTTTGAAGTTAGATCAGGAGGCTGTTGAAGACTCAGTGTCCGGGAGGAGAGGTTTAGGGGGCTCGGCCATATTGAAGATTGTGGGATCAGGAGAGGGGCTCAAACAGGAGAGGCTGGAACATGAGCCCAGGTGCTTGAAAGATAGGCTGGAGCAGGAGCTCATAAGCTCATAAGCTCACAAGAGGGGCTAGAGAAAAGGCCTGGAGAGGAGGAAGAATCCTGGCATACAGATGTCCTCGAGGCCATGTTTGAACGGAGGCACACCTCCTCCGATTGGAAGGTGATGGCCGCATAGACTGTCAAATCAGACAGAAGCAGAGAATTAAGAGGTGGAGAGGGGAGAACATCTTATCTGGTGGCATGACCACGACACAGCCGTGGTAGGTCGAGGATCCAAGAAACTATGCTGAAGCCAGGATAGAAGGGAGGAATGAATCCTTCACTTGGAACATGAGGACTGCAGATACTGCTGAGTCGGGCAGAAGCAGATACGTACGTGCCAGTGACGCTGTGGAGAGGGGTGAACAGCAATATACCTGCTGGGACGCCATCCTGCTGGAGCACACCAGAAGGCAGAGAAGGTACCAGAGTTGCCCAAGGTGGAGGGAGGCAAGCAAAAACAAACAGAGAGAAATAAAATGACAAGGAAGGTTACGAGAGTCCTAGAAACCCAAGTATTGAATCTGAGGAAGAAGCACATATACAACCAGAGATGTTAAGGAAACATGAAAGCCAGAGGGGCCTGGAGTCCCCTTGAGAAACAAGTGACATTGGTAAAAACCTAAGGAGAAGAGAACTTGGAGGGTTCATCAACCTGGGCAAAACAAAGAATCAATAGAGAGAAGGTAGAGATGGTGGTGGAGAAGGAAACTGATAAGGAGGCTTACGGGAGCCCTAGAAACGTGAGTATTGAATCTTGGCAAGAAGCACATGTACAACCAAAGAGGTTGTATATGGAGACTTGCAAGTGTATCTGAAGAGGGTAACAGGAGAACTGAGAACACTTCTTTTCTGGACTATTTTTTGTTTGTACTGGAAACCATCTAATGTAAGGGTGTCTAACACAAAGGGGGCATGATTTTGGTTATAGACATTTATTTTGAAGTGAAAACAAGATCATTACTATCCCTAACTTCTAAGAGAGGTTTCCCTGCCTCAAAACGAATACTAAAAGGGTCTGTCAGATCAGCTGTCAAAATAAATTACACTGTCCTTTGTCAAAACCTACTGCTGTCCCTCACACAACTAAAAAAGTAACTATCAGGAAGTTCCTTCTTTAAGGAGAATGGCTCCCTTCTCCTGCTTGTTGGATGGGGTTCAACAAAATGTTCCTTCAAAACAAATATACCTGGGGGAATGACTCCCTTCCCCCGGCCTGCGGGTTTCAGGCAATCTTAACACAATGTTCTCTTAGGAGAATGGCTCCCTTCTCCTGGTGTGGCTTTGTACAAGTTCCAGTAGAAACAGGAGAATGACTCTGCTCCCCTGGTACGGTTTGGTACAATTTACAAGGCCAGGGGAATTACTCCCCTGGTTTCTTCACCTCTACTCTCAGTTCAGGACCAAGAGAATGCATCCCTTCTCTTGGTCTGCTTTGGCACAGTTCAATACAAGGCCAGGGGGAATGACTCCCTTCCCCTGGCGTCTTCAGCTGAACTCTCAATTCAGGACCAAGAGATTGCCTGCCTTCTCTTGGTATACTTTGGCACATTTCAACACAAAGCCAGGGGAATGACTTCCTTCTCCTGGTGTCTCTATCACATTGTCAACTTCGGTACAAGAAGAATGATTCTCTTTTCTGAATGACTGGAGAGTGCCCAGATCCAACTGTTCCAGTGGGGGGGTGTAGCCTTGATCTTCCGGGAGTGCATTCCTGCCTTTCCTCCTTTGAATGCCTGGCCTGCAGGCTCTCTCACTGTGGCCACGATCTACCGGCCACCTGGTCAGATAACGTCCTTTCTCTCCGAGTGGGCGGATATCTCCTCCTCTCTCCTAACCTCAACCACTCAATTCCTCCTCCTTGCAGACCTCAACATCCACCTGGATGCTTCCTGTCCCTTCTCTGGACTCTATTGACAATCTCCCCCTCTCTAACACTCTCACCACTCCTCTCTCCTGGAGTGACCACTTTCTCCTCTCCTCTCACTTACTCTCTCTCTACCCCTTTGGCCGAGCCTACCTCCACACTGCCACCCACCTACTCAGTTATCCGTCCCATGAAGCGTGTGTCAGTTGAGGCTTCGCCACCACTTTCTCTCCCCCTCCTGAACCTCTGGCTGACTCGCATCCTGACACAGCCCTTTCCAATCTCCATTCTTCTATTTCTGACACTCTTGATGTACTTGCCCTTGTCATGAGGATCCGCTTGAAGCCCAAAGTCCAAGTGCAGCTATTGGTACAACTCAGACCTCATCACCCTTAAACGCAAGTGTAAGGTGGCTGAGAGGAAATGGCTGGCATCTTGTACATCTTCTGACAAACTGGCCTGCCGCCTGCTTCAAAGGCAATACTGACTCTCTGTCCTCACTTAGAAGAGAGCTCACATCCGAGCCTGTGTCTCTGTGGCATTTAACAAATAGGCCGAACTCTTTAAAATCTGCAAAGAGCTGGGCAATCCTGCTGCCGTCTCTACCTCTCGTGTCCCCTCCCAGGCCCTATGCATGGCCTTAGCTTCACGTTTCATCTCTAAAACTCAGGACATCGTGTCCACCCTCTCATCCTCTCCCTCTACTTTCTCCTCTACCTCTGGCCTCCCTGTGGCCACTGCTCCTCCTCCCTTCTCTGTCTTTCCTCTTTTCACCCCCGATGAGGTTTCTAGACAAGTCCGATCTATGAAAGTGTCGTCAAAACAGGTTCCCTGTTCATCCAAAACCATCAAGGACCACATTGACACCCTCACTCCAGCCTTGGGCGACTTTTGGAATCACTCTTTCACCACTGGAACCTTCCCTTTACCCCTGAAGCACTCTCTTGTTCACCCTCTTCTTAGGAAACCCTCAGTTGACCCCTCCTGTCTGGCAAACTATCACCCGATCTCCATTACTGCTTTCCCAGGCAAACTCTTGGAAAAGCTGGCCATCTCCCAACATAATCTTCACACTGAATCTGTTGGTTGTCTCCATGACCATCAGTCTGGCTTCAGAGCAGCCAGAAGCAACAAAACTGCTCTCCTGAACATCCGTGAAGACCTGCTCTCTAACCTCGATGCCAATCAACCCTCTGTCATCATCTTACTCAATCTCACCTGTGCTTTCAACACGGTCAACCTGGCCATTCTGCTCAACCAGCTCTGTGATAACCTGGGTATCACTGATAAGGTCCTGGCCTGGCTGACCCTCCCAGGTCCAACTTGGGTCCTTCCTCTGCTCTATAACACTCTCTACCTGTGTTGTTCCCCAGAGGTCTAACCTTTCTCCCTGGCTGTTCAACCAATACCCAGCACCTCTTGCCCACTGCATTGCTGCTCTCTGCTCCAACTTTCAGTGCTATCCGGATGACACTCGGCTCGCTTTCAGGCCCCCCTCAGCTGCCTCCTCTCCCTCTCTCATCTCGGATTGTCTGTCTGCAATCCAGCAGTGGTGTGCCGCTAATGATCTGTGCCTTAATGCCAGTAAGATGGAGATCCTCCTCATCGGCACACCTGCACCTTCCTTTCCAGTCACTCTCTGGCTCCCTGGATAGGGGAGATATACACTTTGCTGGGGTAATGACTGAAGAGTGTCCCATTGATGAGTGACAGGGGGAGATTGAGACAGAAGGGGCAAAAGAAAGAAGAGAGGTGGCGAAGGAACAGCCAAAAAGAAAGTAACTGATAGAAGCCAGTAAGAAAGAAGAGGAAACCAGAGAAGCAGAGTGACAGAAGGATATCAAGAAGAGCAAAAGAGCAGCTAAATCACTGGGCTAACGGTTGGTGTTGCAAGCCAAGGAGAATGTTGTAGAGTAGTTGGCCACCCCCCAAACTGCTCTCGTCCCCGGGACTACATTCAGTACACTGGAAGTTGCCCTGTCCTTGGCCCAGGCTCCTCCCTTTCTTGACACAGGACCCCAACTTTTCTACTGTGGTGGACCAACTGGAACAGGGGATGTGGAACCTAAAGAAGAACAACAGACTACAGAACAAGTCTCAAAGAAGAAGGAGAAAAAAAGAGTGATTGCCCCATGTCACCAGCAAAGCAGGGAACTGCCCAAGGAACATGGAAAAGGCCAAGTCCCAAGCACTCAGGAACTTTGAGATTTTGTTGATGAAAGACATTCGCCGGATATTTTCCATGAAAGACTTTGCGTTGTCATCACCTCAGAAGGCCAAAGTGAAGTCACTTTCATCTTGTAGTTTCCCCTGAACTTTCAGTTAGTTGTAACCACCAGTGTGATCTTGATGTTTCTGTTGCCCTGTATGTAAATCCCCCATTTTTTACTGCTCCCACTCGCTGTACAAATAAACGAAATAAATCACTTTAATCTTATTTTTCTCTGTGTGTTCTTGTCCTTTGATCCCCATAACAGGCATGACAGGGCCCTGAGCTTTTCAATCTCTGCACCTGCTTCTCATTGATGCCATGCCATGTGCTTGTTTCCCCTCCTTCCGTGGGTTCCACACCTTCAGATTGAGTTCTCACTGCTATTGTCTTTCCTGGGCAAAATCTGCCATATCGAACCTTTCCTACTCTTGCTAGCTACCAACTTATCAGACTCCTGTATATTCTCCTAATGTTCCACTCCAACCTCATCCTAATAGCCACTTCCAACCTTCTCTGAAAGGTCCTTAACCACTTCCTCCTCCTCCTTTTGCTCATCTCCAATGTTCTCCTGCTGATGCTCTTAAAGAACCTCCTTCTGACGCTGAACTCCAACTTCCTCCTTCTGATGCTGAACTCCAACCTCCTTCCAATGCTGAACTCCAACTTCCTGAAGATGCTGAACTCCAACTTCCTGAAGATGCTGAACTCCAGCCTCCTCCTGATGTTCCTAATGAACCTCCTTCTGATGCTGAACTCCACCATCCTACCCGTATTGTTGCTTTACCACCTCCTTTCCCTGATATTCACTCTCTTCCTCTCACTTACAGCCTTGTGCGCCCCAAGCTCCCTTCCCAGTCTACTCTCTGCACCGCAAATGTGCTACAACTTCCTGCCACAACTTCCATCTGCAGACACTGACACCACCATCACCCAGGCTAGGCCTATTATGTGTGCTGATCCCTCCCAATGTGACGAGGCATGGCGAATACCCTACAGTTGTGTTGGATCATTGACAGTAGCTTGTGATTGGGTCTTCATAATTAGGCACTTTGAGTCTGATGTACGGTCTATGGGTGTGTGTTGTCTCCTGACAGCATGGACGTAGGATCTAAAAGCCTGATCCACCATTTTGGACTGATAAACCGCTTTCAGACGCACATGCGCCTTACTGCCAGGCTGAGGCAGCGATGCACCATCTGCTCCTGCTGCGACTTTGGCCAGTGACTGCATGTTCCTATACTTGGATGTGAATGTTTAAAGGAAAGGTTTGGTCAAAAATGTTTATTGTCCCTATGGGTCAGCCATGTGTTTTTAAGCCTAAGTTGCTCGATTTTAGAAAAATTTCTTATGGACCTTACCCGATTTTTCGTCCATTAAATGCACGCGAAAACAGGCATCAGGGCGCTGCCATTTTGTGATAATCCTATCACTTGCCCCATCGCTCCTGCTTTTGCGGCACTGAATCATATCCCCCGCCCCTGAGCCGGACATTATCAAAACATTCATATTCCCGCCTCTCTCCGTGACGTTACTGTGCTGCGTAGGCAAACGCGCCCAGTCATTTTCTACGCGACTTCACACAGAACCCGGAAACCAACACAGATCAACTCACAACACAGCGCGCCACAATTCGGAATATGAAACTGTACTTTCAAATCAAACAGCAACACAGTACATTTGGTAAAGTACATTTATTTAACATTAAATGTTTATAGAATATTCAGCAATTGGCATATTAAATCGGAATGTCATTTTTTTTCTTTTCTCTCTATCCGCAAATCCTGTTCCGTTTCATCGTGAGTCACGCGCTGTTACTTTATGGTACACAGGGTGTTGGTTTTCATTAAAAGAAGCACTTTGGTCGCACAGTGAACCGCAAGGCTGTTCCATCAACTAGGCACTAGGCCAGCGTAAAGGTTGATATGTTGCTTCTAGCCGCTAGTACCGCGTAAGGGTGTATGGGCCCTTGGCGATCGTCCCATAAGACCGTCAAAGTGGTGCAGTTGTTTACGATAAGCTGCAGCTGGCGGTTGAAGAAACCATCTGCCGGGGTCTGAAACTGGTGGCAGTAGCAGTAGGGTAGGATATACCTGTTTTGAAAACATAAAAATTATAATTAGTCTCGCCAGCCGATCTTTATTAATATTATTCATTTTATTTATTACGGCCGATCTGAAACTATTTGCTTTCAAGGATAGTGCAATGGAGTATGTTCGGCTCTAAAATCAATGCGAAAACTAACGAAATAAATCAAGGTTAACACACAATGAGAAACAACTGTTTGTCTACATGCGTGTGGAATGTGGACCTGCATGCCCATGAGCCCGGTACAAAGACGATCCCACAAACGTTTTACTTGCTCTTCATTCATTCATTCATTCATTCATCCATTCATTGATTCTTCATTCCGGTATAAAAGCATCTAAAGAGTTACTTACATTATATTTGCAATTTCCATTGTGTCTCTGCGTAATGCAGTCCGTAAATCCCACTGTGCTCTTGACAACGATTTTTCGTATACTGAACTAACATGAAACTCGGTCTAGTTTCCGAATGTTCTGCCTTATCGTCTTTTACGTTATTGCACCCCTCCTTCAAATGAAGTCCTTTCGGCATGGTCCCTGTCTCTCAAGGTCAAAAAACAATAGAACCTTATACTGGCAGTTTGAGTTGTGGGCCTCTTTAGGCCACCAGCTGAAAATCAAAGCCGCTGACCTTCACTCTAAAGGAGCATACATTCTTACTTTGCAACATCCCGTAGTAAAGCCATCTGTGAGAACTTGAATTTTCGAATCCATCTATGTACTAGGACTCAATGTGCAAATGTGAACGGGCTTCTCTCCCATCTGCAACGGCTCGCTTGGCGCGTTCTGAGGCCCCCAATTTTGTCCCTGTTGTCCGCGAGCTTTGCAGCCCTAGAGAACCATAACTATGGAGACATTGACTTTTTGTGGAAAGGTCAGGGAAAGTATAACGTACCCGAGGAGTTGAGTTGAAAGTGAGATTTATTGTTTGTTTGATTATTTGCAATACGCAAACCTTACGAAACTTAGTTACAGCAACAAAAATATATACATACACATATTGACAAGGTCAGCGATATGAGGTGAATAGAGAGAGAAGTCAAACATGACACCCAGGTTGTTCACCACCCAGGATGGTGAAGGGAGGGGTTAGGGTTAGCATACTTTGTATGTACACTGTACGATAACATGTATTTACAAAAAGACAATCATATTACAATTATTTAAACCGGGATTTGTTCTTCACAACCAGCTCTGCTTTGGGTGGACATGGCACAGTGGCAATGTTCGGTGGCAATGCATCAGTGCTCTGCACAGAAACGTTCAAAATTGCATATCTCTGCTTCTCGAGTACAGCAACAATAAGGCTTTTTACAAAGTCGAACTCCATTTCCTCATAGACTGGTTTGATGACCCTTTGCTTACTTCTTTTAGAAAACACCTTAGTGTAGCGAGGCATCCTTACATTACCCGTAGTCCTAGATTGTTCACGGCTGAGATTCTCGTTATGGGCCAAGACCGCAAGTAGAGTCCTATGTTTCATGCCCTGTATGCTGAAATGCAAGCGCTTTGGCCTGTACTTTAGGCACATATTGTGGAACACCTCGAAACCTCCTGTGTGACAGCATTCTGTCACTCCCCTCAAATCTCTTGATAGAGTTGTATCGAAAAAAATCTTCTCAATGGCTTTGTGTGTCGGTGAAGATGGAATCAACCACTTCTTCTTCCTTGCCTCCTCTGGGGACAAAGGGCCATGTTCACATTGGTGGAAATGTAGGTTTCTGACCAGCGGTGAACGTTGGTACAGTGGTGCATCAGTGACCGCCATTTTTCAAGTAGTATTTCCACTGACCCTTCACAAGTTTTGGAGCTCCACCAAAGATGGTTGCTGATAGACTGGGAACCCTGTGAAATACATTCCAAACCTTTTTTTTTCCCTGCAGCCGAGATTTTCTTATTGATTGATTTAACAAGATGCCATACATCAAATTGATGTTTAATATGTGGGCACTGCTCTCTCATTGTCTTGGCAATTGAAACGTGTCTGTCCGTGGCTATGAGGTCGATGTGCATTCCCCTCGATTGTAGATATTCCACTGATTTTATAAATCCTAGTTTCTCCATGGCCACTGAGGATGTACATTGTGTTACCTGCACGACCACCAAACTCACAATTATCTCACTATCCATGTCCTGAAAGTGGTAGGTGCAGTACTTGGCAGAAAATCCAGTGCTGTCGCACTGTCCATCGCCGGCTAGCCTGAATCGTTTCCCTTCGAATGTACTTGCTAGAGACAATTGTTCAATTTTCCAAGCATCACTAATGGCCGGAAACAGATAATCATGTTGGTATTTGTAGTACTGCGTTTTAGAAATGAAATGAAGTCCCACAAACTGAAAGAAAGACTCTAACTTTCTAAAACTGGACCCTCTAAAAAGTGATGCAGCTGCACAGTAGATTGCCTGCTGGCAGCTTCCCCAGCATCGGTTGTGCAGACCATGAGAATGCATGATTTAATCTACAGGCGGCATGTATTTTGACGTTACTGCCTTGTTTTTGACGAGTCACATGAATCAATGGCCTCCGACATAATTTCCCTCTGACGGAATGCCCACATTTCAGCATACTTATAATATTCATCAAACAACTGTTGAATACTATGTATTTGCCCTCTTTCATTAGACTGTCATCCAGTGCCACACTTGTTTCGGACTGCATCGTTGAGGACATTTCACCACAACTGAAAGAAATATCGCCGATATCAGGTTCTGATGCGTCGGTGAATGCTGCTGCTGGTTCATTCTCTGTCATTTCAACATCTGTTACTTCAACATTGATGGGAGAACACAACATTGTCGACAGCTTTTTTGGTGGCAATTTTTTGGCAGGTGTAGATTGTGTGAATTGATCTGCGACTACTTCCGAGCTATCCTCAATACATTCAGTATCATCTTCTTGTGGTGGTGCAGTCGCACTGTAGCAAAGGTCCATTACAACTTTACTGGATTCTCCGGACACATTCATTTCATGTTCTGGCCATTGGATATGAACATCTCTAGTCTCAACACGATGTGTCTGAATTAATAGTTCCTCCATAGTGTAAATGGTCTGGCAAGCAACATCTCTCATTCGCTTCACTGTCTGTGTATGTATAGTTCGTAGACCCACGGGTAACTACAGGACAGATTGGAAAAGGGATGTTCAGTTTAAACACAAGATAAAGTATAGTACAATTGACTGGAAAAAACATAAAATAGTCCCAAGCACAAAGAAATTCTAAAGTTATGAACTGTTTGTAACTAACCTTATTTTTGTTTCTTTTCTTTGCAACTTTCTTGACTCGACCTTCAACATCTGCACGCTGTAGCTCCGATTAGTTTCTGCATCTCTTCCTTTCCTCTTGCACTGCAACGTCTATATTTTCTGTATCCACATAGACAGCACGGAATGAGGCTCCATCGACTCCCTGAAACATAGTACTTTCATTACTATGTATCACAATATTGATAACATAAAACACACGTGAGGACGAACACACAGGCACATCTCAATAGCTCAACACGAATTAAACATTGTGTAGAACAATCAAACGACAAGTATTCAAGCTCTGATGACCTAGTTCCATGGAACTGTCAGTATCCATACCTCTGGCTCTGCATGGACTGCCATGAATGATTGTATTGGAGAGGAGGCATCAGCAACTCCCTGAAACACAGTACTTGCGTCAGTATGGTTTTCAATATTGTAAACATAACACACACTTGGGGTCGACGGCACAGGTACATACAAAGAGATAACCACAAATGATGCATTGTCTAAAAGAATCAAGGAATATTTAAATATTATCAGATGTAATCGACTTATTTCTCCGATTTCTTTACATCTGCATCATCTAAATGGGATCTTGTGATTGTAGTGGAAACTCCATCGTCTCCCTGAAACACAGTACTTGCGTTAATAGGGAAGAAAGTATAGCAAATGGAATCACGTTATATGATCACGCTCAATGGAGCTGTCAGTATCCATACCTCGTGCTGCTGAAGAATATCTATGGATGTTGTAAATGTGATGCGCACTTCCGAAAGCTGTTGCGCCGATTCGTATCCACATGGTCCCGCTTCCACTTCCCCTGGAATTACTTGAATGTCAGGCTCCGCATCAAGTGCATGGGTTAACGCTTCAACAACTGCCTGAAACATAGTATTTGCATTAGTAAGGATTACAATATTGAAAACACAACACACACTTGGGGTCGACCGCACAGGTACATATCAATGGCTTACCACGAATGAAACATGGTGTAGAACAATCAAACGAGAAGTGTTCCAGTCCTGATGATCACGGTCGATGGAGCTGTCAGTATCCATACCTCGTGCTGCTGAAGAACATCTAGGGCTGTTGCATCTCCCTGAAAGACAGTACTTGCATTAGTATGGATAACACTAATTATAACTGAAAACAAACACCAGGGGACGACAACTAAGGTGTATATCAATTGGAAAGCACTAACCAAACAATTGGTAAAATAATCACACAATACATAAAAACTATTACTTGACATGCATAAAACAAGTCTGTAGCGGAATAGCCAAGTATGATTACCTGATACGCGCTAGAAGTGGTTGATAACTGCGGGCACGTCACAGATGTAGAATGTTCTTGCTTCAGATTCAGTAGATAGTCAAGCAGTTGTAAAGGTAAATTATTGTTTGATAATGAAATGCAAATATTAAAAAATTGACATGTAAACTGACAGAATACTTGAGAATAATGCTATTGAAAATGCGCAATATAGCACAGTTCCCTGTGCCCATAAATAGATTTCCTTTGGGGGTTATAAAATCGAAAAATAATTTATTGATAAATGTCATTATTCAAAAAGCTATACACGCATATCAATATCGAAAGTATTACAAGAGACACAACACCTAAAATATCACTTAATCCATTCGGCTACCTACACACTACCGCAAGGCCTAAAGCTAAATCCGGACACTTGACTCACCAGTGGCGGAATGTGGACGAATAGAGTTGGAATAGCGTTTGCGAGCAATTTTTGTGTTGTTCGCCGTTTATTCTTCTTTGTTACCCAAGATGTGGCGTACATGTTAGAGTAAAAGTGCCGGCTGCAGATGCGGTATCGTTCACCCCTCTTGTCCTCAAAGACTTGCTGGACTCTACTTTCAAGCTCTTCCGGTGGATATCTGCAATGTCTGACCCATTCTCTTATTCGATCAACAGTTTTAGGGAATACATGCATTGTAGTGCCTTCAAATTTAGCATGAGTCTTCGAAGGGCAACCGCTAATCGAACAGGCAGGCATTGTTATAAATTCTGAAAAGTAAATATCAAGATTATTATAAAACCTTGATGAATAAAAATGTCATAAAAAAGTAAATGAACCATACCATGTTCAATGCAAGGTTTGTTTTGGTCGCCGGAACTACACCAGTTCATCATGTGCGGCTTAGTATTTGCATAAATTACAGACATTTTTTAAATGATGTGACTGAACTCTGAACATGTCCCTTGGATGTTCTGTCTTGCACGACAAGGAAACATGCTTACATTATAGACTGGACCCCCGAAAGATGCAATTCGATGACAATTGACACAGGTGAAAATAAATAGATCTATTGATAGCATAACAATTGAAACTCAAGTCAATAGCAATGAGACCAATGACCATAGGACTGTTGGGTACTGTAATCGTAAATAGATAGAAATGTAAAAATGACCGAAATATGACTAGGATACATGGCCTTACCTTGACCAACAAACAGTTGGATACAGCAGGCCAAGCAGTATTTTGCAGGAGAACAGGTAGATGGCCACAGTAGCACACTGACGAGTTTGTTCAAAGCGGTCACAGATAGCACGACGACGAGCAGATTAGCATAGATCTCAGTGCTTCTCAGGTAGAAGGTTCAGGAGTTGACTTGCAAAGCACAAAGATGTTCTCATGAGACATATCAAGTGGTTTATAAAGTATTAGAAACAGGGGTGTGTTTGTGAATGAATGACGTGTGTATGTCGTGGTATTATGTGGTTTGCAGGGGGGCGGCCTGCCTTAGGGGAGGCCTGCCTGGAGACATGGGGTCTGAGGAGGCCATGTGAGCGATGTCCCCTGGGCGTGGGATACCTTTTGAAGTGTACATGCTGTTTGGCACCTTGGCCGTTTGCGCCCGTGACAGCCCCCCATGCCAGCGCTCATCCCCGGGTGCGAACCGCCTTTGATAGAGGGGGGTGGGATGGATGGGCCGGTGGGCGTGCAGATAAGGCACAGGAAGACTGCTGAATGGAGACACACTTATGTGGATTGCAGGGGGGCGGCCTGCCTCGGGGGAGGCCTGCCTGGAGACACGGGGTCTGAGGAGGCCATGTGAGCGATGGCCCCTGGGCGTGGGATACCTTTTGAAGTGTACATGCTGTTTGGCACCTTGGCCGTTGCCGCCTGTGACAGCCCCCCATGCCAGCGCTCATCCCCGGGTGCGAACCGCCTTTGATAGAGGGGGGTGGGATGGATGGGCCGGTGGGCGTGCAGATAAGGCACAGGAAGACTGCTGAATGGAGACACACTTATGTGGATTGCAGGGGGCGGCCTGCCTCAGGGGAGGCCTGCCTGGAGACACAGGGTCTGAGGAGGCCATGTGAGCGATGGACCCTGGGCGTGGGATATCTTTTGAAGTGTACATGCTGTTTGGCACCTTGGCCGTTTGCGCCCGTGACAGCCCCCCATGCTAGCGCTCATCCCCGGGTGCGAACCGCCTTTGATAGAGGGGTGGGATGGATGGGCCGGTGGGCGTGCAGGCAAGTGTGTGGGAGCGAGGGGCCATCAGGCCCCTCTCATCCTTTACTTCTCAGTAGAAACTCGGACCAAGTGCCTCCAGTAGTGGGTTCGCCCCTTGCCCTTATGTGATGTTAACTTTGGTTGACATTCGCGTAGATGGGACCATTGAGCAGGACACGGGGCATCCATTTTTGTACCCCCTTTACACTCCATCTTGGTGACCAAGCCTCACTGCGCAGAGCACATGGCCCCCACCCTCATTCTCACTCTGACTGGAAAACTCCAGAGGTATTTGCAACAGCTAATAAATGTAACACATCACTCTTCCTCTGAGATCACTGTCCTGCATGTGAACCAGCCTGAACTAAGCACATAGCTCGTTCATCTCCACAAACATGTCCTTGCCCACACTCCCTCGCCAGTGGAAACTTACTGCCATTCTGACCCTGTGTCCCTGCAAGGTATTCTCTTCATGTGCCAGACCACTGACCATGCCATGATGCCCACCTAGCAGATCCCCAACTAACATTAGACCCCTACTGCAGTATATCGTTGCCTATCAATAACAAATGCCACATACCGGAGATTCTTGTGAGCACAGACCCACACTTCAAACAGTGTATTATAGTGGTCAAGACCCTTAACCTAAAGCCTGTTTAATCCAATGTTGATTGATAGTATAGATATATGTGTGACTTTTATAGAGACATAACCGACTGAAAGACTTTGAAAAAGTGTTATTTAGTGCATGCATTATTGAGAATATATTATGTTAGCTTAGATAGTGACCACCCTGCTTCACAGCGACCTGACCTTCACCCATTCGGAGCACAGATGTCTGACGTCCATCCTTGAATGGAGACACACTTGATTCATTTAAAAAATCGAAACAACCCTTGTTAAAATATATGTGGAGTTTTATTTTGTATCTTATTTTGATGACATAAAAATACAAGACTTTACACATTGTACAGGTCAGGTTGCAGCACAGCGAGAGAAAATCCCCTGTACTGACCGCTGTCACTTGGGAAAGTTTCTCTTATGGCACGAACGGCACAGGCGGGTATTACTCTTCGAACGCGGTGTCCAAGCCTCCCATGAAGCCACCATGTAAAGGAACGATAGGCCACCAGCCTGTACCACCTGTGAAAAGGAATGAAACAAACTGTTTTTAAATGACCAAGATAAGTTTAATAAACGTTTGTTGTCAATGACAATTCTTGTAACTAATGGCATTCTGCTCGGACAAATGCTATCTAGACACTGCACACTATTGAGCGACTTTCATGCGTTACAATGATATGTATATGTAATTTTGGATATAGTAGAAGACCATGAAATAGGAGTGGCATGACAAGCAGAGTATACTTACTTGTTACTCGGATTACGAGGACGAACAGTTGCGCGAAGTTCGTGCATAAGAACCATCATTATCCTCAACACGGACCGTGTGAGGCAGGCTGCCCTGAAGTCTGGCAGCTCGGTGATGCATTGAGGTCGTGGCTCGCCTTCCGAAATGTAGGCCACGCATCCCGAGTTTTCACAGCAGCAGCAGTTCTCGTCCTCGGTTGGCATTAGCTCGCACCGACTGCATGTGCACCAGGTGGAAACACTGTCCATGCGACTAGGTCCAGGCTCTTCAGCTGTTGAATAGTCCTCCCAACTGCCGTCCGAAGACCCATTGTTTTCGCGTGTTTCCCTTTCCAGTAGTTCCTCCTCGGTTTACTCGGGCTCGTACCTGTAGGGCATTATTGTAGCCAATGTGTGTTAAACAAACTAAAATAATTTATAGCGGTGGTACTGGTATCTGTTCACACGGGATACAAGCAACGAAGGTAGCTGACCAGAGCACAGAAACAAGTCACAGAATACTCAAAGTAACACAGAGAGAGGAATGGAATCGAAAATCTGCTGCTGTGTGTTGTGAAACGGTCTGTTTATACTTATTGAGGAAAGAGGCGTCCTGCCATTTCCATTGCGACACGTCATTAGCTGAAGCGCAGCGAATGTTGACACGAGACGTGCTTTGGCGTTGTGAAATGGGCGGTGCGCGTCTGCTGATGACAGGCTCAGGGGCGGGGGATATGATTTAGTGCCGCAAAAGCAGGTCAGCCAGGGAGATGGGGCAAGTGATAGGATTATCACAAAATGGCAGCGCCCTGATGCCTGTTTTCACGTGCGTTTAATGGACGAAAACCCGGGTAAGGTCCATAGTAAATTTTTCTAAAATCGAGCGATTTAGGCTTAAAAACACATGGCCGACCCGTAGGGACAATAACAAATTTTGACCGAACCATTCCTTTAAGTGACCAGTGCGTGTGTGTGTGTTTTCACCAGCAGTGCCCATGTTAAAGGGACTGAGGTGTCTGGGGTGTTGGTAGCTCACTCTGTTATCTGCATACCGCATTTGCTTTTAAAGGGCCAGTGTTACGTGCTGCATGTGACCGACCCCTGCCCGATGATGGGAATTATGCAAGGGTGACCAGCAGTTCCTTTCCATGCTTTACCTCTCCCAGGATCACCATCCTCTACCTTTGTAAGGCCCCTGTCCTGCTTGGCCACCCGACTAGATATCACTAGAATCAATCATGTTACTTTCCCACAACTTATTCCCAAGAGCATTAAACATGTGCCCTTTTGTGATCAGTGCTATTTTGTTTATCGCTTTACACTGACTCTGCAGGCATACAAACTATCAAACTCCATCAATATCGCTCAGTACGTTTCTTCCCCCTATAAATCTTTAATGAGCATTTAACCTTTCTGCTGCTTTGCCAGTGCTATGCTGCCCTTTTTTCTGTTCTGTCGTGAACCAAGGTTTGCATACCCCTGGTGCGTGGGCAATACGCCACCCTCAGGACAAGCCTCAGCGCTGTAACACCACTACGGTGGTGACTGGTGCAGTATACAAACATTCACCATAAAAAGTGGAAAATATTCTTAACTTACTTTTGCATTGCGCTGTTTCCAACTAGTGAGTTGACTGCACTCTTCAGCATGAAAGTGTACAACAACAAGCGCACAAGTATTCTAAAAATAATTTAACAGTTCATTACTCCTAGGTCTATGTGTACAGCAAACAGCTTGTGTGGCTATTTGAAACATGATTACTCAGGCAGCCGCACAAAATACACTACAAAAATACCTTCCTCAGCTGGTCTCACAGCTCAATCCAATTTGAGTATTTTGTGTGGAACAGAGTGGCAAGTTGGTAACTCATGGTTTGTAAAGAGTTTAAAAAAGGACAGCAGCCTCTGAATGGTGCCTTTGACAAACAGGCACATCTCTGTGGCCATATCGGGCGCATGCAAATATCATTGGAAGGGAATTCCGGAAGGGAGTCTAGGCCGCAAACGCAGCACTGGTGTTTATTATTCCAATCACTGAAAGAAGGAACCAAATGCTGCAATTTCGTGGGTACATTTGTGTCCTCTCTCTCCTCGGCTTTCGGAAACTTTCTGCTGGCAAGCGCAGACGCTGCACATCCATTTAAGCACAGAAAAAAGCCGAGATAGCAGCGAGGCCTTGTATCAGGGGCGGCCAGAACGTTTCCAGGAACTTTCCAGCAGGCCCCGTGAGCCGTGCGGTATGTGCTGCTGAAGCACCGCAGCTATTCATCGGGCATGAAGCGCTCGTGTCACTTGACCTCTTGCTCCTGATATTGTCTTTATCATCGGTGCCCTCTGACTCATTTAGTGGGTTTTTTTTCTCTTCTCCAAAACCCTACGTAGGCAAGACTGAAAGAAGTATGGAGGCTTCCCTGGGGCGACCAACTTTCCATTCAATGACAGCTAGTGAGCATGTGCAGTGGACGAAGTTTATGACAGGAAGTAGTGGAGCTATGTTCCCTGCTGACCTGCCCCCACTCCTCAGCGTCACACCCCCTCCCACGCGCAATCCAAACCCCCAAACAAAACACCTGCTCTTTTAGGGAATATTCAGTGCAGGGCACTGAAGAGCACCTTTCAACTTCTTCCTACACTTTTATTTTAAAACGAAACCATTGAGGAATGGTTTAAAAAATAATAAAAGTGTAGGAACAGTAAAGCTCTTTTTTTAAAGTAGAGGAGCACGTCCCCCACCCACTGCGACCACTGAGTAGGTGAGAGAAAGGTTTTTAGTGATTGCATCGAATGCCAAAGCATCGAATGCCAAAGCATCTAAAAAAAAAGCAACGGAAAAAAGCATTGTTTCCCCCCAACCCCTGTTTTTTTACCCCTTAAAACTCATTATAATTAAAATAAAACCTTTACCTTTGAAAAAAATGCATTCAATGCTTTTTTTTCCGATGCATTTTGTCAATGCTTTTGGCATTCAATGCTTTGTATTCGATGCAATGACTGGATACCGAGAGAAAAGCATGCCAAAGTTTAGAAGTAAAAAGAAAAATCAATGGGCTACATTCACATCACTACCTCTCGCAGCTCTAGATATTGCCTTCACAATAAACCTAGCCTTACATTACAAAAATGTTCCTTCATGCTGACTAATAATTAATCGCAATTAAAAAAACATACCACAAACATTATCCCTTCCCCTCATCCCAACTGTTTTTCCACACTCAAATGTTGCGCCTACTGTCTAATCCTAACTTTCCTTTCTCCACACCACCCAAACCTTTTCTTTCCTTTCTGCAGGTGAAGGTCTGGCAACACCCTGGTGGGGTCACAATATGCCACCTCTAGGACAAGGGTAGCTGCCTCAACACCACTGCGTTGGTGACAGGTGCAGTATCAATGCTGGATAACATAATACAACTTCTCCAACAACATTTTGTTAATTATCGCGTTTTTACACATGACTGCTATGTCCTGTCTTCCCTGTCGGTGTGTAGGTGAATAAAACCCAGGGTGCCTGGCTGCTGCATGGTCACTTCTAATGTGTCCTGCAAGTTCTGTCCTGAGTGTTCCACGTGTTTCAGTTAGGGAGATTCTGCTGACTTCCCCCAGGGTGTGGCTGCCTGTTTTTTTTGTCCTCCTTAAACCTACCTCTGCCTGATTACCTGTGTGATCCTGGTTTCCTCAATAAAAGACATTAACCATACAACCTGCCTTTTGTCATCCATGAACATTCAGGACTTCTCAATATCACACTGGCGACGAGGATGGGATACGGACCTACAGGATTTTACTCACATAGCGCCACGAGTTGGTGCTATATTATTTGTTAAATGTCGTTAAATACCTTTGCGAGGCTGCTCCTGCCAGTAGATAATATTGTGCACCTGATCATGGCTCCATAAATGCTGAGTATACCTCGCATAATTATAAGAACTGGATGGAGCCTTCCCCAGGAGCAAGCTTGGTTGCATTAATGTCACTCAATTTAATGGCACACAATGTATCTAAAGCAGAAGAGTGAAGGGCAGAGATGGGCAGTATTCAAATCTGACACTGTGATGAATTGACTTCTGTCCTGCAGGAGTGCAAGGATGAGTAGAGGCTAAGATACCCACTCAGCCCTCACACTTCTACAAACCAAGAGTCAACACAATCATAAAGGTAAAACAGGCATAGTCAAGAAATATAGCTCCTTTGTCTTTTGTGGTAACGTTGGCAGAGGGAAGGCTATAGAAGGGTGTGAATGTGGTTCAGTAGCAATTCAAACAGCAAAGCATAACAGTCCAAAATAAAGGAATATCCAATCAAGGTTCTATAATATGTATGTTGTATCTTGTGTGTGATAAATGGAAGGGAGTGCACGTGCGTCCTTCATGTTGGAAGGTGTTCGCGTGGTATTGGGTGACGTGCATGTGTTCGGAGCTTGACAGTGAGTGAATGCCTGCAGGGTGGGAGAAGCCGGTGTTTTTCTCTGATTTTACTAGCTCCTACTTGAAGACAATAAAGACCCGTAATAATACTTATCAGAGTGTGAACCCTCTTTATTACACTGGCGACGAGGATTTGAGCTGCTGCGGAGGGGGCAGCAGAGTGGGAGAAGACACTGCCCTCCAATTCGAATATCCCACCCGGTGGGGCGCTGGGCCCTGTCTGTTGTCTGTTGGAGTATCGTATGCCGGCTGCCTGCAGCGGGGGCCACCGAGGGTGCAGAGGCCCTGGGTCCAGAGCCGGGAGTCCAGTGCCGATGAACTGATTTGGGCCGGAGGGTGTCCTGTGGCTGTAGCAGGGGCCACCTAGGTACGTGGTTCCCGGGTCCAGACCTGCATCTGTAGCGGGAGCCACCGGTGCAACGTGGTTCCTGGGTCCAGTGCTGAGAGTCCGGCACTTATGAGTGCAGCAGGGGCCATCGGTTTGACAGAACCCAGAGTTCAAGTTGAGTGTCCGGTGGGTGAAACTGTAGTGGGGGCCCATCAGTCCATCAGTATGCGGTGCCCCGGGTCCAGTAGTTGAAGCTTACCCTTTGTGACAGTGCCAGACTTAATTTATTTGGAGGAGTGCTGTTTGGCGTAGCAGCACTGATAGATTCCCTGTGTCGGCTCCAGTAGTGCATCCTTGCCCGGCAGCCCGGTACGTCAGAAAAAAAAAAGGAACATTTCCAAACTGTTGCTGAGTGGCACGCTTTCGCACAGACTTCGGCGTTGGGCAATGGCTGCAGCTTTTCCAGGGGAGCTCAAACGATGTTGTGCTGGGGCCCGTTCACCAAGAATTGTGCCTGGCAATTGCGGGGAGAAGAGCAAATCGAAGATCTGTGAAAGCGCATGCATTCAAGTGGAACGCAACGCATACCCTTTGTTGGAACGCAGGTTTGGTGCGTACCTAATGTGCTGGAATGTGACTGGCGAGCCTGGGTGTCAGCTGCACATGCAGGGGTGTTGCTAGGTCTGGAAAAGACCCGGGGCTAAGCTAATGTCGGAACTGTTGGGACTGGGGGCTAGCTGGGCTTTTGGCTGTAGCTCCTGGGATTATATCCGGGGCTACAACCAAAAGATCAGGGGCTATAGCCCCCTTAGCCCCCCCTAGCAACGCCCCTGTGCACATGGACAATAAAGTCGAGGAGGAGGTGCCGGATGGTATTTGCAGTATGGAGGAACAAGATTGTCAAAGTGGGTATTCTGGCGAGCGACATAGTAACGTTGTTGCACCAGTCCATGCTGCGAGGAAAAGGAGTTTTGAGCAGGTCAGCGACGGCAAGTACTGTTGTCATGCAAAAAGGAAATGCGATCACAACTGTACGTCGTGTGGGACGGAAAGTTGCCACGAGGGTGTTTATTGTGTCAGATGTGTCTCCTTCTTTTCCATCCTTAAGGAATTGGATCCGGATTTGCATGATTTTTACGTGGGGATCAATGATCTAACGTTAGGTGACGGTTAACGCTATTCTATGCCGTATCGTTGTGTGAGGCTGGTATGAATGCTTGAAAGTGTATTTGTGGCCTCTGGTGTACTTGTTTTCGTATGGGCCTGTATGAATGTGAATTGTTTATGTGTTTGTGGCCCTGTCATGTTAGGTGTAAAAAAAAAAAAGAAAATAAAAAAGAAAATGTGATATTATTATCTTGCATTGTACTTGTCTTGCAGGGGAGGGATGGGGCGGATTCTTCGTAGAAAGGAGGAAAAAAGTTGGGATTTCCTTCAACGTTGGATTGTGCTCTAATGGAGGAAGTTATGTTGTACATGTATTTTATGTTTTTACAGAAGCGGTGGAGATCCAATTTTCTTAAGGTTTTTGGGGAAGGGTCGGACTCGAGGGTAACAAAGATTTTTTTTTTTTTTTAGGATTGTTTCTTAATGTTTAAGAGCGTTACTGTTTTTGATTAACCAATGGTTCTGTCATGCCGTGGACTTTGGGCTGGACTGTTAGGAGGGAACAATGGGGTCATGGAAGGTTGCCAATAGTTTTCAGGTGTTTTTATCCTCCATGAAATTGTTCATTTGTCATGCGAACATTTTCAGTGTGGTATGCTGAGTGTTGCGTGTGTTTCTAAGTCTATGGATATATGTTTTTTTTGGGACGTGTGCGGTTTATGAGTTTTTCTGAGCCGGGTACTCATTTAGGTTTTGAGCGCCGGGTGGGTTCATAATTCATGGGTACAGTTTTTACTGAGGCTGGTTCTATTGGCTACTGTTGTAGTTCTTAGCACGCCGGAATTTGAGTTAATGCAGTGTGCGGTATTATAGTTTTCGTCCGCATTGTAGAGTTTTAGTCCAGCTGTATTCTGCATTTTGTGTTCGTTCAGGGTGAGGGAGCATTTTTGTGTTATGCTAGTTTACTCACAACAGATGGCCGGGTGGATCTTTTCGGTGCGAGTATTAAAAGTTTTCTCCTGGGCGTGTAGGGTGCTGGCCGGGCCTTGCATGTTTCTGATGGAGTGCTGTGTTCTGCATATATGTATATTGTGCAGGTGTTGTGGTGCGATAGTAGTGGAGGTGCTTTATGGCTACTTAAGGGTAAAGTTGTGGTGATAAGGTTCACAGATCAATTGGTCTGTAAACGAAGAGGTTGTTTTGTGTTTGATATTTGATTCTTGGAGGTTGACAGGATCTGTTGTTTTTGTGCTTTTTGTGGGCTTTGGCTGGCCGGGAGGGTCCATTGCCGGTGGCTCTGTTCTCCAGCGTGGCAGGTTGGAGGCCCCGGGGGGCAGACTGGGGCGAGAGGTGAATAGTGCACGTTTGGTTTTGAATGTTAGTTCTGCTTTTAGGGTGTCAGGTGTGGCAGGCCTGTGCTCCGGGGGGCAGCTCGGGGTTGGAGATAGTGTTTGTGTTAGTGTCCTCATGGGTTTTGGTCCTTTTGGGTTTGAGTAGCAGGAACAGGGTGTTGGGAGTTCTTGGTGTTCCTATGTTAGGTTGTTTGTTGTTTGTTTAGGTGGGCGTTGGTATGGTGGATGTGAATGTTATGGGTTGAAATATTATTTGCTGTTTGGTCGCTTTAGGCGGACGTAGGGTATGGTGATGGTTGAAAGTGTACCATCTGGTAAGTTGATAGTGGGGCATAATATCTTCTGTCTCATCTATGGTAGGTCTTTTGCAGCATTCTGTTTGCGGGGGGTATAGAGTTTTTAGTGAATCCTTAGATGGAGTGCATAGCGTGGTGGCCACATGTTGTGCATTTTTAGTTGGTTTGGTTTTGTCCTCTTTAGATATTTGATTAATCTGCGGAGGGAGGTGTGTTGTATCTTGTGTGTGATAAATGGAAGGGAGCGCACATGCGCCTTTCATGTTGGAAGGTGTTCGCGTGGTATTCGGTGACGTGCGTGTGTTCAGAGCTTGACAGTTAGTGAATGCCTGCCGGGTGGGAGAAGCCGGTGTTTTTCTCCGATGTTACTAGCACCTACTTGAAGATGATAAAGATCCGTAATAATACTTACCAGAGTGTGAACCCTCTTTATTACAATGTACTTTAATTAGAGACTCCATGTACAATACTAACTAACTAGAAAACTCTGTAAAAACTCACCCCTGTAGAAGAAACACAGAACTTGCACAGATAGAATAGATGCAGCACAATGGGTGATGAGACAAGGGGAGAAAGGCGTTCAAAAGACCACGATGTACAAAAGTATATTTCTTCAAGTTTCAAGAAGAGATACAAATGACCTAGCCAGCCTCTAGGGCCCAAAGATGGAGCAGGGGGACACATATCAGTCCAATACCTTCTACAAATGTTTTGGGGGTTTGACAGCATCGAGCCAGGTTTCTCGATGTTGACTGTGATGTCGGCTCGGGTTGCAGGTGCGGCAGTCGCAACATCCAGCAGCAAATTGGTGTTGAGGTGGGGTCGACCGTAAGGGGAGCCACAGTCTTGAAGCGTCTACTCGAGTTGTGCAAATCAGGTAGCAGTTCTAGTTCAGCAGTGAATGATCGACTGTGGTTGGGCCGGTACTATGATGCGCATGCAAGTCGATTCGATGTGAAAGCTCAGAGGTTGTGGTTCAGGGAACACCAGCGTCGATTTGGTCATCTCACAGGAGCACCAATGAAGAAGCAGCATTTTCTACAGCGACTTTGGCAAGGCAAGGCAAAGGCACTTTGTAGTTTGAGCCGAAGCAATGACACACTTTTTCTGGCACGGTTCGGTGGCAAACAAGGTTGAACAGTGAATGGCAGTTTGAAGAACAGTGGACGCCAAAGGGCAGCATCAACGGGTCCTGCTGGATCGTTCAGCAAGAAAGAGCACTCGAATCATAGTTCGGAACGGGTCATCGACAAAAGGGATCTCAGCTGTTCTAGCTTCCAGGTGCTCTGGGTCCCATTCCAGGGTCTCTAAGGGGCCAGGACAATCCGTTCCCGGGCTCCCAAACATGGGGGAGGGTGACACACACCTTCAGTGGACCTGAAGCATGGTAAGCTCCTAGGCATATGGTGGCGGGCAGAGAGGCAGAATTCAGGTCTAGCAGCAGTGTTTCCCCCCAACCCCCCATAAAGTGGTCCCTGGGGGTGGTTAGGGAGCAGATCTTGCTTCTGCCTTTGGAGCTTCTGCCTTCATGCCTTCAACCCACAACTGGAGGACCTAAGAAATGACTGCTGTCTCAGCAGGGTCCAACAAAATGTTCAGGATAGTTCAAGATGAGTCCAGACGATTCCCAAATGTGGTGGGAAACCCCTTCTTTTATAGGCAATGTGATTAGACTAAAACTAGCCTGCTTTAGGGGTTTGTTATGTCATACATAGTTATGTTTGTTTCAAAGCATGCTTATGATGCAGTATGATTCTGGAATCCATGGATTCCAGAATCATACGGTGATGAGAAAACACGGAGTGAGGCTGCAACCATCCGGAGACCTCATACTTGTATCAATCAAATAAATATACAAGTGGATATATATAATTGTACCACTTTCAAGCATCCAGTAACAAGTTCAACTGAACATATTAATGAAAAAATTACCTGTGACACTGAATATGTAGTTTACGTTTTAATGTGCAAATGTAAAAAGTGGTATGTTGGAAGTACTAAATGTAAACTGAAAATAAGGGTCCAACAACATGTTAGAGCCATACAAAACAAAGATGCGAACTATCCTATGGCAAAACATTTTACTGAATGCCACGAAAGCAATATGAATAGTTTTGCTTTCTTTGGT
The DNA here is from genome assembly GCF_040938575.1 of Ambystoma mexicanum. Taxonomy (NCBI): domain Eukaryota; kingdom Metazoa; phylum Chordata; class Amphibia; order Caudata; family Ambystomatidae; genus Ambystoma; species Ambystoma mexicanum. The sequence continues at coordinate 417,680,826 of NC_090925.1, forward strand.
ATTTGTGCAATTGAGAATGACCCTAGAGGGGGGGATCGTGAAAGAAGGCTCAGACAACAAGAAACCCGCTGTATTTTAGACTTCGAAACCAAACAGCCAAAAGGGCACAACATAGATGAAGAACTGTACACTTTTTTAGGGCACTAATCTAAACATCGTTAAGAAAACTTGGCACCTCTTACCTGTAAGGATTGACTTATGCAAATTAGTGATTTCATAAATTGGGTTTAAATAAGTGCTAACAATTGGATTGTTGCTTATTTTAAATTGCACTTTTATTGTATGCTGTTATTGGGTTTATAGGCACTTTTCTATTTTTAAATTTCACCACGCAGGTGTAGTTTTATCTATTAAGTTTTGTATTTTTAAAATAAACATAGCCACAGACTATTGATAATGATGAAATAAATTAGAGTTGCAACTTAGTCCATACAATTGAAATAGATCTTCACACTGAATACAATACAAGTCTTAGCACTAAGCACTTTATAAAAAATTAGAGGCTGAAAAACACTAAAGCACTAGGCACTTTAGTGAGCTGCTAGCACTAGTCACTTTATTATGCATTATGCACTTTAAGTGTGAAGAAAAGGCACTTTCTCATTTCAAAGAATGGCAAAGGTTGTCGTCAGATTTATGGTAACTCTGTTAAGCGTAGTATTTTTAAAGAAGGACCTTGGTTAAAATCAATGCAATGCTCAAATTATGAGGACAATTCGTTTGGAGGTTAGCATTTGTGTCGATATGGTCACTTGATCACGATGTATGCAACTCAAAAGGACAGGGACTTAAAACCCTTTAAAGATGTCCGACAGCATTGTTAACAACATTAAGTCCCTTCTTCTATGTTTACTGTAGTAGAACTCTCTTGTCCCATTTCTATGTCTGTAGGCACATGTTTGTATTTAAACAATATGGTGGTGGTAAAACGGTGTTGTGAACAAGCGGCAAGTAATGCTGCGAAACGCGTCGATTTTCTTGGGAAGCATGGAAGATGTATTTTAAACGAATAAAGAAGCCATTAATGACACGAAGATAACCGCCTATTTTTTGAAGCCTGGTATGAAGGAGAAGGAGAGTGCTCCTTAAATGACTGACGCTAAGTCGGTTCTTTTGAAAAAATATATATATATATATATATATATATATATATATATATATATATATATATATATATGCGTCAGCGATATTCATTATTCAACAATTGCCGACGAGGAACGTCCTTGTTGAATTGAGGTCTCAGGCAAAGTAAAAGTAAATTCGGACATACAGACCTACAACTGCCCAGTGATGCGACGAAACTGCACGACGAGCAGAGCGCGAGCAAGGTTGCAGCTAGTTGAAGCGCAGGCGAATCCAGATGGATAAGGGCACAGTGTGTTACACATTTATAAGGAGATATCAAGTAAAGGAAATGCTCACAAGTAACAGCAAACACGGATGCATCATTTAAGTTGAAGCGCAAGCGTGTGGATGCCAGCAAGTTAGAAAAAAGGACCTTAAAAACATAAAAACCATGAGGTGGCCATTTTGTTACCGAGGGGTTACTATGGAAATGTAAATAATATGTGTTTTCAACGTTGCATGAATGTAATGGCACAGAAACGGAGAGACTAACTAATTACAGTGAACGGAAAACAATATAAAACGATTATTAAATCAATGTTATGTGCAAACCAGATAAGGAAATTAATAATCTGATGCTGAAACATAAGGCAATAATTAAAGGAATAGGGCGGACATAACAAACATAAGAAAAACATCTTTACAAATAAGAGCAATACCAAATCAACAAAAAAAAAAACAAATCAAGATGCAAAACATTGCTGCACCAATACAATTCCTTGCACATCCAGGGAATCTAGTATGCAGTTGGGAACAGTGGCTAGAAAGTTTCCAAGTGTATCTGAGAGCAATAGGAGGGGCCAAATTCAATGATGATCTCAAGGAAGCCACATTATTAAATTGCATGGGTGCTGAAGCTTTAAGAATATTCAGAACTTTGGGGGCGTGGCCAGCAGCCGAGCGATGAGGACGTGAGCTTGCATCGCTCCGGGGCCGCCAGCCAGATCCTGAAACAATCCTGTTTTTCCTGCATGACTAAAAGTACCCAAAGTGCCTACTCGATGTGGGAACTTCTGCTGCACATCCCTACCTGCTCACGGTGAAAATCGGTGTCGGGAGACCCACTTAGCGAGGTTTTCAAGAAAGTAAGCTTGCGCGCCACAGAGCACACAAAATGGCCGCTGCAGACCGTGGATGAACGGAGGACGCCGTGCGCCACCACCAAACCCTGCCCGAGTGCCGGCGGCTGTCGAGTGGAGTGTGAGGTACTGTGTTGAGCTATACGGCGGGCAAAGGACACCAAAATAGAACCGAACCACCCCCAGCGCCGCTCTCGGACTGCGGGGAGCGGGACCCTGCTGTGTGCCTCCCCGCATCCCGCCGGTGAAACCCTCGGAGCCGTGAAAGTTCCCTCCAACGGCAGATCGAAGGGCGGAAGGGAAACACCCTTGGAAGCGGCACCGGCGGCTGTCGTTCACAGGCAGTTAGATCCGCACTAACGCAACAATGTACGCGCCCGTACACTACTTCTGCTTGCTGGTGCCGTCGGGACGCCCGGAGCCGCCGGGGCACCTCGGGCGCTTCGCTTAGCGTTGAGCGCCTACCAGACTCCTGAGGCGGCCCCCGCTCGCTGTCGGACAGCTACTACCTCAATCTTGCGCTAAGGAGAAGGGGGGGGCAGGAGAGCAGGCAACACACTTACGTGCTCCCCCCTCGCCGCCGGTGGGCCCACTACAGGGACTCTTCCAGTTGCCCCATCATAGTGAAACGGATATGTCATATTGAGGCGCACAGATATCTTTCATCCTCAACGAGGGCGAGCGCGGGCTGACTTCAACGGACCCCGAGTAACCTGCATCTTCATCCCCCCCCACTGCCCAAGAGAAATCGTTGTTGTGGCCCCAATAGAAGCACACTTGCTGGATTTACCACCACCTTCCCACCGAGCATAACGGAAGCGACCAAATTTCAACGAAACAAGGAACACTGGGAAAGGCGATCAGAACATAGTAGTGCACGGTGACACTGTCTTACGACGCACCTGCCGCAAATCCTAGCTGTGTGGGAACGCCGATACAGTTACCCCAAAGACGTGCTGGAGGGTGCGTTGTGGAACGTTGTGTAGTCCCAAGGTGTCATCAAACCCGGCTTCTGGCACGTTGCTACAGTGCACAGAGACGCTACGGTGCACCTGCCTTCACGCAGGAAAGCAAAGAGGACCAGGAAACAAAACACTACCCATATTGTGCGGGTAAAGATCTGTGAGCACTCCAAAGGACAAGACACAAGCCCCTGAAAGCTAAAACAAGCTACACATCAAACCTAACACAGTATCCGGCAGATTACACCCAGACCACGAAAAAAACCTCTATAGCGGAACAGCCGCTCCCATAACGGTCACGTTCACACTACCCAGGACAGTAGTCGCCCTCGCAACCCACCTCGGATAAACAGGCGGAATCCGCAACAAACTGTCCACCGATTAACATTACAGACCATGCCAACTGCTATGGGGAAGGATAAAACAAGAAAATTGACAAGTCAAAGCAAAATGGACCAATTCACCACGACCACGGCGAGCACCCAATTGGATCACGAACAATCAGACACCATGTTAGAAACAGAGCATAACATATCCCTGAAGGATATCATGGCTGCAATAACAATCTCCAGAACCTCCATGGAACAAAAGATGGATAGCATCAGCACAGACGTTTCGCTCCTCCGCCATGATCTTCAGAAACTGTCCTCCCGCACAGGGGAAGCGGAACAGCGGATCTCTGGGACTGAGGATGGGCTGCGCACTATGGAACAAAGGATGGCTGGGGTAGTGGCACGTCTGAAAACACTGGAAGAGAAAGCAGTGGACAGTGAAGGTAGATCAAGACGAAATAATGTTCGCATCCTGGGTGTACCGGAAAAAACAGAAGGCCCTTCCATGGAACTGTTCCTTGAACAATGGATAACCGATATGTTTGAGCCCCAGACATTCTCGAAATTCTTTTCAATTGAACGCGCGCACCGTGTGCCCACTGGAAGACCGATACCTGGAGAACCTCCACGCACCATAGTTGCAAAACTGTTGAATTATAAAGATAGAGATGCGTTACTCCAGACGGCACGGGCCAAAGGCACACTGACCTTCAATGGGTCCAGAGTGACATTCTTCCCTGACCACACAAGGGAGGTTCAGAGAGCCAGGCAGTCTTTCGATCAGCTCAAAAGACAACTCCAGACCCTACACGTGAAATATGGCTTGCTATTTCCGGCCCAGCTCAAGATCTATCACGGTGGGACAACGGTACACTTCACTGACCCAAAAGAAGCGTGGAACTGGGCCGAGAAACACATTGAAGGCGACTGGAGACTTGCAAGCAACAGAAGCAGAAACAGGAACCGGCATGAGCCACTAGACAGAAGGCGCCCAGCTCCTCAACCTCCGATGCAGGAACCACCACAACAAGAGGAAATGGGCTGAAACGGTGACACTAACAAGAAAAACTACTCCGTCGCGGCCCATTTAATGGGCTATCATGCCACACCGACATAAGTACGGCATGCGGCCCGCGAAGCACAGGAGTACTCATTGTATCGGCCAAAGCCACGCCCTCAACTTGAGACTCGAGACACTAGTCTTGCTAAAGAACAGTAAGTCGAGAGGAAGGTGTAAACAGTTCACACTAAGTTAATCTGGCAATATAGTTGTTTGCCGCCAGTAGAGTTAGGGCGACAGATACTTCATGTTGGGGAGGAGTATGGGGAGGGGAGGTGGGAATTTGTTTTATGTTAGTTATTTTTCAGGAAACCACACCATCTATAATGTTAAGAAGCACACCATCCCTAGCACACTAATTGTCACTCCACTCTTGCCAGCAGTCCACACGACACAAATGGAAACACATGACCTGACAGGAAACCAGCCTGCCCTTAGCCATGGCAGATATTATTATAGTATGAAACCCCACAATACTATCAAGGGCCCGACGCACACAGTTGTCATCCATACACGTGTCAAATGGCGGGAGTCACTAACGTGAACAAAAACAGAACAATCCGAGTGATGACATGGAATGTAAATGGGCTCGGCAATTGTATTAAAAGACGTCTAGTACTGCAAACACTGAATAGACACTCCCCGGATGTGGCATTCCTGACGGAGACACATCTAGCCGGTACCAATTGCTCATTCTTTAGACGCACCAACTACAGACTAACATTCCACGCCGGTTTTACCATGGGGTCACGAGGGGTACTGATCCTAGTACACAAAAGACTCCCCTTTGTGCCCGCATCCATTACGCAAGACACGGGAGGGAGGTTTGTGCTCACGACAGGTACAATTGGGGAACGTTCTGTGACTATCCTGGCGGTGTATGCACCTCCTAACCTACTAACCCCCCTGACCAATGACATTACGCCTCTAATTATGAATAATCTTGCAGACCTTACGTTGATTAGGGGAGACTTTAATGAGGTAATGAACGTGGACCTTGATAGAATGCATATAAGATCCAGAAACCCGAACATACGCACAAAACTTGCCACATTCATTAGCGCATTGGGGCTGCAAGACGTATGGAGAATGCTGCACCCTGTCACAAGGGAATACTCTAACCATTCTGGTGCACACGCCTCACTGTCTAGGCTGGACTATTTTCTGTTGCCACTAAATAACATGCACGAAGCACGTGAGGCACAATTTCTCCCCAGAGGTATATCGGATCATTCCCCACTTATAATAACACTTAACACCAGCAGGTCGATCCCCCCACCCAGCTGGCGATTGAACAGCTACTACCTAGGCTTCCCAGAGCTAGTTGAACACGTCCAAAAGACCACTGAAGAATATTTTGAGATGAATACTGACTCAGTGGATAACCCGGTAACGCTATGGGAGGCATTCAAGACGGTGCTCAGAGGGGAATAATAGCCTGGACCACAGCCCATAAGAAAAAACAATTAGAAGCAATACGCGATGCCGAAGCGAAAGTGCAAAAAGCAGAGGCTGATCACCTAACCCATGACAATTCGGAAACGGATCTCGCACTACAACTAGCGCAGACACAACTTCAACACATAGCCCTAGACAATGCAAAGCAGGCACATACTACGATGCGCGCAAAGATATACAAAACAGGGGACAAAGCCGGGAAGATGCTGGCATGGCTGGAACGTAGAGACCTGGGTTTCAGCCAGGTCAGGCAACTGACAACAGAAGAATCAGAACTATTAGTGACAGATGTAGACATAGCGGAGGGTTTTGCAAAATACTACGCTGAGTTATACAAAGCACCAACCTCACCACCCGTAATGGACATCCTGGAGGAGATCACTCTACCCACCCTAAACACAGAGCAGTCTACTCTACTAGAACAGGTAATCACCAAGGAAGAGCTAACCCAAGCCATGTCAGAACTCCAGACCCCAGGTCCGAACGGCTTCCCCATTGAAACATGGAAAAAAATAGGCGCAAATGTAATCTCCCCACACTTACTTCGTTTACTACAACACTCACACTCACAGGGCTGTCTCCCTCCTGACTTAAGGAAAGCCACAATTATAGTCCTACCCAAAGCAGATAAGCCACCCGATAAATGTAGCTCCTACAGGCCCATCTCTCTCATAAACTGCGAGGTCAAAATATTGGCAAAGGCACTAGCCAACCGCCTGCAACAAGTCATACACACACTAATACATCCAGACCAGTGTGGATTCATGCCACAGAGATCCACTAGACAAAACATATATAGGCTACACACAGCACTGGAGAAGCTACCTGAGATACAGGACCCCCTGGCTTTACTTGCCATAGACTTCGAGAAGGCCTTCGACTCTATCTACTGGGAGGCAATATGGGCTATTATGCAATGCATGGGCATAGGACCGTACTTTATGAGTTGGGTCAAACTGCTATACAACCGCCCCGAAGCAGTCACAAAGGTAAACGGGCACGTCTCCAATCCTTTTCAACTAGGCAAGGGCACGAGATAGGGTTGCCCTCTGTCCTCCCTAATCTTTAAAATAGCAATTGAGCCATTAGTAATTTTATTAAGATCTACACAAACATGGAGCAGCTTCAGATGGTCAGACGACTGGGAGGATAGGGTATCCCTATATGCAGACGACTTGTTAGTATATCTGAAAGACCCACGCGAATCCTGCCCCATAGTGACGCGATTACTTATAAAATACGGTGCGTTTAGCGGCCTTCGCGTCAACTGGACTAAATCCATACTATTCCCACTGAAGCAAATAGATAGCGCGGTGCCAGACGAGTGTCCATACTGTGTGGAAAAGGAGCAATTCAGATACCTAGGCATACAAATTACGAATAACCTAACAGACTATGTGCCCAAAAACCTGTACCCAATAATGACGAGATTCAAGGAAGACGTCCGTCACTGGATGTCCCTACCACTAACACTACTAGGCAGAGCCGCACTCTTTAAGATGATGGCACTCCCCGGTTTCCTCTACATACTTCAAAACGCGCCACTACCTATAGCGCCCAGCAAATTCCATAAAATAGATCAGACGCTCAGAAAACTGCTATGGATTGGAGGTCACCCTCGCTTAGCATTAACCACACTACAAAGATCTGTATGGGAAGGCGGAATTGGACTGCCCCGATTGCAAACCTACTACTGGGCTAGTCAGATGGCAATAGTGAACGACAGACTCCATGCGGACACAACATTAGCGCACAACAGAGAACAAGATCCCAACCGATATGAAAGATCCGTATTAAGATACCTCTACCGGAAAAAAGACCGATCTGCTGCCCCTTCCATGCTGTCACACATATCCCTAACATGGACAGACACCCACAAATACTTAGGCTGGGACAAAAAGTTGACCCCAGCTCAACCGTTGTGGAATAACAAACTACTCCCGGAAGTGAATAAACTTCCAAAATGGCACTCTTGGACCCAATTGGGCATCACTAAAATTGGCAATGTAGTGAAAGGGAACGAAATAATACCATTTGCAGACCTAATCACTATCTTCGCTCTGCCGATAAATGAGCAGTATCACTACACACAACTCAAGCATGCACTACAGGCCCATCTCACTGAGATGATTGACATGCCTGATTATACCCCTTTAGAACGTAACCTATTTCCGGATATGATTAAAAACAAAGTCACATCCATCATGTACAGTGCCATAACATCCTTTGCCACCGGGGAGCTATCGAGCCTGAAAGCCAAGTGGGAGGGGGACGTGGGTGACATACTCCCAGAGGAATGGGTAACTGCCCTGATGTTCCCCAGAGAAACGGCGATCTCCTCCAGGCAAAGATTAATCCAACTTAAAATACTGCATAGAATATATTACCCGAGGGCAGCACTATTCAAATGGGGTAAGATCACCTCTTCAGCCTGTCTGAGATGCAAACGAGAAGAGGGCTCATATTATCACATACTATGGGACTGTACCATAATCCAACAATACTGGCAGCAGTGCTGCGATGATCTCTCAAGGGTATTGGGTAGAACGATCCATAGAAATGCAAAACTGTTACTGCTGGGGATAGAAGATGAGGTCGAACTGTCACACTACGAAAAACTGCTCTTATTCACAACCACTGCGTTAATCAAGAGAAATATAGCGCAACTCTGGGGCTCTGAAACGGCACCAAGCTATAAGCAATGGACCACGGATGTGGACATTTGTATTGCAATGGAGAAGAGAGTCTACACAGCCAGGGGCTGTCCTCAGAAAGGCCCAAAAATTTGGCAAAAGTGGGAGGACGCACACTGAGAGGTAGCCCCCGTCAGGAATTGGGCTAACATCCAAGGACATGCACAGAGATCGAAAATCATATACTACTGGCATAACAAATGTAATTAGTAGTGCTAAGAAGCTTCATTGTAATGGGTACGTGGTATGCATTTGTTGGTGGGTGGGAAAGGGACATAACCTTTACCTCGCTGCGCGAGATATATGTTTTCTTTATGTGTAAAAAACAATAAAAAATGTTGTATTATAAAAAAAAAGAATATTCAGAACTTTACCAGATCAATTCAATGCTGAAGAGGGTTTTGAGGAAGTGGCTACTGGCTCTGGAAACAATAGAAAATGTGATCTAGCCATAATTAAATTGCACAAACATTTTGGAAATAAAACCAACATGGAAAGATACCACTTTTTCTCAAGAAGACAAAATAAAGGAGACAATGTTGACACATATATGGCTGCCCTAAGAGGTTTGATATCAACGTGTACATTTACAGGAGTAGCAGATGAGTATTTAAGAGATCAGTTAGTACTACAGGTTGCAGATCCTCGCATACAACAACGCCTATGGCAAGCGAAAGACCCAACACTAGAATAAGCTGTTGAAATATCCAGATCAATGGAATTAGGAGATAAGTGCATGAAGGAAATGCAGAACAAAATACACAGTAGTGAAGTAAGATGTGTCCAGGATATCCATGAACGAATTTCAGATAGAGTAGAAGAACATTTAATTGCAATGATTAGGAAGATGTCAAGAGACAATTATGGCAACAACGTGAAGGGAGAAAGACAATCAACCAACAGAACACAAGGCAAGTGCTACAAATGTGGCAGGTATAGACACAACAATATTGAAAAAGAATGCTGGCATATTCTGCAGAATGTTAGAAATGTGGCTATATAGGCCATTTTGGAAAAGAATGTCGAAACATTAGAGGAAGAGGGGGAGCAGGAACATTTTCCATGAATAGGATGCAAAGAGATAGGAATCAATCTACAAAAAATAGTGTGTCAAACATAAAAGCAATAGAAGGAATTCCAGGGCCAAGCAATTTAAGGTCCATCATCAATGAGATGGAAGAATAAGTACAGGTCCTGACATTGACACCATCTGAAGGAGTTGTAAGGTCATGGGTTTCTATGTTGGTGAATGGTGTGTCTCTGAGAGTAATGGTTAATACTGGTTCACCATACTCCATGGTGGATGTAGAAACGTTTGAGAAGGGACTACAAGGAAGAAAGGAAGATTTAAGAGATACAAGAGTGAGAGCCACTGGGTACGGAAAAACACCCATCAATATAATTGGATATACATGGGTACATTTCAGTTTTAAAGAAAGGAAGACATATTGCAAACTATATGTGGCTGAAAATAGATGCTCAATTGTAGGATGGTGGGAACAAGCTTCTTACGAATTAAAATACATCCAGGAGAAAACATACCAATTTTAGGTATTACAGAAGTGAGTTGTGAAACTAGTGAAAACCTGGCAAAAAGCTTCCCAAAAGTGTTCAATGATACTATTGGTACATTGAAAGGATTTAAACATAGGATTGTGCTAAAAAGGAATGCCAAGCCGGTAGTTCACAGAGTGAGAAACATTCCAATTGGCACAAGGGAAGCTTTACAGAAGGAATTAGTTATGTTATGTGAACGAGATATTATAGCACCAATAGAAAGTTCAGAATGGCTTTCACTAAGTGTCATAGTACGCAAACCAGGTGGATCAATAAGGATGTGTGTAGATCTAAGGGATTTGAATGCAAATATTTGGATGGATAGACATCCATTACCGAATATAGGTGAAATGTTAATAACGATGAGGCCGGCAAAGTTTTTTTACAGCATTAGATTTATCATCAGCCTATCATCGGGTGGTATTAGATGAGGAGTCGAAGAACCTCACATCTTTCATTACCCCATTAGGAGCATTCGGATATAAGAGAATACCTTTCGGCTTGGCATCGGTGGCAGCCGTATTTCAGAGATTAATGCACCAGTTGTTTGATGGCCTCCAAGAAATGTATTATTTTCAGGATGATATACTGATATCAGCAATGACTGAGGAAGATCATAACGCAAAATTGTTAGGAGTTTTACAAGTCATCCAAGAAAGAGGTCTCACACTCAAAATAGAAAAGTGTAAAATAAAGAAAGAAGTAGTAACTTATTTTGGCCACTCCATAAATGCAGAACGAATTAAACCAAAAAAAGTTCTGATTAACACAATTCTAGGTATTCCAGAACCTACAAATAAAGATCAACTTTGCAGTTTTCTAGGATGGACGGAATATTATTCAAAATGTGTGCATCATTTTTCGGATAAATCAAGACACATGAGAAAGAGAGTTGATGGGCAAAGGCATGAAATTCATATGGTCAGAAGAGTGTAAAAAAGAATTTGAACAATTGAACGAATTTATTAGCACAGCTCCAACACTCAAAATGTTCGACTATGGTGCCAAAAGCATTATTTCTGTAGATGCCAGCAGCATAGGGTTAGGTAGTGTCCTTGAACAGATACAAGAGGGCATTGTTGTACCTATCGCTTTTGCCACCAGGATGTTGAGAGGTGCGGAAAAAAATGATTCCACCATTGAGAGAGAAGCATTGGGAGTGAGGTGGCTTTTGGAGCATTTTAATGGTCTGATTTGGGGTGCACCAATTGAATTAAGAACTAATGATAAGCTATTAATTCATGTGTTGAGTTCTAAGAGCACACAACTAACATCACCACGCATCAAGAGGTGGATTTTAGAAATTATGCAATATAATGTTATAGTGAAGTACACGCCAGGAAAATCCAATGTTGTGGCAGATTGCCTTTTGAGGCTACCTTGGGATGGTGATGAAGAGTGCGTACAAAATGATGAACCTTTGAGGGAGCAGCCGGCAGAGTGTGTAATAGCACACATCAATCCACGTTTTTCAAAAGGAGAATGGGCCAAAGCAATAGATGAAGATATTGATCAAAGACATTTGAAAGAAGCTATCAGAAGTGATTGGAGAAATGTTGATCAGAGTATCGAAATGTGGGTCAAGATAAAAGATTAAATCTTTTGTGATGATACATGTATATAGAGAGCAGATCGCATTATTCCACCTATTCCATTGAGAGATAAAATAATGAACATTGCTCATGAAGGACATGTAGGCAGGAGCCTTACAAAAAGGAGAGCAATAGAAGTATATTGGTGGCCTAATATATGGAACCAAATGTAACAACTGATAAAAGAGTGCACAGCATGTGCCATCAGTGATAAAGGAAAGAGAACACAGCCTACACCACTGCAACCTGTTGAAGTTTCCAAAACAATATGGACCAAATTAGCTATTGATATAACAGAACAGGACCTTTTGAAAATTTGGGGACACAGAAAGTATATATTATAGTTTTGATGGATTATACATGAAATGGGTAGAGTGGGGTGTAGTGGAGGAGACTGTTACTGCTGCTAAAGTAGTGACATTTGTAGAAGGAATTTTCAATAAAGAAGGTGATCCTCAAGAAATAATATTAGACAATGGAGCCCAATTTATGTCTTTAGAGGTACAGACATTCATGAGAGAAAGAGCCATTGAACATAGAACAACTGCTTTATATCATCCAATGGCAAATGATCTAGTTGAAAGAATGAATGGATTCATAAAGTGTATAATCCAATTAGCAATCGTCAATAACTTGTCTTGGAAAGAAACTTTAAAGGAGGCACTGAATACTTATAGAGTTACCCCGCACTCATTTACGGAAGAGGAGCCTTTCACGCTAATGCGGGGGAGAACAGTTTGAAATAGATTAAGTCCTGCCTGGCTCATGTTAAAGAAAAGTAAAGAGATTAATATGGAAGACATTATATGAAGAGTGAAGAAGAGACAGACTGAATACAAAAAGTATTATGATGATTATAAACATGTGAAAGAGAGCATTATCAAGGAAGGAGATTGGGTCTGTGTGAAAGAACCAAAGGAAATATTAAAAGGAGAATCCAAATACAGGGTTCACAAAGAGTGGAGAAATGTTCAAACAAGTCTGTGATCCTTGATGATGGTAAGAAGTGGTCTTGGTCTTGAGATTACGTAGTTCTATCGAGAGCAAGAATTCCTTGGGAAGAAGAGCATGTGATGGAAGAATTAAGAGACAATGATGGAAGGAGTTACATGTCATCAAAAAACAGAAGGATTGATTGATCGATTGATTGATTGTTTATTTGTATTGCGCCTATACACAATGTGTTTCAAAGCGCTTCAAGGAGGGAGGGAAACAAGGGAAAATACAATACATTCTTACATGTCCTTGAAGCAAATCAGAATGTGAGAAATAACTATCTTTTCATAACTGATAGTATAAGTGCATGGAACAAATAACGGAGAGTTGAGGGAGGAAAAAAGGAGACAATACAAGCAGTAGCATTACTATGCCTGACGGCAATTGTTGCAGTGCAAAAATGACAAAAGGAGAGGGAGGAAGAGGGGGAGGGGATGGAGTGGGAGGGGAGAGGAACAAACAGGAGAACTATCTTGAGGGTCAATGAACAATCACGGTAGTGCTAGGGGGAGGGGAGGAGAAAACAAGAAGGGGGAGGGGGAAACAGACAGCTCTTTATCAGTAGTCAAGCACAGTGATAAGAGTAAGTGCTTGTAAAGTAGAAGGAAAAAAGAAAAAAAAGGGGAGAAGGGAGGATGGAAGCAGAAAGCAGGCACTACACTTAATATGCCTGACGGCAATTGGGGGTAGTGCCGGAGAATAAACAGAGGGGGGAGGGAGGGGGAGACAAGAGGAGGCAAAGGCAAGGATAAGGGAGCAGGAGGAAGAACGGGGAAGGGGGAGGAAAAGGAAGATGAGCCAGAGGGGGAGTCAGAGGGATACAAGGGGGAACAAAGATGAACATGTGGCAGGGGTGGACAAGCAACAGTGGATGCAGGGGCAAATGGGGGGAACACATAGAGACGCAAGAGGCAGTGGGGGCAAACAAGATGTACAAAAGGGCACAGAGCCATCAAAACAATGAGGGGTGGGCCCGGGGGCACAGACACAAGACTATATTGAATGCAAGTGGGTGGGGGACACATGGGGCATGAGCGGGGGGTGGCGGGAGACAGGAGAGCACACGGGGCATGAGAAGGGGGGTGTCAGAGAAACACACGGGGCATGAGAGGGGGGTGGGGGGAGACAGTAGAAAACACAGGGCATGAGCGGGGTGGGGGGAGACAGTAGAAAACACAGGGCATGAGCGGGAGGTGGGGGGAGTAGGAGAAACACACGGGGCATGAGAGGGGGGTGGGGGGAATGGGAGAAACACACGGGGCATGAGAAGGGGGTGGGGGAATGGGAGAAACAAACGGGGCACGGGCGGGGGGAGTGGAGAAACACACAGGGTTTGAGCAGGGGGCGGGGGAGACAGGAGAGCACACGGGGCATGAGCGGGGGGCGGGGGAAGAGGAGAAACACACGGGGCATGAGCGGGGGTTGGGGGCAGAGGAGAAACACACGGGGCATGAGCGGGGGCGGGGGGAGACAGAAGAGCACACGGGGCAAGAGCAGGGGGCGGGGGAGACAGGAGAAACACACGGGGCATGAGCGGGGGTGGAGGGAGACAGGAGAGCACACGGGGCAAGAGCGGAGGGTGGGGGGAGACAGGAGAAACACACGGGGCATGAGCGGGGGCGGGGGGAAGAGGAGAAACACACAGGGCATGAGCGGGGGGCGGGGGAGACAGGAGAGCACACGGGGCATGAGCAGGGGGCGGGGGAAGACAGGAGAAACACACGGGGCATGAGCGGGGGTGGAGGGAGACAGGAGAGCACACAGGGCAAGAGCGGAGGGTGGGGGGAGACAGGAGAAACACACGGGGCATGAGCGGGGATTCACCGCAGAACCGGCGCAAACAGGAAACAAACAGGAGCCTTAGGAGCGAGCCTTGGATGCGGCTCGGCATTCGCCTGCCGGCTCACCCGATTGGTGCAAATGAGGGACAGCTGCACCAATCATATACAGGCAGGCAGGGCTGCAGGGAGGCACTTGGAGCCACGAGGAAGGGGTCGGCCATGTTGGAGAGGCCTTCGGTAACACAGGGCTCATACAAAACTTTAAAAAGATTTTGTGTATTACTAATTACTAATATGCACATTAATTCTGCATTCCATGTCCATAATGAGATGCAAGAAGCGGACACCAATACATATATCCTTTTCAAAGTGTTATTTTAAATGATTTACATTTTTATTTTTCAGTTTCATTGCTGTTTTAATTATTTGTAATTGTTGAATTGTGGAAGGGGAGATGTTATGTTATACATAGTTATGTGTGTTTCAAAGCATGCTTATGATGCAGTATGATTCTGGAATTCATGGATTCCAGAATCATACTGTGATGAGAAAACACATCCAAAGAGCTTTGCTCCAGAGGAATTGGAAGGGACATGTAAGAGAAAGAGAGGCATAGAGAATCAAGAGGACAGCACCTTCCAATAATTGTACATACCCCTCGCTAGCTATCCTAGCTCTGCTACTTCCCTTTCTCAATGAGATCAAAGGGCCTTTAGAAATGCAGCACACTGGTGTGAGGACTGGCTCTCTCTGAATGGGTGTGCCTCTTGCTTTTCGGCTCCAAAGCCAGCGTCTTGTGGAGTGGCTCTCCTGTGAGAAAGGGTGGTTACCTATCCTCACAAAGGAACAAAGAGAAACATTCCCCCAAAGATAGTCCTGTCAGTGGGCCGGGGTGGGCCTTGTCTGGAAGGAATATACATAATCCTTCCACAGCTGAACTGGGCCGAGGGCTGACGCAAGTGCAAAATCAATTTAATGTGGCTGGGATAACTCTGAAAGATGCTGTCCACAATACCCTAGCCCAGGTATGGCTTATTTTACAGTTGTATGCGCCACCAGGACAACATCTTCAGGTTTATTTCATTTTTGCAACAAGGCAGGGTGCATATTTTAAATGCTGCCCCTGCGCTGCAGAGACGTGGGTGTCAGTGCTGCTGTCAAGAGAGGACCTTTGGCCTCTGAACCTGCTCTATGCTACTGGTAGAGCAGGTGCTGCAGCTCAGGATACTGTTGCAGCCAGGCACAAGTACACACAATGCTTATGGCATGGAGCTTACGTCAGGGGACTCTGATAAGCAGATTTCCCTTTCAGAAATGGAATTAGCTGCATCATTTTATTGTTTAATAAAAATCAAAAAAGACAGGGCTTTCACACCCTTGCCAGATGGCAATTCATTCAAGTCTCTCAGACACACACAAAATGCATATAACAGGAAATAAAAGACACACCATCATTTACAGAATATTGGACTCGGATAAATCAAATTCTGGGTTCAATAAAAAATGTCTTAAGAGGTTCAGTGTACCAGGACCCCGCTTTGGAGGCAATGGGATAGTCAGGGTTTCTGAGTTTCTGCAATTGAGGGCAAAATGTAGACAGGTCCTTATTACCCCTTTAAAAAGCAGATACGCAGGGCGTGCCTACCTACCTCAAAAGCAGTTTTTTCCCAAATATAATATGGCGCAATTTAAACCAAACAGCCAACTGAAACTCAAGGATAATTTGATAAACACAAAACCCTAGAAGTCCCTTTGCTGGGGGTCTGTAAAGAACATATGCACCAAGTGATTAGGGATCTCACCACATTCAGAGCAAACCGTTAGGGGGATATTTCTTAGGTTCTATGTGTAGGAGCCTGATAAATCAACCTACTTGTTTTAAATATTTTTCCTTAGAATATCTTGACCCTCGAAGTGGTAAAATGGCTGTGCAGTAATCCCAAATTCTAAGGATGGAGCATAATGGTTTAACTGGTACACATACACCAGATACATAGTATGGGAAGGTCCACACAATATACTTATACAAATATATTACTTGCATACAGGTGTGCAAAAGAAGATAACTACAATTTACAGTTCAGTAACAATAAAGAGTCATCCAGTGGGCGCGACCCAACAGCTTCACACAAGTGTCAAAAGTCCTACGAAGTCCAACAGAAACTTTAGAAAGACTCGAGGACTCCATAGAACAGAATTGCATAAAGCGTCTTTAGGATAAATATACACTCTGATTGGTTAAGCGGGATGGAGTGATCTTTCCATTGAATCCAATGGACCAATATTTTCCCATGGGCAAAGATGTAATGTTTGCGTTCGGCAGCCCCTAAACCGGGAGAGTATAAAGAAGACCTTGCAGAGGACGTGAGTGAGCACAGAGGGGGGCCTAATTACCAAAGGTGTGCAGCTGCAAAAATGACTTTGATTGCAGTGTGGTCCATAGGTAGCATCAGTAAAAGCTGTGGTTAAATGTAAAAAAAGACAGATCTGCAATTTAAGATCCCAGGCTTGAAAGAACAGAACCAAGACCCAAGATGAAGTTAGTGGTTTCCAAAGGAAATACCTTAGAGATGGTGTGCATCACAGTCTCGTTGATTCGAAGACTGGATAGTGGGTACCCTAGTCAGATCACTAAAGTTCATAGTAAGGGACAAGGAAACAGGGCAGCCAGTGGAGATTCCTAGACCAGTAGAACAGAGCCAGGACCCAGCATGATGAGTCCAGTCAACAAAGGAGTGTCCAGCCACTGCCATGCCAGGACTCTGGAGAAAGCGCTACTCTCACTATTGATACAGGAGACACAGGCACAATCAAGAGCTTTGGGGAGCACAAATGACTAGTAGTGGGTATAGATGTGATTGAGCTCACCAGATCAAGGGGAGGGAGCACCACAGTTGCTTCCTTCAGTCACTGGAAGAGAAGAACTTCATCCTCTGAGTTTCACAGACTCACAGGGGGCAACAGCAGAGCTTCTTTTGC
This sequence comes from Ambystoma mexicanum, assembly GCF_040938575.1. Lineage (NCBI taxonomy): Eukaryota > Metazoa > Chordata > Amphibia > Caudata > Ambystomatidae > Ambystoma > Ambystoma mexicanum. The sequence goes on from NC_090925.1 coordinate 417,698,440, forward strand.
CATCATCGGGTAAGTCCTTCCTTACACATGCTGTGTCTCTTGTAATTTGTGGGATCAAGTCCATGTGAATGACACCGTAAGGGTGAAGTGTCAACTGTTATCCATTTATCCATCAACTGGAATTTGGGGGTAACCCCAATCTCCAAGAAAACCCCGATCAACGATTCAAACTTTTGGCAGTCAGCTAGTCAAACGTTCCTGGGCTCTTTCATTGGAAAACATAGGCATGTGGATTCCAGACGTCTGATTCTCATGAACACACATGCATTACAGAGCCCCTTAGTGAGGTCCACACCAGAGCTACCGTCAACAATGAACATTTAAGCCACTTTGTTCACCACACAACAGGCCAACAGAGTTCAATTGCCAGGTTACTGTTTATTTATTTATTTGTTGACAGTGCCCAGACCCGGAGGTATCACAGCGCTGGTACAGATTGGTGGTATAAACAGGCATAAAAGGTAAATGGGACAGTTTCATTGTAGGCAGGTGTAGGAAAGGAGGAGCCTTGGTCATCACTTCACAGCTGGTGGTCTTAGACATATTGGTTGGACAATCATGTTTCCAGTCTTTTTCTGAAAGCTAAGTATGATGGTTCTTCTTGGATGCAAGGGGGTAGGGCATTCCACAAGGTGTGTGCGGTGGCAGGAAATCTGGCTCCCCATGCTCTCTTTCTGGTGTATCTTGGTGTATCTAAGGCCAGGGTGATAGAGGAGCACAGGCAGTGCGGTTTAGATTTTTGGGAAATGCGCTGGTTGATGAAGTCTGGTGCATCGTTGTGGATGCATCTGTGAGTTATCGATAAGATCTTGAACTCAATGCAGGCTTTGACGGACAGCCAGTGGGCCTTTCGTCTCGCTTGAGAGATGTGATCAGTTTGCTTCATGCCCCAGGATGTCTGAAGAGCATTGTTTTGAATCAGTTGGAGTTTGAATATGTTTTTGGTGCAGGCGCCCGAGAGGATGGCGTTGGAATAATCCAATTTGGTGCCCATGATCGCCCTGGCGAGTGTAAGGCAGTTGTCAGAGGACAGACATTTTCTGCTGAGGTGATGAGCTTAGTGGAGTATGCTGCTGATGAAGCAAGGGCCTTAACATGTTTGTGCATAGATAGTTCTGCATCCAGCTAAAAGCCCAGGGTGTTCACATGGCATGAGACAACAGTGGTGTTGCCAGTGATGGAGAAGGATGTGAAAGCCGGGTCCAGAAGTTTGAGCCGATGAGGGGATCTTATTGTCAATCAGGCGAAAACAGAATTTTACGAGTTGAAGCTAACTGGAGAGGGGCTTTTAGGAGGTAATGAAAGATCAGCTAACGATGATCTTGCAACAGTAAAGCCAAGCAATCGTTCCAAAGTGCTCTACAAACACTGTTGCCTCCCATTAGCATGGAATTGACCCCTAATGGTAGTGTAACCCCTTTTGACGCATAACCACTTTCACATGCAGGACTCCTTGCTGGCTCCGATGTGAGCACACATGTGGCAACATCCCACCCTGAGATTGATTCGCTGCTGCCCAGTGGCAGTTCGATATAACAAGCAGCGACATTAGCAAAGTAGCCAATTAGCGAGACCGAAGTGCATTGCTTTCTGATTTTTTATTAAAATTATCAGCGGATCAGTTGAGCATTTTATCTGGGATGAACATTAAGCAGACTTTCTCCTTTCTTAAACTTTTAAAAAGACCATTTTTGAAACCTTATCTATTATTGATGGCACATTGAGAAATTTCATGAAAACAGAGACTCCTGGTAACATTAAAGGAAATCAGGAGAGTGAAACATCCCATTTGCTGTCCTCCATCACATGCAAATCTGGCCTAGAAGTTGAAGATGAAATCAAAATGCCTATATTGTCCAGGTTACAACCCATTCCTCACAATACATATGAGACAACATCTTCCCTCATAAATAAAGTGTCCCACTGGATCAATATCTGGACTGTGCGCCCTTTAATTAATCTTGTCAAAATGTTGATGACTAGATGTGCATCGTGTGTGGGCTCAATCACGAAGATGATTGCAGGAGACCGTACCGTGGTAACTTTTTCTGATACAAAGCTTCTGATTTATTTTAGGGGCACCAGCCTCACCGGAGGGAATAGCTAAGATCAAGAGGCTTTCACTCTCTTTCTTCAATCCACCACAGTCCAGGTTTGGTAATCCAACCAAAGAGTTAAAACAGTTCATAATCCAGATTCTTGGAAGATTGTGAAACAGAAGAATGGATCACCATTAACTGTACTAAGGAAAATGATGGGATCAGCTAGCGTCTCAGCTGAAAATTGTTTCTCAGTCCTCACCACAATCGATGACATTGATTGACTACTGGATATGACTATAAGAGATAAGACTCCTATAACCCACACAATAGCAGATTGCATTACCAACCAGCAGGACATATTTGATCAGCCCACACCAACATCATTGAGAGTCATCCGTGATGATCTAATTTTACCAGATGCTGGGCCAAGTGTCTCCTGTGAGTGTGATGTTGTAGCTTAAAACCTGGTCTGGCTCCTTTATCTATGCTTTCTTGGAATATTGCAGGTTGTGGCGATAAATGGACCTATTTAACGCCTGTCATGTAACAATGTTACGAAAATCGTGGCCTAAAGACACTTTACGTAGGGATGGTTTATCTGTGTATTAGATTAGTGCAATTAATAAAAGCTGAGGTTGCTATTATGATGGTTTAATTACTCTGGTAAAATACTCACTGGATATTAGCATAATGCTTGTACCAAATGATCTCACATATTAATTTTGCAGTTAACAAACAGAAGGGGAGACTAACTACTATTGGTGAATTTCCATAACAGTAAAAGTAAAGAAGGTTATAACACCTCATTAATAGAATAAAAAAAGCAATTGATCAGTTAATAAATTGTGATTGTGAACTCACTTTCTGGATAAAAACTGCTGGTGATTTTAATGCCAAACTAGGTACTGGTCCTGATCTACACACTTTTGATAAACTCACGTTTAACAGGGACCGACCATATGAAAAAAAACAAGTTGCTAACTGGTGCTGTCTGAGGGAGGTAGGACCCGGATAGATAGTATAATCGATGAGAAGGGGTCAAGACACTGGTCGGACAAGGCCATCCTTGACACTTTCGCCAGCTTTTACGCCAACCAATACGGTCCCCAACCTGAGCACACAGCCCGAGACCTTGACGACCTACTAGAGTCCATCTCTATGACCTTGATCTCTCAAAGCACCAAAGAACTTCTTGATGCCCCGTTTTCCCTAGACGAGATAGTCCAGGTGATCTCGGACCTCCCTAAGGGCAAGGCCCCAAACCCCGATGGGCTCACATCCGGGTTCTATCAAGAGCATATTGCCATATTAGCGCCCATACTACATGGGGTCTGGACTGAATCACTCTGTTCACATACCCTCCCCCCTCTTTAAGAGAAGCATTAATCACCGTCCTCCCTAAACCAGGGAAACCTCCAGATGAATGTGGTTCCTATAGGCCCCTGTCCCTCATCAATACTGACATGAAGATCTTTGCTAAGGTAATTGCCAATAGGTTCCTTCCATTCATGCCCCACTTGGTCCATGCCGACCAAAGCGGATTTGTCCCTGGTTGCTCTACGGCACTTAACATCCGGCGTCTATTTAACGTGTTGTCTAGAATCGATCCGAATGCGGACGCAGTGGCAGTTACATTAGACGCTCAAAAGGCGTTCGACATGGCTTCATGGCAATATTTATGGGCTGTCTTGGAAAAAATGGGAATAGGGCCAAATATGATCTCCTATATAAAGCTGTTGTACACGGGACTGTCGGCAAGGGTGCTAGTCAACTCCGTCCCCTCCTCCCCCTTCGAATTACACAGGGGTACCCGACAGGGCTGCCCATTCTCCCCCATCCTCTTTGCGCTCGCCATTGAGCCCATGGCTGACCATGTCAGGGATCGACATACTCGTAAGGGCGTTCGTTTGCAGGATACACCGGAAATCATCTCATTGTACGCGGATGACGTACTCCTCTACGTCAGACAACCTTCCACATACTTGGACCCCATCATTCGAGACATAACAAAAATAGGCACATACTCGGGCATCACCATAAACTACTCTAAATTCAAAATCTTCCCTCTCACTAAAACAACCCAGCAACCGTCCTGCGAATTCCCCCTACGCTGGTCCCCGGGCGGAATCAAATACCTCGGGGTGCAGGTGTCACTGGCTAAAGTTTCCTTGCTGGCAGACAATTACGAAGCAACGGCACAGCTCATCGAATCCAAGTTGCTCAAGTGGCGCAATCTCCCTCTATCCCTTGCGGGCAGACTCTCCCTAATAAAAATGATCGCGGTCCCCAAGCTTCTCCACATATTTGCAAATGTGCCAGTGTGGCCAGGCAAGCAGTATTTCAAGAGGCTGCACACAGCGTTTGGTCAATTTCTCTGGCACTCCGGGGCGGTCCGCAAGAAGTGGCAACATATGACCCTGCCTTATGAAAAAGGGGGCTTTAATGCCCCTGATCTAACCTTATACTGGAATGCTGCACAGGTCCAACATGCTACCCATTGGTACACACACCCAAATCCGCCCCCACATGTTAAATTGGAGAAAATGGCGGGGACGGCACCCACATGACCTTACTACTACACAATGGATTCCGTACGGATGCCCCATTAGACCCGGTGGCTACAACGATCAGGGCGTGGAATAATATCCTCCCCCCCACTCAAGAGCAGCATCCATATTATAAGTGGCTCCCCTTATAGCAATTTCCCGGCCTCACCCCTACACACGATCCACATCTCTATCAGTGTTGGGAAAGCCTAGGATATCGGGCCCTGACTGACATTTATCCTGATGGTTCATTTATTACCCCCGGAACATTGCGCCCCGGCCACCCCAGCTCTGCGCTTGACTTGCTGCAATACTGCAGGCTGAGAGCAGCGGTACGGGCAATGTGGCCCTCCTTCCCAGAGGAACCTCCAGACTCACCTCAACTCCAATACATAGCAAACTCCACCGGCTGTAGGGGCATAATATCCTCCCTGTACAAAATACAGATGGGCAAACTAGAGAATATGTCCCCGGAACCATGGGAAGCATGGGCCAGGGAGCTCGAAACGGAGATCACTGATGAAATGTGGGGCAAACTGTGTGCACACACGTGCAAAGTCTCCCTTAGCCCCAGGTTACGCTGCATACAATACAAACTTCTCAATAGGCTTTACTACACGCCGTACAGAGTTGCAAAATTCACGCTCACCTCAGCACATACATGCCCGAAATGCAAATCGAACGAGGCAGATCATGTTCATATGTTTTGGTCCTGTGCTGCTCTGAACACGTTTTGGGTGGAGGTGACGGAGGCGCTCTCGGAGATAATTGGCTCCCTAGTGGAGATGGACCCATTAGCCTTGCTGTTTGGTATCTGGACTGGAGAAAATGTAAAGAAAATGTCAAAATTCTTGAATGCAAGTGCTATTGTGGCCAAAAGATGTATATTGCAATGCTGGAAGTGCCACACCCCCCCCCCCACCCTCAGCATGTGGTTGAGGGCCCTCACGTGGGTACAAACGTGCGAGGAGGAGTACATTGGATCCTTGCCCATGCCTTCCCGCCCTAGAAATGTGTGGTCGGAATTTTGCAGTTATCTGAATAACAAAGACGAGGTCGAGTGGACCTCCGCCCCCTCACCAGCCTGTCCACCCCCTCTAAGATGTGCTGTTGTTAATAGCTGTGATGCTATGTGTATACGTGCTATGATGTTGTTTGCTTGTTTACATGCTATCTGTGCTGTACCTGTCTTAACCTCCTGCCAATAAACAAAAGTTTAAAATTAAAATTAAAAAAAAACAAGTTGCTATGACGACATAAGCTTTGGAGGGTGTCATTGTTTTAACAAAATGTCTAAAGACCAATCAATAGACATGATCCTAAAGGTGTATTGCCTCAAAACTAAATCAATAGCAAAATATGGTGCTACTCTCTTGGGTTTTGCACACCTCATATCCCTCCAAACTATCGAGAATGATTTAATCAAAAGAGTTTTAGGTTTGCCAAGATCAGCTGGAAACTATGCCGCCCCCGTAGAATTAGGATTAGGCTTCTTGGAAGATGAGTTATCACTTGAACAAGGGTAACATTGGCTGCGTCCTCCCTTCCTTCCTTCCACACAGGAAAAGGGAAGCAGGTGCAACACACACAAACACAAACATTCCATGCACTCACATAACACAAAACATTCTTCATGCCATCACACCTCACATACAGGAAGGGAGGTAGGATATAACACACCTCCCTTCCTTCCACACAGCAAAAGGAAAACAGGTGCCACACTGAGGACAGCAGACAACACAACTTCCTACCTTAACAGAAACCCAACAACCTCACAATGCCACACATCCATCTTTACCACACAACCAACTCCAAACACAGATAATGATGCCCAACCAGGCGTAACTAACATTCCACAGAAGACTGCACCACAAACTTACACATGCAACGACCAAGAAGAAATCACAATACACCTTCCATCTGCCACTGGTGGATCTCAACACTGCTACTCTTGAGCACAGTCCTCCCCTACTTGGGCCTACAACCTACCACCATAAACCACCAAGGAGTCAACAACTCCTTCCATCCACCACTACCACTGGCGGACCTCAAGACTGCCACTCTTGAGAACATACCTGCCCGTCTATAGGCTGGGACGCAAGCCTGCTGCACCACAAGATTCCAAACTAACATTTCTATGACAACCACAATCTCCCACCAAAATAACGCCCATGCAGAGACACACAGAACATCACCAGAATAACACTCACGACCATCAACACACAGAATGACAACCACACAAGTGGCAACACTACCAACACGAACCTCCTCTCAGGATAACAACTGACACCATCACTATCCCAATTTTCTGATCCGGCAAATCAAAAGCCAACATCTACATCAATGCCAAAACTATGAGTCCCGGTGGCTAGGTGGAAAGCAGTCACCAAAGCTGGCCACCCCAAGGGATACCAACTGACGGGGCTCCACAAACACGTTCATAACTATGAAACATGACCATAACATGACCATACACAAATATGTCCGAACCCCATCAACATCGAACCGAGTTGTTCAAACCAATGGTTTACCCGGGCATGCCTCAACTAGACATCACCCTGCCAGTAATAAAACCTATCCTGGCACACACATAACTGTAACTCACAGCACAATGTGTGAAAGCCTAATTGGTGTAACAACTCCAAAAAATGGAAAACACCAGCTAACACAAAAAAGACACAAACGTCTTGCAAACTCCAAAACTGATCAAGCGCATCAACCCTTCAACTCTCCAGAACATGAGATAAACTTACGCTGGAGGCGGGCGTCCTGAACCAAACCAGCAGCAGCAGCAAAGCCGCGATGCAGAAGCATCCTCCCTACATCACCCCATTCAAGAAGTGTCCTCCCCACATCACTCCAAACTCCTCATCGTCATCCTCATGGTCAATGTAAAAGCATCCTCTTGACACTGAGAATGACAACTCTCACTCCAATGTGCACCAATAGATACTTCAAAGTACTAAAATTCACTCCTTCTCTACTCCATTAGTAACAGTATTTTCACTCCCTGACACGTGTCACATGCACACTTGCAATCTGCATACACTTCACCACTGCTACCAAATATACGTAAGCCAACATCTCGATTGTTAAGCACTACGCTCACTCATGAAACAGCTCCACCCATTCCATATAATATATATTACATATAATATATATCATAGGAAAGACAGCCTGGCATACAGATAAATATTATGCCCATGCTACATAAACGCTATGCGGCTTTAACCTGCAAAACCTCAAGTGGTTACCACTAACATGAAATCTTGTACTCTTACACCTTGCATCAACAAGCACACTTAATATCTCCACACAACAGTAAAATACTATTTAGTATGTGCCACTAATGAGCATCTTCAGCTGGCATACTCTACTACAAACCCATAAACATTAATACTTCAACCTCTCATAAACACAACCAAACCAATATGCGTGAGTCACAAAATCACAGGGCTGGTATCTGACACAACATGTCAACATACCACACCAGAATATCGCTGCGGGTCATCCGCGTCAAACACCTTCCCTCCATCATCCACATTCCCAGCCAGGCAGTGAGCACAGGTGAGAACGAAAATGCCCCCACTCCAACAGAACCGCTAAAGTTTAAGCGATGACGTACATTGTGTCAGCTTGCATAGGAAAGTACTTGCCACTTGCCGGTGAGCTGACTTGCATTTAAATAGATTAGACTCACAGAACCCAAAGAACCGCTTCAAAGAATAATCACGGCAGCACAGATGAGTGTCCTAAACATCCATGGACATGAGCGCTGATGAAGAGGTGCGCTGCAGAAAAGTTGCAACCCACACCACGGAAGAATCAAAAAAGCCAAAGCAAACTCTTATCCCCTTAATGGATATGAGGGCAGGTTAGGACGTAAGGACACACCAATGGTCCTTTACTTTAACTCCTCCGTATTCTTCTGCAACTAGCAGATGCTCTAACAGAACATCCTGGAGTGAGCATTCCGACTGTTCGCCAATACCCACAGGAGGACATATGGCGTCATCCTACTTATAACAGCATGGAGCTGGACCGAGCTCCTAAGGGCCAACCGTCCAAAGTGGGCGCAACCCCAGCAGCAAGCAGGGACCCTCCAGCAAAAGATGTGCTACACCTGGATGACTCTTGGCAACTACTCCCAGGCCCACAGACACAGAGCTGATAAGTAAACTCGTTGTTTCACCCTTTTTACGACAACATTGCAGAGTATGACAGGGAGCACTTAATCACTCAGGCTCACTGCTTGTCTCTCTCTGTCCCACATGTTCTTTTGCTCTGAGGGGCAGCCAGGGGATTTGTTCTTCCACACTCTTTTCTGCTCGGATTTCGACTTGGGCAATTCCCTACTCTCTCCTTCTCTTAGAGTGGGGGGACATCCCTGAGAGGGCGAGGTCAGCAATTCACTTCTTTCTCTTTGCCCTGGATGAGCAGGCATCTCCCTTTGGGCTGACTTCACAAAATAGCCAGACCCGTCGTTAGTGGAAAAGGTCACTTTAATGTGACAGGGCGTGGCTTACAAAAAACGTGCTAACCTGGCTCCCTGGCCTTACAGAATGACAGGTCAATTAACAATCGCCTCAATGCCCCTGGGCTGCTAGTGCGCTTTATAAATTAAAAAAATTAAAAAATAAAAATAAACAATCTCCAAAAACAACTAACAACTAAGTAAATAAACAATTCAAAATTCTAACACAGAATGGCGTTAACCACCAAAAGTTCCTGCACCTTCGCCGGCACCCATATATATCAGCAATCTATACCCCGCCCGACTCGCTGGTTGGGTGCAGCGCCTAAAACCTCCCGGGGGAGCCACGCGTACCGCATGCTCCCCGGGGCCCCCCTTTGGTCTGACTGCACAAAATACCCAGACTCATTAGTGGAAAAGGTTACTTTAATGTGACAGTCCATGGCTTACAAAAAACATACTAAACTGGCTCCCTGGCCTTATAGACTGAGAGATCAATTAACAATCGCCAAAAACAACTAACTAAATAAACAATTGGGGTCGTGGCTTGGCAGCCATGGAATAGGCTGGAAACCCTGCGAGCTCTGTGATCTGACAATTTGATCCGACCAAGAAACGCATATTTTTTTGATTAGTGGCGGCCCAAAAAGTATGTGCAGGCGTGGGAAGGCACAGAGCAGAGCATGAGCAGGTTGACTGCAAATTTACAGCGGAGGAACGGTCGCATTATTACTTTGTTCTGAGAGGTCGGCCACAGAGAGGACATCAAAATGGCCGCGGACGAGAACAAAGAGATCCCTCCAACAGAAACGCTAAAGTTTAAGCGATGACGTACATTGTGTCAGCTTGCATAGGAAAGTACTTGCCACTTGCCGGTGAGCTGACTTGCATTTAAATAGATTAGACTCACAGAACCCAAAGAACCGCTTCAAAGAATAATCACGGCAGCACAGATGAGTGTCCTAAACATCCATGGACATGAGCGCTGATGAAGAGGTGCGCTGCAGAAAAGTTGCAACCCACACCACGGAAGAATCAAAAAAGCCAAAGCAAACTCTTATCCCCTTAATGGATATGAGGGCAGGTTAGGACGTAAGGACACGCCAATGGTCCTTTACTTTAACTCCTCCGTCTTCTTCTGCAACTAGCAGATGCTCTAACAGAACATCCTGGAGTGAGCATTCCGACTGTTCGCCAATACCCACAGGAGGACGTATGGCGTCATCATACTTATAACAGCATGGAGCTGGACCGAGCTCCTAAGGGCCAACCGTCCAAAGTGGGCGCAACCCCAGCAGCAAGCAGGGACCCTCCAGCAAAAGATGTGCTACACCTGGATGACTCTTGGCAACTACTCCCAGGCCCACAGACACAGAGCTGATAAGTAAACTCGTTGTTTCACCCTTCATACGACAACATTGCAGAGTATGACAGGGAGCACTTAATCACTCAGGCTCACTGCTTGTCTCTCTCTGTCCCACATGTTCTTTTGCTCTGAGGGGCAGCCAGGGGATTTGTTCTTCCACACTCTTTTCTGCTGGGATTTCTACTTGGGCAATTCCCTACTCTCTCCTTCTCTTAGAGTGGAGGGACATCCCTGAGAGGGCGAGGTCAGCAATTCACTTCTTTCTCTTTTCCCTGGATGAGCAGGCATCTCCCTTTGGGCTGACTTCACAAAATAGCCAGACCCGTCGTTAGTGGAAAAGGTCACTTTAATGTGACAGGGCGTGGCTTACAAAAAACGTGCTAACCTGGCTCCCTGGCCTTACAGAATGACAGGTCAATTAACAATCGCCTCAATGCCCCTGGGCTGCTTGTGTGCTTTATAAATTAAAAAAATTAAAAAATAAAAATAAACAATCTCCAAAAACAACTAACAACTAAGTAAATAAACAATTCAAAATTCTAACACAGAATGGCGTTAACCACCAAAGGTTCCTGCACCTTCGCCGGCACCCATATATATCAGCAATCTATACCCCGCCCGACTCGCTGGTTGGGTGCAGCGCCTAAAACCTCCCCGGGGAGCCACGCGTACCGCATGCTCCCCGGGGCCCCCCTTTGGTCTGACTGCACAAAATACCCAGACTCGTTAGTGGAAAAGGTTACTTTAATGTGACAGTCCATGGCTTACAAAAAACATACTAAACTGGCTCCCTGGCCTTATAGACTGAGAGATCAATTAACAATCGCCAAAAACAACGAACTAAATAAACAATTGGGGTCGTGGCTTGGCAGCCATGGAATAGGCTGGAAACCCTGCGAGCTCTGTGATCCGACAATTTGATCCGACCAAGAAACGCATATTTTTTTGATTAGTGGCGGCCCAAAAAGTATGTGCAGGCGTGGGAAGGCACAGAGCAGAGCATGAGCAGGTTGACTGCAAATTTACAGCGGAGGAACGGTCGCATTATTACTTTGTTCTGAGAGGTCGGCCACGGAGAGGACATCAAAATGGCCACGGACGAGAACAAAGAGATCCCTCCAACAGAACCGCTAAAGTTTAAGCGATGACGTACATTGTGTCAGCTTGCATAGGAAAGTACTTGCCACTTGCCGGTGAGCTGACTTGCATTTAAATAGATTAGACTCACAGAACCCAAAGAACCGCTTCAAAGAATAATCACGGCAGCACAGATGAGTGTCCTAAACATCCATGGACATGAGCGCTGATGAAGAGGTGCGCTGCAGAAAAGTTGCAACCCACACCACGGAAGAATCAAAAAAGCCAAAGCAAACTCTTATCCCCTTAATGGATATGAGGGCAGGTTAGGACGTAAGGACACGCCAATGGTCCTTTACTTTAACTCCTCCGTCTTCTTCTGCAACTAGCAGATGCTCTAACAGAACATCCTGGAGTGAGCATTCCGACTGTTCGCCAATACCCACAGGAGGACGTATGGCGTCATCATACTTATAACAGCATGGAGCTGGACCGAGCTCCTAAGGGCCAACCGTCCAAAGTGGGCGCAACCCCAGCAGCAAGCAGGGACCCTCCAGCAAAAGATGTGCTACACCTGGATGACTCTTGGCAACTACTCCCAGGCCCACAGACACAGAGCTGATAAGTAAACTCGTTGTTTCACCCTTCATACGACAACATTGCAGATTATGACAGGGAGCACTTAATCACTCAGGCTCACTGCTTGTCTCTCTCTGTCCCACATGTTCTTTTGCTCTGAGGGGCAGCCAGGGGATTTGTTCTTCCACACTCTTTTCTGCTGGGATATCTACTTGGGCAATTCCCTACTCTCTCCTTCTCTTAGAGTGGAGGGACATCCCTGAGAGGGCGAGGTCAGCAATTCACTTCTTTCTCTTTGCCCTGGATGAGCAGGCATCTCCCTTTGGGCTGACTTCACAAAATAGCCAGACCCGTCGTTAGTGGAAAAGGTCACTTTAATGTGACAGGGCGTGGCTTACAAAAAACGTGCTAACCTGGCTCCCTGGCCTTACAGAATGACAGGTCAATTAACAATCGCCTCAATGCCCCTGGGCTGCTAGTGCGCTTTATAAATTAAAAAAATTAAAAAATAAAAATAAACAATCTCCAAAAACAACTAACAACTAAGTAAATAAACAATTCAAAATTCTAACACAGAATGGCGTTAACCACTAAAAGTTCCTGCACCTTCGCCGGCACCCATATATGTCAGCAATCTATACCCCGCCCGACTCGCTGGTTGGATGCAGCGCCTAAAACCTCCCCGGGGAGCCACGCGTACTGCATGCTCCCTGGGGGCCCCCTTTGGTCTGACTGCACAAAATACCCAGACTCGTTAGTGGAAAAGGTTACTTTAATGTGACAGGCCATGGCTTACAAAAAACATACTAAACTGGCACCCTGGCCTTATAGACTGAGAGATCAATTAACAATCGCCAAAAACAACAAACTAAATAAAAAATTGGGGGGCGTGGCTTGGCAGCCATGGAATAGTCTGGAAACCCTGCGAGCTCCGTGATCCGACAACTTGATCCGACCAAGAAACGCATATTTTTTTGATTAGTGGCGGCCCAAAAAGTATGTGCAGGCATGGGAAGGCACAGAGCAGAGCATGAGCAGGTTGACTGCAAATTTACAGCGGAGGAACGGTCGCATTGTTACTTTGTTCTGAGAGGTCAGCCACGGAGAGGACATCAAAATGGCCACGGGCGAGAACAAAGAGATCCCGAGGGGTGCACTCCTGAGACAGAGGAGCTGTCTCTGTTCAAGAACAGCAGAGTAAGATTGCTAGGGATACGAAATAATCATCATATTGCCCAGTCTGGGTGGCCGCGGAGAAAGAAAAGCAAAGGGAAAAACGCTGGTGGAGTGCTCAGAGCGGAGCGTGGAGGATCGAAGGAACTAGCAGATATCATCGGCCCTTTGAGGACAGTAAGAACCCACTCTTGCTGGGACTGAGGACCACGGGTGAAGGGGCTGATCCACGACTCCTAGACACAGCGCCATGTCTAATAAACCCCCAAGACTGAAGAGTAAGCAACCTACATTAGAGGAATACACAAAGACGCCACCCGGCCCCGAAGGAGCCAGGAGCAAAGACAAAGCCCAAGTTAGGAGCAGTGCCACCATGGGTGCGAATCAGGAGGTCCTCGAAGCGATCGCCGATCTGAAGGCGGCTTGGGAGACCAAGCTCGAACTGGCGGTGACAGAACTAAAAACAGCACTGGAGCTCCAGGTTGGGGCAGTGCAAGAGGATGTGAATCTGCTACGGCAAGACGTTAGGTCTCTGGCGGAGCACACGGAGAACCTCAAGAAGGAGATGGGCCCTAACACGGCAGACTGTGCTTCTCACCGGTCGGAGCTTCACGCCCTGGTACAACGAGTGGGTAATCTGGAGAGCAGCGCGGAGGAGGCAGAAGGACGGGCCCGGCGGAATAATATCCGTATTGTTGGACTACCAGAAGGAGCAGAAGGCTATAACCCCACAGAATTCGTTGAAACAATGTTGCTACAAGAAATCACTGGAGGAGTGCTGTCTCAGGGGTTCGCGGTGGAAAGGGCACATAGGGCCCTAACGAGGAGACCGCCACCAGGAGGCCCACCTAGGCCGGTAATCGCTAAAATACTTAACTACAGGGATCGAGAAAGGATCCTGGAACACTTCCGCAGAGGTGGGACAATACAAAGAGTTTTGGCAAACATAACGGCTTACCCGGATTATACCCTGACGGTGCAGTGGAGCAGAATGAACTTTGGTGCAGTCAAAAGGAGAATGCGAGAAGCGGGTCATAAGTACATGCTGCTTTACCCGGCCAAGCTGAAGGTTTTTCACAAGCACAGAACTTTGTTTTTTGAAACTCCGGAAGAAGCCATGGGATGGCTCAACACGCTGCGATGTCCCCAGGAGTCGGACGTTCGGACAGGAGAAGGAGGTGACGCGGATAAGTAATGAACGAGAGGGGCACCAGGGGATCACAGAACTTAAGACTATGGGACTTGATTATAGTCACTAAAGTAGCCAGCGGAATGGTGTTATCAGGATGGGATACACTCAAGATGCGCGAATATTGTGATTTAGACTTTGACTAGGAGCCCTGCAGGACCAACCTGTACATCCCCCATTTAGAGTTTAGTTAGGTCTCCGATAGTGCGGTGACGCCCTGCTGGGGTCTTGCCCGGGGTACCAGGGTAGGCCCAAACGCGGGGGAGCCTGAGATCCAGGGATGGAGCTGGGCAACTCTTGGGGTTGAGGTAGGGTGGGGAGGAGGTAGGGAAGGGGTTGTGTGCTGTGGTTTGTTATAGTTGGGGAAGAGTTATGGGGTAAGCCTACACTTCACGGAAAATGAGATGAACCAATGGAGACCTTAAGATAGTCACTTGGAATGTTAGGGGGCTCAACAGTTATCTGAAGCGGAAAAAGCTAATGATGTACCTACGCAAACAGAAAGTGGATATAGCCCTGTTACAAGAAACTCATTTAACGAAAGACAAACTAGAAGTGATATGGAAAAAATGGAGAGGGACAATGGTGGGGGCAACATACTCCGCCTATCAGTGGTCGAAGTGTAAGAAAAGAAGTAGTGGAACTATGTTCCCTACTGGCCTGCACTGCTCCCCACAAACCCCATTGCCACCCCCCCTCCAACGCACATTACAAACCCCAAAACCTATGCACTTGCTGTTTAAGGCATGTCCAGTGCAGTGCACTGAAAGTGCAAGTTTCAACTTCTTCCTACACTTTTATTTTAAAGCGAAACCATTCCGGAACGGTTTCTTTTTAAAATAAAAGTATAGGAATGGTAAAACTTATTTAAAAGAAGTACAGGAGCACCGCTCCTGACCGCTCCCGCCCACTTCGACCACTGCCGCCTATGCAAGAGGGGTAATCACATGGGTGGCCCCGCATGTTCCGTTTCAGTTGCTGAGCTCGCAGGTAGAGGCAGATGGTAGGATGGTGATTATGAGAGGGATGGTGGAAAATAGAGAGATCTGTATTGTGAATACTTATGCTCCGAACCAAGATACAGCTGCGTATTTTAGGACCCTGTATAGTAAACTCAGTGGCAGCGTGGGGGGGGCTATATTGTGGGGGGGAGACTTCAATTGTGTGTTGAACCCCACC
Organism: Ambystoma mexicanum; assembly: GCF_040938575.1. Taxonomy (NCBI): domain Eukaryota; kingdom Metazoa; phylum Chordata; class Amphibia; order Caudata; family Ambystomatidae; genus Ambystoma; species Ambystoma mexicanum. Next base: position 417,714,065 of record NC_090925.1, read on the forward strand.
ATCGATAGATCAGACACTAAAATAGTTAAACCCACCCCGGCTGCAAAGGCACTACATGCACTATTGGCGGAGTTTGGGCTTACAGATGCATGGAGAACATGCCATCCACAGGATAGACACTATTCACATTATGCGGCCCCACAGGGCCTACATACAAGATTGGACTATATATTTGTCACGCAGGAGTTACTGACCGAAATACTGCAGGCGGAATACAAAGCTAGAGTCCTCTCGGACCACTCGCCACTGTTGCTAACATGGCAATACCGACCCCCTAGGGAAAGGATACCCACATGGCGATTGTGTGCAGAAGCTCTTAAAGACAGCGTATTCAGGGAGGATATGCGAGAGGAAATAATAAGTTGAGAGGAATTGCCATAGCCAAGTCTAAAGGACTGCAGGATGGGATTCTGACCGAATTACAGGACTCTGAGAAGGAATTGGAGAGGGTATTGGAACGGGGCAGTAACACTGAGGCAGATATAGAAAAGGCACTGGGCCTGCAGCAGAAATGTGCAGGATATTGGGAGAGATTATGTAATCTAAATTATAAAAAATACATAGAAAGACAACATGCTGGAGGCGACAAACCAGGAAGACTCCTTGCGTGGCTCTACAAAAACGAGACTCCCAGGCCTTAATCAGAACAATAGTGAAAGATAATGGCGATGTAGTGGATACGCAGGAGGGGGTTAACCAAGAATTTGTAGACTATTATAGACTCTTGTACGGAGACGAGATGGGAAGCAAGAGGGGGGAAATAGGAGACATATTGGAAGATATTGGGCTACCCCAAATTAGTGTAGAAGAGAGGGAGGAGCTAGATGCCCCGATCACTCTAGAAGAGTTAGAAGAAGTGGTGAGGCAGCTGCCCACGTGTAAAACCCCGGGAACTGACGGACTCCCAAGTGAATTTTATAAGGCATATAAAACAGAGATTCTCCCCCCACTGCTGGAAATGCTTAACGAAGCATATGAAGTTGGGAGACTACCGGAATCACTGCGCGAAGCGGTTATTATACCACTCCCCAAACCCGACAGGCCTGGTAGTGACTGTGGTTCCTATAGACCCCTATCGATGTTAAACCAAGATAGTAAGATTTTAACAGCGGTGTTAGCAAACAGATTGAAAAAGGTCATGACCAAACTAATTCATCCTGATCAAACAGGATATGTCCCAAATAGGAATATCTCGAATAATTTGAGGCGACTCCATCGAGTGATTGAACATACTGAAAGGGACACTAACGAAATGGCGATAGGGTCGCTGGATGCGATTAAGGCATTTGACTCGGTCAAGTGGCCCTGGCTGAAGGCGGCTCTAGCCAGCTATGGTATGGGACCAGGATATCTTCACTGGGTAGAACTTCTATATAGCGAGCCATTAGCGAGAGTGAAGACAGGAACTGTGATCTCTGAAAGGTGGCAACTTGGTAGAGGGACCAGACAGGGATGCCCCTGGTCCCCCATGTTGTATATTCTGGCTTTGGAGCCTCTGGCGATTTATTTAAGGCAGCAATATGACGCAATAGGCATTGTCGTTGGGGAAACCACACACTTAATTTCTCTATATTCAGACGATATGTTATTGTATTTGCGCTACCCAGTATGTATTAGAAGTGGTAGAGAGGTTTGCTGAACTCTCAGGTATAGCCGTGAACCCAAGTAAATCCTGTGTGTTTCCGCTGGGCAGATATAGAGGGCTCTTGGCAGAGAATTGCTGGTACTCTAGATACCGTTGGAGACCACAACCTATAGGTATCTTGGGATAGATATATATCATACAGTAGAAGCCGAACATAGGCATAATACAGAAAGAACGGTTCAGAAACTGGAAAACAGCATGAAGTTCTGGGCGAAACTCCCCTTAGAAATGATGGGACGGGGGGCGATGCTCAAGATGGTGGCATTGCCCAGACTGTTGCATTGCTTCGTGAACATCCCATACTCCATACCCGGCAATTCTTTATTAAGCTGGATAGCATATGCAGGGAATTCCTATGGTACGGGATGAGGAACAGGGTAGCCCTATGGAAACTCCAAAACCCGCATGAGAAAGGAGGCATTAAATTACCTAACTGGGAAGTATATTATGTAGCGAGCCAGTTGCAACATGTGGCCAAATTGCTCTCTGCGGAGCCTACCTTAGAGCATAAGCTGCATCAAGGAGATTGCACCCCATATTTTTTGAGAGAAATTATATGGTTACCCAAGCGGGAGCTAAGAGGTCGTCCGGGGATGTTGGGTCTTGGGTGGGGGATGTGGCAGAGGGCATGCCGGTTGATGGACAAGCCGGCCCTGTGCTCTCCGCAAATCCCACTGGTTACAATGATGGGAACAGAAAAGCAACTTAGGTTAATGATTAGGAAGTATTGGGAACCGGTGGGAATAGCAACATTGGGGGATGTGTGGCAAGAGGGGAAAATACTGGAATTTGAGGAGCTGGTTGAACAAATGGGGTTGAGCACTGGGCAATATACTACATATCATAGGATGGTGCAACGAATTAAAGATACCTGGTCCGAGGTGGAACTTGCAGAGGAACCGGACACCACACTAGATGTGATATATGATATAGCAGAAGGTGGGCATGAAACGTCTAGAGTGTACGAGATGATGATGACTCAAGTGGGCAAGGAAGTGGTGCAACTTAGACTGGCCTGGGAGGAGGAAGTAGGGGATGTGATGAGTGACGGGATGTGGGAAATGGCTCAGGGTTATCATAAGAAAGTGTCGAGAAATGCTAGGCTGCAACAAATACAGTTGTATATAACTCACAGAGCATATCTGACGCCACAAAAGATAGCTAAATTTAATAATGCTGGAAGCCAAGTGTGTCTCAAATGCAGTGAGGAAAACGCAGGAATGGTGCATATGTTCTGGGCATGTCCACAGATAGCGAAATATTGGAGAGATATAGCACAGAAAATGGAAGACACGGCAATCCGCATGAAGGTGGATACGGCGTGGGCTTGTTTGTTGGGAGGGTTCCCCAGACCGCGGAAGCTTAAACATGTGAGTAAAGTGAAAGATCTGGCATATGTATTGGCGAAGAGAAGGATTGCTATGGGATGGAAAGCGTGCCACAAGCCCAAGGTGGAGACGTGGTGGAGGGACTTGCAGAAGTGGGCGGAGGCAGAAACAGTGGAATGGCAGGAAGCGTGCAAAGGGGACATGGAGGGTGAAGCCGGAGCCCTAGAGGGTTGGAGACAGCTAATAGCAGAGCTATTTGGGCCCACGTATGATGGACCAAGTGATGATGATTCAATAAGCGTGGCGGGAGAGGTCTCCCCACCACAAAAGGTGGAGACTAACAATGGGAGTAAGTAGGCTTGGGAGGGGGGTGGGACGTGAAATACAGTGGGTGAAAAAGTAACAATATATGTGTATTTATGAGCAAGATATGTAACCACTGTAAATTGAGTTGGGTTTGTTATTTGTTGTTTGAATGACATTAATTAAATTCTTTTTATAAAAAAAACGAAATAAACAATTAAAAATTCATCACTTCCTGTTCCTTGCTCCCTCCCCTCCCCTCAATTCCTCTCAACCTTCATTCCCACTTTCTCCCATCTTCTCCCCAAGGCCACGGGCCCTCTTTCTTCAATACCTTTTCCCCTATTTGTACCCTCAGGGTAGCCTGTTCGTGCAAACAGCACTACCCACCCTCCTTACCACGATAATAATCCTTCGGCTTCAACCAACCATCATTTAACCAACCATGTCCCCGGCATCAGAAAAACCCTCCTCAGAGGTGTTCTTTCTGCCCCCCTCATAACATTCCTATTTAATTCTTGTTTAATTGTTCCTTTTACTTCCTTTTCTCTCTTTCATTTTTGTATTTTTTTAAAACATTCCCCAAAACAACCTTGCTACTAGACATAAAATGCCAAACTGAGAGAAGCGTTCTTTATTTCCTCATCTTTTTTAATTCACCCTACGTCCTTTCCTCCAACACTACCCCTTCACGTTGCTCAACATGCCAACATCTCTTCTCTCTGCTTTTTCTTCTAACGATAGCAAAAACTTCTTCATAAACCCGTCAAAGCCAGCTAACAACTTCCGTAAATTATAACTAAAACTCCCTCCAACTGCCAAGGCCAACTTACTTCTCTACATAAACCTAATAGCCCTCATGCCTTTAATACCCACCATCAAAACAGTCTCTTGGGAGAAATCACTATACACAACTGCCCTAAAGCCTTTATACTCCTATATTAACAGGCACCCTGCATACATTGACCGGTTACTTATAATTGTCTTCAAAACCCAACTTCTTGCAGCAACTGTAAAAGAAAAGACAAATTAAACACCACACGTAATTGAACTCAATCCACCTTACTTCACTCCGCTACTCCTCCTCTATCATACCTAAGACCTGCCACTGTAAACCTCATATTACCTTCCGCCCCCAATAATTCCTTGCACTTCATAAACCTTTCTCCTCCTCCTTGCTCAATACATCCCCTTTCTGGCAAATCCCTCACCCCTGTACATTTTTCCGTGCTGCTCATGCTCTCACAACCCACCCCTTCACCACTTTTCCTGGTGTCCAATTCTGCCACCTGAACAGATACCAAAAAACCTGTTCTTATTCTTTACATGTCTGCCCCAGGTTCTGTTTCCTAAACAGGGCACCACTGTCCCTCCCTTCTCCCTATCAGCCAACTAACCTCCTTTCCATCCTTGTTTATTGAGTTTATTCATTAATTATTTATTATATTCATAACCACCTCTTTGCCCCAAACCTCCTGCGATTAAACCCTTGTACATCTGCCCCAGCACTCTTATTATGGACCCCCCATTATGGACCCTGCAAACCTCCTTGTTTGTCCCACCTTGTCCAACCTCTCCCCACCTAACCTGCTACACCCACCCTCATTTTTACCAAGCCATTTCACCTACTTTCGAAACCTCTAACACATTCCCTTCCCTGCCAGCACCTCCTCAGAGCCCTGACCATCTTTCCTGTTTCCCCTATTTTCTTTTTTTGTTTTTTTATATGTTTTATAATTATTTTACTTATTTGTTCTTTTTCTTTTGAAACACACCCTCTTGCCCTTATACCCCATGCCCACTACACTCCAACAGCACCTGCCCACCAGCCCACTGCTGCCACCCACAATTTTGTTCTGAAAACCAGAAATTCCTCCTATGCTCCCCTTGTTATCATTTTTCTTTATTTATTTACTTTCCCCACCCACTAAGCCCTAACCTGTGTGGTGTAAATGCATTAAGTATTCTTGCGGACATCGCCCCGGTCTCCTCTGTCCATCATATGCTCTCCAATCAAGTACCCCCAACTAATGCTGTAACTAACCCTTTCCCATATTCCTCCCCTCAACCACAAACTTTCTCCTCTCCTCTGCCAAACCATGCGATACCTTGTAAACCTAAACTAAACCCAACCTCATTTTGTATGGGGCCAGCATATTGAACAGCATCTCATGGCTATCCACCGACCAATGTACCCTTGTATGGGTACCCGCTGTACCCACCACGACCATACCCAATTGCTCCCCGCTCCTTACCCTGTACCCTTCCTTATTGTTCCCCCACTGCACCGGGGACTGTACCTGCTCCCTCCGTCCATGCAGTTTAATCCCCCCTCTCAGTAACTGCACCCCCTCCTCTTTTTGTCAATGTACCCCTGTGCTCACTCTTGTCAATACTTCCTCCCTTGCTCTCTGCTACACGCCTCACATGCTGTACCCTCCCTTTCCTGGTTTCCATATACGCGTCTTCTGTCCATGCCATTTAATACCCACTGCGCACTGCCTTCTTTGACACCACATCCCTTCCTCTAGGCCACTGCACCCCCATGTTCAACCTTGCAAATGTTCCATATCATCGATGTTTCCACCACTGCACCAGGGGCCCTCCGTGCACCCCCATACATGTAGTTCCATCTCAAGCCGTTCCCATCACTGCACCAGGGGCCACCCATGCACCCCCGTCCATGCCGTTCAAACCACACACTCTGCTACTTCATGTAGCATCACTGCCCACTTTATCCCCTTGCCCTTGTGTGCCGCTCTTCCTCTGTTGCTTCACCCAAGCGCAAATCCTCTGATATAGCCCTTTTGCACCCCACCATTATGGTCCCTTCATTTTCTTTTATCTTTTCTCCTCTTATTTCTTTATTTTATTTTTTATTTTTCCAAACCATCCTCTCTGTCACTGTGTCAAAAAAGTATAACTCCACACCGCAAAATGTTCACCGCTTCCCATTCCTCTCTCCTTCACCTTCTCCAACTTTGCCCTTTAAAATGACATTCTCTACAAACTTTGATTATCCGAGTTACCCTATTAGTCTAACACTTTATTATTTATTGTTGTATTCCCCCATCTTAACTGTCACCAACTCAACTGACACCTCCCCACTTCCCCTTAAACCCACAAACTAAACGAAGTATGATAAATTATTACTGCACTGTGTTGTCGTTCACACAAACCCACCAACTTTTTGACCCGATAATGTTCCCCTCCCCCATATTACTTTATATAGGAAACCCTTTAAACCCGTTCACCTCTACCCCTACTGCCATAACCCTTGCCGCAAAATATTGCTGGCTCCCTACTTCCTCGTGCTCCCCTCCCCACCCAGTCCTGTCCCTGTTGGGGCAACCAATAACTGGGCAGTAAAAAGGCACAGACCAGCCTGCAGTTTTCACGAGCTCCTAAACCACAAGGCCCAGGGGGGAGGGGGGGCATACAACCACCACACACCCGCCCCTTGCTCTGTGCCGGGACTTATACCTCCTGTCAGAGTAGGCCAACCCCTACTTCCCCTTTAACCTCTACCCTCTTCTCTCTTCTCTCACTTAACCAATCACCCCTTACCCTACCCTCAAAACCCTATCTTCACTTCAAAATAGAAACCAAAATGATCTTCCCCTTCCCTCCCTCTCGAGCCCTCCGCTCAGTCACTGCCAATTTCTGATGGTCAGACTCTTCGCCAGGCAGAGAGTAGGGGTAGAGCTCTCTTCTCTGTAGTTACCTCCCTCTGGAATGACCTCCCTGCTCCTCTCAAACTTGTTGTGCCACCTCCCAACCCGGCCTTCATCTAAGTGCCCACTAGGCCGCCCCCACAGCAGGGGGTGCCGGCCAAGGTCCAGGCAACATGGAAAGGCGTTAACCGGCAAAGGTTCCTGCACCTTAGCCGGCACCCGTATATCTCAGCTAGGGGGGACATTCTATCCCCCGCCCGACTCACTGGTCCGGTGCAGCGGCCAAAACCTCCAGGGGTGCAACGTGTACCGCGTGCTCCCCAGGGTCCCCCTTCTTACTCTTTCCCTGGGCAGGGACAGCACCTCTTCCTCTCTCCCTTAGCCCTGGGTGGTGGGACACATCTCTTTGTGGGGCAGTGGGTCTCCCTCTTCTTACTCTCATCTGACTTATGCTCCTGTGCTCTGCTCCCTCCCCCCACACTCCCCGGCAGCAGGCACATATCCGATCTCCATTCACAGGTACCTGAAAAGACTGTCCTCTCCTGGGGTCCGCATCTAGACCAGCTCGCCGCCACTGTTATGCAGTCATCTTCTGAGGCAGTAGGTAAGTCCTTAAGCCCTTTATGCAGTTACATAGATAATCAGGTTTAATCAGGACATCAGGTCAATGAGATCAGGAGCAAAGATCTTCAGGAGAGCCCACTGGCTCCCACCACCCAGGCTACATATCTCCAACTGCCTGAAGTGACACACTCAAAAACACAAACATTCCATGCACTCACAGAACATTCTTACGTGACATCAAACCTCACATACAGGAAGGGAGACAGGATATAAAACTGACCTTACCTCACTTTTAAATAAAACTGGCAGGTGTCGAAACCATGGGAACCAGAGATCCTTTTTCTTGACAGAAAGAGCAGAGAGGGAACTTGCACAAACGGCTGATTCTGCACATATAGTTCATACGCTAACATTTCGGATGATTTATTATGGTCCAATTTCAAATTTGAACGGGTTCTGATAACTAGGACAGGATTCAATGTATTACCTATAACGGCAATCACAGTGAAATGCACAAGAGACGTATAACCATTACTTACGAGGAAAATTCTTTATTATGCAGTGCCCCTATAGAAGACTTGATTCATTTTTAACATCAGGAACAAAACAATGGTTCCGCTATTGCGAAGTATAGCTATTGGACAATGTAGGTCTGCCTTACCTGTTACATGGTTGGTGGGAAAAAGTTTGTTCTGGCTGGTTCCTGAATAGTGGATGGTCTGTAGTGTTTCTGATGGTGTGTGGATGTGCGTGGAGTGCAAAAAGAATGAGTTCACTAGGTAGATGTGAGATACTTTAAAAAAGATTGACTTCATGAGCGGGTTCCCAATTTGTGTTTGGGGATTACAAGTAGCACAGATTTAAGCAACTCCCAGCAGAGTGAATTGTGAGGGGTCATGGGAGTTGTAGTTAAAAACATCTGGCCAGCTGCAGATTGCAGACTAGATGTGGAGTGTCTGGTGGGGTGGCGTCTGCTGTGAGGAGTTGGTTATTTCGCTAAGCATGTTGGCTTGTCAGTCTGGATGCCACCTGAGAAGGGTTCAGGTGTTGAGCGGCAGCAGTGGAATGAGGCTATTGAAGATGTGGTATGGCATTTTAGGGTAACTGCGAGTGTAAAGGTTCGATTTTGGACTAAAGGGAGAAGAGATACTATTTAAAGAGCACCAGGAAATGTGAATGTTCATATTGAGCAACTTTCTAAATTACCTAGGCTGTGCATTCTTCGGTGTTCAGTGTGGCACTCTGCCAGTGTTTGAGAGTGCACCACTTCTGGAGGGCATTGAGCTGGGTTAATCTGACTGCCCCATTTGCACTGCCTCTCCCTGTCGTACCCGGCTGGATCACGAATTGGTTCGGCTTGGATCGTTTTATTTTATCTTTGTTTTGTTGCTGTTTTTGTCTGTGCATTTTTTTTCAGTAGGACCCCCAAAGTCATTTGTGCTCTGTACACTCAGTGTATATGCTTTACAATATAAACACACCAGATGCTGGGCTCTATTCATTAATATAGGGAGAATATGAGGCCGATTCAGCGTTCGAGGGCTCAAAGAAAGTACAGTCAATTCCTGCCACAGCTGGGCTCACTTGCTGGTAAATGGCATGTGTGGATAACAAGGGAGTTATTTACAACCACGTCAGGTGAAATATATTCCACTGATCTTAAAATTGCCATTTGTCTAGGTTCTTGGATTTCGCTGATTTTTATAAAACAACATTAGGAGTAATTGCAGGTCATACCTGTCCCACAGTGTCTTTCGTGTTCTGATTAACTATTTATTTACAAATGCTCAAGTGCTACGACAAGAAATGAAAAAGGGTCTTCTAAAAACAATATTCCGAACCGGGCCCGCTCCATCTGAGCACTTTAACAGTAGGTTTTAATATTGGCCAAGTTAACAGTACTTACATAATATGCCTCAGATGTATGTGTGGCTGAGTCGGCCTTGCCGGGATTCAAACCCATGCCCTGAGGGCTGAACAGTAATGTTTGTGGAGAGGCTGAGCTGGCTGAGCACTTAATGTAGTACCAGATCACCCTTGCCAGCGGCGCTCAGGAATCTGCCAGCATAGTTACCACGCCCATCCGCCCTAGACCACATAGTCAACGGTGAGGCTTCATCTAGTCATAGCTAAAACATCTGGAGAACAGCAGGTTGCAGATCCTGACACAAAATATAATATGTCATTTTATATTATAAGCAATTGTACTGTGCACCCTGCCATTTGCATGGTCTCTAGGTGCTCTGGCGGGTCTGGCGGATCTGCAAGAGAGTGGGTGGGTTTAGTTAGCTGGGAGGAGAGTGAGAGGCATGATTTTTATTGTATTTATTTATTTACAGGATGTACAGTGCTCTCTTGATCACAAAAGAACTTACATTAGAGTAGAAATCAGATTCGATGAGAATCAGTGAGCTTCTTACAATGGGTTGAGGGACAATATGACCAGGTTGTGAAGGGGAGTAAATTGAACAGTCACCGGGGACAATACATAAGTAGACATGCATAGATTAAAACAATGAACGTTGGACAATTTTAAGCGCAAGTTGTTGGTACGGCCAGCTGTGCTCGGGTTGTGACCATGATGGGTGAAGTGCTAGAGTGGAGGCAGAGGAATTGAAGGACAGAGGCAGGTTAGAGGTGAGGGGAAAATGTTAGCTAGTTGGCAGATGAAAGGTAGGTTAAAAGAGTAACTCTGAGTTAAGGAGGTAGGCTTTTAGTTTGGTTTTGAACAAATCCATGTGGACTGTTTCTCAGACGTCCGGGGTAGAGAAGGAGTGGAAGCGAGAGGAAGCACAGGGAGGGTGAGGAGGCACAAGGGTAGTTGAGGAGGCAGAGCAGAGATAAGGAGAAGATTTGTAGAGTTGGATAGACACAGTGGTGCCTTACCATGGATACATTTGTGAACCAGGCACAGACATTTAAATCTGGTCCTGTTTTGCTTTGTCAACCATCCAGCCTGGTTATGGTACGAGGAAGTATGTGTGAAGTGTGGGAGTCCAAAGAGAGTCCTGGTAGCTAAGTTAATGATCTTGTCGAGAGGACAGAAAGCATAGTTGGGGAGACCAAAGAGGGTGCTGGCACATTAGTCCAGTTTACAGAAGACAAGTGTGTTTAAGAGATGCTTGGTGGTGTTGAAAGGAAGGAGGTGCCAGATTTTCATAATATTTAGAAGGTTGAGACAAGCTACTGTTCCAGTTTTGGAGATGAAAGTAGAGATGGTGTGAGAAAGGCCATAGATGATTCTGAGGTTTCTAGGTGAAGAAGAGTAGAGGAGAGTGTCAAGTGGGAACTAGATAGGAAGAGGACGATATGAGAGGGAGCTTTGTCAGGAAGTGCACCTCTGTTTTGGTAGAGTTTAATATCAGAGTTTGCGCAGCCATACAATATTTAATGGCGCAGAAACAGCTTGACATTTTGATACAGAGATCAGAGGAGAGTTCAGGAAAAGAGAAGATTTGGGTGCTGTCCATGATGAGTTGGTACGAGAACCCAGAGGAGGAGATTAGTGCCCCAAGAGCAGAGATGTAGAGTGTAAAGAGGAGTGGACTGAAGACAGAGCCTTGTGGAACACCAACAGTTAGAGGAGTGAGTTGAGAGGTGTTGTTGCTCCAGAAGACATTGAATTGGCAAGATCCAAGGTAGGATTCAAGCCAGGCAAGGGCTTAATTGCGAATCTCAAGATGATGGAGAGTATTAAGGAGATCAGAGTGATCAACTGTGTCAAAGGCAGCAGACAGGTCAAGGAGAATTAGGATAGAGGATACATTTGAGTTCTTACCAGAGGCGATGAAGTTGGACACATTCATGAGAGAAGTTTCCTTGGAGTGACACAAGTGGAAACCTGCTTGTAGGGGGTCTCGAAGGTTATGATGTCTAAGAAATTGATAAGATGGTTGGATACATTTTCGAGCACTTTATAGTAGTGCGGAAGGAGAGACACAGGGTGAAATTTAGCTGATAGGTTTGGGTCATTCCCTTGCTTTTTTGGGAGAGGGATGGCCATTGCTGTTTTGAAAACAGAGGGAAAGCAAGCAGAGTCCAAGGACAGGTTGAAGAGTTCAGCTAGGTGAGATGCCACTAAAGGGCAATAGGCTTGCCTAGCTGAGGAGCAAGAGGGCCTGATGGGGCACAAGAGGGGTTATAGCCTTCTTTGGTTGGGTTACGATTGCTGTGCTTTGTGTTGAGGTTGCAGATCGGGAATACCCTGAGTTTTGGGCACTTGTAATCGTTCCAGGTGAGAGATGTAGAAGGCATCAAAGATTTTGTGTCCAGACAGGGGTGCCTCGTGCTTATAGTCTGAGCGTGTGTTGCCCAGGGGCTGAGTATGTTGGTTGTGGTTAGAAGTGTACGTTTCGGATGTTTTTAAAGCCATTTGCGGATGGCTAGTTTATATGCGTGTGATGAATAAAGTGGACAGAAATTGAAGGTTAGTCAAAATGTATTGAGTGTTCTCAGGGATTCAGCAAAAAGGGCTAGTGTAAGGTTTTAAAGAGGATGCCACTGGTTTTAATGAAGTTTTAGAAATTAACTAATTACTGGAAAATGACTGGATACAAACATGTGATAGAGGTCCTTATATAGACTACTGATCGATTTCAGTTTAGAGCAGAAAAAGAGGAATGTTCTCCGGAAATACTTAACACTATCTGCCAACAGAAGATTAATGAAATGATATGATAGGTTGTTTATGACGTGCTTAATTGCCATCTAAGTGCAGACACGGGGATCGAACCTGTGTTACTCTGTGCCATCTTGCTTCCAGGGCGAGCACATTGCCCCTCAGCTATCCTCCCGAGACAAATTGAGTGTTCATTTCAATTAAAGAATCATTCATGAGAATAAAATGGAACCTAATACACACATGGGATATTCTGCATATCAGAGGACAAGTTGCTGTTCCATTACGTAGATATTGTGAATTGGAAAACTTGTCAGTAAAACATCTCCTTATCGACGGCTGTCATTTACAGGCCCAGAGAACACAATTCTTCATTGAGTATGTGTATGAGAAGCGATTCGATTCCTTAACACAACAATGTTTTGGGGACGCATACTTTCCAGTCAGAGAGTGGCGTTACTAATTAAAGTGGTTTCCTTCTTAATTAAGTTGACACTGATTGAAAAATTCTAATGAAATTATATTTTTTTATGCAAGGATCTTTATTCCTTCTTAAAATTACTGATTTTTGTATCAATTGAAGTGTTGATGAAATAATGAGATTTGGGTTTTCAATTCGGAGGGTATTAGCTCTGTGTGTTATGTATAAAATGTATGTGTATGCATTTTGAATAAGGTTTGAAATAAACCAGTACAATTAAAAAATAAAAATGAAAAATTAGTTTTAATTTCAATTACTCAGTATAGGTAAGCTACTGCTACTGGCAATGCGAAATCTATGTATACATTTAAAAGCAAGAATCCTTTAAAACCTATCGGAGTCCTTTGCTCGGTTGTACTTGGAAGAAGTTAAGCTGCTCCTGTAGGAAAGTGCCCCATTTGTCGCCTAGTAACAGTCTCTATGTTGCTATGCTGCTATCAACACGAGCAGAGGTGTCTAGAAGGAACATTCACAGCTCTGCAAGTGTCTTAAACTGATAAAGTTCACACGGCGGTGTCTGGACTCACGTCCGGAAACTCCACGTCACCAGCCCTGCACCCCCTTATCAGGCTCGTTCACCCCAGAAGCGACGCCCACACAGAAGAACCGAGCAAGGAGCAATGTTCCTAAGTAGTTGAAGGACGTGAAGCAAAGCAACCACATTTCATGTCGTCGGTGGCTGAGATTACAAAGTAGAATGGCAAGGCATTTTTTGTGAACCTTTTCAAAGTGATTTTTTTCATTTTAGGGTCTTTGGCAGGCGCTACTTGGCATTTCAAATAGCTTTTACGCTCACAGGTATGAAGGCGGTCGAGAGAGGAGGACCTTCCAGCGGGCTGTTAATGGAAGGTCTAGCTGCTCTGCCCAGCGGATATGGGATCCTGCCATCCACAGCGCCCCCACACATGCACTAGATGGAGCACATTGGCGGGCTGGTTGTGCCACTCCAAACGACCAGAAAAACACAATGAATATGAACTACACACATAAATAATCCGTTTTTGTGCATGAAACATACACAAATGCTTCTGGAGCCCATACATCAGACATCCTAAAACGAATACTAAAATTATAATATACCAATACAGACAAGGTGATAACTAAATAATCCTACACACACATTGTGCATTGCTGGATCACGTGCATGCCTCTCCCTAAAAAAAACACATGATTACAACTTTGTGCAGGTAACAGTTAAGTAAAAAAGTTGAAGGTCCAACCCCCTGAACTGTCTGAATTCCCTATGAAGCCATTTGTGGAAGGATTATGCATAGTAATATGCTTTTACTAAAGAGTGAGTGACTGCGATTCGGAGGGGGGGGGGGGTCATTGAGATGTTTGAGCGTAACCAGGTGAGAGATAGGACAGCAACGTAAACTGAATCGTCACTAGGTGTTCCCTAGACTATGAAGAAGGTTGGCTGGAGCAATTACTTCAAGTAGGTGTTAGGTTTGCTCTGAAAGTGTGGTGCTTGTGCTCTGTGGCTGGCAGTGCCTTCTGCAGTAGTGGATCCATGAGCAACCAGCATTGAAGATTCACAGAGTGGGCGAGATGGATCGTCAATGGTGCCTTCTAGCTCTGCATCTTCCTACCGGGAATATGAACACATGGACTGTAGCTGAGCAACGGGGAAACAGGCGTTTGCAAGCATGTATTGTGGGTGAAATATGCATACAATCTTCAAGGAAATTCATTTTAAATATACTTCTGTCCTCACAAATATTCATTGCGGATATCCTGAAAACCAGACTGGTGTTAACCTTTCAGTGCATCAATGAGCTCAAGCTATAATATCTAACATGGATTCAATAATCGTAGAATTAGTAAATGGGGGCTTCTATGTGGCTAATGTGGCCCTTAACAAGCTCGTCCCATCAGCTGATACACCTTTATTCTAAACTCCTTGCCAAATGTTAGTTTTGAGGCAGCAAGAGCACAAAACCCTAATCTGGAATCAGCGTTGTTGTTGATTTTACCGCTGGGTTGTGCCACAGAAATGCATTCAGAAGTAGTTCTGACCAGCAGACTATTGTTGACGCTGCCTGTTGATATTTTATTGCATTTCTAGAGAAATTGTGACGCATACACATTTCTAGGAACAAATAATATAGAAACGGAATTGTTTTTAGAGGTTTTTGTAAAAATGTTTTTTTAGGTATTTTCATGTATGGTGTGAAGAAGGGATCACATTAACACATTGGGCCTCATTATAAGGTTGCTGGTCCGGGAACTACGGTAGCGGTAAGCTTGCCTGTACCGTAGTTCCCGGACCGGCAAACTACGAGTTGTTCGTGAGGGAGCCTTTCTGCCCACAGGTCGGAACTGGCGGGCAGAGGGGCACCCGCGAGCACCATATTTCGGATGCACCGGTGCCGTTAATAACGGCGCCGGTGCATCTGGCTTTCCCATTCCCATAGAGCCCTATAGGGCTCAAATGGGAATGGCGGAGAATGTTTCCCGGTGCCCAGGAATAGGCAAATACCGGGTCCGGCCAGGCCGTAATGACCCGGTAATTCTGCAGCAGCCTACCACCAGCCTCGTAATGAGGCCCATTGTTTCATCTTGGTCCTTGTATGAGTACACATCCAATGTGGTTGTGTTTGATTTGTTTCCGGGGCCTGGTGTAAATGGATGTTACAAATGTAATTACATAAAACAAGTGTTGTACATTTGTAACAACTTGCAGATAATTGTGTATTAATTACACTGGGCCTCATTATAGGTTTGGTGGCAGCCGTGCCCTTATTAAGGGCACGGCTGCTGCCAAACTCGTTACCGGCTCGAGCACCCGCGAATGGGCCATTACCGGCCCATTATGAGATGAATGGGCCAGTAATTGCCCATTCGCGGGTGCCGCTATGGCCGGCCTCCCGATCCCCATTTTGCTCCATAGGTCAGAATGGGGGTTGGGAGCATGGTTGCACCGGCGAGCAGATCTAACAAGGGCAGAGGTAACAACGGCGCCAGTAGCACTACCGGCACCGTTGTTGCCTTTCCGCCACACCGCATTTCCAGCCAGTGGCTTTCAGCATAAATGTACAGTTTGGAAGGTAAAACATGCCCCAAACAGAAATCCATTTACGCATAAAAAGTAAACAAAGACTGAATAAATATTATGTCTATCAGTGGTGTAAATATAACTAATCATACAACACCAAATCCAATAAACGAATACCCAGTGTATATATATTCTCTCTCTCTCTCTCTCTCTCTCTCTCTCTCTCTCTCGAAAAAAGAAGATAGCTTGAAGGGGATTTATTTTCATGATTAATGAAAGAAATAGAGCAGAAGCGACAGAGGTGTCCTCCACGTAGGGAGCAGACTGGGATTTACTTCTGTCTGCCGAGGATTTCTATTCTAATTTCAGCTCCTGAAAACCGCTCTGCATACACCTAGCTGCTGTAATTAAATTCAAACTACTTAGCACATAATTGCTACCTTCTTCTGCTAGCCTCCGTATTCAAGATATCTACAGGATGAAACCCAGGTGGTTCTCACCCATTCCTGTAGCCTTCGCTATCACTTCGTGCTCGCTGCTGATCATTTCATCAGTAAGCACTCTGCTCCAAACAGCCCCACGGAGAGTGATACGAGCTCCCCGTGGAGCATTGGTGAATAATGTACCACCCAGTCAGTTTGCACTCTGCACGCACAATAGTTACTTTTCACCAAGATTTAAAGACTACACTTCTTGGCTCTTCACATTTACATGCTCCAGTCAGATGCTTCTTCCCTCCCATCTTCTCTCATGTCAGGCCACCAAACTCCAAAAGCATTCCCTGCCTTTCAATTTCGCCTTATCAATGCGGATTCAGCAAATAACACATCAATATTCCTCACCACCAAGATCTCTGATCACTACCTGAACTCCACCACCATCAATGAGAAAAAAAACCTCCATCGGCTAAATGATACCCCCTGCATTTCTCACAACATACAAACACCAACAGGGTGTTTAAAAAAGAAGGTCGTGAGCATCACCATTATTGCCCTATTATCAGTGCAACAACAACCCCTTGCCATCAGAAAATGCTCATCTTTCAAACTTTAAACTACCAATAATGCCTTAGATTTCACCACCCTTATCCTAGATGTCATTTATTGACTTTTCAAATACAGTTCTTCTTTCCTCCTTGATCTTTCCAATCATTGAGACAAAAGTTTAAACTTTGGTAACAACATTATGATCATAGGTGATTTCAACTATGGCCAGAAGACACTTATGACCACCTCGCATCTGAAGCTCTCTCAACGTTCTCCAGCATGTCAAAGGACACACGCCTGAGAAAGCCCATACCCTCAATCTCATCTTCACACTCAATCTAGAGATATGCCACCTCTCGCGGAGCCCTATCTCTTGGTCCAACCATTTCCTGATCAGCTACAACCTTCGCTCCTTTCCCCGTGCGAACCAAGTAAACATCCAAATGACTACGGAGTTCAGGCCATGATCAGCAGAAACACCTGAAGCCTTCTGCGAGTTCTTCACCACCAGCACCAATGAAAACCTAAACACAAATACTCTGCATCTCCTACATATTACCACAGCCTTGGTATATCTAGCCCTCACAAAATCCAAACTTGCCAGACCCCTAACCCTTGTGCAAACAAATGGTATTTGGAAGTGCCGGCATCTTTGGAACCCGTCAAGTTGCACCAGCCTCCCCCTCAAGAAATGTATGTAACATCACTCCAGCAAATATGCTCCCGTTACTGCAACCTATAACGAACCTCCAACACTCAGCTAGTGATCCCAAATCTATGATAGAGCTGTACAAAAAACACTCTTACTAGCCATCGACAAAGTAGCTCCTATGAGGACCTGCAAATAAAAACCACGAGCTAACCTGAATGCTTGGTACACCGCTAATCTCAAAGTCTTACGCTCCACCAAGCAAGCTGCAGAGACCTCTTGAAAAAAGGCCACTTCAGCCACGAACAAAGACCTCTTCAACACCTCAGCCAAAGCCTACTAACAGGCCATACTCCGAGCCAAAAGCTTAACCTATAATGACCAAATTCAAAAGGCCAACTCCGGACCTAGAGAACTCTTCGCCATCCTGTGAGAGCTGGAATCCCCAGTTACTCATCCAGACAGCTGCACTAAAGACCTCACTTGGTGCTCTGGAATTTCATCTTACCCTAGTAAAAAACGGCTCTTTGAATATGATTGGGCTGGGACGCTTAACGATATCCACACGAAGAAACTGTACTATGAGGCATCACGGTATGCAGCGAAACAGATGCCTCATAGATTTTATCTGTTGAAATTTCCATGTCATGCCTTACGAGATCTATACCTGAGATTTAAGTGTCACCAAATTCACACTGGTGAGAAAATAGCAAAAATGGGTCAAATAATGTACAATTAATGAGATTGATGCATCTCGTTTTTGTAATCAAATTGGGCAAAGAGAAACATTGAAACATCTGACAATTTACTGCATCCACTTTGAAACTTATCGCATAGCGACTTTGGAAGGTGCACTGCTGGGCTCCACACAAAATGCTTGAGAATGGTGCTGGATGAGATTGATGTGGGGCAACTCATGTGAATCTGTATTAGCACTCACTAATCTTCTCAAGATCATTATCGGGGAATTGCACAACAAAAATTGATTATAGAGTGATCAACATAACTGCTTCTCTTGGTTATGCATATTATTTTACTATTTTATTTTTTATGTTTTGCTTCTCCTCTAGTAATCAAAATCAAAATGCATATGGAAAGCTTGTATATTTGATGAAACACTTAAGTTTGTATATGTTTTAAAGTTTTGTATTGTAACCCTGTATGTTGTAAACGTTTGTTAATCAAACTACAAACAACTCTTAATAAAAAAAATAAAAAAGGCACTCATACAAAAGGCACTCAGACAAAATTGCCATATTCCAGACCAAAATTGAAACAAAAAAACAAACTACCACTGACTGAAACACCTCCATCACCCATTCATTCCTTTGAACTTTTCAAATTCAACCCTGTCACCCTGCCAGAAGTGACCAAAATGATCAAAGGCCTTAGGCCCTCAGGATGCCAAGGCGACATCTGTCCAGCCTCCCTCAATAAAGACTGTGCGTCTGAACTCACCCCCTTCATTGCATCACTCATTAACAACTCCTTCTTCTCGAGGAACATCCCCGCCAACCTCTATGATGCCTGTGTACTTCCACTCCTAAAGAAACCTGCATTAGACCCTAACAGCACTACTAACCACCACCCAGTTACGACAGTACCCTTCCTAGTCAAAATACTAGACAAAGCAGCTTATTTGCAAATCCAGAAATACCTGGAAACTAACAACCTCCTTGGGCTGCGCCACTCTGGCTTCCTCCCTGGTCATTTAACCGAAACAGCACTCCTTGACTTAAAAATTCAAATGGACAAAATCATAGTTAGCAAGAATCTGGCCATCCTCCTCCTACTGGACTTCTCAGCAGCATTCAACTTCGTTAACCACAAAATCTTATGCCAAGACCTCTCATCAGCAGCCTACTTCTCTCCTAAAGCCATAATCTAGATTGAACCCTCTCTCTCAAATCGCACAATGAAGGTCTTCTCTAATACCGCTGCGCCCCCTCTCCCAGTCCTAGTCACCTGTGGGGTCCCTCAAGGCTCCTGTATTCTCCCCGACTCTGTTTAATATGTTCACAAAGACACTCTTCGACCTACTGGGCAAACTGACCAACTATGCGGACGACACCCAAATTCTCGATCCTATCACTGGTAAATACAACATCGACTCCACTGCTCTGAGTAAAATATATCAAATCATCCAAATCTGGATGGCTAAACATGGTCTATGTCTTAACGACAAAAAACCAGAGGTACTCCTTGTTGGAACTCAATCACGACTTAACAAATTTAAAGATGACTACAAATCCTTCACCATAGACGGAAACCCTATACCAGTCTCCAAATCAGTAAAAACATTGGGGGGATATCTGCACTCCTCACTATCCCTAACAAAACACGTGAAGGCAATAGCCTCTGCGGCTGAATACATGACCAAACATATCAATGCCCACTAATCCAATGGGATTAGCCCACTGCACCCGCAACTAATCTGCCCTCTGTACCTGACAACCCCAGCCTTTGATGGAGCCTGGAGCTAGCCTGTTGTTGCCCACTGTGCCTATATTGCAGCCCTCTGTGCCTATATTGCAGCCCACTGTGCCTATTGTGCAGCTCACTGTACCTGTTCTGTAGCCCACTGTGCCTATATTGCAGCCCACTGTGCCTATATTACAGCCCACTGTGCCTATTGTGCAGCTCACTGTACCTGTTCTGTAGCCCACTGTGCCTATATTGCAGCCCACTGTGCCTATATTGCAGCCCACTGTGCCTATTGTGCAGTACACTGTACCTGTTTTGTAGCCCACTGTGCCTATATTGCAGCCCACTGTGTCCACTTTGTAGCACACTGCACCTATTTGTAGCCCACTGGGACTGTGAGTACACTACAAGTACCGGGGCTACAGTACCCACACACCATGCAAATCCTGTTCACCTTAATCATGATCCCCTACTGTATCATCCAAGATAGCGTACCATGCCTTGGTACCCACTATGTAGCACACAATAATGGGCTGGCCAAACTTGCCTGCCCCGGCACTACCCTATCACCTGCCTAACACCATTTCTGCCTTCCAGACCGCTATTTCCTCCAGGCATTAACCCTACCTCTAACACCAACTTCAACAGCCACACATTTGACACTAACACTAGGACCAATTCCCTCATAAGAAAGCATATTCACCTCCACTCCAACTCTGCTAACAACCTTTCCCTCCCTGTCACTGGCATGATGAGATGTCACTGCCTAAGATCTCGCACACTCTGTCATACTCATGACACCCCACCCAGTCCTAATCATGGTACACCTATACTCACACCTACCACATCCAAGCTACAAATAGACACACCTGCCACCAACCCCCGACATAAGAAAACGTAACACCAGACTAGGCAACAGACTTACCACGAACTTCAATCCCCCAGCCAAATTTAGCACCAAGTCCATTAGCAAACTGCACACAGGCTCCTATAATCCCTCATGTACACGTAAACATTCCCAAACTCTTAGGACTAAGAACTTAGCTGTCAACAGCCCTCAACTCATCCAGAAGGGCACCCAAAAACATCCCATAAAAGGGGCATTACTAAATGTCAGGTCCCTTGTTGCCCACACGACTGAAATCACAGATGTCATTCTGTCCAACAACTTAGACTTTGTCGCAGTAACAGAAACCTGGTTGCATGACGCAGCTGGCCCGTTTCTAACCTTAGCCATCCCTGACCACTATTCCATCCTCAGAGCTGACAGACCCAATACTCGAGGAGGAGGAATAGCTATCATCTTTAAATCTACCCTAGACATGAGACTAGCCACTTCCACTCCGCTGGCATCTTGTGAACTCCTCATGGTCAAGCTCCAAACATCTCCCAAAAATACTATCACCATCCACATAATATAACGGCCACCAGGTCCCTCCGGATCTTTTGAAGAAGACATTACTAATTTAGTAGCTGAGAATACTAAACCCATGGCCCAAAACATCATCTTAGGTGACTTCAACCTTGGCTATAATGATCCCAAAGACCTACCAGCTATCTCTGTAGCCAATGCACTATCAGAGCAAGGTTTCTTACAAATAAGCACCCTACCCACGCATGTGAAAGGTAGGACACTCGATTGGGTAGCAGATCTCAACTGCAATATAACCCTAAAAGAATCCTCATCTCTCGTATGGACTGATCATCATCTCCTATCCCTAGGAACCAATGCCATCAATCTAGAGCCTAAGAAACCCCCCATTGCACCTCTGTGCCTGACTAGGAATAAACGTAACATTACTGCTGAGGCCATAATACCTCTGGTAACTCCCATACTCAATACTTTACCCTCCACTAACGACCTGAATCTGCTGGGCAACACCTACAATGAGGCCATGACTAAAGCCATAGATACCATCGCCCCGCTAAAACTGCGCAAAGGCAAACTGAGAGCACATCTGAACTCCTGGTTCACCCCTGAACTCAAACTTTTACGCACAGAAAAAAGAAAACTTGAGGCACTCTGGAAAACTACCCTTCCACAGAAAATAAAGTCAACCTAACAAACATTACTGCTACCTACAAAAATGAGATCATCCATGCTAAAAAAGAATCCTTCAACGTCAGAATAAATCAGGCAAGTTCCAGCACGAAATAACTATTTAACATCCTAAAGGAATTAGAAAACCCTAACCCACCTATTGATACCTGCCTCAAGGACAAATCTTGGTGTTCTAGCATTCAAAATGCTCTCTCCAATAAAATCACAGGGCTCCAGTCCAAAATAGCCAACAAACGGCACCAACTTGCCCCTGGCAATCTCACCATTCTAATCAGACTACCATCCGCATACCTTAACTCAGGTTTCACATTCAATCAGGCATCCATACCTGAGGTACAAAGAATGATAGCATCACTGAAACCTTCCAACTGCAAAGGTGACAGCTGCCCAGCTCAGATCATAAAAGATGCACCCAGAGATTGATCTCCTTTTAGCACCAAACTCATAAATTCCTCATTCGCCAACAATTCTGTTCCAAGTAATCTGAAACAATCCTGGGTTCTCCCGTTACTCAAAAAACAAACACTAGATCCGTTTATACCCACGAATTATAGAGCAATCACCACTGTCCCCTTCTTATTGAAAATCTTAGATAGAGTTGCTTACTTGCAAACTCAAGACTATCTAGAGACAAACCAACTATTAGGAATCCGTCAATCTGGCTTTAGACCCCAACATGGAACGGAAACGGCCTTTTTGACCGTAAGAGTCAAATCGACGACCTAAAAGACAAAGACAAAGTTGCCATCCTACTTCTTTTAGACTTATCAGCAGCCGTTGATCTGGTGGACCATAAAATCCTTTGTGACCACATCTCTTCGGCAGCACACTTCTCCAACTCTGATGTCATGTGGATTGAATCCTTCCTCTCAAATAGAACCATGCGTGTCTTCTCACCCACAGCTGCGGCCGACCCAATCCCAATTACATGTGGAGTCCCTCAAGGTTCCTGTGTATCGCCTACTTTGTACAATATTTTTACAAAGCCCCTCTTCGACAAACTGTACCATCTGGGTGTCACCTACACCAACTATGCAGATGACACCTAGATACTCCTAACACTATCAGGCATTTACGACTAATGTTCGCCGGATTAACGAAGTCTACACCATCATTTAGGCATGGATGGCCACACACGGCCTCTGCCTGAATGATGATAAGACTGAGCTACTCCTAGTCGGCTCACCTACCAACTTGCTCAAACTTAGTCCCGACTACAGTAACATCATCATTGATGGCAACAACATCCCGATTGCCAATAACATAAAAACCCTTGCCTTCTACCTCGATGCCAACATTAACCTCACCAAACAAATAAATATGACTGTATCAGCCACTGCCTACACTGGCAAGCTGATCAGAGCGTGCAGACCCCTACTGTCCTCCAACAGCTGCCTTATACTGGCCAGAGCACTTATACAGTCCAAACTGGACTATTGCAATGGCCTCTACTTAGGTGCCAATAAGTCTATAATCAATAAACTGCAGGTTATGCAAAACAACGCACTTAGAGCGGCATTAAACATTCCCAGAAGAGAGTATATCCCCACCACCAGAACGCTATGCAAATGGCTCTCTATTCAAAACAGAATTGATCTAAAAACCCTCTGCTTCACATACAAAGCGCTGAACACCTAGCCCCGCCATATCTCACAGACAAATGTACGATGAATTCATCTGCCAGAATTACCAGATCCACAAACACGTCTTGTCTGGTGGTGCCCAGGTACTGCCTCAAAAGAGCTGGCTGAACGAGTTTCCCAGTTCTAGCCTCCCAATTGTGGAACACTCTTCCACAAGACATTAAAACCAGCCCTACTTTCTGAATATTCTGAAGCCACGTCATCACCTGGTTAGTAAAAAATAACTTAACCTCACCCCGCATTCTCACCCTCAACCTTATATTTATCTCTCCTGTATATATCTACCTTCGATTCTCTAAACCCCACCTACCTGACTTTCCCAGTCATACTAATGATCCATTTGTATTATGTATGCATACATTGTACAAATTGCATAAACTGCATAACTGACTTTCCCTGCCATTCCAATGTTCCATCTGTAATGTGTATGTATAAATTGTATAAACTGTATAACTTCATCATTTAACCATTACCTTAACCTTGCGCCCAGATATCCGTGGGTCAGGCGCGCTATATAAATATAATAAACAAACAAACAAATGCCTGCAGACCCTTCCTAACCCCATGAGAGCTGCATCACACTAGTCAGAGCACTGATTCTATCCAGGATTGATTATTGCAACACTCTCTTTGCACGCTCAACCACGCATAATATAAAAAAAACTACAAGCAATACAAAACAATGCCTTAAGAGCTGCCTTGAACATTCCCAAAAGGGAGCATAGTTCGTCTGCCAGATGGAATGCCCACTTGCTGCCGGTCCAGATTGCATTGCGTTTAAAACCCTGTCACTCACTCACAAATGTCTGTCTAACACTGCTCCTTTATACCTCAATCCAACAGACCTACCTGGACTGCCCACTCACACCTTCTCGTCGTCCCCAGACTTAAGCACTCAAAGGCAGGGGGCCACAGCTTTCCTGTGGGAGCTGCGAAAAACTGGAACGCTCTCCCACTAGCGCTCATATCGGAATCAATCCTGTAGACCTTCTGCAAAAGCTTAAAACATGGCTATTCACTCAACCCCCATACTATAGACCACCCTACCCTACAAAGTAGGATTAGTGCTCACCCGCCATACAACTGTTGACTCTACATGCCTGGACACCTCTGTAACCAGCATCCAGACATCTATCCTATGTATGTTGACCTACTGTTCTGTTTGTGATTTTAACATTTAACGTAACTAGCACAGATGCCTCTAGGCTCGGAGCGCTCTACAAATGCTACATAAAAAAATCTACCTAATAATGTTGCCACCAATTTAAATGCCGATGGTGAAAATCAGGTAGCTAGGAAGAAAAACAAACTTGCAGTATTCAACAATGCGTCCTCGGAAAATCAATCATGTTAGCCAAGAAAAAAAGTCAACAGCCAAAAGATCGATGAAGCGCAAAGCAGCAAAAATAAATATTCAAGGTGTACAGCACCCTCATCATACCTCCATGAGTTCTACAACAAATGGCTCCCTCCCAGAATTTCTGAAATCTCATGCACAACTTATTCATAGCTAGCATTCTAAAGATCAATGACATAATTACCAACTCTCCGTATTCTTCTCCCTCCTCTCTCCCCAGTTACAACCTCCCCTGTGCATCAACCACAACTTCAGTAGTCGGTTCCTTGAAATCCTCAATGCAATCAAGGAGGCAGGCCCCTCGAGATCCTCCAATGACCCATTTCCCGCTGAGGTTGCCATTGATCTGGAGGGAATCTTCCTCCTAGACTACTTCCTCATCATAAATCAATTAATTCAAGTAGGGTGATTTCCTTCACTTCTAGAACATGCAACAAAAACTCCTCTCCTGAAGAAACCCTTACTTTCTCCTATCTATCCACCTCGCTTGGGCAAAGTCATGGAGAAACGGTGCTCAAACAACTTAAAAATTCCATTGAACAGAAAGGACTCCTTGATGCTCACAAACCAGGCTTCACCTGCCCACCGAACAGAGACCGCTTTGTTCGACATCAGGCAACATATCCAGGAACAGCTTCACACCTCCCACTCTGTTGATCTAATAATCCATGACCCATCTGCAGCCTTTGATACAGTAAATTACCCCTTTCTCATTTTAGGGCTCAAATCCTGATTCTTTGTTTCCAGCTCTGCACTTGAATGGGTCCACTGACTGAAGTGTTTCTGCGGGGCTAAATCCTCTGCCCTTTTCTTTTCAATGCCTAAATGCGCCTGTTGGGCAAACCTTGTTTACATTTTTGACCTAAAACTCCAAATATATACTGATGATGCATAACCAGTTGTTTTCTTTGCCCCTTCGGCAAAACACTTCGCACTGTTCTGCTTTTCTGCTTGACACTATCCCTAACTGCCTTAAACAATTCAGATTTAAATGAACGCAACAAACTGGCATTACATGGTGACACATTTGAATCCTTATTCTTGGCTCTCAAAAGCCATCATCCCTACCCTTCACCTGGACTCATAACTTCAGAAATGCCCATGCCCTCAAAGCCTCCACCAGGAACCTCTGACTAATCTTTAATGGTAAACTCTCTCTGGCCAGACAAGCAACCGGAGTGGTTAAAAACTACACCTTTCCTCTTAGTGTTGCATGAAATATCAGACCTCTACAACTGATCCTCACTAATCAGAGTCATTATTCACTGCAGACATGATTATGCTATTGCCTTCTACAACGGCGCTCACCACATCTTTTGGACAGACTACAAAAATTCCCAAACTAAGCAGCCAGGTGAATTTTTCATCTGGGTCCTCAAAACTGCAAATCTGCCCACCTTGAAGCAACTTCACTGGCTCCCGATTACATCTCTCATTCATGTAGGATGTTTTAATCAGGAAACGTCTAATTCAGGGTAGCTTTCCACCCACCCCAAACCAGGCACGCACAATTTTCCGTTATTTAATCAAGTTCGTTTTATGATTCTCGGTCCCCAATTTAATAACATTGATTCCTTACAGCTTCCCTCCCCTTTCAGGGCACGAAACACACAGGGTTCCGCTGAAGGATATATTTATTAAGCAAATAGAAATAGTGGATTCAGATTACAGATAAGCAAATTGTTTCTTCATAAAAGACAAATGATCAAAAATAATCAACACATTTCAGTTTTTAAGGCTACAGTTATGTAAATAGAGGCTTTAGGAACACACACTTAACCATAAGTATCTATGCCTTTAATTCACCCTGAGCACACATGCACCGTGGATGGAATGCATGACAATCCAGGAGGAATCTTCCATTTGTGAAAACAACAAATTAGTTCAAATATCCATGCCTATCCAATTCTAGCTACTTCCCTTGTATTCAAAATCACCCCCCTTACTCCATAGACAGGCCAGTGTTTCAACAGTATTTCAAACACAACTGCAACACACTATTGAACCTTTTGCTATGTAAATGACTTGTAGAAAAGAAGATGTATGTTCAGCAGTATGTTGGCAAAATTCCCTTCAGTGAAGTCTCAATTCACTTACCGTGTAAAATCTACCTTTCTCCCTTTCATTGGGAAACTTGAACAGTGGAAAGAAATGGACAGCGAATAATCATCGCCAGAGAAAAGGGTCAGGTGAATCTCACTTTATACGCATCATGCCTCCTAATCTATCAATATATCTATTTTTCAGAAGTACATACACTTCTGAAACATTCCCTAACTTCATGGGATGCACAATTAATTATTCTATTCACACTCGTCGGTACTTAAAAATAATAGGGGAAGGGATTTACTCTAATTCCCCTTATCGATTCACTCCCCACAAGATGACTTCCCTTTTAGATAATACTCACATTCAATTACTGTGTAAAATGTACCTTTCTCCCTTTCATTGTGAAAGAAATGGACAGCGAATAATCACCCTCTCACTTTTATCTTGGGATTCCCTGCATTAATAACCATATTCTGCTTGATAGAATTCCCAGGAATTACTTCAATGATCTTCTTTTACTAGGTATACACACAGTAAGATGACAATTTCCAACCCCTGTTAATAGTTCTTCTGTGCTAGACATCATCACCAGAGAAAAGGCCTCAATGTATACGCAAAATGGGACCTAATCTATCAATATATTTATTTTTCAGAAGTAAAAACACTTCTGAGATGTTCCCTAACTTCACAGGATGCACAATTAATTATTCTATTCACACTTGTCAGTACTTCCAAATAATATGGGCTGGGATTTACTCTAATTCCCTTTATAGAATCACTTCCCACAAGATGACTTCCCTTTTAGATAATACGCACATTCAGATTTATTTTAGCTGAATCACAGACAGGTGGGCACCCCCTCTTAGGGACTGCTTCGATTCTCCCCCTCTGGGAACAGGTGGGCATCAGCCAGTAAGATATGATCAGCTGGGGAGGCAGTCCCCAGTCTTTACTACAATTCGTGGAATGGCTCAAAAAAGTAGATCCAGATAATTCATTTTACATTTGAGTACTCCACTACGAGGATTGCTTTCTTAGATTTGTCTATTTTTGAACAGGGAGGTGTTCTTCGAACTGAATTATTCAGAAAGATAACGGAAAGGAATACCACACTCTGTTTTGAGAGCCAACATCCCTCTAGTCTACTCTGGAACTTACCATTTGGCATGTTCCTACGGCTACGACGGAACTGTTCTGAAATTGATAACTTTACCAAACATGCTACCATTTTAGAAAACAGATTATTAGAACGTGGCTACCCAAAAAAGCTTATCAAACATTCTAGAAAGAGAGCCCGATATGCAAATCGAGATTTGTTACTGCTACCCAAAAATGATACCACCAACAAAGAACAATTGGTTTGTGTCTCGACCTACTGCCAATATAGTAATGCCATTAAAGGCATTATTTTGAGAAATTGGCGGGTTCTTAAGGTATCAGGCATGATTTTGCCAAAACCCTTATTTGCTTTTAAGAAAGGCAAAGATTTAAAACAAAAAATGACCAGTGCAAGTAGAACTTCGGTTAAGACAACTACGATTCGAGACACCAATTTCAACCCAGTGGTAGGGCACTACCAATGCACTTCATGCACTGCCTGTAAATTCTCTAAAAAAACGACTTCCTTCTTAATGGAAAATAAAACCTGGGACCTACATACTTTCACAACGTGCAAAAGGAAAAACGTAATTTATACAATCCTATGTCCTTGCAAAATGATGTACATTGGAAAGACTACGAGAGAAGTAAGCACCCGAATTAACGAGCATCGCTCGAAAATTAATACCCGGAATCTGAATGCCCCCATGGTGATCCATTTTGTAGAAATGGGCCATACTGCAGAACAAATTGAGTCGTTCTGCATAGAAAAAGTCACAGCTCCTAATATGGTCCAAATGACAAAGAAATTGACTTACAAAGAACAATTATGGATCTTTATTTTGAAAACATTAACTAATGGTCTTAATACATTAGAACCAGGGTATTCATACTCCTAAGGTGCCTTTATAATTGGTTGGTATAAGTATTACCATACTTTGCCTCATCTCCAATTGAGTCATTGTTGCTGACCATCCGAGTGAACTGTAGAAAGATTCTGTTTCTTTCCTACAGAGATGGTGGTTTCTGACTATTTCGATTAGTATCAGGTACCGGATTGTCTTGGTGCGCATGGGCTTTAATGTGCAGCCAGTTTATTATGTCAAGAAGTTGCATACCATTGAGAGAATGCCGGCATGAAATCTATAGTCCTTTTTCTAGCCTGATGGACAAGCAATAGTCACGTGATTGGTTTCCCGGTCATGCGTCTTCCCATCACGGTCACCTGACTACATTGGCCCATCATTTAACATGGCGCAGAAACGGTTTTCATGTCGCCTGAGCGTTCCTGTTGTCTGGCGGACTCAGGTTTTCCCGCGAGCGGCTGTACCCGAGCAGGACAGCTCCTTTTAGAATAGTGAGTAGATTTCTCATAAAACGCTGATTCTAAGCTTAGAATGCAGCACTTTCTCATTTGTTAGTCGCTTTGAGTATCTTCTCATTTGTGAGCTGCCCTTAGTACAACTTGTTGTTTCTCTATTTGTGTATAGTCGGGCTCCTGTGCCTTTATGAATTGCTGAATTTCTTGGCCGCCAATATTCCTATCGTGGCGGGTGCTTTTCCCGTGATCAATTGTCTGAACTTAGGTCCCGCTTGCCCGGGTTGCTTTTCTAATTTTCACTGTAACTTGTGTGATTCAGGATTGCCTCACAAGGCCATCTTTGTGATTTTCTTCCCCCCTCTCTTTCATTTACATAGAGAACGTGAGAGTTGTGGTGGCTTTTTCGACCCCCAAAAGACCATCGTGTTAATGAACAGAACCATTGGAGGACTGATATCTTCTTTCAAAAATTCTCTCTATTCTGCAGCGAATCAGTCACTGTAGGGTAAGAGTGATTGGGCTCTTCAGGCGGGTTAGGATAAATCAGGACCTACATGCGATAGAGATTAAAATACTCTATCTAATAAATTTATTTCAAATGTTACAGATTGGACAATCACCATAATTTGGCTGACAGCCATGCAGCCCAGATTTTTTGGGACACCGCTTATTGGTGCAGCAGTTCTTCCTGTTATTTATATCAGGCACTTCCAGCTGTTTTTCTTCGCTTCGAAGGTTAGTGATCTAAATTAGGCCCACGGTTTGCTCACTTTATATAGCATACTGCTCTAACTCGGACCAATCCCTCCTGGTTCAAAGACATAGGTTGTGTCTTCCACTTTGTTCACGGGACCTTAATGCACTGGCACTTTAAACTTCAAACTAAATAGGTCTTCACGTCAACTATGATTGGTGGGTTCTCTCTTGCACTATGGGGGACCAATTATAATGGTAACACTTTTTTAAGCATGCAAAGACCCCCCTTGTAGTCACGGCACAAGGTTGGGGGCAGGCTGTTTTTCTTGTTTTAAATTATTTTTAGTAAATATCAATTGGTTGACAATTGGGGGTTCTCCCCACTTGGTGACACTATGATGGGGTCTCATGCATGTATGCCTCCCTGTCTTTTCAGAGTGTAATTGTTTATCTCCTGATGAAGATGTAACTCAATTAAAGTTAAATACGTTGAAACCAGTTGAGAAACCAGAGATGAGGTTGATTTTGGACACCGACGTGACCCATCCCAACCCATGACCACCTGGGCAATTTGTTGTGGTCTCTTATATATTGATTATATATTTCTTTTCTTTTTTATGAAGACAATAAGTAATCGATTGTTATGACTTTTTTAGGATAAAGTTTTAGCTTATATTTGTTATTGTTGTGTATGTATGAATGGCTAATGGACGCTTGTGTATGAATGAGATGAATTGTATGTAAAATCATGTGTTCTTAAATTCTTTCCTGCGATGTAAAATTGTTATGAGTGCTATGATTAATTCATGATTAAAATTCTGATATTTAAATAATGGATCAGGTCTAATTAAATTCCTTGATTCCCTTGTTTTCAAAATTGTATCCTCTGGATCCTTTTTTCCGAGATTAGTAGTATACTAATCCCCTGACCCAGAGTGTGGGGTCCCCTGTGACTTTCAGATAAATATACAGCTTTTCTCTTCAGCCTGCCTATTTTATCTTCCACTGAAGAAGGCCTGGGACTTTAACTCCTTATATGCCCCCTTTCGTGGCTCTGATGAGAATCCAAAATGGGTCCAAAAAGAGAGAAATCTATTCCATCTCATTCTGGTTGTTATCAATCCTTATTTCACTCTCATCAGTCAGTGAGCGAGTCGGTTTATGTTTCTCTGTTTGTCCTCTCCTTTTGTCCTTTTTCATTCTGAGTGAATGTGTGTGGAATCTTAGAGAATAGTAACCCCACCTTTTCAGGGGTCAATGTATATGATTGGACAATGTTGTCAAAGTGACTTCACAGTAGACATACCCCTCTACATTCATTGGGCATATTAATGAAGAGGACAAGGACAGTCGGATTGGAGTAACTTCCAAACTCTGTTTCCCTACCATTTAATGTGATGTCATCTCTGGGATTTCCTGCATTAAATCTTGCCTTTTCTTATTTAATGATTTACACACATATGACGACTTTCCTAATTACCTCAACAGATTCATCTTTGTGTCCCAAATGAAATGATGCAACATTTATCATAATTTCATGAATAATCAATTACCTACAGATTTTGGCTAATTACTTATTGATACTTATCTGTACAAGTTATTTGTCCATCTCAACATTACAGGCTCATCACTGTGAATGCTAGGCTACATGACACACTGGTGTGCATCATTTCTAGGCGACAAAATACAAATGTGCCTAATTTGCATATTAAAACAACATTGAAAAAAAAATGTTTGGTCCATCTAACACAGGAGTTTCAGCTGAACGTTTCAACACCTAAAGAGGTTTGGTTCCAGAGATACAGGTGATATAAACAATTCAATGTACACATATAAAGAGCATTTTTCTTCATACAAAAATATTGCATTACAATTGCAGCTTTTCTGCCTAGATAAAAAGACTTGAAAACATGGTATTTATTACTTTCTGTTGAGTCAGCGTTGGAAATCTGCTCTTGTTGACTCAGACCTGTCTCCTATAGAATTTAT
The DNA here is from genome assembly GCF_040938575.1 of Ambystoma mexicanum. Lineage (NCBI taxonomy): Eukaryota > Metazoa > Chordata > Amphibia > Caudata > Ambystomatidae > Ambystoma > Ambystoma mexicanum. The sequence continues at coordinate 417,745,950 of NC_090925.1, forward strand.
GGCTCAGGGCCTGGCTAATGGTAAAAGCCGTTGTATGGTGTTACTTCTGTCTCCTCTTGAGAAGTTTCCATTCTTGTCAAGTGTAACAATCTTTCATTCAGGAAGGCTTGTGATGTGGTGTTAATACATTTGCACTCAGCTGGACCAGGATTCATCTGAATTTAAACCTTTTTTTTTTAAAGGTTCACCCATAACATTCACACAGGGCAAGTATTACAACTCTACACTTAACTTTACAAAGCAGTCTTGTTTGCTTTGCCTGTTTGCAGGATGATCCTTATGATCCTTATCTGAAATTGCCAAGCTTCAAAGAGTTCATTAGCTCGGGAAAGGAAATTATCTCTCCACCTATCCTGATTTCCACATGTCAGAATTCAGTGCTGGCTCCATTTAAAGTTGGTTTTGGTCACAATTGCAGCTTTTTAACATGCCTACTTTCATAAAACACCATCGTTCACATTGTATTGGCTTATCAAACGCCTATCACCAGTCCATATTCTTAACATCTGTGGGTTTCCTACTCCTGATGCTTTATTTCTGAAAATATTACACCTTTTGCTTGCATGTGTGTATTTTTCTCAAACTGCTGTGTGCAGGCCACTGCCCACATCTTGTCTACTCAAGTTAGCATCTTTATTCAGTGGAGACTTCCCCACAGCCGACCCAAACTCTTGCTCCTACTGCTTGCGGCAGCAAAAGGGGAGGGCAAGGGATCTTAGTAATTCTTTTTCAGATGGATATTCATTAATTCTCCATTCTTTTCCGTCAAGAGATTTCCTTGGAAGCACCCTTTCCCGTTCCACAGGTCCTGGGAATAATAATTTTTTAATGAACTAAAGAGAGGGGTAGAAAGGCTGATTTAGTAACACAGAGTAACACGTTTTTACGAAAACAATACATCTAATCATGACATTTTTACATGCTACCTTCTCATTCAGTCATTTTCTAGCACTCTAATTTCATTACTTACCTGTTCATTTTCCTATCTATTCCTTTCCTTTACTTGTTCTTTAGGTTTCATTCTTCAACATTCTCTTCAGCTCTGGCTTCAGATGGCTCCTCAATCATTCTCAAAGCTGACCGAGGGTGACAGCTTTTCAATTGATTGATATCAACTCATTTTTCCTCAACTACATTTCCTTTTGGGATTCAGATTTTATAGGTGACAGGGGAGACCTTTTCTATAATCTATAAATCAGCTCAACAAGAAGGTAAAAATACCTTCTCATTTGCTTGGTTTCTTTGAAAATTGCATAAATAAACCATGACCTCTATTTCTTCAGACGATTGCCTTGGGCATATTCAAAAGCATGCTGCATGTGCTTCCTCAAGCTCTCAATGTATTAATGAGTCATTGAGGCTTTAATCAACGTCTGCTCCTGAGTTCGGTAAAGCAGATGTTGAGATAATACGATATTTCATCCACTCATCAATTCAAGTGGAGACATCTTGGTGGCAGAAGAAGGTCTAGATCGAATGGTCATCAGGACAAGCAGCAATCGAATATCCCAATTAGGTCCAGAATCAACCACAATCTTCTTCAATATACTCATCATTGATTTGCTGTATCTCTACACCTCACACCCCCACCCAATGCTGGGTGGTATGCTATGTGGAGTTTTCTTTTCATTCCTAAAACTTTCCACATCTTTGTCATCACCTCCCTGGTAAAATGACTACCTGTATCAGACGCAATCCTTTGAGGAAAACCAAAATGAGAGAAGATGTGGTTGATCATCAAAGTGGCAGTTTCTCTGACTTACAATTTGGGGCAGGAAGGCCCTCAATTCCCTTTGTGAAGAGGCAGGTCACTGTCAACATGTATCTGTTTCCTCTGGAAGCAAGAGGCACAGGTCCAATGAAGTATACTTGCAAATCGGATCATGGTAACGTAATTCTTCTTTTCTGTGCAGGAGAACTCAGTTGGAATTGAGCACACATGAGAGTACCCTTTAAATAGGAATTGAGATCCTTGCCCATGTGTGGCCAGTAAGCGTCTTCTTGCAGCATCTCAAGAGTCTTTTGAAATCCTGTATGACTGGTAGTGGCTGCATCATGGGCTTGGTTCATCATCAGACTTCAGAATGCAGTAGGTACCAATCACTGGTCATATCCAGATTGGGGTTTCATCACCAACAGCCGGTCTTGAATCTTAAACATATTCGGAAATCTCATCATAATGTGAAGGTCTTCCGTTCCTTCATAGTCTGATTCTACCTGAGGAAATCTGACTGGATTTTCTAAATATTTTAGAATTTCCCAATTATATGATCCTCATTTTGAGCAGTGATCAAGTCTACATCAAGAGTATCTCTACTCCACTTAGCAGCAGTAGGTTCATTGTCAGTGCAAGTGTGTGTGATCTGGCCACTGTATGACCTGGATTTCTCTCAGGAGGTGCTCCACATCCATGAAGTGCCCCCAACAACCTCTTGTATTGGCCATTTGTTCAGCCAAGTCATTTCCAGTCTTATAAGGGCACTCTTAAATGCCCTTTGATCTTTTCCCAGTAGATGCTCATTTCATTAGACATCAACAGATCATGAATAGTCTGAATCAATCTACCATGTTTTAAAAATGTATTATTTACTCAAAGCATGCCCCTGTTTTTCTAATTAATCAGGTGTTCCACAAACCATTTTACACATAATCAAAAGTGGTGATAATCACCAGTTCTGTGAGTTGGTAGTTTACTGCAGTACAGACACTTGATATTATTGCCATCAGCTCTGCCACCTGGCTGCTTCAAGGACCTATTTTGTGACCAGGAGGGGGTTCAGGAAGATATTCAACGAGGCGTTCCCAACGCCAGCAACCACTTCTTTCTCCCCATCTTTTGTAAAATGGTAGGAACATTCATCCACATAAACTGTGGGAATACTCTGACAAGTGTTTTCTTCATACACCTTGTGTGTGGACGCCAGGTAAATTTGCATATTATTATTGGTGATCAAACTGCATCCTTTAGACAATTTTCACCGGCTTTTTGCAAATGGTTAACATGTCTGATTTCTGCTGGATGTTCTTCCACAGTTGAGATTTTCATCAACAGATCATCAACATAGGCCAGGTGTCCACTTTTGTTTAGATCAGGCATGGCCTTGTGAAGGAGAATGTTGAATTAATTTCCTGAACTGATGTACCTGAAGGGAGTACGGGTCCAGGTATATTGTTGCCAGCAAAGGTAAATGCAAGTTAATACTTTGTAAAAAAAGAAAAGAATGCAGGACTCCGTGCCATCAAAATGTGTGTATATTTAATAATATTGCATAATCACACATTAAAAAAGAAGCCCATGTATGATAACATGTTTCGGCTCTGCTGAGCCTTTTTCAAATCTGGGCTACATAATATTCCACAACAAATCACCATACGTAAATAACATAATATTGTAATAAAAAATATATAATTCACATGAAAACATGACATAAATGTACAAACAATTATACGGTCATATTGCACGTTGCATTATTCCATCATGCCGCAATAAGACAATAGATATCATAGTAATAAGCGTATAGCGAGTAGACAGAGAAACAAGGATTGGTGAAAGGGAGGATTCAAGGGTGTAGAAAAAGCAAAAAACCATCATGTATGCATATTAATTTCAAAAGATCAAAACATAAATAGACAGAACAAAAGAGAAAACATCGAAAAATTAATCGTTATTTTGAAATCGTGGTGACAAATCCATACTGGTCAACTGACCCCTACAGTATCCTGAAACAAAATCAATCAGGTGTTCTTACCCGTATTTGCATATGATCAATCCATAGGACTTATGTCCCGGTAGTAGTAACAGGGTTATATCCCCAGTATAGAGTCTGAAATTAAATAAATGTGAAATCAGGTTTGTCATGGTATAATTATAAAATGTATACTCATTGTTGGAATGAAAATCCACAAAAGAAAATTATCTCCCTGCATTTGACTCATGTTAAGTATTGTTTTGACTCTTCATAAAGTACATCATTGTCATGATGCCTACCCCCGGAGCACCTGGCCAGGTCCAGCACCCCTGGGAGCAGGCATCACGCCCCCGGGTAAAAGCCCAGCGGTCCTTTATAGGGGCTCTTTGGACTCTGTCCTGGCGCCGTTGGCGCAAGGCTCATGTTGGGCATCAGTCCTGGCGCCATAGGCACCAGGCTCATAAGGGGAAGTGTTTGGTGCACTTACCTGAAGCAGACCATGCTGCACACTCACCTGATGCAGACCATGCTGCATGAAGAACCAAGCCAAAAGAGGCTTAGGAGGGACTATTTTTCTGAAGGAACTATTTTGTTACTTGGGTGGGGCTGTGGAAGAATACTCACCTGGAACTTCTTCCAAAGCTATTTAAGCCACGCCCGGACAGCCACACGTGCTTTGCGTTGTTCTGCATCCCAGCAGCTGAACGCTCACCGCTTCTGCTCCTGCACCTGGACTCCAGCCACGCCTGCCTCGAACCTGGAACACCTGTAAGAGAATAAGAGAAGAGAAAGGTGAAAACCAAGAACTTATTCAATCTTCTTACCTGCATCCGGAATCTTCACGCCAGCATTCCTGAAGGAAGACTTCCATTTAAAAGCACTGCATTGCTTGCTGCAGCGCCGCGCTTCACTCACCTGTTCCCGAGATACCGCCCGGCTCCATCGCGGCTCTCAGCACCGGTCGCCACATCTCTGCACCTAGGGGAGAGAAGAAGAGACAAAAGGTGAGCAAGGGAACACAAGAGGAAAGCCGAATTTTCAGCCATATTACTTACCGGCTTTTCTTGGTGAACCATTACACATCTCGGGTCGGCGCCGCATCTTTGGCAGGTACCGCACCCCGGCCCCTATGGGGAAAGGACAAAAGACATTACTGGGGAATTATAAAGACATTTAGAGGGGTCGCCCTCATCACTAACTCACCTGATTTTACCACCGGCAATTTAACCCCTCAACGCATCGCCTTTGTTCTGCATCTGAAATAAAGGACAGAAAAGACAACATAAAAGGAGGCTCACACTTGAACTTTTGCATCTTCATACTTACGGCGTATCGCTCAGAAAAGTCAAGTGGATGTGCTAGCGCCATTCTGAAAACCAGTGAAGTAACTGGACGAACGCGCGCCGCTGCACCAGAAGCAGGATGGAGAGTTCATCCTTCCAAACCATAAGGTGAGCTTAAACCGGGGGTTTTGGAGGAATCAGAGAAGAACAAAAGGGGAAAGGGGGGAGCAAGCACACTATTCAGCAGGCAGTTAATCCCTTTCTCATCTGCAGAAGGATATTCCTACGGGCCAGACAAGCAAGATTTGGGGGTCCTGTTCAATCGGTGGTCCGAATTCTGCGCATCACGCTTGAAGAGGCCCCAGCAACCCAGACCAGACCAGCGCCTCCGTGGGAGCCAGGTGAGCGTTACAGAACGTGAAGCCTTCCTACAAATTCCCACCCAGACGCTATGGAAACTTCTGAGACTGACCAGTTGGCCGAACTACTGGGGGAATTACGGGCCGAAGTACACGCCGCTCGTCAAGAGACTAATGCTCTCAGGAGGGAAGTGATTGTAACAAAGGAAAGAGCTGATGACCTGGCTAGACTGCTTTTGCAAGGTCAAGCTGGACAAACTCCTTTACCCGGTTCCGGAGGGAACCCCGCTCCTGTGCTTTCCAGTAACCCGGTGCAGATTAATCTACCTGGAAACATGCCGCTGGCCCCACCCGAACGCTTTGCTGGGGACCCCAAACGATTCGCCGTATTCATGAATCAGTGTCGTTTGCATTTCCTGTGCAGACCTGGGGCCTTCCCTAAGGACCAGACCAAGGTAGCCTTTGTATTGTCATATCTCAGCGGCAGTGCTGCCGATTGGTCAGTTCCACTGGTAACTCAAGATGACCCGATTCTTCGTGATTTTCAAGGATTTCAGGCAAGCATGGAAAGGTTATTTGCTCGTCACTCACAGGGGCAGGCTCTAGATGACGAACTTCTATCTCTGCGACAGGGCAATCAAGACCTCCTTTCCTACATTGCAACCTTTAATAGACTAATTGTGGAAACTTGGTGGCCAGAGGATAAAAGAATCACGTTATTTTATCGAGGTCTACGCGGAGAACTTAAAGATGTCCTGGCCCAAGTTGTAAATCCGCCCCAAGAATGCTCAGAATATATAGACTTAGTGGTCCAATTGGATCACAGACTGCAAAACAGAAAAGCAGATCGGTCCAAGTTTGAGACCCGGGTGTTAGTCAAGACCCACCCTAACCTCAAGAGGGCTGAAGCCTCTGAGCCAATGCAAATCGGAGGAGTTAAAGGACCTTTAACGCAGAAGGAACGTGAAAGAAGACGGCAGATGAACTTATGTCTTTATTGTGGATCCTCTGGACACTTTCTACGAGATTGCCCGGCAAGGCCGCCCAGGAAGGTGGTAGGAGCCGCTGATAAAATCCATGAAACCTCTATATCGGGAAACAACCCCGCCCGACAAGCGTAGGGGTCCGCTTGCCGAGCTTGAAAACGAACTCTCAGACCTCGCATTTCACTGTGCCAATGGTCCTCGTAGATCCGGAACAGCCTAAGCGGTTGCATGCAATAAAGGCATACATCAATAGTGGGGCTATAGAAAACTACGTGGATCGTGAATTGGTCTCCAGGATTAACCTCCCCTGCGTCCTAAAACCAGCAAAGATGTCATCACCACAGTTGATGGAACCGAAATTGCCTCGGGACCGGTAACACATTCCACAGCTGAGGTGACACTTGTAGGTCCGGACGGCCATCGGGAGGCAGTTGTGTTTGATGTAATCAAGGCTCCACAGTTTCAGGTTATTCTCGGAATCCCTTGGTTAGAGACACATAATCCTCGAATTGATTGGCGAGCGAAGAGAATAACCTTTCCGGAGTGTGCACGAACCTGCTACCCAGAAAATCTGAAGATCAGTCTAGCATCAGTAACCTCTGTCTCCTTGCAACTACCTCCGGAATACCAAGATTTTCAGGACGTCTTCCAAAAGGAACAGGCAAACACGTTACCTCCACAGATCGTACGATTGCCAAATCGATCTGGTGCCCGGTGCACAACCCCCTTGTAGCAGGATTTATGCCCTTACTGAGCCGGAGAATCTGCATTTGAGACAATATTTAGATCAATACCAAGCCAATGGTTTCATTCACCCGTCGAAGTCTCCGGCATCCTCAGCTTTGTTCTTCGTGCCAAAAAAAGAAGGCGACCTTAGAACTTGTATCGATTACCGCGCATTGAACCAGATAACTGTTAAAAATCGTTACCCTCTGCCTTTGATCCCTGAACTCCTTGACCAGGTGAAGGACGCTTGCATATACACCAAGTTAGATCTCCGGGGGGCTTATCATCTGGTACGAGTAAAAGAAGGTGATGAATGGAAAACGGCCTTCCGTACAAAATATGGACTATTTGAATACCAGGTGATGCCTTTTGGGTTGTGCAACGCGCCTGCTGCCTTCCAATTCTTCATGAACGATGTCCTTCGGGAACTCATTGATGTCTGTGTTGTCGTGTATATCGATGACATTCTGGTGTACTCCTCTTTGGAATCTGATCACAGAAAACATGTTTGGGCCGTCCTTGAGAATTTGCGCCAGCACAAACTGTTTGCAAAGCTGGAAAAATGCGTTTTCCATACCACCGAGGTTGAGTTTCTTGGATTCATCCTGACAACTAAAGGGGTCCGAATGGACTCACGGAAAGTGGATGCCATCCTCAAATGGCCATCACCTAGTTCGGTGAAAGGTGTCCAAAGCATGCTTGGTTTTGCCAATTTTTATCGCAGGTTTATCCCGGAATTTTCACGGGTGGTGCAACCCATCACTGCACTCTTGCAGAAGAATAAATGTTTTGAATGGACCGAGGAAGCTGAACAGGCCTTTCAGGAATTAAAAGCTAAATTTACGTCCGCACCTATTTTGAAACACCCGCGTCCTGATCTCCCATATATAGTCGAAACCGACGCATCCAGCTTAGCCATGGGAGCTGTCCTGTCTCAGAGAGACCCCGAAACCAACCAACTGCACCCCGTAGCATTTTGGTCCAGAAAGTTCTCGCTGCCGGAGATAAATTATGCAATCACTGATAAGGAATTATTAGCCATTAAGTCCGCCTTTAAGGCTTGGCGGCATTATCTTCTTGGCGCCAGGCATACCATCAACGTGATCACTGATCACCGAAATTTACAATATTTAAAAACTGCCAAGGCTCAGTCTTCACGACAGCTCCGATGGGCTTTATTCTTTGCTGAGTTCGATTTTGTAATCACCTACCGTCCCGGCTGTAAGAATGGCAAAGCGGACACGCTATCTCGAATTGGAATGGGAGAAATGGACACAAACTCAGAACCTGTGCCGATAATTCCCGAACAAAGAATCTTGGGGATAACCACTTTACAAACCCTTGAAGACATTCAAGCACGGGTAAAACTATTCCTGGACTCTTCAGCCTTGCAGGATTGGATCAAAAGGGGGTCTGTCTTTTCAATCAACGATGGCTTACCTTACTTCCAAGGACGTTTATTTTTGCCAGAAAAGGAATTGCAAGAACTGGTTATCTCCCGTCATCACGATACTCTGATGGAAGGACATCCTGGCATTGCCAAAACAGAGGAAAAAATTAAACGACAATTCTGGTGGCCGTCCTAGCGAAAGGATATTAAATCTTTCGTGATGTCCTGTGGAGTTTGCGCCCAAAACAAAGGTCAAAAAACAAAACCCGCCGGTCTTCTTCAACCCTTAGACATTCCACCAGCACCTTGGCACACCTTGTCACTAGATTTTATCACGGACCTGCCCTCTTGTAATGGATACAATACTATTATGGTTGTGGTAGATTTATTTTCCAAGATGGCCCATTTTATTCCGTTGAAAGGATTACCTTCAGCTTTTGTTCTTGCCAAGGAATTCCTCAAAAATATCATCCGTCTGCATGGATTCCCGTCCATACTAATCTCCGATCGGGGAAGCCAGTTTATTTCTCATTTTTGGAAAAAGTGTTGTCAACTGGCACAAATCGACGTAAGACTCTCAACCAGCCACCACCCACAGACCGATGGTCAGATGGAGAGAACGAACCAGACCCTTGAGCAATATCTACGATGTATGTTGCACCAATCGGAGGGTAATTGGAAGGATATTTTATGGGTGGCTGAATATGCATACAATAACTCGATACACTCTGGAACTGGTCAGAGCCCCTTTTATACCCTATATGGACATCACCCTCGTACTTCAGACTTGGACTCACCTTTGAGCCTCGAAATGCCCGCAGTGGACCATTTGCATTCTACGATTACTCAAGCCTTCAAGGATGCTACTGCTCACTTACAACATGCGAAAGGGAAATACAAAAAGAATGCGGATCTGCATCGAAAGGAGGCGCCTCCATACCAAATAGGGGATCAAGTATGGTTGGCTACTAAACATTTATCGCTCAAGGGACCTCGGACTTTTAATCCAAGGTATTTAGGCCCTTACTCCATCAAAGCTATAATTAACCCAGTGGCAGTCAAGCTAGATCTACCAGCTAACATGCGGATTCACCCCGTTTTTCATGTGTCGCTTTTGAAACCAGTGCAACCAGGAACCAGATTAATAAAGCCACCAGAACCAATCCAGATAGATGGGGAGCCTGAATTCGAGGTGAAGAACATTTTGGACTCTAAGATCTCAAAATCAAAACTTTTCTATCTAATTGATTGGAAGGGGTACGGGCCTCAGGAAAGATCTTGTGAACCCAGCGACCACGTACATGCACCTCGGCTAGTAAAAAGGTTCCATCGGAAATTCCCGAACAAACCAAAACCTCCTGGGAAAACGACCTTGGGAGGGGCCTTGGGGGGGAGTGCTGTCATGATGCCTACCCCCGGAGCACCAGGCCAGGCCCAGCACCCCCGGGAGCAGGCATCACGCCCCCGGGTAAAAGCCCAGCGGCCCTTTATAGGGGCTCTTTGGACTCTGTCCTGGCGCCGTTGGCGCCAGGCTCATGTTGGGCGCCAGGCTCATAAGGGGAAGTGTTTGGTGCACTTACCTGAAGCAGACCATGCTGCACACTCACCTGATGCAGACCATGCTGCATGAAGAACCAAGCCAAAAGAGGCTTAGGAGGGACTATTTTTCTGAAGGAACTATTTTGTTACTTGGGTGGGGCTGTGGAAGAATACTCACCTGGAACTTCTTCCAAAGCTATTTAAGCCACGCCCGGACAGCCACATGTGCTTCGCGTTGTTCTGCATCCCAGCAGCTGAACGCTCACCGTGTCTGCTCCTGCACCTGGACTCCAGCCACGCCCGCCTCGAACCTGGAACACCTGTAAGAGAATAAGAGAAGAGAAAGGTGAAAACCAAGAACTTATTCAATCTTCTTACCTGCATCCGGAATCTTCACGCCAGCATTCCTGAAGGAAGACTTCCATTTAAAAGCACCGCATTGCTCGCTGCAGCGCCACGCTTCACTCACCTGTTCCCGAGACGCCGCCCGGCTCCACCGCGGCTCTCAGCACCGGTCGCCACATCTCTGCACCTAGGGGAGAGAAGAAGAGACAAAAGGTGAGCAAGGGAACACAAGAGGAAAGCCGAATTTTCAGCCATATTACTTACCGGCTTCTCTTGGTGAACCATTCCACATCTCGGGTCGGCGCCGCATCTTTGGCAGGTACCGCAGCCCGGCCCCTATGGGGAAAGGACAAAAGACATTACTGGGGAATTATAAAGACATTTAGAGGGGTCGCCCTCATCACTAACTCACCTGATTTTACCACCGGGAATTTAACCCCTCAACGCATCGCCTTTGTTCTGCATCTGAAATAAAGGACAGAAAAGACAACATAAAAGGAGGCTCACACTTGAACTTTTGCATCTTCATACTTACGGCGTATGGCTCAGAAAAGTCAAGTGGATATGCCAGCGCTATTCTGAAAACCAGTGAAGTAACTGGACGAACGCGCGCCCCTGCACCAGAAGCAGGATGGAGAGTTCATCCTTCCAAACCATAAGGTGAGCTTAAACCGGGGGTTTTGGAGGAATCAGAGAAGAACGAAGGGGGAAAGGGTGGAGCAAGCACACTATTCAGCAGACAGTTAATCCCCTTTCTCATCTGCAGAAGGATATTCCTACGGGCCAGACAAGCAAGATTTGGGGGTCCTGTTCAATCGGTGGTCCGAATTCTGCGCATCACGCTTGAAGAGGCCACAGCAACCCAGACCAGACCAGCGCCTCCGTGGGAGCCAGGTGAGCGTTACAATCATTGTATAAAACTAGCCATGAGCTTGGGTGTGTGGGGCATATAGCCAATGTGTGCACAATCTTAAATATCCTGCCGTCATCTACGGACCATATTGTAAATGCGTTCAAGCACTGTGATAGGCATCCTTCATTAAGCGCGTTCGAAATAATCACAGACTACGACCAAACTAGAGAACTGGTGTTACACATGATAAATCTTGAGCCCGTATGGCCCTGCTTATGTATAATCAGAATTTGCAAAGTAAACAGAATCAACCGTTAAGAAACGAGTAATGCCAGTCTAAAGCCTCCTAGGCTTACCTGATTCCTGCGAGCAGAAAAAGTCACACGCGTCGGCAAGGTACGGAGCCGTCTGCGTACGCCATCTTGATAACTTTGTTGAACACGGTGACCATGGCAACGTGAGTCACGTCGCCATGGTGATCCGCGTTAAGCGGTGCGCTACAGTAGCAACCGACGCAAAAAGAGCATCAGTGGCTATCATCCATCTTGTAGATGGAGTCCGCCATTATTGAGTGGTGTCTAAAGTTCACAACCAAAGCCAAATTGGCTATAATTACCATGGATTGATTATTTCAAACGTTGTGATTTCAACAAACCAATTTGTACAAATCTAATATTGGAAATATCTCAGCAAGATAAACAATGTTCTTTCTAATGTGTAAGAAACAACTCTAATCAACGCCCCAGCACGTGCTCACACCCAATCACGTCATGCAGTAGTGCTCAGAATTGTCAAACCTAGATCTGGAAATCGTTAAGAAAATCACCATGTACTGATACATTGTAATAAGAGTACTGAAAAATGCACCTGTTATAGGAAACTTCAGGCAAAGTGACTATACCCATTAACCTGTTACATGCTACAGGTAATCAGGAGCTGAGTCGCTAAGTTACAATGGGCTAACACTACAGGAATGACACCATTTCACGGTCACTGTTGAAACATGTGATTGTTGAATTGAAATAGCAAATTGCTCGTGCCTCAGCTTGTTTTAGGATTTTCAACCTGTCCCCACCTCTTTTATTAAGAGTAACCTGTTGTAGGCCGATAAATCTAATCTCTGATTTATTATGTAATTGGTGCATCTTCTGCCAATGTTCAGCTAGTGGGATAGATGGGTCCTGGCTACCAATTTTTGCCAGATGCTCGTGTATTCTGATTCTCAACTCTCTTTTCGTGCTCCCTATATATATTTTCATACATACACAAATAATACCACAAACCACAAATTTTGTCTTGCAATTGATCCCGTTTGATGGTCCAATTTTTACCATTGATGTCTACAAAAACCATGGTTTAATCATGTGCATATTTACATTGCGGGCATATGACACACTTCCTGAAACCAAGTTCTTTCTTATGTAACCATGTAACTTGATTGTCCCTTACGACATCTGGCAGAAGAGATGGGCTGAGAATGGATTTGAGAGTGCTTGCTCTTTTGTACGTCATACGTAGGCGGTCACCCACGAAATTGCAAATGTGGTCATCCAGTTTCAATAGATACCAATGTCTTTTCAATATTTTCTGAATCTTATGATGATCAGAGCAATAATGAGTGATGAAACTTATTGCCCTAATTGAGTCTGAATTGTCCTTTGGTCGGTGCTCCAAAGTATCTTGTTGCTTCATAGGTTTTGTTTTCTTATATACAGCTCTTACGGATTTGTCAGAGTAACCTCTTTTCCTGGAGCGTTGTTGCAGTAGAGTGCATTCCTCCTCAAATTTTGTTTCTTTTTGACAATTACGTCTGGCTCTAATATATTCACCTAACGGTATATTGTGTATAGTCGGATGAAAATGACAGCTGTTAGCATGTAGTGTCGAGTTCACTTTGGTTGGTTTCCTGTACGTCCATGTCTGTAATTTTTGGCCGTATGAGTGTATTGTTAGATCCAAAAAATGTATTTCATATTGGTTGCAGTCCCCTGTGAATTCAATATCGAAGCCGTTCGAGTTTAAAGATGTAACAAAGTCCTGAAAGTCATTGATGCTCCCATCAATAATGCAAAAAACATCATCAATGTACCGTGTCCACATCTTGATTTTATCTCTGTAGAACGGTTCCGGATAAACAGCTTTGTCTTCAAGCATGCCCATGAAAATGTTGGCTAGGGCTGGGGCATACTTCGTGCCCATGGCCACTCCCTTGGTTTGTTGGTATACCTGGTTGTCGAAAGTGAACACATTAAGATCAAATGTAAGCTGCAACATTTCCTTAATCATCTGAATATGATTGTATTAGGAAGCTGATAAATTCCTGAAAGTGTAGTCAATTGCAATCATAGCCCATTTGTGTTGAAAGAAGTATATAGTGCCTTCACATGTAGAGTTGCTAGAAGGAAGGTGTTGTGCCATGTAAAATTCTGTAGTTTCCGTATGAGACTTGTAGAGTCCTGAAGGTATGAATGTAGTAAGCTGGCTCTTGGCTTGAGAATGGAATCAAGATATTCCGATATATTCTCAGTGGTCCACCCAAACCCACTCATGATTGGGCATCCCTCTGGTATGTTGTCATAGTGTTTATGTATTTTTGGCAAAAAGTACATGGTCGGGGTCAAGTTTATACTTGTCTTCCCTTTTCACAGGTACTGTCCAATAACCGTTAGTCAAGTCAAGGGCTGAGTACACATTTGATCCTTGGATCTGTGCCAGTCCTTGGTCGATATAGGGAAGAGGTCACCCTGACATGTGGACCCGTTTATTCAACTCCCGCAGGTCAGCACAAAGTCTCCATTGTCCATTGGGTTTTAGGATACCCAGTACTTGGTTGTTAAAGGTACTGTGGATAGGACGAATTATGCCAAAGGATTCCACGTTTCTGATCATCTCTGTGAGTGATTACATGGACACGGGAGGCAACCGGTATTGTTTTACAAACACAGGAGCCATTTCAGGGTACTTTGGTATTGCTGTTGCCTGCAATCATAGGAGTCAACTGGAAATCCAGAAATACTTGTCTCAGTTGTCGCTTTTCATCGGTTTCACAGGTATCGGCCAGACTGATCTGTTCTTCGACCATCTGCCGAAAAACCCAGAACCACCTCTGTTGTCGATATTTCAGAAGTATCCTCCACTTGTGTGGACATTGTAGAACTTTGGGAAATACTGGTAGTCTGAGGGTTCTGTTGGGTCCTTAATATTTGTCCAATGTTCTTGGTCAATGGCTTGACTTGTCACTATAGACAAGAGATCTTTTCTCCTTCATCAGAAGCATATGGAGGTTTTTGGTCATACCTTTGCTGCTCTCTGGATGGGTACCTATCCATCCTAACAAAGTAACTTGGGTATGGTTGAAAGTTACTGTAACCTTATAATCTGGGTCTATACTACCTTTGAGTCTGGGCTCTATTGTCCTGGAATCCAGGAGGATGAAAATTGTTTTAAACATTTTGATTTGCAGTGGGTGTTGAATTTCTTTCCTGCAAGAAATTCTGAGTAGGATTTCCCAGGGGAACGGCCCCTTCAGTTGGATTCCCGCCTGTTGCGGAGAAGTGTATCTATAGCACACAATGGGCCTAGAGCCCAGGTACCATGGACCTAGCTAGTTACCAGTGTCAGAAGGGTTGGTATTTTGGAACGCCTGTTGAGTGTTGCTCGATTGGGACTGGACAGAGGGCCTCCTCTGTCAGTCATTCCGTTTGGAGTAGGAGGAACATTCTTTGAACCCCCTCACTCCAGATCCAAAGAAGGGGCACTCTTCACCTTTGTCACTTTCATAGTGGTAGGCATTGAATTTGAATTGGGAGTTTTGGGATTCTTTTTATCTGCAGGTTTTTGGACCTCAAAAATCTGACAGCCTGTGAAATCTCCCATTCGAGAGTTTACGAATTGTTGAAGTCTCACACCAATTGGGTGCTTATGTATTATGGGAGTTGGTTGAAAAATGTGCTAATAAAATCCCTACTAAGTATTCACCCGCCGAGAAGTCTGTGCAAATGCACGCTTCAACACTTGGGCACACGCTCTCAGAGATCGTCACCACACACTATATTGTATGCAGCTTTGCAGAGCTCTTGTATCTTTCTATGGGTAAAGAATGTTTTTAAATGGCTGGCTTATAGGTAGCCCATTTATGTAATTTATGTGATTTTGGTTTTCCAGCCCTGCAAAGAAGCTGGAATACCAGGAGAAAATGTCCATTTGAAATATTCCATGTTGTTAAAATTATTTCATATTCCAAATGAGGACATCATTTGTTCATAAAGCTCTAGATGTTCCCATCAAGAATATTTGCAGTTTGTAAGATAAGGGGTCATAAAATGTTTGATGGTTTTTATCTTCAGAGTCAGAGCTACTGATAGAACCCCATTACCTGTTGCAATCTGGGCCCTCCCTGCTGTTCTGTTTTCGGGAATGGCTTCCAGATGCACTGGACACAGGCTCCTCCCTTTGTTCTTTCGTCTGGGATGTCTCAGGATTTTGTTCCCAGAATCCCTTTGTAGAGGTTGGGTAGTATGGGGTTTCTTCTTTTGAGGGCTGAAAATAAACACTGTATCTTTTCTTGGATGGGCCAGAAGAATTCTCCCAGACTCCCTGGTGAGGAGGCATTAAAATGCCATTCCTTGGCTAAAGCTTTTGTATTTCCATGTCTGCTAATTGGGCTAACTGATTTATCTGTAGGATCATTTTCTGCAGTTCCAGATCTTTCAACCCATCATGATATTTTTCCTCAGGCACGCTGTATCTTCTTTT
This sequence comes from Ambystoma mexicanum, assembly GCF_040938575.1. NCBI lineage: Eukaryota > Metazoa > Chordata > Amphibia > Caudata > Ambystomatidae > Ambystoma > Ambystoma mexicanum. Next base: position 417,761,875 of record NC_090925.1, read on the forward strand.
CCACTCCTGTCCCCTCCTGGCATGCTGAATGAGGCACCCTCCATCCTTCTCGCTGGCAAAGGAGATAAGTTGTCTATATCAGATAAGGAATGCTCTCCTTCCTGGGCAGAAATATTTAAGAGAAGGGATGTTAGTCAACTCTCAGCCTGCCTATAGGAAGTTGTAGGTGGATGGAATGAGGCCTTTGGCAAGAGGGAATGATCACCTCTGTCCATAGTACTTGCCTCTGGTGGTTGTCTGCTGGATAATTGTAGGGCCATTTTGTAGTTCCTTACTTCCGAATATGGTTGTTCATATTTTTCTATTTCAAGAATCAATTTCTGCTTGCACTGGACTAAGCGCTGCATATGCTGGCCTGATTAGCTTCCAGCGTTTTGCTCTGGGAAGTAAACAAGTCCTTTTTATTTCACAATTACTTCTGTACACATTAATTCTCGCGCTGCAATTTTGAATGATACTCAACCTTTCCTGACTTTTCTCTTGCCAGTGCAGCATTTCTTTTTCAAAGTGCACTCTTAATTGAACGGCCTGTTTCAGGTCAGTTCCTATTTGTTCGAATGTGTCCTGCAGATGCTCATTATATTCTTTTACATCGGCTAATTCTTGGTAAGAGACTTGGCTCAAAATCTAATTTTCCTGCATCTGATGCAGTTTCTGCACCAGTTGCTTTTCTCATGTCTTAGAGTCTCACACTCTTGCGCGAGCTGATCTCTACAACGTTTTGTGATGCTTAAACTATGGTTAATTTGGTCAAATTAATTTTGGGACTGAACTTCCTTGAGAATTACTTTCCCGTTTTCTTGTTTTCATTCTGCTAGGTTTAGTTTTAGTGTCACAATGTTTTCTAAAAAAGCATTATGATACACATATTGGTCATTATATTTCCCTTTTAACTGATCTTGAGCCTCAATGCACTAATTATAAGTGTCCTGTAGACTCAAAAACTGTGTCACTTGGTGTTGCAGCTCGTCACGTGATGTAATTTCAGTTTGCATTTGATCTGTTGCAATATGGAAGCCTTATTTTCCTTCAGTGTTTCTTGCAGCAGCACAATGTTTTGCAGTTTGTTGCTACACAATTGTTTGGCGCGCAGCAGCTCTTCTGAATTTTACTGGCCCACTTCTGAGCACTGTTGTATCTGAGCCTCCATGTCTGCTATCCTTCCCTCCAGCAGTTGGAGTTGAAAAAAGGATACAACATCCTTTCATCGCGGATGTTTTTTGTGGGGGTTTTTACCGCAATTTTTTTAACGAAAAAAACTCATCGAATTTTTAGGGGGGATAGGCAAATATATATATATATATATATATGGTGTGTGGGAGTTTGAGAATAGCAAAAAAATTAAAGGGGTTGGGGGGAACCCCCCAAAAGTAAAAAAAAAAAAAAAAATGTGATGAGTTTGTTTTGTTAAAGAATCTGCGGTAAAAACCCCTGTGAAAAAACATCCTGTGATGAAATGACATTGAACCCAAAAATAGAAGTCTGCAGAGAGAGAGAGATCAGTTTAACGATCTCCTCTTTGACTGTGTAGGCATAGCATCTGTAGGGACTGGTTTAATGGGCCACGTTCATTCTGAATGTCCCCACCCACTGAGGTGTTTCTGTCTACCATCTGTCTTCCAAAGATCAATATCTCTGGCTGTCCAATCTGTTTGCAGATATTACTTTGAAAGGGCATGAGCCCTGGCCACAGGTACTGCCATACCAGGCATCTCTTAGATTAAATGTAACAAATCTACCTCACATGTTCTTACTACCCCAAAGATGCACACGTTTCTTACTCCTACTTTACCACTGTCAATCAATCACTTAAAACTCCAATTGAAACCTGTAATAATTTTCTATGTGACAATTTCTACATCTGTTTACACCCGAGTGTTTCCTGGGAAAGCTGCAGTATCAATACCATATAATTCACTGCAACACAAAGCTTCCATGCACATTTGTGAGCTCTGAACAAGTTAAGTTAAAAAGGTCTAGTCTGCAATGACACTCGTTATCCCAAAAGTCATATCTCGGTGGGACCTCTGGATCTGTAGGATTTATTACCCGGGTGACGTCTAATTCAAGGGAGATTTCCACCCACCCCAAACTAGGCGCACACAATTTTCCTTTATTTAATCAAAATTGTTTTATCAATCTGGGATCCCCAATTAATAACATTGATTCCTTACAGCTTCCCTGCCCTTTCGGGACAAGAAACATACAGGGTTGCACAGAATATTTTTTAACCAAACAGAAATAATGGAATCAGATTACAGATAAACAAATTGCTTCTTCATAAAAGACAAATGATCATACCTAATAAACACACTAGTCACTTCAGTTTTCAAGGCTACAGCAATTGAAATAGAGACTTTTGTAGCACACGCATCACCATAAATATCTATGCATTTAATTCACCCTGAGCATGCTTGCACCATGGATGGAATGCATAAGAGTCAAGAAGGAATCTTCCATTTGAAAAAAAAACATATTAGTTAAAATATGCCTTCATATACAATTCTAGCTACTTCCCCTGTATTCCAAATCCCCCACCCCTTTACTCACTAGACAGGTCAGAGTTTAAAAGCATTTTAAACACAATTGCAACAAACTATTGTACTTTGGGTATGTGACTGGCATGTAGGAAAGAAAATGTATGTTCAGCAGTATGTTGGCAAGATTCCCTTCATTGATGTTACTATTCAATTACTGTGTAAAATAGTACTTTTCTACCTTTCAATGGGCAACCCCAAAAGCAGAAAGAAATGAACTGCAAATAATTACCCTCTTGTTTTCATCTTGGGTAATCCTGCATTAATAACAATATTCTGCTTGATGGTATACCCAGGAATTACTTGTTTATCTTCTTTTTTTTTTAGGTATGTACACAGTAAAATGACCTTTTCCACCCCCATTAATAGTTCTTCTGTGCAAAACCTCATCGCCAGAAAAAAGGTTCAGGTGAATCTCACTGTTTATGCATCATGGGACCTAATCTATCTATATATCTATTTTCCAGAAGAACATACAATTCTGAAATGTTTCCTAACCTCATGGGATGCACAATTAATGTATCTATTCCCACCCCTCTGTACTAACAATTAGGGGCCGGGATTTACTCTCATTCCCATTATAGAACCACTCCCCACAAGATTACTTCCCTTTTAGATAATACCCACATTCTGATTTCGTTTAGCTGTTTTACAGACAGGTGGGCACCCCCTCTTAAGGACTGCTTCAATTCTCCTCCTCCAGGAAGAGGTTGGCATCAGCCAGAAAGATAGGGTCAGCTTTTCCCCACAGCCTGTCAGCTTTCTCTTCCACTGAAGAGGGCCTGGGACTTTAACGCCTTCTATGCCTCCTTCCAGAGCTCTGATGAGAATGCAAACTGGGTCCACAAAGAGGGAAATCTGTTCCATCTCCTTCTGGGTGCTATCAATCCTTCTTTCTCTTTCTTCCCCATCAGTGAGGGAGTCTGTGTCTCTCTGTCTGTCTCTGTCCTGAATTTGTGAATGTGTGTTGAATCGTATATATAGAAAAAAGAATTGGTGTAGAGGTGCACGCCTATGATACGGAAGTTAACAACAATGGATAATTAAATGGAAAAAATTAAATATATTTATTTAGGTGCACCTAATTAGATCTTGGCTACAAGATCAAAACTATGTGACAGATAGAAGGTCCACCTGGGCTCGGGGGGACAAGATCAGGGTACACTATAGGCTGACAATGCCTGCACACTTTCAATAAAGCAGACAGAACGTTTCACAAGCTAAGTACATTTAATCATAAAACAATTTGAAAAGACATGAAGAAACAATTCATTAAGTGAAAAGTATATCAAGTTGAAAAACCTTAGAATTTGCAAGTTTCTGTACAACATCACGTGCATATTTTGAATGAAAAAAACACTTGTGATTTGTTCATATAGTAACAATAACAAATAGGAAAAGTCACTTTTGAAAAAGAGTTATGTGATAGTAAACAACAATGATACCTCCTTCGAGAAGTATTGGGTACTGAGGTTGGACTTTGATGTTCAGTATTTTCCTTGTGTAAATACTACGTGTTTTAGGCATTCATGTCCTTCATCAGGTATGAGATATACAGGAATCTCTGTGAAAAATAACAAATAGACAATACTATGTCAGGGATACTGATCTAGCGGGGTAATTTAGCCAAACTAAGTATCAGTTAACCTATAGTGACTGACCTGTTTGTTCACAGAATGTTCCTAACCGGAAGGTTTTAGTGTTCAATTGATGTTTTCATCAATGAGAAATGACTTCTGTATCAATGCAGTCGATACTGAAAATCATATATAGCACAGTAACTCCACTTTTTGAGGTGTATATACTTTTCCCAATATAATTGGTCAATGTATATGATTGGACAATATTCCCAAAGTGACATCACACTAGACATACCCCTCTGCAATCAATGGACATATTAAGAGGGCAGCCTGATAGGAGTAACTTCTAAACCAAGTTTCCCCTCCCATTTAATGTGATGTCATCTCAGGGATTTCTTGCATTAAATTTGGCCTTTTCTTATATAATTGATTCCACACATAGGACCACTTTCCCAATTTGCTGACCAGATTCCTCTCTCTGGCGCAAATCAAACAATGCAACTTTTATCATAATAGCATTAATAATCATTGACTTACAGATTTTGGCTTATAACTTATTGATCATTTTCTGTACAAATTGTTTTTCATCTAAAAATAATAAGCTGGATACACGACGATCCATGCTGTGCAGTGCCGTGTTGATTCCCTGACAGACGGCGCACATTGCTTCCGCGGCTTCCAGATTCTCAACATACTCGATGTAAATGGTAAGAGTTTACCTGCACAATTCAAACTAAAAAGCATGCACATATCATAGCCGGTTATGTAAACATGAATACTGATACACCATCACTATATATTTACTTCACTAGGATGGTGTACCTTTGGTCAAATATCAAGTCATTCCGAACTGGACAGCACACTCTTACGGGTATAGCAGCACCCGCGGTTGGAACAATGCCGTTGTTGGTATGACATACAGGTAATTTCAATAAAAATGGAATTCTGCCTTGCAAAGACAGAAAGTGCACTAGAGCATTTGGCCCTGCACTCCATGAAACAAAGGAGCTAAAACTATGTATGCTTGCTCCCTCTCCTTCACATTAATGGAAACATCCCAATGTTGCCATATGACTGATGAGCTCAAATAATCTCTTATGAAAATTGCTCCATACACCCAGTGAAATTAAATAGAAGGTTAGTAGTATGGATTTCCCCATGTGCTTGTTTGAAACAAGCCCATTCTAGTAAAATGGGCTGACCAGATCCCTAATATAGTATTTTATTCTTAAACCCTTAGGTTTTTAACGTTTGATGCACAGGGCCCTGCGCATGAAGCTGCATTTGCCTTGTTACCAATTGTAAAAAGCGTCCTGAAGACGGGTTTCGAAAACACACTGAGCTATTTACTCCCGGTGTTGCTCAGAAACACCCAGAAACCCAATCCAGTGTTGTGTTGACGCCCCATGTTTCAATAGTGACCTACACATGGTTTCAAATAGTCCCCTTTGTTACTAACATCACATTGGCCTACATGAAAAGTCGCATTCCTGTATATTCACTGTACTTGTGTATGCATTGTTTTCTTTTTCTTCAAACGCAACCAAAAATGTGTTTTGCAAATTGTTTTTATTTTGAACAATCTTTTTAAAACTCTTTGATATGATTATGTATATTGATTAAAATATGTTTTTGATGACATCTGGTTTTTGGCTATATATATGCTTTGTAAATAGCCCTCTGCAACAACTCGGGGATTATTCTATCTGCAACCTGTGTTTTGGGAAGCAGGGTAGCTAGTGGTGGGATTGTTTGCTTTTGTTACATATCTAAAAATAACAGGCTCATCAACACAAACGTTAGGTTTCATGCCACACCGGAGTGCATAATTTTTATATTGCAAAATTCATCTAATTTGACTATTAAAATTATTTTGTAAAATATCGTGTTTGGTTCACTTAATAGCATGTTTCAACGCATAAATAAGTTCTCTAAGAGGTTCGGTTTCAGAGATACAGGCATTAGAAACAATGCAATCAACATATATAAAGGGCATTTTCCTTCATACAAAAATATGGCATTACAATTGCAGTTTTTCTGCTTATATACAAAGACCAGAAATATGGTATTTATTGCTCTCTTTTGAGTCAGGATTGTAAATATGCTCTTGACTCAGGCCTGGCTCATATGATATTAATGGCTCAGGGCTTGGATGATGAAGTAACACTGTACAAAGGCTTTTGTATCCTCTTGAGAAGTTTCCAGACCTACAGTCCTGTCAAGTGTTACATTCTTTCATTCAGAAAGGCACGTGAGCAGGACCACGGATTCATCTGATTTTAACTTGTTTTTTATGTTCTCGCCTGACATACACACAGGGCAAGTAATAAAACTCAACAGTTAACTTTATAACATGATCTGGTTTGCTTCACCTCTTTGCAGGATGATCATTATCTGAAATCGCCAGAGTTTTCTTTGGCTTGGAGAAGTAAAGTATCTGTCCTCCCAATCTCTATGTTGGGTGTTGTAAATCTTTGCGAGTTGAAAGAATTTCCATTTCGGTATTCCATGCTGGCTCCATTTAAAGTTGGTTTTAGTCACAATAGCAGCTTTTTAATATGCCTACTTTCATAAAACACCACAGTTCATATTGCATTAGCTTATCAAACTCCTATCAACGGTCCATATTATTAACATTTGTAGGTTTCCTAATCCTGACAGTTTATTTCTGAAAATATTACATCTTTTGATTGCATGTATGTTTTGTCTCAAACTGCTGTGCGCAGACTACAGCCCACATCTTGTCTCCTCAAATTAGCATCTTTATTCAGTGGAGACTTCTCTACAGTGCGTTACTCATAATTCCATCCATGTACTTGGCCCCTTCTACCTTCAAGCCCTTTTCAAGCACTACAACCGTACCAGATCTTTATGCACCATTGACTCCTTTTCCCTCTAAGTTCCTGCCCTTCAAGGGGCCATCCCTTCTCCAATGCCTACTAAGCCTCCTTCCTCAATCATACCAACATCAGATGCTGGTTGTATTGTTCTCTGAAGTGAACGTTTTGTGCATGGGTGCTCTACAACAATCAACAAATAAATGCAAATAGATTTACAGCTTACTATTTTGGCCATCCTCGGGATGTAGGTGCGAGGATAAAAAGGGCTGCAACATCTGTTGCTCCATTGGTGTTCAATGATGTTCCCTGTACCAAAAGACTAGAGCCTTACAAAATGTTCAAAGAGGAGGTGCTTAATATAAAGATAGAAGACTAGCTTTGTGCATGCCTAGTTGACAAAGCACAGACAGCCTCAGAGACAGTTATGTAAATATATACATGTGTATATATATCAGTGAAAAAAGTTAAGTGAGAGTTAATATCAGATTCAACGCAACAAAACCTTTGAAATTCAACAGATGTGGGAATTATCATCTTAACTCAGTGTTCCCCCATGATGCAATTTTGTATGTCATTGTAAATCCCTTCTGTTATACTATGTATGTGGTTATGGGCTTTGCAACGGGGCGATGCCGAGTTAAGATGGTCATCACTACCCACATCCACAGAAGTTTAAGGGTTTTGTTTTGTGAATTTTGATCACCTTATTGTTCTCTTAACTAGGTTCTTCACTGAATTTCAAGGGTTTTGTTATACTATAGCTTCTTCAGAGCCCCCTTGCCATGGCCTTTGACCATTGCCACTGTACATTTTGCACAAATATTTATTTTCCCCAAAGACCCATTTCCCCCTGTCTAGTAGATGTGATCGCTGCAGGTGTCAAGTATTTTTTCCACTCCCTTTTAGCAAGATCATTTCTCAGAAATCATTTACGATGCCGCCGATTCCCCCACAGTCCCCCAAAAACGCTCAAAAATTCAACACTCTTCCCCATTCTGACAGGCACACATCAATTACAATATTTTTTCTGGTTTGGGGTAAATCTGTCCAGTAGATTTAAAAAATATTTGACAGAGAACGTGCTGCCCCCTGTTCCCAAAAACCTTTCTATGTCTCCAATGGTGTTTTGCAGCAGAGAGACCTAACAGAAATAATTAAAAGATGCCATTTTTTTTTGCTCATTATGCGTGATTCCCCCAATAATACTGGGGGAAGCCAAAAATAGATGTGCTCAAAATGCTATTTGGAGGAACAAAAAGGTTGCATCAGACTAGAGGTCAGGAGGGGGAAAGAAGACACCATGTTAGGTTGTGGAAACGGTTGGTGGTCTAGGGAGCCAGTTACAGGTAGAACACTTTTGGCATAATGGGGTAATCTTGTGTGATTACAGCGACAAACTGCTTGACGTGTTCGGAAATGAAACACTTTATTTAAAATCTTTTAAGCCCACTATAACTTTCTTGGTGTTTTGAAAACATAGCCCAAGGTTGTCAGGACTATACTGCATTGATGATCCCTAATAAGTGTGAAACCAGGTATGTAGTTGCCATGACAGCCATGCAAAATGTCTGTCTTGGGATGATAAAGCTATGTATAAAGTAGAACTGCCCTCTAAAACAAAGACAATTTCCTGGAGAAGAGGTATGCATTTAGGATCATGTGCATACCAACATACCTTGCTGTTGTGGCTCAGAACTGGGGGTGAACCTCCAGTGATGGCTAGTCCATGGTGTTTTGGAATTTATTTGGTGTTGAAACTCTTGTATCTTCATAGCATACAGACATAGGCAGCTTGTTTACAAAAGAACAATTTTTCACCTTCCTGTAAATTCTCACTATAAATTCTCACTAGTCCACAGAACACATCAAATCATTCCCATGAATCAAAGACTTACATTGCTGAATGTTAATTCTAAATAAAACAAAGCTACTGCTGAGCAGCACAACGTAATGCATTGCGGCTTGTTGGCCAGCGTGTTTAAATACTTTGCACAGCATAAACATAAAATCAAACTTTCTTTTAATGAATGACAGATCTTTAAAAATGCTTTATTTTTTCAAATATCAATTACAAGTATTATCAGAGAACGTTTACATAAACATCAACATTAATATAAATCACATTAGGTGGGAATTCCCCCCCAAGTGTAGATATGTTGGTGTGGGTCCCTTCCATGGCATCTAAGTGAAATACAGGCTGTGGTGGGTTGCACGAAAACATACAGGTTTGGGGGAGTGGTGCCATCATATAATTTTCTGCCAGTGTAATAAGCCCCCTCCCTCTTCAATTCGCAGATTGGGTTCTGCTAGAACAGGGTCCTCCCCTTTCAGAGAAGTGCAATGGGTGAGGTTTAAATGTTCATTTAAAATTGCATCATTTTCTATGGAAAAGTCTTTTTAAATGACTGGGCCCTCTCAAGTCTTTATTTATTAATTCTGTGTCAGGCAGCGGAGCCTTGGCAACTGGTTCAGATACCCAGTTGTTGACTATACCTGTGAAAACAGAGGGTTACATTAACTTTGGTTGGGGTCAAACAGGCTGCACAGAAATGCAATTTGTTCTAAACTGAATCAGATCTGACTTGGCTTTGAATATAGTTAGAAAGTAATGTGTATTTCATACTAAAATACTAGAGCATTCTTTTTGGATCAGTGCCATTGTATTGGGTCCCCTTCCCAACTCCACCCATTTGAGGGATTTTGCTGAGAAATTATTTTGGGGGCACATATCTAATTGCATTTGGCCTTTTTATACTCACTTCTGGATAATTATTTTAAGGCACTGAGCTAAAATCGACTCTCAGCCTCCAGGTAACCCACAGTCAGCTAGGCTCCTCTTCTCTCCACTTTATGCACCTCAGTGAAATCAGGTCTCACTGCGGGTGAAGTCTGCTTAAGGCTTTCATTTGGATGGGTCGGGTGGGAGGTGAGTTGGGATGGGCTTTGTGTGATAAATCGTAATGGTCATCCATGTCCAGGTTAAGCAGGCTTGGTTTGTGGTATTAGTGGCTAGAGAGGCATTTTAGTGCAGCCAGTCTAGTAACTTCTTAGTTTGGCTTGACTTTTTTAACTGGGCATCTCTGATAAAGCAGTACTGCTACGTGTAATTACCTGGCTAGACTGGCATTTGGGTGCTGCAGCATTGTATATTTTTCTGGGCATCTGTGATCAAAATAACCATGATAAGTGTTTTTGCTTTGACCGGCATTTTGGTGCAACCAGTCTAGGTATGTCTAAATGTGGCCTGGCATGCTTTTCTGTAATATGTTATTACATGTCTAGACTGATGTACATTGTGCAGCCAGTTGGACAGGTTTTCATTGTGGCATGGCATTTTGAATTGCAAAGCATTATTTTAATGAAAGCATGAATGTTCCTTTGCACTGTTGATGACTTGCATGTATTGGATTTTTAGATTGGCGCTACCCTAAAAACCAATTGCAAACACTCTGGCCGTTTAGCCAATTTTTCTCCAAATATGTGCTGTATAATGCATTAAAACACATATTGATATCTTTCTCATAATGCAGCCTGCCGCGTACCCCGGCAGCAGCACATTCATGCGTATTGCGCAAGCGTGGTAATCTAGGCTGGCCCAAAATGTGGCGCAACCCATGATTTGTTGGTGAGCTGGAGGGGGGCCCTCAGCATGGCTTGCAGGGGGGCCCCCAAATTTTGGGTTATGCTGCTGAAACAGACAGATTGGTAGAACAATTTAATAAGACCATTAATACCATTCTAAGAAAACTAGTTGATGAAGGTGGAAAAGATTGAAATCGCATGATACCATGGGCCTTATTTACTGTGAGAAAACCCCCTCAAGCATCTACCAGATTTTCACCTTTCGAGCTACTGTATTGCAGAGAGCCAAGGGATATCTTGGACATGCTCAGGGAAACCTGGGAATAAATGGAAGAGTCCCCAATACCACCGTCTCAAACCACAAATCGGTTACAAAAACACATGACCCTAGTGAGATCTCTAGTCCATACCCACATGAAGAAAGCTCACACCAACAGAAGCTTTCGTATGATAAAAGAAAAGTTAATTTAAGAACATTATCAGTGGGACAAAAAGTTCTGGTTCTCTTGCCCACTTCAGAGAATACATTAATTTTGAAGTGGCACAGTCCTTTTGGGGTATTGGAAGAGATGGGAACATGCAACTACAAAAGACCCCAACCACACAATGCCAAAATACTCATCTACCATATCGATATTCTAAAATAGTGAAAGGAAAATCCATCATTCTCCCACACTCCTATACTTTCTTGTTTGGCACCCCAAGAAATTGATAATATAGAACTTATTCATAAAACCCTGTAGGCACCCAGGGGCAAGGAAAAAGATCTTTATTGATGAAGTGGAAAGTATGCTAAGGGCTAATGTTATTGAACCTTCTTCAAGCCCTTGGTCATCCCCCATTGTATTGGTGACAAAACCAGACCAAACTTGGAGATTTTGCAAAGGTTTTAGGCAAGATAACACCATATCCGCCTTTGATGCATAACCCATGCCTCGCACAGATGATCTGATAGACAAATTGGGAAATGCAGTTTTCTTGTCAACATTGGACTTAACTATGGGGTACTGGCAGGTTCCTTTACATGGCCAAGATAAAGAAAAAACACCCTTTTCAACACTGATAGGACGATTCCAATTCAAGGTCCTACCCTTTGTTGTACACAGTGCACCAGAGACTTTCCAAAGATTCATGGATGGGATTTTACAACCCTATTGTGAATTCTGCGTGGCATCCATTGATGATATTATTATTTACAGCCAATCATGGAAAGACCATCTCTATCCTCGTTACACCATTATGAGAGCCCTACGAAAGGCTGGGCAGAAAGCTAACTCTAGAACATGTAAGCTAGCACAATCGGCCGTAAAATACCAAGGTTTTTTTGTAGGAAATCGTAGTAAACCGCCTCAGCAAGAAAAAGTAAAAGCTGTCTTAAAAATGCACCAACACCTAAGACAAGAAAAGAGACCACAGAGCATTTTTGGGTCTGATTGGATACCACTAAGATAAACTTCAACAATTACACTGCGCCACACAAAGTGATTTCATATTTACAATTGTACAATATTTAATTCTTCATCAGATCAGCCTGACACGTGTTTCGAGACTTGGCTCTTTTTCGGAGGCAGTTCCACTTGTCTACACTGTTCAGGTCACAATAAAGTCGGTTTCACAAGGATTAAGATCAAAAGCTTGTGTCTTAATTGATGCTGTTGCAGTTCCGCTTATTAATCACTAACAGCCTCTCGGCATCTAACTGTTTTGTGGAAGAATTAAATATTGTACAATTGTACATATGAAATCACTTTGTGTGGCACAGTGTAATTGTTGAAGTTTATCTTAGTAATTACTCAAATTGTGGCGTGCAGGGCAATGCATCCACACCCTAACAATTAACTGCAGCCGTTAACATACTATTTATTTAATGCAAGCAACAAGTCTCTGCGGCCTCTTTTTGCCCCGTCTCTTTTTCTGATTGGATACTATCCCAGGTTTCTCCCCAATTTCTCAGAAAAATCCTGACTGACTGACAAACTAAAGAACGCTGAACCACAAAAGATTTGTTGGACCGATGAGGATGAAGTCTGTAATAAACATGTCAAAATCCCATGTTGAAAGTGGCAGACTTCTCAAAAGAGTTTATACTCCAGACTGGATCTTCTTTGACTGGACTGGGCGCTGTACTGTTCCAAATACATGATGGCTTAGAACACCCCATCGCAAATTATTTCCAAGAGAGAAGAACTATTCAGTGTTAGAATTAGAAGCGCTGGCCATCAAATGGGCCATACTTTATCTCAAATATCTATTGGGAAGAAAATTCATCCTAGTTACTGGCCACTCTCCCCTTATCTAGATAGGTCAGTGAAAGAAGCCCAATCCACGTGTTATGCGATAGTTCTGGGACTTACAACCATACTGTTTCACAGTAGAACATCGGAAAGGTAAAAATCAGAGCAATGTGGATTTCCTTTCACGGTTCCCCTGTGAAACAGATTCATCCACATCGCATAGGGGAAGGGTATGTGAAAAGCCAGAGGGTGTTTCACAACCTAGTCCCCGGGGATCCCATACTCAGGTGGCCAGGGAAAGGCCATCGCTTTTGGATCCTGACCCTGGGTGTGGACAAGCGAGGGAGGCTCAGCTGGGTAGTGGTCCTCAGGGAGTGGGGAAGAAGAACCTGATTGTGAGACATGGTATCCCCCTTTCCCACAGCTTATCTAACCCCTGTCCCTACCTATTTTATGGGAAACTACATCTCCCATAATTCCTCACCACTTCACACTGACAACACTACTGAGCTGAGGAAGATGAGGAATGAAGCCATGAAGATGACCTCTAAAGGCTTGCAATGGCTCTGTCCCTTTAATGAGATCAGGCAGAGTCAGGCACATAATCCTAACTACACACACCTGTCGCTTATTAACGTGCCCTGTCAGGATAAACGGTGACGTGCATGGGCACACTCTGAGTGAGGCTGGGTACGAACACGAGTAGCTCTTCCGGAGCTGATGCGAACAAGGCTATCACAGTTGGAAGGCCAAGGGGCTGATCGGCACTTGCGGAGAATGAGAGAGAGAGCCAGGTGCAAATTCCATACTTTTGGAAAGCCATAAGCATTACAAGACTGTAAGCAATTGAGAAGAAAGGATATACCTTCAAGGCGGCCCACTCTCCTCCTGGGTGAACGACGAAGTCGGGGAGGAGCAGAGGCGATATTGTAATGGCCTTGACTGCTACATGAAAGGCGTTGAAGAAAGAAACCCAATTAACATGACCGGTGAGTTATCAAAGGCAACAAAGGCCTGGTTTGTGTCAAAGGCAAATTAAACTGTAAAAAGAGTTGAAGTGTGCGTGTGCCGATAAACGCGCAATGGAAAAGAAAATTGCTGAACTGTGATGAGTATGCTGCTCCTGCGAGGTGGAATCACACATTCAACTACTGGCCCTATCTCTAGAATATCCCCTTTACACATGTTATTTGAGAAGGAGGGTAAGGTTTGGTTTCTTTTTAGTATATGCCTTTTTGTTTTGACTAGACTGACTTAGACTGGATTATTATTTGTTTAATGGTCAAGATTACTCCCATTCTAGGAATCCTCCCAACATTACCAAATACAAAATAAAGGTTTTTGAAACGTTCATCTATTGTGCCTGTGCCTGCTGTTGATACCATGCCGACCTCACAATCGAAAGGAACACATGTTGAGCCTCCCCTTGCTCATCTATTTATATTTCCCTATTCTTCTCAAACTTTCTGTCCACCCGGCCAAGTGATTTATCTCCCAGAGGACTTTGTGTTAGTTTTGTGTTATGCTCGTGCAGCTGAAATAGTATTTAAGCATGGGCCATTGTAAGTAAAGCTAGAGGGCACAATTTAGAAAAGCTTGTGTTACCACCGCTCAAGTGCTTTGTTGATATTAAATAAATGCATATACATGACTGTTATTCTGTGATGGTGTCTCTCTTTCTTGTTTTATATTCCAGGCGGGAAAAACCTGTGAGGAGGGGCTCACCGCCTTGCTCTAATTTGCAACTTTTTACAATGATAACCTAACGTCTGATTGGCCAAATCTTCCCATTGGCTGGCTCAACAGGTAGACGCTCACAGAGAACACACCCCTTTGTTTAATAGGTCAGCAATAATCTGAACATGTGACAGGCGTGAATTCTGGATGCTTTTGTGCTCACATTCATATTTCTTCTATAGGCCTGACAGGAATTGTTCCCATCAATGAGATGTTTCCTAACTTACATGATCAAGCAGAGTATATACATAAGTGACATGGGTTTCTAAGATGAGAATTTACTGATTTATATTTTTATAATTTATTAATTATTGATAAATATTGTTATATGATGTTTGGTCTTGTTTTGTAGGGCACACTCTCACGGTTTCAGAACAATTTTCTTTTGTGTTCAAAATACAATCATTGGTAAGTTATAGCCAATATAGTTTTTTAAGCACCACAATGTCAAATAAAATGTTCTGTTTCATTTCTGTCTACCTCTGCATGTTAAGGTTTCCTTCTAAGTTAATAAAAGATATGAATAGCTGAGATGGCCCATTTGTAAAGCCTTCCATTAGCTCAAAAATGGTGAATTTATGGGCAGGCAAAGTTCAAAGGTTGCAAGCCTACCGGAAGTAAGACCTTAAGATTCTTTGTCTCTCAAAACTAGGTTTATCCACCATGTGACCAAATAAGATTTTATCAGTTCAGAAGACCACATATACATTTCTTTGTAATGCAAATTATGTATATATTAGGTATTTTTCTAGGCCTATAGCACATTATCCTTTTGCTGTACTGGGCTTAGTGTATTATCTTTTGTGATCAATGGGAGGTCTGTTTTCCAGATTGTTTAGCTCACGATTACCTCGGGTCTACCCAGCTTTGACAACATTATTTGAATACACTTTTGAACTGGAGTTTACTCGGGTCAGGTATTTTACTTGAGAAACAGATATGACAAGTGTGTGCAAAGCCATAATTATTGATTCATGTTATTGACAATGCCGATTAAACAGCAATATATTTATTCCCTGTATAGTTTCTAACAGTTTAACGTGTAATTTTGAACTTTTGATGCATTTAAACTATGCTTACCTTCATCCATAGTTTCATCGCATCACTTTTCTGTACGTGTACATGACATGACCGTGCACTTTGTAAATCTCTTTCTGTTAAGAAGGGCAACACTATTTATAGACACTTTTAGGGAACCACATATTCTGAGTGAGATGAACATTACAATATGAAGACATCATTTTTCAAATACTTATCTTACTAACAAAATTGTTAGGATTCTAATGTTCAAATATGAAGTGGCACTCCATTTGTAACCACATGGCAACCTTTTCCAGGTGAATGTAGAAACAGGTGTCCATCTTTAGGCTTTCTTGCATTTTGGCATGTGCAGTTCAAAAGATTATTTTGGAAATCTGCATTATTTATCTGGTGTTGTCTGTTAAATCAGAAGGTATCTCCTTGCCTTTCACAGTCACAACATTTCTTCATCAAGCAGGACACAGGACAGCATTTCAGCACCTTATACTTTGATTCAACCAGTGTCCATTTTTCTTAACTGGTGTCCACATTAGAGACTCACAATATCCTTAGACTGCTGATTAGTATGTATTTAATGTAGAGCTGGTGGTACATTCATCTATATATTATTGATTATAACTGATGCATTTAAACCAGAGATTAATACTGAATTCCAGACGAAAGTTGAAATGGTAAGAAATGGAAACAGACTTCCAGTTGAGGCCAGAAGCTCCTACTCAACCCAACCCAGGAAAAGAACACCACCAACCACAGCTTTGTACAACAGTGGTTTCATCTTGGTCATGGAAAATATGTTATTTTGAAACGATATCTAATGCACTGCTTTCGGGCCTCTTGCAACTGGGTTTCCTATAACAACGCCTAGATGCCTTAGGGTTTTTGTGTGTGCTATACAAATGGAAAAAATAAAACAAAATAATAGGCTGACTTGGAAATGGGTTTAGATCAATAAACCAAAAACCCAGGCACTAAAACGCACCAATCTCCATGAAAATTGAAAAATAAATTCAGTCAAAATATTACATTTGATGAAAGAATAGATTCAGTGTGGAACTTCTCAGGCACTTCCTCCAGCTGTAGCTCTGGAAGCTGCAGCAAACCCACAGAAGAATAAGCATTTCCAACTTCTTCATTTGCCACCTTGCATACAATGTGCATCCAATATACAAATGATTGACAGCTTCAGAAGATGCATGGATGAAAGAAAATAGCAGAAGATGTAACAATGTTCTAGCATGAATGTTGGTGAGAAATGGTGAAGATACTACGGCAAATACAAGACTCACATGTAGGGCAAGGCTTTTCTTTGACTTAACCTTGCATTAAAGGTTTGCGGGAAAACGATATTCAGGCACAAATGGTACATGAATGGAGTCAAATTCAGGCAAACTTTCCACCACCCCCAAACAAGGCACACACAATTTTACTTTATTTGATCAAGTTCTTTTTTTATGTAAATCTGGGACTGCAAATTTAACAGTATGGATTCCTTACAGCCTCCCTCCCCTTTCAGAACATGAAACACACGGGGTTGCACAGAAGGTCTGTTTATTAACAAAATAGAAACAATTATATCAACGTAAGGATAAATCAGTTATACAGCCATGAAATTCTCATGCCAATGATGAAAAGTAATCAACATACTAGTCACATCAGTTTTCAAAGCTAGTTATAGAGACTTGTATAACGCACCCATCGCCACTTATAAATGTTGTTTACCCTGGGTGAGCATGCACCATTATGAAAAAATGCATGAGGATCCAGCATACGACTTCCATCTGTTAAACAAACCAATTCAAAACATTCCTGCCTGTCCAATTCGCTCTACTTACCCTTTATTGCAAATAGATACCACCCCTTACTCAATAGACATGTCAGAATTACAACAGCATTTTATGAACTGAATTTCGACCCACTAATGGATCTTCATGTACGGAGACAGGTTGTAGAAAGGAAAATGTATGTTCAATATGTATGTAGGCTAGCTTCACCTCAGTGATGTTTCTATTTAATTAGTGTAAAAGTGCACCTTTCTCACTTTCAATGGTCAACTTAAAGAGCAGGAAAATGGGTAGCGAATAAACGCCCTCTCCCCTTTTTCTTAAAACCCAGCATTAATAACAGGATTCTGTATAGTAGACCCAGGAATTCTTCTGCACTAGATGTCATTACACAGAGAAAGAGTGAGGGGATGTCACATATATGATATGATATTGCATTTATAAAGCGCCTATACACAAGTGTTTCATATACATATAAATATACACACTATGGAACCTAGCCTATAAAATATATATTTTTTCCAGAAGCACATACACTTCTGAAATATTCCCAAAGTTTTCATGATGGACAGTCAATTCATATATTCCCACCCGGAGTACTGACAAATCACTGAGGCCACGCTTTAACTAAATTCCTTTTTATAGTATTGTTCCCCTCAGGATTATTTCCCCTTTATAATATACTTACATATGAATTTGTTTGGCTATATCACAGACAGGTGGGCACCCTCTTAAGGACTGGTTCCATTCTCTCCCTCTGGGAATAGGTGGGCGCCAGTCAGCAAGATAGAATCTGCTCTCTGCCAGAGCCTGTCTGCTGTTACTTCCACCGAAGAAGGCCTGGGACTAACTCCTGCTAGGCCTCATTGACAGGGCTCTGGTTATAATCTAAAATGAGAGCAATCTATTCCTTCTACTTCCTGTTATCAATTATCCTTGCTCTCCATCAGTCAGTGACTGAGTGAGTCTGCGGTTTCCTTTTTATAGAATAAAAACCCCTCCCTTTTAAGGTGTTGTATCTGTTGCAAAAGTGACATCACAGTATACCTACCCCTGATTATTGGGCATATGAATTAAGGGGGCAGTCTGATGAGAGTAACTTCTACTCCCACTTTCCCTCCAATTTGATGTGATATCATTTTAGGGCTTTCTTGGATTAAACATTGTAACATTCTGAAATAGTATATTCCACACATATGAAAACTTACTAATTGGCTCACCAGATTTCTCTCTTTGACATGAATCAAATGATGCAATTTTTATCATGATAAGACACATGGTTAATATATATAATTTATGTATACTTTCATACACAAATACTTTTTCCATCGCAACGTAACTGGCTTATCACTGCAAATGAAAGGATATATAATCTCTGGCATGCGTCAATTAGCTTGCTTTTGGGACCTATCACCAGAAATATGAATCCAATATTGCATTTTTTTAATACATTTTTAATACAAAATAATACATGGCATCTGCAATTGGGCCTGTCAATTACTGAGCATCTGGTGTATTTGCGGTTAGTTCAGAGTGGGTGGTATTTATGACTTCAGATGCCTGGGACTGGTAAAGTCTTTTGTTGTTTGAGGTTCCTAGGTTCATGACTTCAGTCCTCAACCAGACCCAGAATCCCCCTGACCTCCGCTCAAGTAGTTTCAGGGACATGGTAGATCTTAGATAAAACATTCTGTTTTTTCCAAGTGTCAAGATTCCTTTCCTCAGGAAGTCCTGGGAGATCTAAATAGCAGATTGGACAAGACAGATCCACTGGTCACTCTGAATTCCTATAATTGTTTTAAATCTCAAGCCCACCTCACACAGATGCAGGTTATAAAAAAAAGCTCCCTTAGAATGTATAGTCACAGGACAGTCATTATCTGTATGGCTCAGCTTAACACAGTTATTCAAGAAGGGAAATTATCTGTTCTTAGAACTTGCTTGCTGTAGGCTGGGCAGTTGAACAGAATATCGTAGGTCAGAGACAGTACTGGTTTCATTAATTTGGTCCCATTCACAATTGGTGCTTTTAAAAGTAGGTTTTCCTGTTCCCCTATATTTCACATTTTCCTCAAACAGGGCAGTTTATCCATTGTATCGGCTTAGAAAACTCCTATCAAAAGGTTCACATTTTAAATATCTGTAGGGTTCCCAACTCTTCATTTCTGGAATGGAAAATAGAACAAGCAGCAGCAGAAAATTAATGTTCCCTGTCACTCTAAAATGCTGTACTTTTCTCCTCAGATTAAGCAGTTCTACATTTTAATAAGAGTTGCAGGATATTTTCGGGTACTTGAAAATATCAATCCGAGTACCCCGTCATTATATTTTGGTTTATGGGGCTGCAGAAAATGGCACATTTTACTTGCACATGTGTTTTTCAAATGCTGTGCAGAGGCTGCAGCTTCCATGTTTGGTTTGAACAAGGTGCATTACTCAGCATCTTTTCTTTGAATTAGGTTTCCCTACAGACCTATGGGATGAAAGACATTGGTCTTCATTTGGTGCTTTGTGCAGAAAGTGTGGGAAATGAGAATGCACATATGGGGAATACAGGTGTTGGCAGAATATACTGAATGGACTGCTTGGAACGTTAGAGAAGATGTGAAAGAGCATACTATCTAAAATCCTTTGCCAACTTGCCCAACCACACTCAGTATTTGCACAAGTAAACCTGGCATCAAGTTGTTCAGAGAACAGTCAAAGACAAGTATGGGCCAAATACTCTGTTAGGTTTACTTCACTGACCTGGGGTGTCGGAGCAGGTCAGATTTAAATCCTGAAAAGAATATACTGGACGCCGGAAAGGATGCATTGAAAAAATGTACGTCACTTTAATGCACGTTGGGTTTTACAGTTGGGCAAACCCCTAACACATTGTGGGAGTGATTTTGAAGGCTTTCAAAAATAAAAAAGATCAGGAATTTACATTATGTCGGTAGGAATGGAGCCCCACCGTGGAGGAATGAATCCTGAAAATAACTTTTTTTTAGAGGATTTGGTGTGCACAACTTTGGAACCACAGGAAACTATAAAGCTTCTTTGCCAGCTAAATGGGATCATTCCAGGAAAGCACCTGGAAAGTGATGCAAATCAGTTTCACTATTGGGTTTCATGAATGGTGTGCCATTCCTCCGGGATCAATTATGGGTGAGCAGGTAGAGAATGGCCAAGTTAGGGTGAACATTGTAAAACCATGACATATAAAGGTATTTACACAAAACAAGAGTTTTATAGTAGCCATGTGGGGCACTACCTCCTTGCAATAAAGAGCTGCAGCCATTCGTTGGCATAAATGTATATTATACAATGTCCTTGGACAAGACACATGCCATGCAGAGATTACTTAAATAGCAAATAGGTTTTGAGTGACATTGAACCAGTTTATGTTTCACTGGCTATCACTAGATGATAGCCATTCACCTAAAATAGCCACAATCGGATACAAACTCATGTTCATGATTTATATTAGGAAACCTGGTTCAGGGGGCAATCATGCCAATTTCAGGGTGGTAGTTTTGGTAGCCTATGCATCTAGGGTGCATAAAGAGTCTGAAAAAGATAGCCAATAATCTAATGAAAAACCCTGGCCTGTCTTTGGGGATCCCCACATAAGTATATGTGTGTGATGTCCCACTATTATATACGAAGCCGCATTTCAATGTTATGACCACTTACTATTCAGCTGTGGTTTGACTTTGTATTTTTAGATGATTGACTAAATAATTAGATTATAATTGGATTCTGGAGTATGTTGCATACGAAAAGGGAGATAAAACAGTTGGAGATTGCCTATTAAGGTTGGCATTACAATGCAAAGAGAAAGTAAAGTCTTTGTGGATGAGTGAAATGTTTCACCAAAGGCACGCCAGAAGATAACAGTGGTTGGGGCATGGTAGGGGACATGTGTGGGAGATAACAAAATGGTGTGGATGGTTGGAGAAACTTTGGTGAACATTTAAATAGGTTAGTGCAAGTTAGAAACATAACTTCACACCTGGAAGACTGTTCTAGCAAGAGCAATGGCTGTGCCATAAACTTGAAAGGGGAAAAGGGCAACTATAAGTTGATAAGGGGTAGTATTGGTGACCATTACTTGAAGGCTAGATAAAAGGGGTTGTTTGTAATTATATATCATGTGCTCTGAGCAACAAAACCCAGGCTGAGGTCATTTTGTAAGCACGGTTGGCCAATTCATACGAGTTGTCATAGGAGATGGGCTATTTAGGCACATTGTTGAGGACAACAAGGTACAGTTCTGTTCAGTTAACATTTGAGGACTTCGACTTACTAGGGAATTTGAGCATAGGTGGTGGTAGGCTGGTTGAGCAAGACCATCATTTGATAAAGGACTGTGTTCAATTGGTGTTCGCAAATCAGGTGGCCAGCAGTGTGGAGAATAGGTTTATTAATACCACATCAAGATACCATTTCATTGTCGATAGAGTTCATGGAGCCAACTTGACACCAGTGTCTTAGAAATGGACATTGTAAATAAAAGCATTGGATTGCGCGAGGGGGTAGGGACAAAAATATGCTTTATTTCACCTACCAATGAGGCACGTGAAAGTGTTAATGGTAAGACGTTATAACATCGCCAGGCTTTTTTTCATGGAGTTTTTTGCTGAAAACAATTGGGGGTGGGTGGGTAAGGAATTATAAGGGGTAGGGGAGTGTGGGAAATAGGACTATATAATAGGGCAGGGGAGTTTTGGGGGGTAATCCCCCAAATAGATATGAAAAATAAATAAAATATACAAAAATCGATGTGTTATTTTGACTGAAAAATGTCAGCAAAAACTCAGCTGGAAATAAAACTTGGGATCTAATAACATAGAACTGTGTAAAAGCAACTGGAAGAGAAGTGTTGTGCTACTGGTCAACAAACACTTGAGATGGTAAAATGTGAAATACTCGATAAGTGAGATTTGCAGTCTAACCTCCTGGTGTGAAATCCCGCTTGGAGGTGGTCAGCTGGAAATAAACTGATCAGCAAAATATCTTTGGCTCCTGCCCCTTAAATCATCTACATTTTGACAAAGGGATAGCCAGGATTGTCTAACAAGCGGGGCTTGAAGCTAACATAGTTGAGCCCACCACAGTGCATTAAAATATGTAACTGCCCACACAGTGCTGCTGAGTGGACATTTACAGATTTTAGGTGGGCCTTGCCCGCTCTACGCTTCTGCTATTATCCTAGTGAAGTTAATTTGGATGCTCTCAAAACTGCAACAAGAATGATGCAATGTGTACTAACGCTTTGCCAGTGCATTTTCTTTGGCTGGTTTACACCTTCACAAGCAGAAACAACTTGTGCTTTTTAAATCTAGGACTGAGGTGCCCAGATAAGGGACGCCGAAGACAGTCCGCTTTGTACCCCAATTTCTCCCACGCCTCTTTTCCAGCAATCCCTACATTTCCAGTCACCTATAATTTTGTCACCACCTTTCCACTCTGAGGACACTCCATGGCATCCATGACCACTCCTGTATCCACCTTAGCCCTCTGGGGCCCATCCCTATTTACTCTGTATACTCCCCTATCACAGGCATTGAACCATACCCATACGGATACAAGCCAGGGCGCACAACCTGAAATACTAACCAATCTACACATAAAACACACACACACTCCTACATAGCAAACGGTCACAGAGAAACAACCCCAGCATTGGACCTTACCCATACGGATACAATAATCCTGTGCTCAAAACCAACCATCTGCAAGCCTACATACACAAACACCAGTTTCTGCTGGTTCTGGATCTAGCCCATCACTCTTCTCTCACTAACCAACCCCATCCTCTTTCTTGCAGAGCCACGTGAGCACCTGGAGACTGTCCTTGGGTGGCAAAGATGTGTGGTACAAATCAACATAACATCACTTTCAATCCCATTCACTTTCCTTGCTTCCAAACCCCATCTAACAACACCTCACCTCTGTTGTGCTCAGCTCTAGGCAGACTGTCATACTTTTTTTCTGCCTTTCAGTTCAATGCACTGGTCTTCCTCCGCTCACTGATGCAGATCCACCTTCTTGTATTTGCAATCTGTACTCCCTTGACCCATCACGTGTGTACTTCCCCAGCGGGAGACATCTACTCATCTCTGAACTTCAGTGCCCTGGCCACCTTGCTTGCATGGACCAGGGCAACTTCCCCTTGGATCCCATTACCACAGCATCCTATACCACTGGTCAAGATTTGCCATAGTATCCCATGCGCTGATCTTCTCCCTTCTCAATTCTAATCTCATCCAGACACTCAGTGCTGAGTTCGGCTCTTTAACATCACTGTCATGACCCAGCCACCCTATCTTCCCTGTGCCTCCATATTCCCATTGTCTGCAGATCTTCTGCCTGGTGCTAATAAGGACTAGTCCATTTTCGGTCCACTTTGGAAGGATATCTACTTCCTATGCCCATTCATTTTTGGGCCCGGACTCGAACCCTTCTGGCCAGACTGCACAGGAAACACTGCCATGATGCCCTTGAGCTTATTTTCCTCCAATCTTCATGACATAGGTTGCAGCCACACTTGTTGCAACTTCTTGACTGTGGTAAGGAGACTTACTGCTAGCACTCAAATGCCCTTTGAAGTTCACCGCTACATCATCCTTGCACTGAAAACAATCGCCCAATTCTATGGAGAAGTGCCACTCAACCTCAATCCCCTTGCCCAACCCAACACATGCATCCAAATGGCATCCACAGACACCATGTGACATTATCAACACTGTGGACAAAAGGAACCACCAAATCCAAGCCACACCACACCTAACCTATGTCTAAAGCACTTGAAGGCAAAATGGTGCTGTACTACAGAACTTTAATCTTGTCCCTGGCTACCAAACAAACCCCAACCAGATGCATCCTGGGTCCCAAATCGTATATTTTTCACATGAATAACCCAATTTTCTTTTATAGTAACCTAAAATCAACAGTGTTATGGTCTCCACTATGCACGTTTTCAAGATTATTAATTTTGATAGGACTTGCATTTGAATAATTTGCCATCAACAAGTGACCCCCATCACGGCTTTGCCAGAACCCAGCTGAGGACCAAACACAAAGATTTGGGAAATCCTGCTAAACATGGGTTATTCCTATGTTCTAGGGGTTTGCAGCACAGACTTTTGCTTACAACGAACACAAAACTAAAACTATGAAGTCAAGCATTGTAAGTGGTATGACAAAAATCCATGCCTGGTACTGGCGAAAATGAAGCATTGACTCAGGGGACCCGGTGCCTGCCCCTAGTGAAGGATGGGCCCCCAAGGGCAGTTTACGGAGAATTCCCATATCTTTGTCCCAGCCAAAGGGCACAGGAAAATAAGCACGGGGCAATCCTGGTAACCTTGACCCCCACCCCCGCCCCAAGCACACAAGTATGTAATGTAGGATGGTGTTGTTGGACTTGGACCCCATGGCAGTTCACTGGAGCAAAGGCACAGTAAGAACTCCTCAATTAAGCGAGCTTGAATCAGCAGACCCAAAAATCAATAGAAAGGAAACAGTGTTTTGCTTTAACCACTATATTTAATTCATACAATAGTAGCATGTGTCCTGCTACTGTTGCAAGCCAAACCATGTTATCAGAAAGGTCAATTTAATTCTCCATGTGAAACTCCATGAGATCCGGAGACCCACGATATTGATACAATGCTGCAAGTTTGCACCTTTCAAACCATGGGTTTATCCATGTGTGATTCAAAGCTATCAATGTATGGTCTTCGAGCAGAATGTTACCTTGCTAAAGATGGTGTTACACATTGAAGACAAGCAAACAGACAATTCACATGCTGAGGAAACAGGAGACCTAGTTCCTGCACAGGTAGCACAAGAGTGGCAGGAAAGGGGAGAGTGTAATCGAAAATGGCAGACGGGCCAGATAAAGACTTGGTTCAGTTAATGGAGGTTTGAGGAAGCTTGAGTTTGGAGGTGGCTGGATATCTGACAGCGTTGGAGACAACAGAATGGAAAGGCAGAGACGTTGGAGAGCTGGCCCCATTGGAGAAGAGGAGGTGGTTAAACCAAAGGTAAATGAGATGGTGGTCTAACATCAAAGGTGGAGATGGCAAGAAGATGGGGGAAGTGTTAACATCAGAGGGGTTCAGGGGATAGGGCAGTAAGACCAAGGTGGAACACTGTGGTGGTACCGACCAGAAGAAGGAAAACAGCAAGAGGTGAAGGAGGAAAAGAGGAGGGGGGAAAGACATCAGGAATGAAGCTGAAGTCTGGTGGCAGTGGTAACACCATGCGAAAAGAAGAAAGTGGTGATAGGGGGAGGCTGGGTGATGCTATAGAAGAGATAACATCAGGAATTGATGACAATCAGTAAGAGAGCATTCTAATAGAACAGGGCGGGTCCAGTGGGCCAGGCAACCCCTACCCAGGAACAGGCTGAGAGAAGAAGAATTAGAGCAGGCCAGGAATGACACGAATGAACCCAAAGAAACAGAAAGGCAGCCAGGATAGAAAGGGTATATCTCTTCAATTCTCCCTGCCAGCTACTGCCACTAACATGCGTGCTGGCAAGAATAAGCTGTCATGAGATACAGGAGCCAGGAACACCTGCAGCTAAGGAGTCGCCTAAGGAAGAGTTCAGGAAACCCTGAAACCTGCAACTCCCAGAGAACTAAAAAAAGGTTGAGGGAACACATTTTAGGAATGTTAGGAGGAATGGAGAAAGCCACCAGGGAGTGACAAGAAGCCAGGAAGGCCCAAGAGCCCTGGGGAGAATGTTATGGATTTCCCAGAATGAGGGCCATAATTACAACAGAGTAGAATCTTTTTGACAGATTTGAGTTTGGGAGGATTCCATGTTTTACTTTGATGGCCAAACCTTTAAATATTGATATAAATAAAGACTTGAGCATATGATCTTGGCATGCGTTTTGGTCCTAGGCAGGATTGACACAGATTTTTCTCTTTCAAAATTACAACACCTTTAAGATTAACTATTATACAAAAAATCTGCCCACATTGTCAGATCTGCTCAGAAATTTAGTTTTTCAAGAAAAAAACAAAAAAACATTGTTATTTCAGATTGCAGGTGAGAAAATGCATTGTGAAACCGAAAACAACTCTACACTGTATTCAGAAACTAATTCTAGCCAATCTGGAACAATCCTAGTGCATTGATGTAAATAGATTGGTACAAGCTTATTTACAGGCACTGTACGATAAATAAAAGCCGGATCATCAGAACGATACTCGCTTTGGGGCCTCAGAATTCCACGTAACAAATAGGTTTACTGTTGTTTTCTGATAGCAGTGAAGGACACAAATGGTTAGTTACATGGGTGGAGAACAGTATATGGAGTATTTTTTATTTTTGCTACTCTAGCATCTGTGACGAATTAACTTCCGGGGGGACCAGTGGTCCAGGGATGAATATCGGTTTCTAAACCATCAATCAGCCTCACACCTCTAGTAAACCAGAAGGGATCTGAACAGATAGGAAACACAAGTCAATTATAAACCTCCTTGTCCAATTTTTGTAATGTGGACGTAACAGAAGGCTCATCTCCGCAGGGTCGTGGATCGTTAGTTGCAACACAGCGAAAACTCAATTATCACCCAATGATAAACGGGAATGTCCAGTCATAGTTGCATACAAATATCTAATTTTTTTTTAAAATCACAACTGACCGTTCTAGCACACTACAAAATACAACTCACCCTGTAAAAGAATGCAGAGGACAGTTTCAAAGAAGGAAAAGGGATACACTCTGGATACTGACAGGAGGCTAGTCGGTATTGGAATTAATTGCAATAGTTCAAGGATACTTGGTTTCAACACAAAGGGAGCAATGGGTCATAAAATGTCACTGGTGGCTTTTGGAGGACTACGCGACACAACCACAATGCAGCTTGTGCTTGTAGAGGTTCTTGGTGCTCGACAGTGTAGAGTCAGCTTTAGGGTGCTTTGCAGCTTCTGCATCAGAGTTCAAGACGGGAGACAGCTGCGGGCATCAGGCAGCAGGGAGCTCATCAAGCGTGGCTGGATGGACTGCTGCAGGCTGGCCTACACGGCAGCTCAGGGTCAGGAATCTGTCTCACTGCTGGTTGTCAGGTCTGAAGTACTGGTCGAGGCGTTTGATGCTGTTCGTGACTGAGGCCTAGCAGTCAGCGGTGCAGTCAGTTGCAGCTTGAGGGGCTAGACTGGCTCAAAAAGGTCCTTTATGGCAGACTTTGGCGAGTGCTTGTCAATGCACTGCTCCGAGCTTCTTCCCTGGGCTTGTGGCATCCTTTAAGGCGGACAGCCCAAAGCCGAGGGGAGTGTTGCAGGCAATTGTCCTTGGTTTGTTTCAGACACTTTCTGGCACTTCCCACATAGAAAGCTTGCTTCAGGGCATGTGCGCTGGCTGGGTACACATTCTGGAGCTGCTGGATGGTCCTCTGAATTCAGTATCTCCCTCTGTTCCCTGGGAGATGTATAGGGGAGGGATCTTGCGTCCCCCTCTTGTAAATCCTGACCTTCCTTCACTGGCGGAAGCTGTAAGGTAGACTGTAGCTACAGTCAGGGTCCAATGCAGAGTTATTCTTGTTACTCCTTGCAAAGTCTTCAGATCTGCCCAAAAGAGGGGCTCGGCCCTCTTTTAAAGCCAAATGGGCCACAGTGATTGGTGTAGGCTAAGCCTACCTTAATGAAGCAATCCTGAATCCCCACCAACAATCTCCTGTATGCCTGAGGACATAATCAGGTGCTTTGCAACAGAAAAGGTAAAGGGGTGAAAACATGTAATACCAAGTCACACCTATCTTGCTGTCTATTGGAGATCAAAGGGTCTCTGGGTAATTGAGCTGTGTGGTTCCTGATTAAAACAGCAGGTCTCCCTTGAGGCTATGATGAGGCCAGGCTTTGACTTCGCCAAACCACATTCTTGTACCTTCTGAATCGGGTCCTCCTGCAGGGATGACTATTGTAAACAGCTGTCCTAGACATGACATTTCACTGTTCTTGATACTAAGAGGCAGGAGCTGGCTGCAGGTTGACACAGATGCAGATCAAAGGTTGTTGTTGTTTTCCTGTCTCCTTTGTTAGTCCTGCAGCCAGGCCCTATATGGGCCCATTTGAATTAACTCTGAGTAGTATGCAAAGGTGCCATCAGCTTAGCCAACAAAGGACAGGGTGGATCCATGGAGCTTGTGTTAGTTAATTAGGCTGGCCACGGCAGGAGGAAGGTTTTGCCCTCCCCTTCTGAGAAGCCTAGATGTACTCTTGGCTGTCTATCCCAACTAAATATGACAGGGGGCGGAGGGGAGGATGGCACCTGTAGGCTATGTCCACACAGAGTACACAAGTCTATATGTATGTCGTTCGGTGAGCATGTGAAAATGTGTACAGATTAGCCACACACATTTGCCTACCTTTATTCAAATTATTATTTTTTTTTTAAATCCCCAGGCAAGCACACAACCACCGTGTGGGTGGTAGAATTCCTCACAGCATCAGAGTATAGCCAACAGTTGAATTAACATTAACAAAGGCACAACAGTATCAAAGTCTGCATGGTACTGTCCCCAGACGACTATTTCTACTGCTGCTCAGCAGGATATGCATTTTACCTCTTTCTGCCCTTCAAAACTGGATGCAATGTCATTTCCAAATTCTCAATCCCTCCAGAACAGAGGTCCTGTTCTTTCCTGACTCCATTTCTCCCTGCCCTTTCCCCTCCCTCACCTCCATCTTCTCTTCCTTTCTCACCATCTGCACGCAACCTGGGCGTTATCTTTGATCCTTCTCGCTTTTTTCTCTTTGTATCTTTATTGCCTGCTCTTGTCATTACTGGTCGTTTTGAGAAGTTCCACATCTTTCAATTTTCTACAGCAGAGAAAAAAAAAATACACCTACACACCAGCCACCCATCCCATGAGTCACTCCCCAGGCACACAGCTCTAGCAAACCTATGCATACATGCACCAAAACATGTGTTGTAAAATGACATCACATTCAGACACTTTTCACCTGTGGTCCACATGGTGTCAAGGCCAACAGCATCAGTGCTGTACTTCAGCTGTGCACTTATGGGTTGCTCCCTGGGTGACACATTATCAACCCACCAACTCTGCTAGGGCTCAGATTTAGGAGCCCGATTCATGGAATAAATGTGCGCCGAAATTCGTGGCGCAAGCGTGAAAAAGCAAGCGCATGCGTGCGATTCATGGAAGACCCTGCGTGTGTTTTCCCCCGGGATGTGTGACACATCACTGCAACATCCCGAACGCTGTGCGCGATGCGCACAACAAAAATGCCCAACATTAATGCACATACCAAAAAGGGGGCGGAACATGCAGAATGGGGAACAACATGTGAAAATAAGGGCGTAACTGGGCAAGTACTGCTGGGCAGTACACAGAATGCCCACACACACGTGAACTACATGTATTCATGGAATTGAATAGGGGAAACGCACGCCAGAAAACATGCACAGGCCTCAACACATCCGCCACACGAAGGCAGGCGGTAGCGTCCTCACGCAGTATAAAGATGCGCGCAAACAACAAACACATACATACAGCTACACTGAATGTCCCATTTCTCGCAGCACTGATCATGGGACACCGCAGGAGGAGTATAGCCAGGCCCCGCATTTTTTTTGCCCAGGACCAGCCTCTTCGGGATGCCTGATGACCAGATTTTTCTTATTATTTTATTTATTTTTCACCTCGTATCATCCTAGAGTTGGTCACTGAGTGGGAGGATGACCTCACATCGCCCACCTTGTGCTCCCAAGCACTGAGCCCCTTGGAAAGGGTGCTCAATGTACTGCATTTCTTGGCCACTGGGTCATTTCAGTGAACCACTGCCATAGTAGAGGGGTGGGAGGAGGTCTCACAGCCCACGCAGTCATGCTGCCTACACCAGGTGTTGGCAATCAGGACTGTGCGACCCTCAGTCCGCAGGCACATATACATGCCCAGAACTCCCTCAGAAAGGCAGGCCATGGTCCAGGACTTTTACAGGATGGCACACTTACCCAAAGTGCCCGGTGCCCTAGATTTCACCCATGTGGCCCCATGTCCGCCTAGGGCCACAGAGAATATCCACCGCAACCGCAAGCACTGGCATACCATCAGCGTGCAGGTAGTATGCGATGCAGAGGGGATCATCACCTCTGTCAATGCTAACTATCCTCGGTCCACCCATGACAGTTTCATATACAGAATGTCCGGTCCGAGACGGGACCAGGAAGCTGTGAAGCATGGTGACACATGGCGGTGACACATGGCTAATTGGTGAGTACAAATGCCTGTGCACATGCATGTCACACACAGATAAATACACAAACCAAACTAATGAAAACCATTATTACCACCCCACTGGACAGTGTCTACCCCCTGAGCACCCACATGACGACGCCAATACAGAACCCCACCCCAGGTAAGACACAACGCAGCCCATATTGCAACCTGGGCCATAGCGGAGCGCACATTTGGAGTGCTCAAGTCACACTTCTGCTCCCTTGACCGCTCTGGCGGGCAGCTACTCTATGCACCCCCAGTAGTGTGCAGGATCATTGTGGCAGCATGTGTCCTGCACAATGTTGCAACATGGCGGGGCGTACCGGTGGACATGGTGGTGCCCCCACATACCCAACCACACACACAGGCGCACTGCGCATGGGAGGGGGAAAAGGCATGTAGAGGCCGCCCAACCGAGGCACCCCTCACCTTTTGTGGCCTCCCAACCATGACAGATGTACTAGCACCAGTGGGAGGCGCACACAAAAATTGTCCTGGGTAACTTGGGTGAGGGGGGGGCAAGGTACGTGATGCAAACTTCACCCCTGTGCTCATGCAAGGCTGCCTGTGGCCCCTTAGGAAAAATGACAGGTCACGCAACGCTCAGGCATCCCAAAAAAGTATGAAAAAAAAAAAACACTACACTGTGCCAGCCAGGAACACAAAAAATGCGTACGTGATCAACACACGGGCTAGTATGACCGGAAAACAGGGACACCCGCAGTGGGAAAAATAGCATGCGCAACTCACTGTCTGCCTTACGTGTAGAAGAACGCACAAGCAGCAGCCCCGCCAAAAGAAGTATGCACTGTAGCCGCTGTTTAGTAATCGCGTGTGAACCCAAAATCTGGAAACACACACACCACTCTCTACGAAAAGCACGTACAGAGCGATGGAAACCCACGTGGGACCTTGAACCCATGCTGAGGGAAATGCCTGTGTGCACGTTAAGTCACCTACGCGCTTACGCAATAAGGGCCTTTTCTCAGAATTCACACAAACGTGCTGTTTTTCACGTGCCAAATCACTCCGTATCAAGGTGGCCACGTGAGAACACACGGAAGACCACGCTCCTGTCCAGAAGGCCGAATTACTGCCCCCCCAGAGCCCCGAGCTGCCTCCCACGAGCCATCTGCTGCCGCTTGCCTGCCTGCTGCCACCGTGCCCTGCCATTTGGTGCCTGCACATCTGCCATCTGCGGGGCATGGTCTGGGTTGATGGGCTGCCTGCGGGGCATGCCCAGGGGTGTAGGGTGGTCCCCTGTGGTGTGGGCTGCCTGCGGGGCATGGGGAGGGGAACACCTGGGAGGGCCCACACTGCCAAATTGCATGTGAAACTCCACACGCACCCTTGGAATACGCGTACCCCTCTCGCACCAACAAAATCGCACCTAAAACTCAACGCGCACCCCTCAGAATAAGTGTATCCCACTTGCGCCAACAAAATCGCATGTGAAACTCCCCACACACCCCTGAAATACGCGTACTCCGCTCGCACCAGCGAAATCACGTGTGAAACTCCCCACGCACCCCTTGAATACACGCAAGCAGCCCATCCACCCTCCCCATGCCCCGCAGGCAGCCCATCACCCCAGACCATGCCCCACAGGCAGCCCACAACGCAGGGGGGACTTTTTCCACACAATTTACCTGGCGTGAGCGGGGTACGTGTATTCCAGGGGTGCACAGGGAGTTTTACACGCAATTTTGCTGGCGCGAGCAGATATACATATTCCAAAGGGTGCGTGTGGAGTTTTACACACGATTTCGCAAGCGCGTGAGGGCTGTGTGCCATTTTTAGCACATTTTCGTGGTTGGAGGGGGCCTGTATACTGGTCCACTGGCCTTTGCACCATGTAGGGGATTTGTGCAATGTTTTTGGCGCACGGGGCAGGGGCGTAACTGGTGCTGCTGCAGGGTCATTCCGCCACTGCGCCACGGCTCAAAATGGGTTGGGAAATCCATGAATACGCTGTGCATCAAAATGGGTTTTGACGCACACGGCTGGCGTAAGCTGCCACACGCGCACTCTGTGTGCCAGCCCCGTGTGCCACTTCTGCGCTTGATTCCATGAATTACCCCTTTAATTTCAAGCATACATAAAGACTTAAAAACAGCATTTATATTTCCAAAAAGAAATTATACATTACATTGAGGCACATGTATCTACCTCTCACACACTCAGGCTTATAACATTTTCTTCGCAACTTACTCATTGTCCCCTTCCTGCAGCCACAGCACCCCTGTTAAGCCAAGGCCTGGTGGACACAGCTTCTTGTGCCACAAGTTACCCACAATCCACCAGTTACCCTTTCTGCTCATCTCATCCCCTACCTGTGAGGGAGCACCAGGCAACGTTTCAGAAACATTTTGAAAAGGTTAGGATGCTGCTTCAATAACAGGTCAATCAGGGCAGAGATTCATTTATGGCCTGTGGTAGTGTGTGCAATAGAAGGGATTTTAAGGAATGTTGTAGACACAAGAAGAAACAATCATGGATTCTAGCCTGTGCTGTGATCAAACACCTATCTTTGCCAGAAAGGCCTTGCCCTGACAAGCGACAGTTCTAGCAGGCCCCACTGAACTCAGCTGCTGAGAAAGTGTTGAGCTAGGTTTGAGGCAACTACCAGCCTGTGAACCAACAAACGAAGGAAAATCAAAGTACAGGGTTTCCAGATTTTCATCAGCTCATTCTATAAAACAAAAAGGTCACGTTTCACATAAACCTTACTTTGCACTTATCAGTGGAGTAGCCAACCAGCCTCCTCCAATCATCTGACAATTCCCTGGTGCTTGTGAGAACTTGACAGTGGCAAAGTGAAACAGAGGCTACCAGTAGGAGTGCCTTCTTGGGCCTTTTCTTGCTTCGATAGAAGACTTCATGCTTTAACACTTTGCCCTGGAGAGACCACTTATTACTGAGCCAAGTTATGCTTTCCTAGCTGTGGATTCTCATTTGTGCGTGCTCACTAGCTTGCTCACCATTCTATCTTACATTATACTTCTCCCAGGTATCCTACTCAGTTTCTCCCACATTGCCCACTGAATGGTTCCCCTAGGAACTGCGCTGCGATTCTACCCCAATGTTAATTTTCTCCTATGTACCCATATGGTGTTTTTCATTGGAGCACGATTTCACTACAGTGTTGACGAGACCTACTGATGCCTTCTACCGGGTGCCTTACGCCTAATTACCCTACTCCAGGTGGACCACTACCAGGACGTCAGCACGGCCAAGGCGGACAGATGGACCAAAAGGCCCATCAAGGTCTCCACCGACTCCTTCCCATTCGAAAACACTCAAAAACTTCTAAACTCCAAAACCTAGATCTACCAACTAAGCTGCTTGCCCACAGAAATTGTATATGCCTTTCAACAGAACACCACATCTGTATAACCAACCTACATATCACAGTGGAAATTAATACATTCCAACACTTGCAAACAAGACCTCTCTCTAGACACGAATACCTCTCTGCTCTCGACAGAGAGCACTTTAGGAATAGGCACAGGGTAGTTACTTCCTGTCCACACACTACATTATCTTGCCTTTTCCTGCTTGCAATTTAACCACAAAAATAGGAACAGAGTAGAAATCCTAGCAACAAAACTGGGGCATTGACCAACTCATCCGCAGCGTGCGCTTCCTGAGAGGACCTAGCCAGAGGACCTAGCTGGCCATTCTTTCTCCTTTTAAGACTCCATAGATGGAGTGAACATTAAGATAGGCAAATTGACCAACTCAAAAGTAATCAAGGTATAGACACAAAATATAGATATTTAATGTTGGTTATAGCATAAACTTAGTGTTTCGGTGAATTAATAGGCAGCAAACATTGCTCATTCTAAACTAAGCACCGCAACATGCCCAAATAAAATAACACATCAGTTAAAAAAATGCCATTAACGTAACTGCCTCCAAAGTAAAATCATCAGCAAGACACTCATTTTTCACAATGTACAGCCATGCCGGCGACTTCAGGCACAGCAGAGAGAGAAATCTGGCACAGCTCTGAAAGCTTATGTGCTCCCCAGCCCCAGAAGTAAATGCCAAATCACAGCCACATGCCAGTAGCATGTACGAAGCCCGTGAAAATCATTTACAGCTTCTTATGAACATCTCTGGAGATCCCAAGTACCCTGCAGGGTGTTGCAGGTACACAGTGGCTTTTCAGCCTCAGGAAACAGTTGCTCAAGGACATTCAAAGCATGGCCTTCCAGAATCAAGTGGGAAGGGGGCCCCACTTCAAACTGTATGAACTGATATAGATGTATTCCTCAAAAAAATGGTGGATTGTAAATATCGTACTCAACTGGTCCACCCACCTTTTTTTGCCAATAACTATAATCCAAACTACTCTTCCGTCATTTTCCTTACCACACAACTGAACGCCTCTTACGATTTTGACATTGTGGTGACTATATGCTCCTCCAACCCCATTACTTCAGAACTCTTGAACCCCATTTCATGATCATTTTTCACACCCACTTACACAGTTGTCCGGTACTGAACATGTTCTTACTCACCTTATACTGGGTGAGGCCAAAGATCCCAAGCCACCGTAACCTCCATATTACCCAGATTGGTCAGAATCTCATTTGGTTTTGCCAGTCACTCAAGATTCCCTCAAATGTCAGCCCTTCACTACATTTACTCATGGCTTTACAGTCTTAACTCTGCCTCCCCCTGCACCATCACCCACCAAGTTATATATGATTTTATATTCCCTTTCCAAAGCAGATATTTTATGTAACCTGAGCCTTACGAGTCCACTACTGGGCATCATTCAAGGCTCACGCCAAGGCCCCCTCCCCACCCATTTCAGACTGACTTCTTTCTTCAACTTCCTTCAGCAGAGTCCTTCTTGGGCAGCACTACTACCCTCACTCCATCACCTAGCAGAAGTCCCTTTGTTGGCATCCTGACTCAAAATGTAATCTCATCATCATCATCATCCTCCTCCTCCTAGACTCTCAAAGAATGTTGTTCGTTGAGGATCCAGTTAATTTCCCCACAGCATCATTTGCTTTTTTCCATGCTCCGCTCGTCTACACCATCATCAGTCACTCGATCTCCAACTAAAACACAATGGAGACCCATTTTGAAGCTCGGGGGTGTGGAGGAGAGCCGTTTGTAATTACCATGCCCCCCAGTAAATTATGAACCATGCAATGTTTTTTAATGTGCTGCATAGAGCTGAGCAGCTGTGTATGAAGGCTGCATCCGGTTTGCTATCCGCTACATGCAGCAAATCCATTCTCACATGCAATACATGTTGAAAGGCTGGAGAGGCTGTGCAATAACGATGTAGGATCAATTAGGATTCGTGTAATGGCATCTACCATGTCGTTGCAGCTGGAATTTGCAATGGTTTTTAACAGGGGGCACCAGCAACGCCGAGAAAATAAGAGCCGGTGCTCCTGGGTTTTAATGATTAGGTGTAGAAGAGCACAGAACCCCAGGTGCACGCAGATTTCCATGCCCAAACAAATAAAACAAAACACACTAAGAGGGACTGGATAGAAGTGTAAAGCAGTCCTCTACATAATGTAGAGGTCAAACAAACATTCCCTGAAGCAATATTGTCATCCAGCTGGCAGAATATGCAAGAGTGTTGGAGGGTTAGAAGGAAATGATTGTAATCTGATTTTTTATAAGTTATGTGACAGGGATTTTAAAAGATTTAACATGGCTAATCATTTGATTGTATGGTTGACTTTTACGGTTTTATGGGATTCATGAATTAGAAGAGATTCGTTTTAGGGGTGATATGGATGTATAAAGTTAATGCGACTCTATGAATACTCATTTCATTTTTTTTGGTGTTTACCTCCATTGTCTTTTGGGTTCCACCAATGTTCTGCAGACATTTCTACCAAGTATTTCCGTTAGAGTATAAACATGCTTCATACTCTGTTAAGTCCATTGTTCTGCATTTTACTGATTGAAAGACCCCCCCCTCACCCATCTAGTGCTCCCATTCCTGCACCCATTTAACCCAACACTTAAACCAGGTTGGTCTTCACTCCAACAGGAAAACCGTGTTCCACGTTTTGCCAAAATGCAGTTTGATACCTCCCCTCCCCCCTCTACTCACACTTTACACTAGTTCATAATCCCTTGTTTAGAGCCACACTCCTGCACGAATGTCCCCACCTCTCCCATTTCATGTTGAATCATGGACCAGTCTATCCATCTGCAGGTGCCTCCAACCTTTTCCAGATTAAGCAGACAAGTGTCGTGTTAATGAGATTTAGAAAGCACACCACTGCCGTTGCATGGTCTAAAGGAGTTTAGGTGACAGGGAAGTAAAATGCTAGTCATCTACGGCGTGTGCAGATAGGCCCGAAAGTACCTGGAACCCTGCATGGGGGATTGTTTCTAGATGTCATTTGTCCGAGGTACAGGGGAGCGAGTTGCTAGAAGACCATCCCTTTTGCCCACGGCGCTAGGAGGCATTGGTTGGGGAGGGAGCAGGAAAGCATATACCTTAGGTGTAGCAGTGTATTGTAAGTGAACAAGCATGCATAAATATCCTCCTCCCCAAGCTAGCACACACCTTTTCAGAAAGGTTTTCAATACTTAAACAAGCAGCTGCAACAGGCTTGCACTGGGAGAAACTAGAGGCATTTCCCAAACTCGAACTCTAAATCAGATCCGCGCTAAATTAAGATGATACATGGCAGTCTGGTCCAATTTAGGCAGGTAATGGAAAGTGGAAAACACAGGGGATGGTTGGAAATCAGGTACCCGCATACACCTTCACCAAAATCTAAGAGTGTTCCTACTTCAGATCTTAGTCCACACCCTCACGTGCTTCTCAATGACACATTTTTCTTCACGGGCACTCCTAGAACGAAGGTACTTTGCTGCCAAGGTCACACTCAGACATTGGACTAAAACAATGTGTTACTGACAATCAAAGGCCAACATGCCGGGCATCCGCACAGACTACATTTTAATTGATTACTGACCTCGAGGTAGGCGCTGGGCTAAACACAGGCTCATCCATTAGGGAAGCACCAACACAAGTTTGTTTTGCTCTCAGGCAGCGGATGCCTCATTCCAGAGGGGGGAAAACCCAAGGCACAGCCAAATTTGGCCTTGCAGCTTCTGTCGTTTATTTCAGAGGCTCTTAGAAAGCCATCTTTTTATGTCTGGCATTTGTCAGGGACGCGCGTGTAAGGTTGCTTCGGAGTTTGTGATTTTTGTTGCAATGTGCAGGCATGCAGTGCTCACTAGATGTAGGAAGACGGATCCCCTCACCCCACAGTTGTACTTTTGTCTAAATAGGATGAAAGCCATTAACATACATGGATAAACGATGCAGGTGAGCGCTCAATCATTCAAGTAAGTCATGGAAACACATGAATATATGATTAACAGGAGGTCTATTTCGACCCCCACCCCCTAGCCCCCACATTTAAAGAAAGCACCCCAACCAAGCACAGTCACACAGTATCCTTGCTGGAGTTTGTTGGATGACCACTCCAGGATTCCGAATTTCATCAAACAACCTCAAATACTGCATCCTATCCAGGCCAGGCCAGGCTGCACACTGGGTCAGGGGGGCTTCAGACTCCGTACAGTTAACTGCGCTGGATGTAATCCAGAGAGCCGTGCCGGGCACTCCGTTCTGTTAGACCCAGCAGCAGCTTGTCACATAAGCCCCGCGGTTTTGTTTGACAAGAGGTGTGGTGGTCAGCTCCGTTAGATTATGTCTTTAGCAGGTCACAGGCTTCTGCAAATTCTCAATCCTTAGCTTCTCTGTGCAAACCATGACAGCTATGGTGGCCCGTGGGTTCTTGTTTTATACATGCGCGTGCGAAGCAACTGCTTGAACAGGGGCTGGAGGAAACCCCTGCCATACAAGACCGAACAGATCAAGTTATTCCACACTTGGTGACCCGTCTGCCTTAATTTAGCCAAGGCAATCGTTTTTGGTGGTTCTTAAACTCTGCAGTGTCCCATTTTTGGCCTCTTTACTTGGCCCATATCCTACTCCAGCACAGCGACCAAAAGCCTGGAGATTGAATGCAAGGTAATAAGAGCCCCCTCAGGTTAATATGGTTGCATCCACTTGGCTATTTCAGCTACACCTGTAGAGGTACAGTATCCCCCCCATGTGCGGGGATTGTGTGTGCCTTTGTTTGGCAGACTACAAGGTGCTAAAAGTCATAAGCCCTCAAATAGTGTGATGCTAGAGACACTCTGCACTATCTGTTTTTGACATCTTACAGAGGGAGCTTCCCCATTTTCAAGGCTTCGTGCACCATTACATTTTGAGTCCAAGGCATTTGGTTCACTTACATGTCACGGGGTCCCACGAAGATGAGGCGGTGAGGGTGCCTCCTACATTATGGCATGCTTTCGCATAATCAATCATCATAAGTTACATGCCTCAGTACACACAGGCCGAGCCAGAAGGCCAAGCAGCGGAGAAGCAACGCACCCAAGCCCAGGGAACGCTTCATTGGGAACAGCGCTAACAAGAGCTTGGTTGTCAAAGCAACCTCAGGACGAGAACAGAATCCGGAGTAAAAGCATCAGGTGGGAGGGCAGGCAGTGCAGTGCATGGGGTATTCAGCTGAACCATCAAGTTTCCTTCAAACCATTCCTATAGGTCAAATAATCCAATCTTTATTAGGAGAATCTTGTGTTCCTTTAGGTGACCAGACACCCAGCGTCACTCAGTTGTCTTAATTTCAAAACCCAGTCCTGTTTTTCTGCAGGACTCCCAGCTGCCAGGGTATACATCTTCCTCTCATTCGCTCGTTTACCAACAAAGCGACAGTTCCCACAACCCCCAAAAGTAAGTTCTGCAAGGGTTCCACTTAAGGCAATATTACCACCGCTGGGCATTCTCGAACCACCAACCTTGCAGTTAGGAGACATGCATTAACCCATTGTGGCACACAAACTGCTTGAAGAATAGTCTCCACAGCAAGACCTCAAATCGCGACCTGATCAAAAGCAGAATGTTTTTTTGGTGCAGGTTTAGAATAGGACAGTGTAATATATTTTTCAGGTAGACCTGGATGCTGCATTGCATGTCACTGGACATTCCTGAATTAAATTAGAGCAGATTGATTCGTATGCACAAAGTGGTATAAAAGATTAAGATTTATTTCATAACTTCAAAAATATAAATGCAAAGTATATATATAGTCTTTGTACACCAGTTATAGTCTATTTGAGGCACTCCGCTCATAGCTATGTATAGATAGTGCTTAATATTGTTAAATCCTCAAATTGGTCAACTTAAATTTTGTGTCATTTGAGGTTTGAACCCGCTTGACATAACCACTTTTGAATAACCAACTGTCAATATTCAATGCGCAATCATAATACATGTCAATCCTAATTCGCTAGACTAACTGGTGTACCAAGACCCCGCTAAATATCTGCAGTACAGGCCCTCTACGGAGTCGTGTCCAGCCAGCCTGCAGTCCTACTGTTAGGTTGGTGGCTTGCCCAATTATATTTTAGAAATCGGGTCCTGCTAGTTGCATCCCCTCAGCCCTAAAAAACCCAGACTGAAGATATTAAAAGTAGGATTCGATGACTTGCTCAATCAGAGCGTATAAACTCTGCCAGGAAACCCGTGTGTTCATGCCCTTGCAGCAGTGCGTTTGAATTTGGAGAACCCCATTGAAAAGTTAAATGGAGCATAAACGGGTGGCTCCAGCTACTGCAGCGCACAGAAGGCGGCACCAGCAAAACATTTAGAAACCCATCAACTGCTCATCAACGCAGAAGAAACCGTTTTTCAGTCACGGCTTCCAATTCCATCAATATTACCCCAGCCCCTATAAGTTATACAATGCTGAAGTCTTCCTGCGGGATATTTGTGCTGTGCAACGCCTCATACATAATGCTTTTTAGAGTAGACACTAAGCAAACATCAGCCCTCTGCCCAGTTCCTTTAATGCATACTTTAGATGAATGAACGTGTAGCACGTAAGCAAATGTTAGTGTTGTGCAAAGACCGGATTGGTTAAAGCCAGCCAATTGTCAAGTGCATGTGCTTGGTGAGCCACATTAACTCAGCCACCACTAAGGAAAAGGAAGGCAGTCAGTCCAGTCCCACAGAACGAGCAAACCCCTCCACAATAGGAAGTGCAAGACCATGCCAATTGCTTCAGAACATTAGTTCTCCCTCTCTGGTGGCCACCACACCACTGCCCGCCCCTCCCCCCATTCCACCCATCTATAAGAGCAGCCCCCACTGGCCCCTGCACCCGACCTCCACAAAACACTCCCTTGCAACCCAGCTAGGTTTCTCATAGCTAGAGCCTAGCACGCACGTGTCTACACCCCAAGTGGGTTACTGTGCTACGGGCCTCGAAAGGACTCAACCACTAGCAAGGTCAGTCTGCTACCAACCCCCACAAAGCATCCTCCTCCCGACCCACAGTTTTACTGCCCATTATGACCACCACTGGACAGCCACCAAAGTTTACAATATCCAGCAATTCAGGTATGAGCCAATCCGTGCAACCCTTTAATCAGCAGCAGAGGCCAATAACTCGCTTAACATACTTCAGAATCTGCAACCAATATAAAACAATTGCATGTAAATGCGTCCGATTCCTTAGGCGATCTTCAACCAAATGCTAGGATCACCATGCACACGTGGGACCAGGCAACTGTCTCCTTACAAAACACCCTCCTTAATCAAGGAGCAATGTTCTGCCCAGCACATCCCTCAGGAATAAATGCTTCATTGAGGAATCCGTGCATGGAGCCTTTCCATTATTTTGGATGGTTGGGACCCGTCTCTAACACCATGCCAGATTCTAACCGAATACAACCAGCATGCCAGGAGCCTAGCCTTTCCTGCAATGTGGTCACCAGGGGCGGACTGGCCTATAGGGCACACGATCTCCTGGTAGGCCCATGCACCCTCACCCTCTTGCATGCATGGGGGCAATTTGAAATTAAAAAGATTTCCAGGGGCTCTTTGTTCCCAGTCCACCCCTGGCAGTCGTCATGCCCGTTATATTTCTACATACCTGCACTACTTTAAGTTGAGGAAGTGCACATTTCAAAGTACCGCCAAAGAGGAGGTGCCTGGCGTCAAAAAAAGTGTCAATATACTTACACCCCTGCCCTGTCCAAAAGGAAAG
The DNA here is from genome assembly GCF_040938575.1 of Ambystoma mexicanum. Classification (NCBI taxonomy): domain Eukaryota; kingdom Metazoa; phylum Chordata; class Amphibia; order Caudata; family Ambystomatidae; genus Ambystoma; species Ambystoma mexicanum. The sequence goes on from NC_090925.1 coordinate 417,803,584, forward strand.
GATCATTAAGACAATTGTCACAACACAAGACAGAAAAAAACCGCCCCATGCATATCTTTGTAAACGAAGGAGGGGGTTCGCATTACAAAAAGGAAATAAAGCATCAGTTTCTTAAATACGGTCATTTTATTTTAAAACATTGCTTGACTTATTATACGTTTGTTTTAAGTGAATATTGAGAACCAAAAAAGGGGGGTAAATCTTGTCAGGTGAGTGGTAATCTGAAATAACCCCAATCCCAAGGGGGGAGTTGAAGCTGAGTGGATTTCACCTTCCTACGCCCAAAGGGTCCACCGTGGAATGGGGGAAGGGGCAGTTCAGTCAAATCTGTAAATGTCCCCATTGGGCTAGAAATGCCGATAGCTTTGATCATTGTTGTAAACAGGTGGTCTCTTACACGGACAAAAAAGGTACCAACTTGATTTTTTTTTTTTTTTTTTTTTTTAAGTACACAAGTTGAACATGAAGCCAACTTCACCATGTGGTTTGAACAGTCAAACCTCATTTCACTACAGGGACCCACAGAGTTCATCTGAAGTGTATTGCTATCCAAGTAAAATGAGGCATTCAACTATACACTACTGCCGCTCAACGCCATTTTCTCCAAAATCTGTACTATTCCCACCCCCTAAATATATGCCCCTGCCCCATCCGCAGTCCAATGGGCTTGTACCATAGCGCCTACATAAATACTGAAACGGGCCCCTCCCCCGTCTTGCAGTTGCTGAAGACTCAATTTTTTACTATTTTTTAAAAATATATCTAAATTTGAGGATCGAAACAGTTACAAGAAAATGTTACAGTGCCTTTGACTAAAGAAATATTGCTGTCCTTGAAAGTCAATATTCCCTTTTTTTGCATATTGAAATGATTCTCAGCATTGTTCAACTTATCGAAGTACAATAATTTAGTAAAATGAGAACGACAAGGTAGATACTTACTAAACTCCTTTCTGCAATTCACAGCTCATGCGAATAAAAATCGCAATAAATATTCAAAAATAGTTATTTCTGTAAGGCATCTCGAGTGTTACAAAGTTTTTGTACAACCAAAAAATAATAAGATTGCTGTTTTTCCCCCTCTGTCCTCAGAGTACCTCATAGCGTATTGTAGTTTGTCGATTAATACGAATTGAAAAATAATTAAAAAAAGAAATTCGGGAAGCGGGTTGACTTGTGTGCAGGAACTTGTAGAGGTTCAGTCAAGTCCACCTTCAAGACATCGCATCTCCCAGTAGAAAAGTTGAACAGAAAGTGTTTGCTTGCATTTACAAGTGTAGTCAGATTTAAGGGTTACTGCCCCTCAATACTATAAATAGCTTAGGTATAAATATGCACCTAAAGTTTCTTGCCCCCCTCAAGTTTGTTTCCTTTATATTGTAGCCTTCCAATATAAAGTGGGAGGAAACTTCCGGTTCAGCGTGCAATCATTGCATGCGGTCAGGCTGCAGCTGCTGAGGTGGATAATGGAGGAATGCTGCAGTGGTGGCGGCTGCTGCTGCTGGGGTGGTCGCTGCAATGGGCTGCTGAGCAGTGCTGGGGTAGCTGTAGCCCATGAACCCGGCCACAGGAGAAGCAGCGTAGGGATACTGCTCATAGGCCGCAGTGGTGTACTGTGCATAGGCCTGCGCAGCGGTCGTGTAGTCAATGTACGGTGAAGACAACGACTGGACTGGCGTAGGAATAACCATGCTGGGCTGCACAAGGGCTTGTGGATAGATGTACTGCGGGGCGAGCCTGTGGGAGTAGAAAAATAGTTAGGCTATTTCAGAACTAAAAAAAAAAATTAAAAACCACAAAAAAAATACATGTCCACCCAGCCCAAAATTCAACCCCGTCCCCAAAAACAAATGATCAAGTGCTCATAAAAGCCAATTCTTTAACAGGTTCAGAAGAGTCCAATTCCAGTGTGCATTGCCAGTTACTGGGGTCATTCCGTCTAGCACATAATTGACAGGAGGCAGCAGAGCCTTTTAGAAGGTGTTTGTTGGGGAGGGTTCACAATGAGTAAACCACCTGTTCTACAGCTTAAGCTAGGCATTAGTCTTGACAACTGGTTCCCAAAGCTTTCACAAGTGTCAGGAGGTCCATTTAAACATTCAGTTTTATTTGGAAACAGTAAGGGGAGAAGAGCAGCCTTAGTTTTGAGGGGGATTGGGGAGGCCACATGATCGTATTCACACACTTCACCAGCGCTCGTTAGGGGGCATTCTCGCGGGTTACTCTACTAGCATCGTCTGGAAGAGATCTGAACACCTAGCGTTCTCTTGATTTTTGTGGTGGTAGCCCATGGTTGCTGGTATACCCATCTTAGTGTGGTGAAAAAAACTTTCCAGGAAAGTAAGGTTTGATATAACCAAAAACATTGATGCACGCTTTTGAATAAATCTGAACCACTGCAAGTAACCTTTCACACCGTTTTATAGCAACTCTGCGCTATTGCAAAAGGGATCCAGCCATATGCAAATTAGTCAGGTACTGCCACCAATAAGCAGCCCAGCCTGAACCGCTAGGCTAGGTCCCCTCTACACGAAACACACAACCGCATCCATGGAGTTGCTTGTGGTCTCGTGCAGAAGGGATGTGACCAAGCAGTTTGGGCTATACTGCCCCTTTTGGGATGGGACCAAGTCTGATTTGCATATGGTCTTTCCCCTTTCTGTAATGGCTTGGCAGGTGAACGATGGTCTGGAAGGTTGTCCAGAGCAATGCCTGAGGTTCAGATCAATTCAAACCACCACCTCTGGTTTTACTTTAGTGCAATATACTGCCTTTCACTACAAAGGGACCGTGGTCCGAGGGGAAAACTTTCTGGAGGCTATTGGGTCGGAGCGTAACCTCAAGAAACAATCATTTCAGTCACAGAATTCAGTGACGGACAGATCGCACTCATCCGTTGAATATACTGTTTGCTTGGTTAAGCACACTACCATTACCAAGCATTCCGACATCAAAAACCACAGGTCAGCAAATGTAAAATATATATGCTACAGGAGTTTCAAATAGCTTGCGGTGAGATATTGCTAAAAGGGTGCATTCTCCTGACATGTACATTTTTATAGGGAAAAAGCACGCTAGCATGCAGAAATTGTATTCTAGTGTGCATGCCAGTAGTGCCAAGTGAGTACAGTTCCACTGTCACAAGCCAGAAATCACGAATGGTGCAGTTTGCAGTCCCACCAGAGATGGATATGACAAGTAATTTGTAACGCGCCTGTACACAAGTGTTTCTAGGTGCAACAAGACAAGGGAGGCAAGACAGAGGGAGGACAAGACAACTTAGCGCGAGAACAAAAAGTGTAAGAGGAAAGGGCAAGGGAGATGGGAGGGGGAAAGCCAGAGCAGCGCGGATCTGGGTGGTGCAAGAAGAACAAGAACTGTAGGTTTACAGTTACAGCCCCCTAAGTGCGTGGTAGGGCAGTCTGGTACCCAGTGAGAATGAGGGAAGCCAAGCAACCAGTCGGTACAGCAGACAGGTAGGTCCAGCAGGGGAGGGAGAGAAAGGAGAGGCAAAGAGGAACGTTTTGAGCTGCTTTCTGAGCTTCAAGTGGTCTGGTTCAAGTTGAGAGGGGCAGGGAGGCCATTCCAGAGGGAGGCACCTGCAGGGAGCGAGATCTACCCCCCCACTGTCTACCTGGAGAAGAGTCTAACCATCAGAGTTAGAAGTAACTGAGCAAAGGGCTCGAGAAGGAAGGCATTTTGGAAAAAAGCGTTGAATGTGTTGCTGCCCCGGCCCCCAGAAAGCCTTGTGGACAACGCAAAGAGGAAAGGATGCTTGATTAACATCAAACCACCTGTACATCTTCGATGATGCACATAGTGGGCTATGTAAGAATGTGAGCAGCTTAGAAAATTCGGGCTTCAAGGCACTACCAGGACTAATAAACCTAGTCACTAGCAAGGCTATAGCCACGGCTCAGTTTATTGTATAAACTAGACAAGAAAACGTGCACTGCTCTGGTGTCCAGTGATGGCACACCAGCCAGACTCATGACGGGCATTTTGTAAACTGCACCAGAGTGGTAGGCCCAGGCCCTGGCCCAGCAGCACAAAGACATGAAGATACTGACTGATCGTCAATGAATAAGGCACTGAAAACTATGTCCTAGCTGTGTGCAGCATGCCCAAAAAACAAAATCCACAAATATGTGAACTTTTCAAACCCAGGCCAACCCACGCATTCGTCAGGTTGCCATAAAAAAAAAAGGGGGTACCACTGTACTTTCTGGAGCCCCTCCACCCCCTCTGCTGCCCGAATCAGTCCACCAATGGGATTCTGTAAACAGGTTTCTGCGTCTTCAGAGCAACACTAGATGCCTAAACCAGGGCTTAAAATTGGCAGGAAATTTGACTCTTGGCAAGTAAGAAATGGTGTGCTCCGTGTAGGTGGAGAATTGAGGTGGCAAGTGACTTCATGCCTTGCAATGTAAAGATCTTTACCCATAGCCTACAGCCACTCACCCAAGAGCATTCTGTTGCAGAAAGTTAATTTCCGGTTTTGGTCAATGGGCTAGGGCCCAGTGCCCCAATAAGCACCCACAACCTCCACCCACAAACATTTAGCATTTAGTTCGTTTGGCTCCGTCACCCCTGCATATTTGTGGGACAACTTGGCGCCACAGGGATGCAATCATGTTGGGTGCGGGGGTTGTTGTGGTAGATTACTCCCAATATCAAGTAAAATTCTACTCCTAATAATATAAAGTAAAAGAGAAAAAAAAAGTCCAAGATTTAACCGGTGGTAGACTGTATGACAAATTATAATAGATTTATTGTTCTCAAAATCCCACCAGTTTCTCACAAGTTCTTGTAACTGACTTATAAGCATATTTTTTTCTAAGGGGAGCTATGAGGCGGCTACACAATCAGAAACTTGTCACGAGTCCAAGGACCACTTATGTACAAACAGCTATGCAGGAATACAAATTCAAAGACACCCAAGACTACTGGTTGGGGATTCAAGCAGTTTGCACATCTACCTCACGTCGTTTTGGAAGCAATTATTTAAGATTAGTGATGTTAGGTTGCTTAATAGCAGTTTTGTAGGTTTTCGCCTTTCATCTACATCATGGTGTAGGGGCAAGGGGTGATGTGGCGTCAGCTGGGCATACAGTTCTCGCTATGTGGGGCCACGATGACCCTGCAGGCTATGCCTGGTGCCGGGAGAACAGACGATTGGGAAGCACACCAGCGGTAAGCCGGAGAAACGCAGAGGGCAGAGCTCGATGGGAGCTCTTTTACAAAGAGTAAGATTTCTTTTAACTTGCACGGTATTCTGCCTTCTAAAGCTACATTCCCGACTATAAACTGGTGACACAGCTCGAAACCAAGATCCACCTACTTTGGCGATAGTATACCATGGGTTAAGGAAGGGTTGTAGTGAGGCAGACCCCGCCAAACAAAACAGGGGCACGTGCTCATTCCTTCACCTGCTAGAGCAGAATACACGGAGCACCCCAGCAAAATCAATGAAGCTCAATTCTGCCTCGACAAGGTGCGATTTCCAGATTTTCCTCAATTTAAAGCTACAGATGTGGTTAACGCAGACGGCGTAGGTCTCTGAAGCACCCTAAAACGAGAAGTACACAGTGCACCAGGAATCCAGGGAAAGCAGATTCAAAAAGAGGGTTGTAAAAACAAAATAATAATGATGTTTCCGAATAGGAAGGATCTGGACTAGTTTCTGCGCCTAGCAGAGTCAGCCAAGTCGCTCAGCAGCAGGCTCTTGGCATTGGCTGCGAGGCTTGTTGCTAAACATGGCAGCCGCCCTGTTTGTTTTCCCTCGCGTAAATGCCCTCCAACCCTTCAGTTGTCATGCCAACGCTGCACTCCTCGCCTACCCATCCCCCTCCTCCCTTTGGTTACCGGCAGTGACTAGAAGTACATTTTGTATTCGAGACAAAATTATAGCATTTCTCAAGAGGGCGTCTATCAGGGGGCCGCAGACAAAGGCCTTGAATGTGTGCTTGCGGCACACCTGCCAGTGCCCGATAGAGAATAAAGTGCAACCCCCCTCGCCCCCACTTCACCTGCTAGTGGTCGAGGGAAAGGTTTCATGATATTGAGCGATAGTGCGCCGGTGTCAAGTAGTTTAACTGAAAATAAATCTAAATAAAAAAATAAGCCCTTAGCCATGGTGGTCCGCAGCGTTTTCAGTGGTCCCATTAAAGAATTGTAACCAACTAAGGAATTAAGCCAATTCTCTAGCAAGAAATGTTCTTAAAGAGCGACACTTGGTAAATTGTGATGGGTCTCCAGATCAGTCGAGGAGGAAAACCACGAAATCCGAACTACCGCCGCATAACCAAATGTATGATCGTCAAAGTAACTTCACACCTCCGCTCCTTAACGCTCAGAAACAAACATTTTACTACTGACTAATACACACAAAACCCCGATCGATCCCACTACCGGAAAATAGCTGGCTTCCAAAACACCCGTAGATCACCAGTCAGCCAAGGGGCCCAAAATGGAAACTGTAAACTTCCAATAGAAGAATGACAAGAGCTCAGAAAACCTAGATTAGGCCATCAGAAATTAAATCTCCACAAAAACTACAAGCTAGCATTGCAAGTTAACTAGACTTAGATCATAGGGATGTCCAAGGTAGTGATCAGAAGAACACTAAAGCAAAAACAACGTGTATAGAAGCTTTAGAAATAATCTTCACCTCTGGCATCGCACTGGGAAACCTACTAAAACCATCGTTCTTTAGCCTACCAACCCACTACAGAAAGGAGAGACCATATGCAAATTGCCCCAAAGGGGCAATCCAACCAGAAATGAGGTTGCTTGTGGTCTCGTGCAGAAGGGATGAAACTGAAGATTGAATCCTAAACTTTCCAGCCATTACCTTTACTATAGTGATGAACACAGCAGAGCCAAATGGTACACAAAGACGATATCTATTGCACAAACAGCGTTCCTCTACCAGTGCTCACACTTCCACAAAGGCACAGTAAGGAAGATCGGCTCAACATCGCACCACTACCTGGGAACCAATGGGTGCAGTTTCCCTAACCCACCAGCACAGAGGCTTGACTTATCTAAAGGACAATACTCAAAAGGCCCACTGGCAAGTTATATGATGGCATTTATAATGCGCCTATACACAAGTGTTTCAAGGCGCGACGAGGCAAGGGAGGGGGAACAAAGGGAGGACAGAACAATCCTACTAGGCCAGGTGTTATTCAGATCGCAAAGTTCAGCTTGATTACCCAGCACTCTGCGCACCAGGAATATATTTCATGCTGTGCAATACACCTTAAAATGCAACCTTTGCCACAAATGCTGCCACGTTTCTTGCTCCACCCCAAAATACTGAACATCACTGTAAACCCACTACCAGACTAACCCTCACTCCTGGACATCTACTTGGTCCCTGTACCTTTGCCAACACCCAAATCTTAGTTTACCCCAGAGCTTTTGTTTGGCACTGACTGCTTGAAAGCCATTAAATCACTAGGTGGCACTCAGCTGTTGAATGTTCAATCCACCAAAACCAACACTCACCACCTGACTTCTCTGCCGCCACTTGACCCAAACATCCCAAATGGCTTGCAACCTGAGGCTACTAGTCAGCCACCACAACATCTGCAACCAATAAGCACCTTTCTGTGACTATTTGCCACCCTGCGCTTATCCACAACTCAGCCTGCCCCCCTGCAAAGCATCCCAACATCACCACCTATGTATCTGCTCACCTACCGCTGCTGTGCCAAGCTCATTGTGGGGCATGCTCATGTGTACTGTTCACTGTGTACCCTGCTCATCCATATGTCTGTCTACTTTGTGCTCTGAGGTGCACTTTGATCAACTGTGCTATTGGATCTGAATGCATCACTAGCCAAATCCTAAACCTAGGTATAGCGTGACCCCATGTGTAATTTCGAATCTAGGTGTTTGTGCAGCCAAAGTTATTACAGAACTTTAAAGTGCACTTTGACCAATTGCACCATTGAATCTGGTTGTTTTTCTAGCTAATGTGTTATCTTGAAGCTAAAAGCTGCCCCCTCCGCCCTTTAGTTTAAATTCCCACTCCCTGACAGAAAACTGCTGCACCTTAGCTCGAGTGCAATTACTCACAAACCAGTTACTGCCCTCTAGCCTCTATCCAGGACTATACTGTATTCAAACGTGCTGTAAAAACCCACTTCTTCAATCTGGAATAACTCTTTTGACCCCCCCTTCTTTCTTTGCCATGTGTGTTTGTTTTGTTCAGTTTTATGTGCGCCCCGAGGCCTACGGGCATGTTGGCGCATTACAAGAACTAAAATAAATAAATACCCTACCCAGTTTAAACTAGCCACTATCGCACTAGTTGGGGGAGTGGGCCAAACTAAGGCTATCAGCCTCCAGCACCACACATCGCTGTTGCCAGACCATGATCTTCTGGCTTGCCCTAATCATGTTCCCTTTCTGCATAACGCTGGACAATGTACGCTGTAGCAGTAACAGCTACATAGCCCACCAGGACGGCCTGGCTAAACTAGGGTGCCCTAGACACCACCCCATCCCTCCCCCACACTGTTCCTACCCTCTGCGCATCCCCCTTCCCTCCCACTCACCCTCATACTTCCCATGTCAACCTACGCCCCCCAGCCAACAACGCACAGCCACCCCAGCCCTATCGCTAAATCCAACAAAACTAAACTGAATATCAAACATCCCACCTGTTCCAAGCCTCCCGGCCTAACCCCCCACTCCCTCACTCCCAACCTCACAACCCGCAACAGACTAGGCACCAGGCTCCCCACTACAACTACTAGGCCCAACTCCAAACCTAACACCAAAACCACTACTAAGCACAATGCGCCAAATAAGCCCATACCTCCCCCCATTAAATGGTGTCCTACTCAATGTCAGATCCCTGGCTGCCCACCCCACAGAAATTGCAGACATTCTTACCAAAGACCTGAACTTCCTAGCCCTAACAGAAACTTGGCTTCATGAGGCGTCCAAACCACATTTATCGTTAGCCATCCCGGACAAATCATCCTCAGAGCTGATAGACCTAACGGTGGATGTGTAGCGATCATTTCCAAATCCTCCCTAGACCTCAGATTAGCCTCTACAGTCTCATTCACATCCTGCGAGATACTCACAGCCAAACTGCAAACCTCCCCCACATCCACGATCACCCTCCACCTCATATACAGACCCCCAGGTACCCCCAGGGTCTTTGAAGACATCACATCTATCATCACTGAAAATTCCAAACCATCAGCACAAATCATGATCCTCGGGGACTTCAACCTTGGTTACCAGGACCTGCACGATGCACATGCTGCATCCGTAGCCAATGTCCTAACAGATCATGACTTCACACAACTCATTGTACTACCTACCCACCCACCTAAAGGGCAGAACCCTCGACTGGGTAGCAACTTACAATTGCAATACAACCTGCAAGGACCCCCAACCTTTGGCATGTACTGATCACCACATGATTCCTCTTGAGATCAACACTAAGCAGGGACTGCCCAATAATTACCCCCCGGCACCAGCCTGTCCCACTAGGAATAAACGTAACATCACTGCTGAAGCCCTACCACCACTGATCCTACCCTCCCTCAATGCTCCCAGCCAACGCTGACTTAAATTACTGATTGACACCTTCAATAACTCCATGGCTAGTGCAATGGATACCGTTGCCCCCCTGAAACTACGCAAAGACAAACCCAAAGCTCATTTGAACTCGTGGTACACCCCTGAGCTCAAATTAATCAGAAGAAAGCCAAGGCACAACACCTGGAAAACAAACCCCACCGCGGAAAACAAATCCAACCTCAAACTTATCCTCACTTTACAAAAGGGAAATAATTCGCACCAAAAAAGATGTATGCAACACCAGGATTGCTCAGGCAGGATCCTCCACCAAAAAAGGATATATACAACACCAGGATTGCTCAGGTAGGATCCTCCACCAAAGAATTATTTCAAATTCTGAAGGAACTAGAAGACCCTATTTCACCTCCAGACACCTGTTTGAAAGACAAATCCTAGTACACCAGCATCCAAAACGCCCTCAACAAAATCTCAGACTCCAAACCAAAATTGAGGACAAACGCCAACAAGATCACCAACCCCAGCCCACCCACGCCCAACTACATTAGTTCGGGCTTCACGTTTAAGTTACCACTACGGAATTTCAGAAAATCATCACCTCCTTAAAACCTTCAAACTGCAAAGGAGACAGCTGCCCCGACCAGATCATAAAAGATGCAGCTAGACAGCTTTTCCCCTTTATTACCAAACTTATTAACCTATCCTTCACCAATAATTCTATACCCAGCAACCTAAAACAATCATGGGTTCTCCCACTCTTGAAAAAACAATCCCTTGATCCAGCCATACCCACCAACTACAGGCCCATCACCATGGTGCCATTCATCCTAAAAATCCTGGACAGAGTCGCCTACATCCAAATTCAGGAATACCTGGAATCCAACCAATTGCTAGGAATACGTCAATCTGGCTTCAGACCTTAACACGGAACAGAAACTGTCCTTGATGATCTCAAAAGCCTGATCAAAGATAAAGGCAATGCCGCAATTCTACTCCTAGACCTCTCATCGGCCTTTGTCCTGGTCAGCCACAAAATCCTCTGTAGTCACCAAGCCACCGCAGCCCACTTCTCATCTACAATCACATGGATACAATACTTCCTGGCAAACAGAACCATGCAGGTGTTCTCAACATCTGCAGCAGACCCCATCCCCATCACATGGAGTCCCACAGGGATCCTGTGTATCCCCCACTTTCACAATATATTTACAAAGCCTATTTGACCAACTGGACCATCTGGGTGTCATCTACACAAATTACGATGACACCCAGATACTCCTCAAAATCACAGGCAATTACCAAGCAGACGTCACCCGGATCAACAAAATATTCTCCATCATTCAGGCATGGATGGCCTCGCATGGCCTCTGCCTGAACGATGAGAAGACAGAGCTCCTTATTGTCGGCTCCCCTAACACCCTAACTAAACTCAATCCCAGCTACAATAACATCACGATCGATGGTCACACCATTCCTATTGCCAAAAGCGTGAAAACCCTCGAGTTCTATCTGGATGCCAACACCAACCTTTCCAAACAAACCAATATGATCGCCTCAGCCTCTGCCTACACCGGCAAGCTCATTAGGGCCAGCAGACCTTTCCTATCACCCAACAGCTGCCTCGCCAGAGCCCTCATACAATCTAGACTGGACTACTGCAACAGCCTGTACCTAGGTGCCAACCAATCCGTACTCCACAAACTACAGGTACTACAAAACCAGAGTCATGTTGTAATTTGAGGCACGCTTCGCCTTAGCGCTGCGTTTGCAGTCATTCCAACGCTTTTTGCACTCTTGGGGTGTGCGCACCTCATGGCCGAATGCACTCACATCTTCCGCAACTTGCTTCCAGTGGGTATCACGATGGGCAGCTGTAGTCTGACAATTCGTCCCCACTAGCATGTCACGGTTGTGGTCCCGCACGTAGTCCACGAGGTAGTCCAGTTCCTGCTTGCAGAAAGGCTTCTTCCTCAATGTGCAGGAGGCCGTAGCTGTGCCTGGGGTCCCAGCCTGTACTGCAGGTGCAACCTTCCTCCTCTTGGACGCTGGTCCGGACCCTGGCTGGCAAATGCCACCCTGATCAGTATAAGCAGTGGCAGCCTTCAACATTCCCAGACGAGAGCATATTTCCACTACTAGGAAAGCCTACAGATGGCTCTCCATACGCCAGAAAATTGATTTAAAAAGAATCTGCCTCACGTACAAGTTCCTCAATCACCTAGCACCACCATATCTAGCTAACAAATTTACCATGAAACCTGCACCAGAACCACCAGATCCTCCGACACTATGCTTGACAGTGCCCAGATTCCACCTAAAAAGAGCTGGAGGGGCCAGCTTCACAGTACTTGCCTCCCAACTCTGGAACACCCTACCTCTCAACATGAAAACTATCGAGTCCTTCCAGAGCTTCAGGAAGCAGGTCATCAGTTGGCTCCTAAACAAAGAGTAGCTCCACTAACACCCGACCTCACATCCCTGCTCGGTAACTGGCTCATGCATATGTATATGACTGTTCATTGAAACAGTATATTGATAAGTGTATTCTATTCAAACTGGAAACCATTTTATTATATATGTATTATAAGTATGTACGAAGTATGCAACTCCAAGATACTTCTCAATGTTTTAACCATCTGAAGCGCCCTTCTACCCTTGGGTCTGGAGCACTATACAAATAAAATAAACAATAAACAAACCTCTAGGGCTGCCAGGCTCAACTTAAGTCAGACACACTACTCAGCTAAGACGCCCCCACCCTGTGCCCTCCCCTCCCATAGGCATCACCGCTCTAGCCTTCCCGCAGGACTGCATTTACATTCCCAAGCACACTCAACAAGGTGCTTCTCTTCAGCCACCACCAGGACTCGCCCACGTGTGGGGCAGCAGTTCATGAGCTAAAGGCCTCCAAGACTTCAAGTCTATCCAGGAGCTCCACTAACACATTGGTCCAACTCCATCTATAGCACTCAACTCACCTGCCCATACACACTCTGCAAACACGTTTTACTCAACCTTTGTTCCTAGCCTACCTTTGATTTCAATCCTACACCCTTCTCTTTACCACCCCGACCCCGCATTCCCCCCTGCAACATCAGCACCACTAGAACTTTTGACAAGAGTCCTTCCCCACTTGGTCTTGCTTCAAAAATGCTTAAAAGAGGAACCACAAGTGTAAAAGATGCTTCCAATGACCTACCTTATGTGAAAACCTTAAAAACACCACCTTACTATGGTTCGTGTTATCCCACTGCCACCATACTTCACAGTTAATATATCATATCGGCCACTAGAAATTCGGCTCCAGCATATATATATATATATATATATATATATATTTTCAAAATGTAGACACTCCGAAGTGTCTTGGACCACACTCGTGCTCCAATATTCAACACCCAAGACTCTCATGGGAATGAAATATTTTATTGATATCGCGCTCGTACACAAGTGTTTGATATCCATTTCAATTACATGGAGCCGTGCTTGCTTCTTACACCAACTAAGACAATGAGTTATGAATTCAGGCCGTTAACACCTTAAGTGCCAAGGCCAAGTATGCTCGTACCTTTTGCATTGACTTGCATAATAGCCTGGCAGTTAGCACTAACAATCAGAAGGACCGCAGGATGCACAGCAAGTTAAATAAAATTATGCTCCTAGAAAAAGTGTACAGTTCGTCAATGTTGTGGATATTGGGTCTCAAAGTCTGATGCATTTATCGTCATAGGGTATGCCAGATCATTGTTTTTACTTAATCACTCTAACATGTTGGAGAATACAAATCTTTAGTTTACAATTCGTACTGGCATATCAATGCATATACTACAAATTGGGTGTCTTGAGCAAATGTACAGACTTTACATTTAGTACATTTGCGAAAGCCCATTCCAGATGCTTCCAGCCACTTGCTGCCAACCATTCCAGTTTCACAACTCATGTAGCTGGATCTCAACATATCTTTGATCGAAATGATCTACGATAACTAATGCATTAAGGGTGCTATGTTCTTATCCAGCAATAAGATGTGCCAATGTTTGTGCAGAATCTTTCACATCCTTGGCTGCTCTATTGAAACCCATTATACACCCGATTACTTCCTTCTCCTTGGGTATAGACAGCTGGTTTCTAGAGGATTGTAGGTCCTGTTCATTTTTCACACCTTCATGTATGCCCCTTCAACCACTCTTGGGATAGGCCTGGTTACAAACCCCCACCCACCCCTCTGCTGAGATCAATGGGCCCACTTTTTGGGGGCCAGACCCACAATACGCCCACTCCCCAGGACCAAAAAAAACAATTCTAAAATCAGCCATGTGAAAAAACCCATAGGTCATTGGGTAAAGGCAGTAACGCAACTGGTCACGGATCTAGTGCGTTCACAGCCACACCAAACAAATAACATTCAATTAACTCGGGTGTACATTTCACAAGCGCAGACAAAAATTTGAAGTATGAGGGAAAGCAAACGCTGCAAGCGGACATACAAGAGAAGTCGTTTTGGGTGTGAAGGGAGATGGTACATTAAATGAACAGTTGACCAAGTAGGTAAAAAAAATAACCATAATGAACATACAACACAAGCCAACTTTCTAGACCTCAGCCAAGAAGAAAAAAAATAAACACCCCACAGTTTAGTCCAGTCTGAAGTCGCTCTTGTAAGCAAGAGGGACCCTGGAGAGCAGATGGTATGTGTTGCTCCGTGGGGAGGTTTTGGGCACTGCACCCCGGCCAGCGAGCCCGCAGTGGGTAGAGCGCTTCTTGCTGATACATTTTTATCCATCAGCTGTGATTTTTGGATACCGAGGCTTGAGCCTCATTACTCCATCTTCTCGGGTGGAGTATGTAGTCCTGGGTTTGTATTTTTCTTGGTCTGTGTGGTCTTGTCACAGTAGGCCGAGAGAATCGCTGTTCCGTGTTGCCTGGACCTTTAGCCAGCAACACTTGTGGTAGCCTGTGGCGGCGTAGGGGGCACATGTGAGCAGTCACGGTGGGGCTAGGGCAGGACGAGAGGGATGTCCCAGTTTGGGTCAGGTATAATAGAAAACAAAAGTTCGGGGGCGGTTGCCCCCCAGGAAGAGGGCAGCCCCGCCGTGCAGCCGATACATCTTCACGTCACTAGGCGGGACAGCTGAGGGGCACCGACATACAGGGGCGTTGCTAGGGGGGGGCTAAGGGGGCTATAGCCCCTGATCTTTTGGTTGTAGCCCCGGATAGAATTTCAGGAGCTACAGCCAAAAGACTAGCTAGCCCCCAGTCCCAACAGTTCTGACATAAGTTTAGCCCCGAGTCTTTTCCAGACCTAGCAACTCCCCTGCCGACATACATGCAGGGCCCACCATTGTCAGCAAGGCCAGATTAGCGGCGCACAAGTAAATGGAGCACGCGTTTAATTGGTAGCCTGTTGCAGGGATCCCAGTGCTGCTTCAGGTGGGTCAGAAGCGAGGACTTCGCGGGTGTGCCGTTTTATCTCCCCACGTTGCTGCCCTGATGCCATCCTTCGCTCACGGTCAGCCGTAAATCATGCCAGCAATGAGCCGTCAGCAGGCAGCGCGAGGACAGTTTTGTGACATGCTGCTTTAAGAGGCCAAACAGGATCCATTTGAGCGGGATGGGCAGAGACCTGCAGGGAATAGCAATAAGTTTGAGCATGGCGGTGGGCGCTCGAGGGAGGGGATGGTGCCCATGTTGCGACGTGGATGCTAGTAGTTGGAGGGGGAGAGGGGTAGGAGGGGGAGGGAGAATAGCCATCAGATAAAGGAGGCGCACCGCAGGTGTGTGGGGCTAGGATTGGGCTGACAGATCTTGCAGGCATCGGTGCTCGTTTTCCAAGTGTCGCATCTATTTGTTCGGAGCAGAATATAAAAGGCAGCCTTCCTCCCGCTCCCATGCTTTCCAACAGCCATGAAAGGGTTTTTGGTAATATGTAAACATGCAGTGCTGCAGTTTGAAGCATATGTGTCAGTAATGTGAGGTCAAAGCCGCTAGCTGCCAAGTGGTGTAACTGGCCACGCTGGCTCACTATCACAACACGTTTCCCCTATAAATAAATAAATAAATAAATAAAGGGCCACACTTGGGCTGGTCGTTTGGGCATTGCAATGTTGCACTAATTGTCATTCTTAGACTGGCTTTGTTGGTGGGTTTCCATGGGGCACCAGAGAGGAGTTTGAGGGGGGGGTAGCAATGGGGAGTGTGTGATGGGCAGCTAGTGGGGCATGCCAGTGTGCGTGCCACCTGAGTGGGACCACAGGGGTAGCAGACATAATGTTGACAGCTGGCTCAGTACGGCCCCAAGTTTCCTAGTGGGCGTGCGGGCAGCTAGCAGGGCTGGTGGGCGCCACCCAAGGAGGACCGCAGGTTTATGGTGGTTTCATTGTGGATTTGTTGAAGATGTGTTCAAAAAACAAACATGGCAGACACGTAAAGACCAGGTGCTGGTTTATCATGTCAGGGGTGGAGGAAAAAGGGACACCGGTGAAATGTGTTGGGATGTACGAGAGCATGAGCAGCACAGGTGGAGAGCATTTTGTTGGGGTTACATTACAGGGGTGGGGGTTACAAGAGTGGGAACTTTAGCAGGGATTAAAGTACAAGGAAGGAATGGGGGCGAGTTATAGTGAGGGAAGAGGAGTAGCAGAGTGCAGTAAGGTGGGTCGGGCTCTTCTTTCACAGATGAGGCAGGACGTGGTGTTTGGAGAATAAGGGACTGGTTGCTCTATGGAGGGAGTATATTGATGTGGGGTTGTAAAGGTTTTAGTGCAGTTGGGGTACAGTGTTTTCCCAGATGAATTTTGTTGGTGGGGACGCAACGAGATGATGGCCATTATGATTGTGTTTGTAGGTAGGGTGGCCCTGGCGGTCAGAGGTTAACTGTTTAGGTAAACTGTTCGATATGAAGTTATGAAGTTACAAAGGGGCTTTTGAGACGGTAGGGGGTTGGCCTTCAAGGATAGGGTTGGATAGGAACACTATCAACGGGTAAGAGGGAAGGGCATAGGAATGTTTAGAGTGGCATTTTGAGAAATGTGAAGGGGTGGGTTGGAGTTACAGGAAGGAGTATTTCATGTCGGGTGGGGCGATGTTTAAAAAAGTGAGTGAATAATTAAACAAAGGAGTAATAGGAAGATAATGGGGGGGTGAGAAAGAACACCTCTGGGGAGAAGTATTCCGAGTGCCAGGGACACAGGTTGGCTAAATGATGGTTGTCTGAAGGATTATCGCGGTAAGGGGGTGGTTAGTGCTCTTTGGAAGGACAGGCTAGCCCAGAGTTAGAAGAGAGGGCAAGAGGTAGAGAAGACGGGCAGTGGCTCGGGTAGAGGACAAAGATTGGAAAGATGTGGGGGAGTTGAAGGAGGGCGGAAGTGGGTTTACCTACACGTTTAACGTTTTGTTCAGTCTGTAAGGCCGAGGGGCCAGGCTAGTGTCGTTTGTAAGCCATGGCCCCTCACATTAAAGCAGCCTTTTGCACTAATGGCGAGTGTGGGTATTTTGTGCAGTTTAGCCCAAAGGGCTTTAGTACAGAAGAGCAAGGGTGTCCATGGGCCAACCAGGTGGTACTAAATACTGTGGATAATGGAAATGGGCCCATGCACAAATGTTTGCAGAACCCCTTTTCTTTTTTCGTACACATCCGTTTCCAAGCACCCAACTGCCCGGTGAACAGTTCTGCTACTCGGAAACCCCAATCCAATCTACCGCCAACCGGAGCAGCCACATTCATTCTGGACGCTGTGCAGGACGTCTTCTACGGCACTGTCGAAGATTTATAACAAGTGTACACCAGAATGAGTTTCCAGAAAGGAGCCCCCCCCACCCCTCCTTCAGAATGGAAAGAGGCTGGTTAATCTCATTACTCATGCCACAATTGCAGAAGCACCATTGCTTCGCATGTAGCGCCTTTATGCTGGAATGTATGCCCAAGAAAACCCTGCATCAAGTGAGACTAAAGAAAGCTTCACGTGTTTCCATAGGACAAGCACTCCACATACCACACGACTCTGCTCGCTGGTATCGCCAGGGTGACTGCAAAAATTGTAAGCAGGGGTATACATTTGGAGTTGCAAACTATCATTCAGGCATAAACACATCACTCACCCCCCACCCGAATTCTCGCCATTTCTCACTTGGCAATTTGCACTCTCTCCTTTAGGCATTTTGGCAAATAATTGCCATCTGCTTAAAAGCAAGTCCCTTTACCTAAAGTCTGAAAAAGAGTAGACCGAACATAAACTCTAAACCACCCTCTCTGCTCAACATCGATGCAAATTCTAGCTGGCAGACGAAGGGCGCGATCATCTGAACCAGCGGTGGATGATGCCAGTTTTCCATCAGGAATAAAGGTTACCATCTTTAATATCTGGTAAGCTGAAAGAGGATCACGATCAGAATGCAGGGGCCTTTTGATCTGTAGAAAGCACGGGGCTGTTTATGCGCTACAGAGGTTTGGGGTCTCTACAAACTTATTGAAGTGAGTTTGCTCGCACCATCCACACAGGCGAGTGGCAGAAATGTACTCCGACAGCTGGAAAGTGCAAAGGGGCACTAGACATGGGTGCCTCCTTGTCGCCACTGACACAGACACCCGCTTCATGTGTAGATATTTCCAAGTATGCCTCTACTCGTTGCGCACTAAAAGGAACGCATTCTGCAGTGCATGATAAACCAAGCGACAATACTCCCCACTGTGCCCAGACCTGCAAAATGGTAAAACCGAAATCTACCATGACACCAGTCACTGGTATGGGCACCAGCACTGCGGAGGACTGCCAATTAAGGTGTCCAGTAATTGCTTTAGATCCATGTGATAAATGTGAATTTCCATTAGTGTACACCTAAAATTGAGCAAACATTCTCTTATTGATGGGCACTGGGGTCTCAAAAATTATATTGCACCAAGATTTTTGCAAGTTTTTTTTTTTTAAGTGCTGAAGTTCTGTTTCACACTGAGCAACAAGCCACCCAGGCCCACAATTCAAGATTAGAGCAACATGTGGGCAGGGAGAAAACGTGTTGCAGTATTTTTACAACGCGAGAAACTACCGACAGGAGTCTTCTCCACAGAAACCATATTTGCAGCTCCACAGACAGGCATCTAGAAGAGTGCCCGAAATCAGGGCTGCATTACGGTCTGATCTGTATGGACAACTAATGTAGAAAAGAAAACAGTGGGGTACGATACTACAGTTCAAAACCTTATCTGGAGCCCTGACTGCAGTTGCCATTGGAGCCCCAGTTTTTCAAACCATGTCGTCCGGTTCTAGCAAGCTTCTGAAATAAAATACCGAATAGTTATGTTAAAGGTCGCGCGAACACAAGTCAAGCTCCACCCGGAGGGACAGCAACTAAGATGGACAAGATCATAGAAGATGGACAAGTAAGACTATAGAAGAGCAAAGGAAATGAAAACAAACAACAGAAGCTAGTAAACCCAGGGATAGGTTCACGGTTGAGGGGAATAAGATGAAATACACCCAGCGCTCCCACTACGCAGCAGTGTTCTGCAGACAGCCATCAGAAACCTGAAAAGCTCCTGCAACAGGAGCAATAAGCAACTGGCCACCTTCAGCCACGCCGATCCTTTAGGATGCTGTCTCGGGTGTCCCTTTTCTATCGCCATATACAATGACGCCAAAGTCAATTAGATGGCGTGAAGAGTATCAAGTATAGCACAGTATGGACGTTGCTCATTACTTCAATACAACAGCAATACTACACTGAACAATGCGCTCATTTGTCTCCTACATGGCATCAGCAAATTCCTCCATGAGTTTAGAATTGTTTGAGTTTCTAAACGCGAACCCGGATTCGAACCTGTGTTGCTCTGTGCCCCCTGCTTTCAAAACGAGCGCGTTGCCACTGAGCTATTCTATCCGTGCCCGTTTACGATATTCCACCTCGTAAGCACTGCCCGGCTTCGGATCAAGTGGTTATAACAAATACCAGAGACGAACTCCCATTTTAAACAAACGCGAGGCTCCTTCATATCAGCAATCCTTCCATGAATCTACCCTACACAGTGGGTTAGTTCTATGGTAGAGGCCCTTCCTCTCTGCTATACATAGCTGCGACCTTTGTCCAAGCGGGCCCTCACCTTCAGAAGTCCAGCTGATGGATTTTTAGCAGAAAAGAAAAACAGATTCAAGAGAACTTGACTCCCAAAAAGCAGGCGACACCAGCATTTTACGCTAACATTTATTTTGAGACACCAACCACACATCAGGGACACCCAGAGCTGCCAACACACAAGTGTGTCTAATACCAAAGGCAGGCAATTGTTAGGGTGTGTAAACGTGAACGTTACGTCACCATCGCCACTGACTACAAATGTTCACAATGGAGTCCAGTGTCTGGCTAAATATGGGCCATGGTGGACCTGGCAGACATGTCCTGGTTCAGGAACACATCTGGCCCACCAGTAACCATCTCTTCCCAGCAGGTTAGTTTAGGGTCACGAGTGGAGATGTAGCACCTCCTCACGAGGTGGAGATGTAGCACCTCCTCACGAGGTGGAGATGTAGCACCTCCTCACGAGTGGAGATGTAGCACCTCCGAGTTGAGCTTCATGGTGCAGCCAATACAAGGCCTGTACCGTTACCTTTTGACAAAAGGTTTCAAATGAGATTGGGTTTTGTGTTTCTCATAGAACTCCTCGGCAGCCCAATCAGAGGCATAATGACACCCGAGCGAATACTTAATAAGGGGCCAGGAAAACGGTTAGCTGAATGGCACCGCCACCGCCAGCACTTTAACATGAAATCAATGGCTTAGCCACCTCTTTCATGGAAGCCTAAGCAACTTGTTCGTAGGTTAAGGGTCGACACTGGCGCTGCCCCCATTGTGGGGGAAGCCAGGAAATACAGATGTTTTAGATTTTTTTTAATGCGTTGGACATCCCAAAAATGTTTCTTTTGGTTTTGAAATCTACAGATGCTGCACATTGCTCATTTGGACATCTGCCAAGCCAACCAAGAGTATATGCGGGAAAAAAAGAATAAAAATATAAAATAATGAGCCATCCTTACCCATATGTTTTAGAACAGGATCAGAGTATGATGTAAAAAAAAACATAACTCAAATAAGAACCAGCGTGTGCCCCGAACGGCGTTTCAGCCATTTGCAGAGATATTAGAATGGGTCAGACTTCTATGTGTCATTCCTGCTCAATGTAAAATTGAGTGGATGGAGCAGTGTCAGACACTAAGGAGATCTTTGCACAGCCAGATGGGCACTTTGTGTACAGAGGTAGCTGGGCCCACAGGGTCTCCTTGCATTTGCAGAAACTACAGCATGCCACAAGACTTAGCCGAGTGTCCACGACGATGCCAAACGTGCGCGGTATTCACAGTGAATTCAGACTATCTCCACATTAGCTCAATGGCTGTCACGTGTTTTCTCCAGCCAATGGAGGTCGTCTGCAGCGGCCCGAGAGGCTTCCTCGCGTGTTTTACATATGCCCAAGAGGGGTTAGTCATGCTCTTTTGACAGCCATGCAAGACCGCTCACGAGAAGGCGGGCTTTCAGA
The DNA here is from genome assembly GCF_040938575.1 of Ambystoma mexicanum. NCBI lineage: Eukaryota > Metazoa > Chordata > Amphibia > Caudata > Ambystomatidae > Ambystoma > Ambystoma mexicanum. The sequence goes on from NC_090925.1 coordinate 417,824,674, forward strand.
GCTCGCGAAAGTCCCGCCTCGCTGGCATGCCAAAAATCCAACTTGAAATCACATGGACCCAAGAGCAGAACCCCACGCAACGCACGGCTCCCAGCGCTAGGCCACATTTACTGGAAAGGAGTTGGGAGTATTTCAAAGGCCCTTAACACCACAAACTCATACACCCTGGTAGAACTTGGCATTACCGGACCAGCAGTGCCACAGAGGCCAGCATGCCTGGGGCAGAACCAGTCCTACCGGTCTCAGATTACAACTCTTGCTTGCACAAGTCTATAGTGTCCAAGCAGGAGCCAGCCAGATGTCTGTGGCAGCACCCCGCCCCTACGCGAGTTGGTTAAAAGAGGAAATGAAACCAAGGTGAACGCAAGTGTAGGAGTTTTGAGGAAGTTGGTGTCTGCCACCGCCCCTTTCTCAACAGGCCAAGCATCGTCTTACAACAACCACCAGAAGACCTTTGGTTTCGTTTTTAAGCTCACGGCCTATTATTGCACGGGTAAGCAAGACAGCTGCAAAAAAGGAACGCCCACTTGCAGCTTCCACAGCAAATGGGGGCGGGGGGTATGGACCCCAATATAATTTCCCGTGGAGGGTGGATGTGGCAACACCTCTGGTAGCTGCCTTCAGGTGACATCTGGCATAAAGTCACGCTGGAGTGCAAGAACGAACCCAGGTCCTCCTTATGGGTCTTCCATGAGCCCCAAGAGGGATGTCACGGCTAACGAAGAAGACCTAGACTGAGTAATTATAATTACCAGTAAGTAATCGGTCATCAACATGTTGCCCCATTAGACAAAGCTAGACCATTGATACAGGTCAAAGAAGGTTGCTGTGGTATTTGTACAAAGACGGCGGGCCTCAAAGCCCTGCAATTACCATGGGCTATACCGGCCATTTTAGCCACAAACGGTGAAAGGGGTCGTGCGAACGATTAGATATTGCATTCGACTCACCATGCCTATTTGCAAATTGTTAAAGCTGTAAATTTAAATGGTTGGACAAGTCTCGGACATGTTGCTCCAATGGACAGGCCAAGGCTACTCGTAACCCACACTTCGAGAGGTTTGGCCGCAAGCATTAGAAAGCGTAAAGCCATACAGGCCACCTCTATTTGTAGAAGAAAAAAAAATGAATATGGCCAAACTCGAGCATTTAAGGCTATCCCAAATAAAAACAGGTGCCAAGAGACTCCCAAGTGCTACACAGCTGCATACACAGGTAGGAAAACAGACCATACAAATGTGCCCAGCTACTCCATGTCCTGATCAACCATCCACCACATGCATGGGTAGGAGGGAGGAGGGGCTGGCACAGGATCTAGATGGCCAGGTCAATCATTCACAGCTTGTAGTGGTGTTGCAGAGAAACCTACCACTCATTTATGAGCACCAACACTTTCCTCAGACTGGTGTGGCAACTTAGTCAAATTAACAAGCAACAGTGTGCATCGGCATCAGCCCGTCTTCACCCACGCCTGGCTCGTTATTCATGAGCCAGGATGAGTCACTCGCTGGCCATGCCTGCACACTGCGCCAGTCTGCCTGCACACTGCGCCAGCCTGCCTGCACAGCTTCAACCCGGCCCTGCTGCAGCAAGGTGGGAGGCAGCCAACAAAGCAGATGAGGTTACTAGCAGCAAGCAAGCAGTTCTGCCGACAGGCGATCATGCCGATTTGGCAGTGTTCGTGGTGCAGCACACGCATCTCGGACTCGGAGGTGCCACCCAGTTACACGCACTGCTATGCCCATGTGTCTTCTGCTGTGTAGACAGCATGAGGTGCACGCCATTCTGCCAACTGGGTGTTAAATACACCCAAGACTTTGCTGCCAGTAGCCAGGTATCCAGTTTAATATTCAAACATTTTTTAAGATTTCTTTTATCGCATTGTCCCTACAAAAGATGTTAAGTTCTGGTTTAGCAATATTGGATGGAGCGTGGGGCTGATGCTGGGGTCTCCCTCTGCATTTTACAGAAAGACCGGAGTGGGGTGTGTGTGAGGGTGGGGCAGATTTTTATTTTAGATGTGTAAAATGCACTAACAGCCCAAGGGCACCGAGGCGCTGTTGCAATAGTCTTGGATACTTAGCTCATGGTTTCAGTGAGCGTGTGGCATACCAGTGCAAACATTGTTCGTTAAAAACATAGGATCCACTAGCCATTTGAGGGGCACGTGGCACAGGGGACAAACTGACAGACACCAGTCAGTAACAGCACAAGGGCCAAGCTAGGAAAAGGCCACTGCCGCATTTGCCAAACTACAAAGGAAGATCCTGCTGCACTGACATGCAAGCCCCAGCTCAGCAAGGATTGCTGGGCTGCATTCCTCCATTGCATAGAACCACAGGAATTGCACATTTGCCCCATGTTCTGAGGATAGATCAGCCTGTCGACAGTAGCGTGCCCACATTAAGACAAAAAGTTACTTTGATTGACATTTGTCAATCGCACATCTGCAATGGGTAGTGCACCTATCAACCTGAATGATTCAGTGGGATTATAGAAGCCACCCCAAATAAATTGACACAGGAGGGGGGAGGCAGTTGTGGGTGGTGGCAACAATGACAGACAAGCTACTACCCCGACATGGAAACGGTGTATTAAGAAATATTTCGAGCCCTCAAGCACTACATATTAACGACTGGTAGCATGCATTGGTCGACAAAAGGTTTCTCAATATCAACTTTGGAAGGCTGAAGGACTAGTTGGCCCTGCAGAGATATGAACCTGTGGCTGGAGGTGTCACACAGACAAAGGGCTCCACTCTGAGCCAGATGGCCCCAAGTCACAGCCACTGTGTGAAGCCAGTCATTAAATCATAAGTGTTTGGGAGTAGCAAGCATGAGGGACACAAACTTACTCAATGCAGAGAATTAACCAACATGCAGTGGCACAGTCTCTGTAAGGACCCGTCCATCCACGAGATATTCCCAACAGAGTGGCCATTACTGAGTCAGATGGCAATTAGAAATGTAGGAACTTTCATAGCTGTGCGCTTCGTTAATCTGAAGCTGGATGTGGGTGGGGTATCCAGTTTAACCCACCCACACCTTGTTCAGCCACCACAATGCCTTGAAGCTAGTTCTGCAGGGTGGTACCACAAAACAGACGAGGGAGACGTCATAACTTGTTGAGCGTCAAATTGCCAAAACAAGAGAACGCCCATAAAAAGACAGACAAGTTCAACCATACAATATGCACATTAATACATCCATCCAGCAGAATGTACATGCATTATTCTAAAATACAGAACTCACTAGGGACAAAAGAAACCATAGGGCCAATTACAAATGTATATCAAATGAAGCGACAAAACCGTACCTCAGATTCCCAACATAAAAGCACCTGGAGTGGGATGCAGTTTGGGATACATTGTGAAACCACGAGATTGCTTCTACATAAAGTTAGTGAGGACAACTGCACGGACCTCTTCCGACAGACTGTTCTTGTGGGTGTATACTTAGAAAAATAACAATGTCCCACCGGATTATCTGTTGTGGAGCACGATCTGTAAAGCCAGCCAGCAAGGCGAAATTTCCAAGTAATCAGACCACTCTTAACCTCCGCTGTCAGAGTAAACTTTACATTCCATACACACTGCTTTGGCTACAGCAATACCTCACAACTATGCCACAAATTTCTTTTTAGGCCAATTTAGCGTGACTCTTGCTTAGTTGGATCAGGATAAAGCAAAAAGCCAGGCACACTATTCGCTTGACATTTCCTCGACATGAACCCCTGAAAAGCAAGCCGCCAGTTTCATACTTTAACTTGCAAGGCACAGCAATGTTCAGTCTAGGGTGCATTGGACACAAAAGTAAAGGACGGCTCTTCAGCCATCAAAGTGGTAACTAGGCAAGAGGAAAGTGTAGATTTCCGGCTCGTCAAGGTATCCAGCGTCGGTGTCTACTAACGCCCGTCTTCCAAGCAGCACCGAGGCCCCGGTGGTCACTAGCACGCCCGGCCATGCCCATTTCATGGATCAGGTGCTGCACAGTTCTAGATCTGCATACATCTCACTAACACTGCAAAACAACGGTAAGCAAGTTCGGTGTAGTGTGTGCCTACTGCACAACCTGACAAATAGCACAAACACCATTCATTCATCCTTCTGTGGAGGTATAATTAACACCAAAGGTTGACAATGAAGACACACACGTCTTCACCTTCTCCAGACACGCTTTCGACTTAATTACTGTCAATCTAATGCACAAAAAGCCACAGCTTGCTTTATGTAGGTTAGAAAAAAAGCGGTGCACGTGGACGCCCTCTCGCCAAGCGACGTGTGCCAGGTGCCAAGCACACTTCCTGCAATTAAAGGATTGTCCGAATAGCAGGCCACTTGGAAACACTGAAACCCTATGTTACCCGATACTTGTGGCACAATGTGTAACACAACTCCACACCCTGGTCTGTGTGCCCTGCTCCCAGCCAAGCAATGCATCCTTCATCTAGCGCCCTTTGCCTGCCAATCAAACCAGGCTCTCCAATTTATTCAAATGCCCGAGCCATTCATATTTTAACAGTACGTTTGGGCCGCCCTGTCCCAGTTGAGGGTGTAGAGGCTTTTATTAGCACAGACTTCAAAGGACAGGCCGGCGGAGGGCGCACATGAACGATCATTCACAGGAAAAACCACCCCATGCTGAGAGCTTTGCATACCACTTTCCAAACCTTCCAATGAAGAGCAAGTGGCGAGGATAACTAACTACACAGCCGAGAGAGTACCCGAGTCGCCACCACGTCTTCCCATTAATGGACCCTTGTGTTTGTACTACACTTTGCATCGTTTGGGCAAAGTAACCCTCGTGATAAAGTGCATAACGAAGACAAGTTTGAATGCTCATCAAGTCGATGTTGCGAAAATGGCAAAGTAGCTCCCAGCAATGTGTGGAGGCCGCAGCACCCATTCACAAACACGGCGACACTGATATAAAGGCTTAGAACACAGCGTGAAAAACCAAAGACATCTCCCACACAGCACCCTCAATGTGTCCAGGAGACAGTGTAGTGCTCGGAAGAGTCCGCATTGGAAACATATGCAGGTCCCATGCAAAGCAGCCCAGTTGTCAGGTGAACCAACGCAGTGCCTACAGTCAGTGTGTCAACTGCACACAGACCTACGTATTATGGCAACAGTCCGGCTTAGCATAGGCAAAACTGTGTACACTGATCACAGGACCAAAAGAAAGTGAATCCGGCAGTGCAAGTCAGCGACAAGGCTTGGGATAACAACTCGCAGAAGAAAGGTGCCAACAGTTCTTGGGTTAAGGGCGAAAAAACAATTTGTATTTGCCATCCCTTTTGCCCTGCCCATTTAAAAAAAACAATATTTCGCCAAGTAATTAGACTCCTGAAACGATGAGTCACAACTGCGGGAATCACAAAAGCAGAGGAGCGCATTGACAGGCCCCCCATTGTCTGCCCGGGGTCCACTAGCCTTTTCCAGAACAGCTGCCAGGTCGCATTAGCGGCATAAAAAGAGGACTGGGAGCAAACGAGGACGGATAAAGCCATAGAAACAGGCGGACAATAGGCCACTTTTTGCACACTACCCAAGCACTATGCATCTGCCCCCGTTCTAGTTTGCCTCTTACCTTAGGCGCAACTTCGGCCTTTTAAGAGTGGAGGGCAGCCTCCACGGACACCCACCCTCACATGTGAAAAAGGCGGAGGCCGCGAAACTTTAACATTGTTATGCTTCCCCACCTGTTCAAATGGGCTAATATTTGGGTCGGAAGTAGCCTGAATATTAATATATACCTCGGTAGAATAAACATGAGAGGCACGTGCATTACATTTACACATTCACTGAAGAGGGGCAATTCGGCTAAGAGGATCAGCACATGCACACAACACATGTAACACTTACCCATAGGGTCTCTGTAGAAAGGCAGGATGTATTTGCTGAACGCCTATAGTAAATCCTTTAAAAACAGAAAAATAGGTCCGTTTAGAGCATATACACATTGTGTCGAGATGTCAAGCAAGGATAATTTTGAAAAGTGCGTAGATTTCGCGCCATGAGTGAAACGCATGGTGACCAAGTGAACCTCATTCACCCGCACTTTAGATGTAGCTTAGTGCCCCACTGCTGCGTCGCAAACGACTCTGCAATGCGCGCGCGCGCACACACACATTTATTTTCATGATAAGAACTGCGGGGACTCCAGTGGCTAACATTACGCGTTCTCCCGGCTACAGACAATTTATCCATGTGTACTTTTCTTAAGAGGCAAGCCCACCACCACCGCCCCCCGCAGGAGGCAGTCACGGATGTGTACATTTCGCCTACATGATGACGAGGCCCTCACAGTTCTCACCGCTCTGGATGTTCCTTGGTTTGGCTCCCAAGTAAGCAAGGTTGACGTTTGCTTTCCGTCCGTCGATAATGGGGTTGGGGTCTTTGCAAGCCCGGTCCGCTGCAGCTCGGTCCACCATGGTCACCTGAGAGAGAAGGCGACATTAGCCACGTATTCAATGATTCTTAACCAACATCAGTTTGAAAGGGACCGGGGGGGGCGTTCACTGAATGCATGCGCAACGTGCCACACAAGCCTGAAACAATGAACAGAACAGGTGACTGCTTTTAAACTCCGAGTGTAGATGAAAGGCGCGCTATTCAGTTGGGGTGCAGGGCCCGCGCGCGTCAAGGAAGGGGTTGTTCCATTTGGGAGGTGTGTGGCGTTTAAATACAATTAGATTTGACATGTCTGTACCCACGTGCAACTACTCGAAATGTAAGAGCTTACAAAGTATCCGATTTAAGCGGCTTATTTGGAATATTACTACACATTTCTAGGAAGATAATTTATACTTAAACGAGCGGGAAAAACAAAACTTGATATAGTATAAGGCAAATAGAAAGTAATGTTGCACGCGTGCAACCTAATCTGCCATTCGCAGTTAAGGTGTAGGGGGGAGTGGGGGTGGTTTACCGACACACGCATATTTCAAGACCAAGGTCCTCGCCTGCAGGGCCGTCTGAGGGGGAAATGAGTGATACGGGTACCCAGGGTTAGCAGGCGTCCGACATGCGAATGACACACGAACAGCAGCAGAGGCGCGCCATGGAGGCGGCAGGTGCATCCTAGGCCCCGCCGACTATCAGTTCTTTGTTTCCGCGCTGCGCAAGTGCGCCCGGGGGCCAGCGACGCGAAGAATAAAAAAGCCCCCCCCCGTAAACGAACGCCCTCACCCAGGAGCAGCCGCGCACGGGTCCTACGCGTAATGACAACCTCTTTGTCTTGGCACCATGCCCCCCTCCCCCACAGCACAGCACCATGTCGGCCCCCCAGTGCACGCTTCCGCAGCCTGAACACAATTCCCCAGGAAACCCCGGCGAGTAGAGGTGGAGGGAGAGTCCATCGAGAAGCCATTTATTATTTTGTGCGCGGAGACCGAGTAACATTCAAACAATAGGTAGTGGGGGAGGGGCGGAGATAGACTAGGCACAAAGAAGGGGAACCAGCGCCCCCAGCGAACTGATACCGGGCACGCAGAGGTGGCGACTGCTGCATCATGCGCAACACATGCCAGTTTACTTAATTTCCAACTGTTTAAACCCCAGGAGGGGTGAAATGAAGGTACATCTAGAACCTAAAAAGGACCACACGAGTCATACCGGAACCCAGGAGCAGAACGCACGAGGGGGGCCGGAAACATGACGGCGCATCTGGGTGATCCTCGCAACATAGAATGTCAAGTGGGTATTACCGACCCCCGGGCAATGTGGCCTGAGGGACACAAGAGGTTGCCTTGGAGCGTATAGGAGCTGCCCCACTGTAAATTAGTAAACGGCGACTGTCTAGGACCGGTGCTCTTTGGAGCTTATAGGGGGGGGGGAAGGGGCGCTACAGTACTGACATTGGAAATCCAGTGCTGAAAGTCCCCCCCCCATGGTGCACAAAGAACATGCCATGACTATTTAGAACCCCTCCCCCAGCCACGCTTCCATGTCAAAAGTGCCTTGTGGGCACGGGAGCAGAACCAATGTGCCATCTACAGTTCAAAACGCAAGCCTTTGTCCAAGTTGAAACGTCTCCCTGGGTGCCACCGCCAGAGCAATAGTCCTCGTCACCCGCAGTTGCATACTGCGCGCTATGCAGCGCCACAAGTCTGCCCAGTCCATCCCAAGCCATGCATCCACAGTGCCATATCCCAAGGGCTGCGCCGGGGTCTTGCACTTACAAAGCCGTAGCCCCGGGACTTTCCGGTCTGCCGGTCGGTGATGACCACGGCCTCCTCGATGTCCCCAAACACCTCGAAGTACTTCCTGAGCGAGGCGTCGGTGGTGTGGTAGGGGAGGCCGCCCACGAAGATCTTGGTCAGGGTGGTGTCCTTCTGCAGCGTGTGCATGGTGGCGGGGGGGCTGTGCAGCGGCAGCCGCTGGAGGAGCATGAGACAGAGCCCGGGGAGTCCCGGGAGCGGGCACTCTGTGCAGGCAGGGGGAAGCGGGCTCCGGCCGGGCAGGGGAGAGTCACCCGCTGGAAGTAATCCTCAAAAAGCGCGAATACCCATGCGCGTAACAGCACAGCTCCTGCCGCCACCGTAAACCAGTATGCAGTCGCAAGACCACAACAAGCTTTGTACTGAACTGAGCCGCGCCTCTCCCGGGCCAGCCCCGCCCACCACCTGTGCAGGCAGCCAATGAACGGCGAGCCCCGCCGACGCACGCGCTGCACGGGAGTTGTAGTTCAGAGAGGAAGACCATGCATGGCATTGCCCAGAGCCAGAGCAATGAGGAACTGCTCGAGAGAACCGGGACTGAGAGTAAATAAGAGGCGAGCGCAAAAAAGGGCTGCAACCCGCAAACGCCTGATTAGGAATGAGTTTTCTGAATTAAGAAATTAATGCATTAACGGTCGAGGGCTACGGGAAAATATTAGAGAGGCGAACAGACTAGGGGAAAATATCTGAAGGCAAATGAGTATTCATGCGGGGGGTTTGGGGGGCAGAGAACACGCCCCCAACAGTAAAGTGGGGGAGGGGAGGGCAGCATATTGAATTGCTATAGAATAGGAAATGGCGTCAGCGGACGTGAACTGGCAGCAAGGCAGTGGCAACTCTTTTAGTAGATGAAGGTGTAACTGTCAGGAAGTGAAATTAGCCCAGTGGGCCAATTTCACTTCCTTGCATTACAAGGAAACAAGCAGTCACAGAACAAGCAAACAAGCAGTCATAGAAATAGCATACACGCCTGTGAACAGCTTATTCTTTTATTACGTTTATTTCTGGAATCCAAGTAAATATATACCACCCGCTTGTAGTAGGCAGAGTAGGGATTTTGGTTTTCGGATGTTGATGGGCAGATAACATACGTACAGCAAAACCACCACTGACAAAATGCTAAGTAATTTGCAGTCCAGCATGCGTTCTTGCCAAGATCCTTAGCTCCACATTGTTACACTTAAAATGCACATCTTGAATGTTGCCCCATTCCCAAAGTGCCAAGGGAATATTTTTGGGAACTAGTGTCAAATTAGCAACCAATGGTGCAATTTAATGGCTATTCAACCAGTGAGATTGCGCGAAAACATGTTCGGTTTTGAACACGAAATGCACATGGTGATGAAAACTTCCAGAATGGTATTGCTGTGGTTGTGATATGGTTCAATGCTGGAATTCTCAGTTGGTAGTTCTTGATGCTTATCTAGCTGCATTGTATCATACTCCTGTGTAAGTCTAATTGGCACTACAGTTGCAGTATCTTTGAGGTGTCAGTGGGCAGTGAGAAGGGACGTCTGAGGAAACTGACTAGATACTGTGTGCCCTAAACCTGTGTTATGGTATAGTGTCACCTGAGAAAGTATCCCTTAGTCTAACAACATATCTCACCACACAACTCCAGCAGCAAAACAACATAGGTTACACAATGAAATATACACCGACCAAAGATAAAGGGCTACACTAAATTTCCCTTAACAACCCGCTAATCCACCAAATACACAGCAATTCAACTCACCACACTCATTAGATACCACAGTCAACCACACAAACAATTTATGTTAGCAACCTGGGGTGCAAATGGACTACTGTTCTAGACAAATTACAAAATAGCTAAATCTTGCTCACCACAGACAGCCTTACCTTTTCAGATCTGCACACATCAACATTGCAACAAAGCATTCTTGTCCTGACCTGCCAGTCCCCTAGCCCACTGCTTACAGATACTGAAGCACCAAGAAAGAGTGAAAAGGGGAGATGTGTTATGCAAGACTCAATAACCCATGATAACCAAGCAAATTAAACAGTTTAATTCATTTGGGATAGTAATGATGTGTTAATGATAATGTGTTTATTTATATAGCACCTTAATCCAAAGTGCTTTAGAGAGCACATATCTACATACAATATCACCCAACCGAAATTGATACTCATTTATTGACATTGGAAGGATGAAAGACTGATTTGGCCTTGCCTGGATTCAAACCTGCAGATTCCACTCAGATCTCAGCAGCAAGCGCTCAACCCGCTGAGCTATCTTACCGGCTAGTTCTCTCATTTGGTAAGGCAACTTCTGTGACTGGTAGCAACAGGGCAGGAAATTAATGTTAGTCTGCTACACTGTAATCTACGATGCAGTGGCTGGCTGTTGAGACTGTAGATCTGCCTGACAAACAAAGTGATTTGGAAACAGAGGCAGAGTCACAACAACAATAACGTAATTCTAGATGGCAGCCGCGGGCGGCCACTAATAGAGGAGCACAAGAAGGCAATATTTTGTCTCTAAAATCGTGAAATCTGCCCCATTGTAAGGCAGACTTTTTTTCAAATAGCGTGAACCCAGTCACTTTAATGACCCCACTTTCTGCAGTTAAGTCACAGTAAGATTACACTATTTGTTTAAGCAGTGGACCCCGGGTAGAGTTTTCATTTTACATATTTCCTTACGCTTCCTATCTCCTATTCTAAACTTTACATAGAATTCCACAAATATTACTTAACATAATTTTCGTTTTGTTTTAATCATTACACAAACATTCACCCATTCTTCTAAACATTCATGCTTGCCATTTTTCACAGATTCCTTTTCATTCAGAAGCCGTCTCATCTGGAGGATGAACTGAGTTCTCAATCCGTTGAACAGCATTCCGTGGATGACAGGTCTTCAGCGGTTCACGTGGACCCGTCTTTCCTCTGTCTGTTCCCCTTTTGCAAATTTTATTTTACTGGTAACAGGAGATATCTTATCTGTGACATCAAAAGTCCCTTACCAGTAGGAATTGCACACTTTTGATTGGTTCCTTTGGAAATCGTAGAGATACACTCGCTCAGCTGGAAGCTGGGTGGGAGGCAAAATGCAACTTCCTCTTAATTCTGAGAATTTCACACATCTTGGTCATTAGCTCAACCACATCTTTTCTTAGTTCCGCCTCCCTCAAAACCAGTGAGGTAATGACCAAGATGTGGGAAATAAAAATTGCAAAAGGGGAAAGTCGATCTGAAGGGCAGACCATGCTAACGTCACTCCTCTCTTTTGCAGAGGAGCCCAGTGAGTGGACCAACTCAATTGAAACGGAGCACACACCAGGCACAGTTTTAAATACATATTTAGGCCCTGACCCATTTGTGGACAATAAGTGACCTCACACAAGATCTCCATCGAATTTTGGAGGAGAGATGGCCTACAGAAGAGTGTTGTAGACATCAGGATTTTCTCATCAATATTGTAACTACTGCGGCTAATAAAACTGCTCATTTAAGATAAAAGCACCTGTTTGAGAATATAAATGAAAAGTTTGTAAAAGCAAACAAAACATTTTAATAAGAAATAAAAGAACCTGTTAAAACCATACATCCTCTGGGTTTACCCCTAATTGACCACTTTGTTGGTGATAGGCACAGTATACAATTTTTGCAACATAACATACCCTCTGAAACACCCATGTAAATAGGCTGAACGGAAATGGAGAGAAAACTTTGACAACCGACTTAAAAATATCTTTAAAGCTGCTTTAGCACCCGGGGTGTGGGGAGCAGCCAATCAGGTTCCTTTGATCGCTGGCTGAAACCATAAATCTCAGCCCGCGTTCCATTGAACCTGAAGGCTGGTTCCCCTGCCTGCAGCACCATCATTCCCCCACCATCCCTTAACGTTATTTTTTTATGTTCCATCCACCTCACTTACCTGTTCTCTTCGGCGGCGGCGGCAACCCCTCTGCCGCACTACTGCTTCGGATCCATGTCCGCCATGGAAATGGAAGAGGGGCTCCATATGGAGCTCCGCCTCCAATATTCATGGCAACCATCTTGGGACAGTATTTTCATTCATTGAACGGGGCGCGTACGGCTTCCCGCTCAATGAATGAAGATGCCTTTATTTTTTAAACCCCCTGAGTTACTGCTTTGGTAACCAGGGGTGCTAATGGTCTGAACACCCTCTCCGGAGTGCCGGTTCGGGTGTTATCGGCCCAGAGACCCTCTTCCAAGGCCCTCGCTCCACTCAGGCCTTTAACTCTGGTCCCTGGTTGATAACAGCCGATCCGGCCCGTCAGATCAGGTGTTAGCACCACGTTGAAAAAATGCCACAAAGCAAGCCACCTGAAGAGCTAAACACTCCTTTTGGCAAAAAGTAATCTTGAAAGATGACTATCACCCTCAGAAATAATGTCAAGTGATGCAAATGTGTCTTACTTCTAGCCTCAGTAAGGTACCTCTTCCCCCTCTTGCTCACCCTGTGCCAAATCCTAGTCAAGTTATTCAGATAATTGTCGCTATAAAGGAATGTATCAGTATGATATCAGTATGATTGTTAAGCCCATATGCTGCCCCAAATGTACTGCCTTCTAATGTACATTTTGATTCTACCCCCCTGCCCCCAGTTGTCGTGGTCCTTAAAACCGACTGAGTCAGGTAGTGTTTGAGGTTGCATTCTGAAGGCTAGAGCAGAAGAGTTATCCCCCTCCATAATGAGGATTTGTAATAGCTCACCATGAGAGGGAGTGGTTCTAGGTTAATAAAAAAGAGCATACAAGATTGTTGGTAAAATAAATGCAACCTTGTGTGCTGTTGTCCACATCAACTATCCCCAATGTCCTAACTGCCACCTCTTGATAAAATATTGGGCACAGGTTGTGAGACAGTTACAAAGACATCTTGAGGATTTGATTTTTTATACCCATTAAGAGTTCAGGTCCTGCCATTGAACAGACTCTTCATTGGGGAGGCCTGCGACAATAAACTGGATGTGGCTGACATGGAGACTGTGTGTTTATCGATGCTGTTATATCTATCAGCGGCCTTCAACTCAATTGATACTTTCATCCTATTCCCTTGCTTGTCAGAGGTTTTGGTTGTGGCTCCAGATGCACTTAAATGTTTTTATCATTTTTGGAACATTAGGGGTTAGGTCTTGGGCCTACCTCCAAATGCGATATTCTTTGTCTTGTGTATTGGCCGAGGGCTTGCAGGTATCGCCATTCTTATTTAATATACACATATAATGCACCTCATTGGCTTCTTTGGCCAGCCATGTGTAAAGAAGCCACTAAATGCTCACACCAGAAAAAATACAAACCCACTGGGGAAAAAGGCCCAGCACACCTCTTGCAAGGAGAACAAGGTGTATTCTCATAAAAATAGGTACGCAATAGCAAAGTACTCTCCTGCCACGGAGCGCTCTGGCAAAATTAGTACAAGCATTAGTTGGTAAAAAGCATCACAGCTGATGTACACTGTATACGGTACAAATCCACATAGTTGGTTGGTGCGACCCTGGCATCCTGCTCCATACAGGATGCCAGGTCATTGGTTCCAGCTCCATCTGCTCATCTTCATACAAATGGGGTTCTTCTCCGTGCGTCACCAGGTGAGAAGTTCCTAATTACCAATTAGGCACACAGCATTGCATTCTCTATCTAAGGCCTAATGTGCACCTGGTACTGCAGATATGGGCACAATTACTTACAAACCCCAGCTCAATCGCAGACACGTCGGCGCCATTCCAACTCTTCCCACCCTGGTTTTAGATTTGTTACCTTCCCCCTCTGTCACCTCTCAGCACAAATCACAGAGACCCAGTTTGGGCAAATTCTTCTTACTGCTGTGATCTTTCTGATAGATTGATATGCTAACCGTTTTTTGGTTGCTGGACTGAGCCTGGTTGGTACACTGTAATGTGAGGGTCTCTGAATGGGGGTAGCTGGCCACTATAACTTAGGATTTGGACTGGTGAAGGTCGGAGGCCTGTGCCCTCCTTCTTGTGGGATAACTTCTCCCAGGGAGCTCTCGGCCCCCTGATGGTCTTGCAGGGTGCATTTTTTCTGGCATACACTTGCTAACAATATGAATCAATGAGTGGCTTATAAACCTCCACGGATTTGGTCATTATCACTGCTGTCTACGCTGCAACCCAAACTGTCGTGCCTACACTGATTTTGATATTCTGGGCCCGAACCTACTGTCCTGGCTGCAGCACGGTGCTAGGCCTCAATTTCAAAATGCTTCTGCTTTCTCAGATGGCGTCTCCGTCCCAGCACAATCTACACTCAAACATATACTATGCTACCCAAAATGCAGTTTCCAGCGGCACCCCCTCACCCCTAAGACGTTCCCAAGTACCCACAACACACTCTTATGCCTTCGCCTCACCCGAAACCTCTTGGGGGCCTGGACGATCGTCCCTGCTCCCTAACATTCCCCCCTTTTGTTAAATCTATGTTAATGAACTCCCATGCCATTTGCTCTCTATCGTCTTTCTCCATTCTCCATTCTTTCCCTTTCCAACCTCTCAGCTTCTAAATATGGCAGTGTCCCTTTCTTGGACACCCACGCTTTGCACACAGACCGCAAGCGCTCCCAAGCTTGCAGATATTGCTCAGGGGTGCATGTCATATATATGCAGCCATCGTCTGCATCTAAGTCAAGCCAGTGTATGTCATAATTATTGGGGTCTGGTGGGGGAATAGTGACCATGCCTGGGGGTTGATGTCAAATTCACCAGGTGAGTAACCTCCTTTCCCAACCTCCTCCTCACCTGACCCTTCTGAGATGTTGTCCTTGGTTTCTGTGGTGGGTCTTCTCCTAGCTTTCTTGTCTTCGGCAGGCAACTGTCTTTGGGATGTCTTCTTCTTCTTATCGCGTAAATAAGGCCTGGCTCCCTCAGAGGCCACCTTGACAGGGAAGGAACACCTGCCCAAGGGGAACCCCGAGGAGCCAAACCTCCAATGGCAGGGAAAAAGCCAAAAAGGCACAAAAAACCCTGGTCGGATGTATTTCTTCCTTGAGATGGATAGTCAAAGACTGTAGATAAATCGGAGTCTTTTCTGAGCAACTTCCGGTGTTGATGCGGAAAACAGTATAAGGAAGCTTGGACTTCGATGGGAGTCTGAAGAAGGGAATATATATATAGAAACAGTTCCCACTTACCGAGAGCTCTGGCAGAACCCAGAGAGTGAAGATACCCAAGTCGTGATCGCGGACGCCAAAATAAACAGCTCCGCGACCGCAAACAAGACGGGGGTGCCGCGGCGCTGTGAAATGAAAAGGGAAAAACAGTGCCGCGGTCAAGGAAAGAAAACAGAAACAATACCGCTGCAGAAACATCGAGTACGTGCGAAACGAGCGGACAGGACAGAAAGAATATAACAGGGGAAGGCAGAAACTGGAACACAGGCGAGAAGGGAGAGAATACAAGATATGAAGGACAGAGTGAACTGAAGGAAGGGAAGCCAAGGGCTAAGCGGGAAACTCTAAGAAGAACTGTGGAAGGACGATCCGTAGCTCGCAGCGTTGAAGAGTCTGAAGGAAACACAGATACAACGCGCCGGAAAGGGGGCCTGGTTGTGTCTTATAGCCCAGCGACGCCATGTTGGGTGAGGACTAGACGAAGTATACTATTATTGGAGACGCCATGAGCTCCACAGCTTCCATGGACGAATCCTGACAGTATACCCCTTTCCCTTCGGGGGCCCTCCGGGCTTCCCCGGGTGGAGGCGTTGGAAACGTTGAATGAGCCTAGGAGCATGGAGATGACCTCTAGGTTCCCACGTTCTCTCTTCCGGAGGATAACCCTTCCAGTGTACCAGATATTGAAGTCTTCCCTTACGGTATCGTGAGTCCACCAGATAAGCCACCTCATACTCCTCTTGAACAGGTGGGTGTAAAGGTTTCTTGTTAGACAGTCTTCGTGCATACGGGTCCGTCTGGTATTCTTTGAGCAAAGAGGTATGGAAGACTGGATGCACCCTTCGGAGTCTGTCCGGTAGTTTAAGTCTGTAAGCCACCGGGTTAATCTGAGCGAGAATGGAGAAAGGCCCTATATATCGTGGTGCAAATTTGCCAGCATGGACCCATTTTGGCAAAAACCTTGTGGACAACCAGACTAACTGGTTGGGCTTCCAGGCCGGATTACTACTTCTCCTCCGGTCTGCCCATTTCTTGTGCATCTGTCTGCTGGACTCCAGGGCCCTTTTGGCAGTCTTCTGAACTTCTAGGAGCTCCACCAACAAGCTATCAATAGCAGGTGTCCTGGTGGAAGGCAAACCTAACCATGGCAAGGGGTTAGGATGGTACCCGTAAGTACAGAGGAATGGGCTCATTTTGATGGATGTATGAAGAGCATTGTTATAGGCGAATTTCGCCTGAGGGAGAAAGGAAACCCAATCTTCTTGCTTATTAGAACAAAAACATCAAAGGTACTGTTCAAGAGTAGAGTTTAGCCTCTCGGTCTGACCATTGCTCTGTGGATGGTAACCTGATGACAACGCTTTGTCGATGCCTAGCTGTTGGCATAAGGTGGTCCAGAATCTAGAGGTGTATTGGGATCCTCTGTCCGAGACTATAGTCCTAGGCAGGCCATGTAGTCTGACAATGTCCCTTAGGAATACTGCTGCCATCTCTGGAGCCGATGGTAGATGGGATAAGGCTGAAAAATGTGCCAGTTTGCTAAAGGAATCGATAGTTACCATGATGGTATTCATTCCCTTTGAGAAGGGTAGCTCCACGATAAAGTCTGTGGAGATATGTTCCCAAGCCCTTCCTGGTACTTTTGGCTGTTGTAGCAAGCCAATTGGTCTCCCTGTAGGATTTTTGCTACTGGCACACACCGGGCACGAAGAGACGTATTTGTCTACGTCCTTGCGGAGAGTGGGCCACCAAAATTGTCGACATATGAGATCCCGTGTCTTGCGTATGCCAGGATGACCCGACAACTGAGAGTCATGGCACCACTTGAGTATCTGGCTCTGCAGGGTCTTAGAAGGGATATAGAGAGCCTTCCCTAGGTAGTACAAACCGTTCGGGTCTTGAATGACTGATCGGGGCAGTGCTTCTTCCTCTTTATATTGCTCCATAAGTTCATGCAAGAAAGGGATCACGGTGGACACTCCCAGTGCCTTAGAAAGCAGTAATTCATGACCCTGGATCTTGGTGGGTTCTTCACCTTGGCTTCGGGATAGGGCATCGGCAACATGATTTTCGGTACCAGGTATGTAGGTAAGACAAAAATCGAACTGTAAGAAATAATATGCCCAGCGGGCATGGCGGGAATTGGTGCATTCCATTTGTTGGAGTACCTTTAAATTCCTGTGGTCAGTGCGAATAAGGAACTTATGGTTTGCCCCTTGCAGCAAATGGCGCCATTCTTGACATGCCAGCTTCATGGCCAATAGTTCCTTTTCGAGGACTGAGTAGTTCTGCTCACTGCTAGACAACGTTTTTGAATAGTAGGCAACTGGATGTTCCAGTCCGTCCTCTGCCTCTTGTAATAGCACCGCTCCTACTGCTCCAGCTGAGGCATCAGTCTCAAGGACAAAGGGTCGGTTCTGATCTGGCTGGACTAGAATAGGGGCTGTAGAGAAATGTTCCTTTAAACGCTTGAAGGCCTCCCTCTGGTCTTGATCAAATGAAAACTTGACGCCCTTCTTAAGCAAATGAGTGATGGGTTGTACTAGCTGGGAAAAATTTGGAATGAATTGTCTATAAAAGTTCGCCAACCCTAGGAATCTCTGTATCTCCTTGACATTTTGGGGTTCTTTCCAGTCTTGGATAGCACGTATCTTACTTGAGTCCATCTGTACTCCTGCTGCAGAGAGAATAAAGCCCAGATAAGATACTGACCTGGCTTCAAAAGTACACTTCTCGGGCTTGACTAATAGTTGGTTGGCCTGTAAACGGAATAATACTTCCTTGACCTGATCCCTGTGTTCTGGAAGGCTGCGTGAGTACACCAAAATGTCATCCAAGTAAACCACTACTGACACAAACAATAAGTCTGAAAATATCCTGTCCATAAACCGCTGGAATATGGCGGGAGCATTCACAAGCCCGAACGGCATCACCCTATATTCGAAGAGACCTAAAGGGGTCCGAAATGCAGTCTTCCACTCATCACCCTTACGGATCCTCAAAAGATGATAGGCTCCTCTGAGATCCAATTTGGTATAGAATTGTGCTCCTTGAACTGCTTCCAGAACGTCCCTTATCAAGGGCATGGGGTAGCGGTCTCTAACCGTTACCTGATTAAGCCCCCGGTAATCTATGCAGGGTCTGAGTTCTGCTGAGTCCTTTTTTGGTATAAAGAACAATGAAGCTCTGCAAGATGACCTGGATTCTTGGATAAGGCCGTTCTGGAGGTGAGCGTCTAGGTAATCTCTTAAAGCCTTCTTTTCAGGCAAAGACAAAGGGTACATCCGACCAAACGGAACTTGAGAGGAAGGCTCGATGTTGATGGCGCAATCTTCCGACCTGTGGGGAGGAAGTACTCTTGGCAATATATCCTTGAAGACTTCAGCGTATTCCTGGTACTGGAGTGGGATAGAAGAAACTGTCTTCTTTATTGGATTGCTTAACACTTCTACTCCAATCTGGAGGTTAGGGACCTCCATGCAATGTACTTGACAATAATCCGAATCAAAACACACCTTGTTAGTGTACCAGTCAATTGAAGGGTTGTGCCTTCGAAGCCAGGGAATTCCGATGACCAACGGAAAGTGTGCCGCCTTAATCATATCAAATACCATGTCTTCGGTATGCTGTTCCATCTTCATCCGTAAGGGAACGGACTCCTTGACTATGGGCCCTGAGGACAGAGGAGTACCGTCCACTCCTTCCACTGGAATAGGTTTATTCTTGAGGCGCTCGGGCACCTTGTTCTTCCTGGCCCAGTCTATGTCAATAAAATTCCCTGCGGCCCCGCAGTCCAGCATGGCCAACACCTCGATGGGCTCAGGACTCGTTATCCAGAGTTGGACCTTGAATACCATGAGTCTATTGTCTTCGCCCCCTGTTATTGGTCTTGTAATGAAGCAAGGGCTGTAGCTGGTTCCCCCGACACCTCCCTTGCATAGGTTCGAGGGCTGGAGTTTTCCTTTCGACGAGGTGGTACTTCTGGACAGTTGCGAAGTAGATGCTTAGAAGAGCCACAGTACATACACAGTCCTGCTTCGCGACGTCTTCTTCGTTCTTCTGGAGTTAAAGGCCCCCTGGTTGTTCCGATCTGCATGGGTTCATCCCTTTCGGTGTTTTCTCGGGAAGGTTGGAAAAGAGGTGGGGTAGTCAGTGGACGAGGTCTTCTCCTTTCTTTTCGTCGTTCGTTAAGACGGAATTCAATCTGTAAGGCTATAGTAGTGAGTTCCTGAAAAGACGACGGGCGAGCAATCCGAGCCAGCTCGTCCTTGATATCCTCATGAAGACCTCTTCGGAATATAGTCTGTTTGGCAGAGTCCGGCCAGTCTGCCTTTGTGGCAAGCCGGATAAAACGGGATAAGTAGGTTTGGACATCTGTAGTGCCCTGTATCACATCCAAAATGGCCTCAAAAGAAGTGTACAGGACCTCCGGGCGATCGAATCTCTCCTTGAACAGTTGTGTGAAGCGGTCGTAATCCTGTAGCGCATGGTCATTATTTGTGACCAACGGAGTGGCCCAAGCCAGGGCGTTACCAATCAGGTTAGCTATGATGAATCCCACTCTGGCCCGGGCTGTCTGGTAGGCATAGGGACGGAATGCGAAATACACCTGGCAGGCATCCAAGAACTCCTTGAGACCTCCAGGATGCCCATCATATTTCCCAAACGACAGGGCCATAGGGGGTAGATCTCCCCGGTCATCTCTGTGCAGGACTACCTGCTGTCTTAAAGCTACATTCTCTGCTTTCAATGCCTGTACTTCAACCGTAAGGTTCTGCATCGCCACCACCAACTCCTGATACTGCTCCGAGGACGCCATGGGGGACCTTGGGCGTTGTATGCTGTCAAATTCACCAGGTGAGTAACCTCCTTTCCCAACCTCCTCCTCACCTGACCCTTCTGAGATGTTGTCCTTGGTTTCTGTGGTGGGTCTTCTCCTAGCTTTCTTGTCTTCGGCAGGCAACTGTCTTTGGGATGTCTTCTTCTTCTTATCGCGTAAATAAGGCCTGGCTCCCTCAGAGGCCACCTTGACAGGGAAGGAACACCTGCCCAAGGGGAACCCCGAGGAGCCAAACCTCCAATGGCAGGGAAAAAGCCAAAAAGGCACAAAAAACCCTGGTAGGATGTATTTCTTCCTTGAGATGGATAGTCAAAGACTGTAGATAAATCGGAGTCTTTTCTGAGCAACTTCCGGTGTTGATGCGGAAAACAGTATAAGGAAGCTTGGACTTCGATGGGAGTCTGAAGAAGGGAATATATATATAGAAACAGTTCCCACTTACCGAGAGCTCTGGCAGAACCCAGAGAGTGAAGGTACCCAAGTCGTGATCGCGGACGCCAAAATAAACAGCTCCGCGACCGCAAACAAGACGGGAGTGCCGCGGCGCTGTGAAATGAAAAGGGAAAAACAGTGCCGCGGTCAAGGAAAGAAAACAGAAACAATACCGCTGCAGAAACACCGAGTATGTGCGAAACGAGCGGACAGGACAGAAAGAATATAACAGGGGAAGGCAGAAACTGGAACACAGGCGAGAAGGGAGAGAATACAAGATATAAAGGACAGAGTGAACTGAAGGAAGGGAAGCCAAGGGCTAAGCGGGAAACTCTAAGAAGAACTGTGGAAGGACGATCCGTAGCTCGCAGCGTTGAAGAGTCTGAAGGAAACACAGATACAACGCGCCGGAAAGGGGGCCTGGTTGTGTCTTATAGCCCAGCGACGCCATGTTGGGTGAGGACTAGACCGAAGTATACTATTATTGGAGACGCCATGAGCTCCACAGCTTCCATGGACGAATCCTGACAGTTGAAGACATTGCTCTAATCTAACCATGCAGGGCTTACTTGGGTCATCTGTTTGTACTCTGTGTCTTTTGTTTCGCGAGATGCCCCATTTACCCCAATTGAAACCATCATAATTGCATCGAATTCCCAACTGGCAGGTGCCGAAGATCACCAACACAAACACCATCACTGGTACCAGTAGTTTAACTAACGCTCCCATCGATGATGGTGCTGATGAGAACAGGTCATCGAACCAGTCGCTTCTCTGTATGCCGGCCTCAGTTTGCATGTGGGTGCTGTGAGTGTGCAGTGCCTCTAATATGTGCATAAGGGACCCATTATCTGCCTAGTTTGTGGGTACGTATGTACAGCAAGAATCAATGATTTGTTTACAGAAACCCCCCCCCTAGATCGCAGGGAGCAAATGCAACATGTAGCGGTTCTGCAGTGTCATCAACCTTATTGCTCACATGTCAGCCTTTATCGCATTCATGCCCTGTTCAGTGTAATTTGCCAGCTGTATTACTTCCCAGCAAACCATTTGAAGCCATTTGGCATTGGCAGCCCCTTGTACCACTGGCAGTAACAACAATGAGGCAAATAATGTCACTCTCCATTGTGGCGGGAGGTGCAAGAACGCCTGCTGGTCACAGACGCAATAATTGTCCATCATTGCAGCTGTCCCTTTCTTGAAACCTGGGATATATAATGTCTTGTTGCACTTGTTTGCTCCCACAAAGATGCTTCCTTCATTGTAGAAACACAGTTCATACTCTTCTTGTTTCTCCACCTTCACTGTTTTTTCCATCGCTTCAATCCATGCGAGTTTTGCCACATGCTCGTTCCAGTACTCTCAGCACACATCATTCAACTTTAGGATAACTACTTTGCTGAATCCTATGAGACCTCCTCCCATGCAACTCATTGCCATCTCCTGCCATCTGTTCGACACAAACTTTACTCTTTCCAACTTCAAGTATGTCCTTCGTAGACACTGCAGGCGTATGAGATTGGGGGCACATTGCTATTCATCCAGATCCGTCATCATGAGTTGTATGCCACGTGCTTGTAAGGTGCTTCGCATTCTGCATAATATCAGATGTACCAAACATTGAGCCTCCACAAGTGGAATTTCTTGTGGCATTAATAACATTGGGGGCCCCCAACGCCTGGGGGTATCAAGGGACAAATATAGCAACTCCCATTTACCCTCCGTTTTCCCACTCAGCTCATGTCTGCGTACTAGCTATTGCTTAGTTCTGGATGGTGCACATCTTCAATAACATCTAATCCTAAACCTCTATATAAGTCAAATTTAGCTCTCTTCACTTGTCATTTAAAACACTTTGATGAAATAACATGAGATGCAGCAGAGTGAATACTCAAGTTGTACGTCATGTTAAAAAACACATTCGGGATCAGTAGTGACATGGCAAGTTTGGTAAAAGGTGCATTAGCCCTTGGGTGGTATTCATGTTACTGACATTAGTGTTATCTTTATCAGCTAACATATTGACAAATGAGGTAGAGGCAAATGAAATATTGACAGTGGTAGCATTTCCCTTTTCCCCCTTTCATATGCCCACCCCATATAAAACTGCATCCCAAATAAATCCCCAAAATAAACATAGATAATGCAAATAGTCCAGTTACACAATGCCTAACACACATATAAGTGGAAGAAAATGTGGTCATCATAGAGTAGGCACGATATTTAGAGTATTTAGAGTGCGAGTGTGCTCCAAACATATTTTTATACAGAGGCATTTTTCTCTTAAAGGGAAAGATATAACGGGGGAGAAAGTGTGTGTCTGAGAAAGAGAGAGAGAGGAAAAAGATGCAACTTGTGCGTAGCATTGTTAAAATATCACAGAGCTACTCATGTAATCAAAACAAAATAATACAAAATATGTCACAGCATGTATACATGTGTACACAGGTGAGCTCGGTTTAGTCAATACGTTAGTTTGTACCACAAAACATTGCAAACACCTCACTGAGGGAACACCTCCCTCACAAAAAATGTGGCTGCGCTTTTAGCATCAGGATGTGCACAAGGACCAGCCTTGAACCATCGGGAAAAGGCACATACCACAACTATTAAATACATTGACCCATTACTTCGCTCTCCCATATCTGTCAGGAATCAGGGTTGGCACAGGCGTGGAGTGCTAAAATACGCCTATTGAGACATTATGTGCTGGAAGGACATGGAAACTACAGTTCCCAGCATCCTTTGTGTTATTTTGTAGTTTGGCCCGTGCGCGCCTTGCCAGATGTACTGCATCATGAATCAAGGCAGCTTAAAGGCAGGCAACGGCTGCGGGCAGGTGTGGCTTATTGTTGATTTTGGAGCAGGAGGCAGGCGGCCGCGTTCGGCAACAGGAGGAAGGCGTCCGCATGCGACGAACAGAGATGCAGGGGAGAAACGCTTGATCTCACGCGTTCACGGTGCGGAAGGAGCATGAGGGGCGCTGAGTAGCCGGCAGAGACAACGCTTGCTGTTCTTCGTCTGGGAAGTCCCATGGGGCTCCCCAGACTCAAGATAAGTACTCGTGGGGGCAATATATTTCTGAACTGCTTGGAATGATTTACTGCTGTTTCAATATTTGTCTGGGAAGTCCTGCGGGCTCCCCAGACCTGAGATAAGTAACGCCCTCATCTCTTTGAATTCAATCAGTGGGAAAAAAGAAAGTGTGTTTGTTACTCGTATGTTACAGGAACTTTGCAAACCTTGTGTTGGGTTAATGCAGGAAGTACTGCATATGGACAACGACATTTCACTAGTGCCAGGAACTAAGGGAAATGCATTTATGTTGTATGTTGCTAACGCTGCCCGAAGGGCCATGTGTATTGTCTAATCATTTTGGGAAGCTTTCCCTTATGTGTGGTCATATTGCTTGCTTATGTGTTGTAAGAGCATGATATGTCAGAGCAGGATTCAATACACGTACTAAGGTGTGCTATTCAGGAATCAGGTACATGTTAATAGTGCAGGTGGTATTTCTGTTCATTCTATGTTAGATAGAGTAGGGTTTTTCCTGGTGTTTCCCCAGTCCCATCCACATTAGGAGTTTCCTTATCCACTTTCCGGTGTTCCTAACTTCCCCTCCCTATCCACAACCTCTCCCTAACCCCTCTTCCCCCCATTGGCTGCCACGTGGCAACCTGTTTTCTAAATCAGGCTCCTGTGCTAACCACGGTGGGAGGGTCGAGTTCATTCGGCTTCCGTGGTTCGGGGGAGAGTGTCGATCTCTCTTCCTTCCAGTTAGTGTGATTGTGACATAATAAGCCACCCCCAAATTGGGATACTCACAACCACCTAAGCCAAATGGACCCGACACCTCCACCTTTAGCGGATGTGCTAAAGGTTTTACAGGATATTCAGTTGGAATTAGCACATGCTAGGCAGGAAGCTACCACCCTGAAAGCGCAGGTACAAGGTTTGGTAGCGCAAGGTACCCCTTTGGAGGGGCCCAGTACCTCCACTACTGAGGGCACCTCCACTAGGGGCAATCCTACGGTCATTGTCCAACCACCGAGTAGTGTACCATTGGCCGCACCAGAACGTTTTTCAGGGGATGCTAGAAAATATATGACCTTTCTTACCCAATGTAGACTCCATTTCTTGTGCAAACCTGTGGCGTTTGAGACCATACAAGCCAGAACCGCTTTTGTAATATCCTATTTGACAGGGGATGCAGCAGCCTGGGCGATGCCCTTAGTACAGAAAGATGACCCCTTGTTATATAACTGGGATAATTTTCTAGGAGAATTTGGTAGACTGTTTGATAGACGGGAGGTTTCATTGGCCCAAGACAAGGAGTTGTTAGGGTTAAGACAGGGATCACGAGATTTGGTTACATATGTGACACAGTTCAATAGATTAGTGATTGAAACTGAATGGCCAGAAGCAAAATAGACGGTACTGTTTTATCAAGGGCTACGGGAGGAAATGAAAGATGCCATTGCGCAAGTAGAACCGCAACCCAGTACTTGTACGGCGATGATAGGCCTAGCCCTTAGGTTAGATCATAGAATGAATGAGAGAGGGGAGACAAGAAGAAACCAGAAGCAGTCCCGTTTTGAGATTGGACAGGAGCAGAGGAGGAAGGAGTAGCGATGTAGAACCAATGCAGATTGGTAGTATCAGAGGCCCTTTATCAGAGGCAGAAAAAGAACAGCGAAAACTTAATAAATTGTGTTTGTACTGTGGACAGGCAGGTCATTTTATTCGTACCTGTCCTAATACTCCGCAGAAGAATCTTGGAGGGGAACGAGGCAAGAAGGAAGCGGGAAAAGAGTTGGGCCGACCTTAGGGGGAACTCAGGTGACAGGCCCGAAGGAAGCAAGGTTCCACAAATTAGTGGCAAATACAGTTGGGAGCAAGACATCTCATTTGTATATTCTGGTAACGTTATGTTGGGCGATGTCTAAGCAAGTGGTGTTGGCTATGGTGGATTCAGGGGCCACAGGTAATTTTGTGGACATTACATTGGCCCACCAGTTAGGACTACCTGTACAAGATAAACCAAGAGTGGAAGGGGTCCAATCAGTGGACGGTTCTCCGTTAGTATCTGGTCCTATCAAACAACAAACGCACAATTTACAGATGACATTTGCATCAGGTCACAGAGAAGACATTGCTTTTGATTTAATAGCTGCCCCACAGTTTGGTTTAATTTTAGGAATGCCCTGGTTAGTGCAACATAATCCCAGGATTGACTGGGAAAAGCAGACTGTAGAATTTACGGAGCAGAAGTGTCAAGGACACATGATATCTGAGATGGAACATTCGGGATGGTTGGTTGATCAAGAAGGAAAGGATCAGGTGGTAGGAGCAGTGGGAGCAGGGATTCCCTTGCAATACCGAGAGTTCGCAAAAGTATTTGACAAAGTTGGGGCAGAGCAACTACCACCCCATAGACCATATGATTGTGTCATTGAATTGGAGGAGGGGGCGAAGTTGCCTTGTAGCAGAATCTATGCCCTGACAGAAACGGAAAATGAACATTTAAGAGGGTATCTGGATGAAATGCTGCAGAAGGGGTTCATTAGACATTCCACGTCCCCTGTTTCCTCTCCCTTGTTTTTTGTCCCGAAGAAAGAGGGGACATTACGAACTTGTATTGATTACAGCGCATTGAATAAGGTAACCATTAAGAATAGGTTTCCCTTACCTCTAATTTCAGTATTATTGGATCAGGTGCGGGCGGAAAAAATATACACGAAGTTGGACTTAAGAGGGGCATACCACTTGATCAGAGTGCGGGAGGGGGATGAGTGGAAGAAGGCATTCCGGACAAAGTTTGGTTTATTTGAATACTTGGTCATGCCATTTGGATTATGCAATGCTCCTGTGGCATTTCAATTCTTTATGCAAGAAGTTTTGAGGGATTTTATTGATGTGTTTGTCATAGTATACATTGACGACATTTTGATTTATTCAGATTCACCAGAACAGCATGTTCAGCATGTGAGGGCAGTGTTTCAGAGGTTGCAGGAGTATCAGCTCTGTGTAAAATTGAAGAAATGTTCTTTTCACACTAGGCAGGTGGAGTTTCTAGGGTTTATTCCCACTCCAGAGGGCGTAGTGATGGATGCAAAGAAAGTACAAACTGTAACAGATTGGCCATCTCCTCAATGCATCAAGGACGTTCAATCATTTCTAGGATTTGCCAATTTCTATCAGCGTTTTATTAGTAATTTCTCAGCCATTGTAACGCCAATTGCACGATTGCTTGAGAAGGCAACACCATTCGTTTGGGGTCCTGAAGCAGAAAAGGCTTTTCAGACTTTAAAGGTCGCTTTTACCACTGCACCAGTGTTGAGACATCCAGACACAAGTCAAGCCTTCAAGGTGGAGACTGACGCTAGTAACTTGGCGGTGGGGGCTATTTTGTCACAGAAGGATAAGGAGGGAGTGTGGCATCCAGTGGCATTTTATTCTAGAAAGTTATCAGGTTATTAACAGAATTATTCCATCACGGAAAAGGAGTTGTTAGCTATTCAATCAGCTTTTCTATAATGGAGGCATTACCTATTGGGGGCTAAGCATCAGGTAGTAGTGGTGACTGATCACAAGAACCTGCAATACTTTAAGACTGCTCACAAACGTAGTCCCAGACAACTCCGCTGGTCTCAGTATTTCAATGAATTTGATTTCGTAGTAACCTTCAGGCCAGGAAAGAATAATGGCAAAGCAGATGCACTGTCTAGGCAGCAAAATTTGGAGAGTGTGGGGAGTGAAGTAAGAGCAATTATTCCCTCAGAGAAAGTCATTGGAGCAATAACCACCAACTTAATTGGGGAGGTCAAGAGGGCATTACCACCTCGGCAACTCCAGAAGTGGCGGGACAGTCATCCAGAAAGAAAGGTGCGGCAGGGGTTGCCGTACCATCATGACCGATTATTTCTACCCACTAAAGAAGTACAGAAAAAAGCATTATATTGGTGTCATAATTCTCCATTAGCGGGACATGCTGGTCAAAGGAAAATGCAAACTATGCTAGAAAAGTATTTTTGGTGGCCTACATTGAGATAGGATGTGAGCAAATATCTACTAAAATGTGAGAATTGTATGAGAAACAAAGCAGATCATGTAAAGAAAAGAGGGTTACTCCAACCATTACCCACTCCTGAGAAGGTATGGACCCATATATCAATGGATTTCATTACCGACCTTCCACCTGATAAGCAGTTTGACACTATTTGGGTAGTGGTGGATTTCTTGTCCAAACAAGCGCATTTCATTCCTTGTGAAGGAATACCTGGAGCAGGCAAGTTAGCGGAGTTGTTTCTTCAACATGTGGTTAGACTACATCGTTTGCCAAAAAGTATTGTCTCGGACAGAGGACCTCAATTCACTTCACGGTTTTGGCGAGCTTTCTGTCGCATGTTGGGAATCAACTGTGCTCTCTCTACGAGTTATCACCCCCAAACTGATGGTCAGACAGAACGGGTCAACCAAACACTCCAACAATATTTGAGAGGCTATTTAGGTGATGGCCGGGAGTCTTGGGTACAGGCACTCTGGTTGGCTGAATTTACATATAACAATACACTGCACACGTCATTGGGTATGTCTCCTAACAAATGCTTATTTGGGTATGAGCAAAATATGATACCAGAACATTTACCTGAAGTGGAGAATCTACCTGTGTTGCAAGATCGAAAACAATTGCTTCTCAAGATCCGACAGAATGCGCACACCAATTTGGAACAGGCTAAGAAAGCCTATAAAAGACATGCTGATAAACACAGACAGGAGAGTCCGCGTTATAAAGCAGGAGACAGGGTTTGGTTATGAACCAGAAACCTCTCCATATTTGGATCTCGTAAATGTATGCCTAGATTTATTGGACCTTATGAAATGATTGCAGGTGTCTCACCAACAGCTATGAAACTGCGTTTGCCTAAAACTCTAAAGATACACCCGGTATTCCATGTTTCTTTGCTTAAACCCGCAGCTTCAGGGACAACTACGAAGAAACCCCCAGCCATAGTGAAAGATGGGAACATGGAATACGAAGTAAAACGCATTGTGGATTCCAGAAGAAGATATCGACAACTATGGTATTTGATCCACTGGGAAGGTTACGGCCCTGAGGATTGTTCTTGGGAACCAGCTAGAGAGGTTCATGCTCCCAGGTTAGTGAAACAATTTCATTTACGCAACCCAAGTAAACCAGATCCTGGGAGGAGCCCTGGAAGAGAAGGTAATGTCAGGAATCAGGGTTGGCACAGGCGTGGAGTGCTAAAATACGCCTATTGAGACATTATGTGCTGGAAGGACATGGAAACTACAGCTTCCAGCATCCTTTGTGTTATTTTGTAGTTTGGCCCGTGCGCGCCTTGCCAGATGTACTGCATCAAGAATCAAGGCAGCTTAAAGGCAGGCAACGGCTGCGGGCAGGTGTGGCTTATTGTTGATTTTGGAGCAGGAGGCAGGCGGCCGCGTTCGGCAACAGGAGGAAGGCGTCCGCGTGCGACGAAAAGAGTTGCAGGGGATAAACGCTTGATCTCTCGTGTTCATGGTGTGGAAGGAGCATGGGGGGGCGCTGAGTAACTGGCAGAGACAACGCTTGCTGTTCTTCGTCTGGGAAGTCCCACGGGGCTCCCCAGACTCAAGATAAGTACTCGTGGGGGCAATATATTTCTGAACTACTTGGAATGATTTACCGCTGTTTCAATATTTGTCTGGGAAGTCCTGCGGGCTCCCCAGACCTGAGATAAGTAACGCCCTTATCTCTTTGAATTCAATCAGTGGGAAAAAACAAAGTGTGTTTGTTACTCGTATGTTACAGGAATTTTGCAAACCTTGTGTTGGGTTAATGCAGGAAGTGCTGCATATGGACAACGACATTTCACTAGTGCCAGGAACTAAGGGAAATGCATTTATGTCGTATGATGCTAACGCTGCCCAAAGGGTCATGTGTATTGTCTAATCATTTTGGGAAGCTTTCCCTTATGTGTGGTCATATTGCTTGCTTATGTGTTGTAAGAGCATGATATGTCAGAGCAGGATTCAGTACACATACTAAGGTGTGCTATTCAGGAATCAGGTACATGTTAATAGTGCAGGTGGTATTTCTGTTCATTCTATGTTAGATAGAGTAGGGTTTTTCCTGGTGTTTCCCTAGTCCCATCCACATTAGGAGTTTCCTTATCCTCTTTCCGGTGTTCCTAACTTCCCCTCCCTATCCACAACCTCTCCCTAACCCCTCTTCCCCCCATTGGCTGCCACGTGGCGACCTGTTTTCTAAATCAGGTGCCTGTGCCAACCATGGAGGGAGGGTCGAGTTCATTCGGCTTCCGTGGTTCGGAGGAGAGTGTCGATCTCTCTTCCTTCCAGTTAGTGTGATTGTGACAATATCTGCATAATCCATGTGGAGTTCTTTGAATGGCCCAGTAGGGCGGGGAAAGGTCCCTAGTATAGTTCTCAGCATGAGACCTGTGCTGTGGGTTTGGCAAGTTTTTCAATTGATCACCATATTAGAAAGAATCTCCTGGAGATTAGGAACAAACAAGGCCTCCTGTATGTCTGCAGCAATGTGTTGTTTTGACAAGTGTGCAGGATGGTGAAAATGGTCGAATGCGATCAACAAGTCAGTGCGGCATAACAACTTTGCCTGTGCTATCCTGCCACCATAAAAAATCTGTATGTGACTGTATGCATCCTCTGTTACTCCTCAACTCTTTTCCCTTATGTGGTGCCTGTGTCTGTAACTCAATTATTTGTGCTATGGGGAGGGAAGTGTACAGGGCTGGCAACTGTTCCTCTCTGTGTGTTACTGGGTACTCGGAAATGACAGACCAGGGAAGATACACAGCTAGCTTGGCTGCCGCATGTGTGGCAGCATTGCAGAGGGAAACTGTGTCTGTGTCATTCGTATGGGCAGTGCATTTAACCACCAGTGTCATAGAAGTCTGGGAAAGTGCATCAATCAATTTATCCAACAGTGCTGCATGTTGTACTGGGGACCGTCAGCTCTTCTGAACCCTCTCCTTTTCCACTGTGCTAAGCCCGAATGCACCGTCGTGATAACATAGGCCGAGTCAGAATAGATAGTCACTTGACACCCCTGGGACGCAAAAAGCACTTTAATGAGCACTATGAGCTCTGCTGCCTGGGTGGAAAAATTCATTGGCAACATTTTTTGCACCACCACCTCATACTCTCCGTCCACCAGGTGGATCACTGCCGCACCAGTATGTCTCAGGCCTGTCCCCTTGTCAAAAGTTGCTGACCCACCCCCCTTCGAGCAGGCTGTCTTTTGTTTTCAGTATGTTCTCCTCTCCCTCAAAAGACACACAGTCATGTTTAATCAGATCTTCTTCTGTACACATTTCTGTCAAGAAGGTAGCGGGATTCACTGTCTTGCACCTCACTGTATGAATGTTTGGGCTGGACAAAACGGCCTCATGTGCAGATGCCCGCTGAGTGGTCAGAGTTGATTTTGACCCCTCCAAAATGACAAACACTGCATGCTCCACATACTGTATTGCCCTACTCAATACTATGTATTGCCTGTCCAGACTATGTAACCTTTGTAAATACTGTATATGCCGTGTAACACTTTGTTCTCCTAAACACGCGCCCAGATGCTGCAGGGCCAGGAGAGCTTTATAAATAAAATACATACAAATACAAATACAGTGTTATGGAGCACCCCAGAGTGATAATGGAGCTTTTTTCAATTATGAATGCAGCAGTGGCAAGCGCCTGCTCGCAACGGAATTGTCCCTGCATTACTGAATCCAACACCCCTCTGTAATAGGCCAGTGGCTTGTGGCCCATCATGCTTTTTTGGGTGAGTACTGCCGTCATCATCTGGCCATTTGAATGGGAGAACAAGTAGAACTCTTGTGTGTAGCTAGTGGTTGCTAACAATGGGGTGGTCGAAATAACCTCTTCCAATTCATTAAAGCTGGTGATCATGTCCTCTGTCCAAAAAATCTTTTAATCCTTTTTTTGTGCCTCTTTAAGGGCCTGCAACAAAGGCCTGGTTTGTGCTGCATAATCGAGAATCCATGCCCTACAGTAATTGCACAACCCGAGGAACGTCTTAATTTCCTTGACAGTTTTGGGCTGGGGAGCGCTGCGCACAGATGCAGCATGTTCTGGGATAATTTTCTTGCCATGGACTGATATCAGTTGGCCCAAGTAAAGTACTTCCTGGAGGCAATATTGTAACGTTGCTTTGTCTACCTTGTATTTGTAAGCTTACAGCTGCAAGAGGGCGATAGAGGGGAGTCGTAGTACCCTTGTGGTAATCTCATGTGCCTGAACCACATTCAGACAGGCGTGAACGCAGTGGATATCTTGAGTCTGGATACAGAGGAATGGAAAAGAAGGCATTTTTCGACTCCACCATGGTGAAATGTGTTGCTTGTTTCAGGATGCTGCACAAAATGGTCAAAGGGTTGGGAACTACAGGAAATTCTACTTCTGCAATATCATTCAGATGGCAGAGATCCTGAATCATTCCCCAACTCCCCCCCCCCTCTGCCTTTTAAATTTTGTATCAGATATATAGCTGTGTTGCATGGGAAATTGGAGGGTACAATAATCCCTTGATTTATGAGTGCAGTAATGGTATCTCGTATTCCCTCCTCTGCTTCTTTGGAGAGTGGATATTGTTTCACTTGGGGCAACACTGCGCCTGGTCTGAGTGTTATTCTTATGGGTGCCACTCCCTGCAACAGCCCTACATCATGGGTACTGATTGTCCATAATCTCTCAGGGACCTGCTCTAAGTCTTTGTCAGTGAATGAGGATGAGGTGACAAGGGATATCAAGGAACACTGCATCTTGCACCATAATCTCACAGGGGATACAAATAGGGCACACTATTTCTCCATCATCAGCCCGATCATCAAAAAATTCTGCATCTATTACCTCTTTTAGGGGTACTGTCCGCTCGATACACAATACAGTGCACCACTCACAACCATCTGAGTCTGTTCCAACTACAACAATCCTTTTTGTGGAAATCACCAATCCCTACAGATCCAGTGATAGTATCATCCCTGCCACAAGTTCTGGGGTCATAGCGGGCCTAAAAATAAAATCGGATGGTACCCGCCAACATGCCTAACCAATTTGGGGAACAGCATCAAGTAGAACTGTAATCCCATACACAAACATGTCAACAGAAATGCCATGAACCACCACCTACCCTCCTCTGGCCTGTATTATCACCATTGCCCTCATAGCACACATCCCTGGGGTGGCACATAATATTCCTCGATCTGTGAAGGAGATGGTCATGTTCAATTTGCTCAGGAGGTCATGCCTTAGTACATTTTCTTAGGAGGTTTATGAATACAATAAGAGGGCACGCACCACTTTTCCTCCTATTTTTGCATCTACCGCTTTCGTGTACTGAACCATGGCGACCGCCCCAGAGAAGCATTGTGTGTCGAGAGTTTCACCCGATGGTGGGAAGTCTCCCTCACTAAAGCATGATTTAATGGCACCTGTGTCGACCATAAAGATTAATTGCTTGTTTCCTATCTCAGCATCCACCAAGTGTTCCTCATCAGGGTGGGTGTTGACGGACAGGACCAGGAATGCAAGAGCTTTCTGTGGGCTATCTAAATCAGGGTACATATTGGTACCTGGGGACATGAAAGGGTTACCTCCCAAGACACTCACCCCCCAAAAAGGTGTCACTGTCCCATTCAGGATGGCATTACTTCTGGACATTGGACCACCGTATGATTGGTTCTGTGGTGCCACTTGTACTGGGGCGCTGGGTGGGGCCAGCAGTTGCACCTGTGGGGGCCGTGGTGGTAGTTGTGTGTGCTTGGTGTATCTCATATGGGTTGGACATGGGCTTTGGGGTGTAGGGAAGTGCTGCTGTTGTTGAACAGAGCCTGAGGGGGTTTGTACCCTGCTCCCATTCTGCTTCTACATTCCCTTACAAAATGACCCCACTTCCCTCATCCCCAGCACTGCACTGGTACTGCTTCCCCTCTCGGTCCCCTCACTCTAAATCCACCCCTCTACCTCCTTGAAATCCCCCTCATCCACGTTGCTGACCTCCTTGATACGACTCTAGATACTGCAGCTGAGGTTCACCACTCAATTGCCCCTGTCCTCGACCTGGCCAGAGCGCTGCTATTCTTGTACCCATTTGCACTGCTGCTTGTTCTGTGGGATATGTTTGTGTCACTGCTGCAACCAGCCTTCACCTGTCATTTTAGTGATTTTTTTCTGTACCAGTTTTTGCTTCCTTGCCCTGGAGCCTTTGTGCTGTTGTTCTGACTTGAGTGTCGTGTAGACCGTTGATACCTCGGTCCCCAAGTGACGCACAGGGGAATCTGAAGAACACCCTGTGCGACCTTTGGGGCAACAGGTGGGAGATGTCGCTTCCCGGATCCACGGAACCTCAAGAACACCCATGCTGCTGCAAAAAGAACGAGGTTAAGTACCAGGCAATGACAGTATAACACGAATCACAAAGTCTGGAAAAGCTTACCTATCCGGTGGTAGGGAAATACGGGAGACCTAGGTGCAGGAGGTTCGAGACTCAGATGAAAGGTAGCCCC
This sequence comes from Ambystoma mexicanum, assembly GCF_040938575.1. Taxonomy (NCBI): domain Eukaryota; kingdom Metazoa; phylum Chordata; class Amphibia; order Caudata; family Ambystomatidae; genus Ambystoma; species Ambystoma mexicanum. Next base: position 417,858,853 of record NC_090925.1, read on the forward strand.
CAGATCAACGGGGACCAGAGTCGCACGTGAAAGCAGGTCGGCCCACCTGAGCCAAGGACTGGATGCGTAGCGTGAGTCCCAAGAGACAAGGACGTAGAGGAAACACACAAAGTTCCAAAGGGTAAATCCAAATGCAAGCGTAGGACGGTCCGAGGTTCAGCGACGAGTAAGCAGTTCCAAGCAGAAGGACAAAAGGGTAATCCGAGGGAGTCCAGGTGAGTAATCCGAAGTCAAGGTAAACCAACAAAAGCAAAGTCCAAACGTAGCGCCAAACAGGGTCCGCAAGACAGCTGAGAAGTGGTGACTGCTTTGCGCATCAAGAGTTTTGTAATGGGCGCTTGTTAGTCACGTATTGCGCTCTGTCATCATGTGACGGACGCCGCCATGGGTCATGTGAGCGGACAACTGCGCGATGCGGAAGCGTTCTGCCGATCCTTCTGGCGTGTGCTCTCCATGGTAACTGCCAGTGCAGGAAAGGCTGCAACCGGGTTCGAACATTACACCTGGTACGGCGCAATCGGTCCTGCGGGGCAACCAAATCACGTGAGTCTCGTAACCTGGGAGTAGTGTGCGAACAGGAGGGAGGTGTTGTCGGAATGCTAGCTGTGTTCTGATGTTCGTGTGGATGCCTGAGGGAATGTCTAACAGATGTTTACTTTTCTCTCTCTTTTTATTCGTTTACAATGGTGTATTATTATAGTCTGTATTTTGGCCCATCCTTTTGCTTCTAAGCCTGCAATCTTATCAAGAGCTTTCTGTACTTCCATGGGTAATCCCCTTTTAATAACAAAATAGAAAAGCAGAACTGATTGGTCCCACTGGTCTCCTATCTCGTCTCGCCATATCGCCTGCACATTTAAAATGTACTGAGCAGGGTCTTCATCATCCCCCATCATATATTGCATATTGCATTATGGACTGCAAATCCAGCGTGTCAGGATACGCTTGCTGCAGTGCATCCCATATCTGTACTCTAATATTTTTAAAAGGTGCCCCATCATGTGCGTCATCTATTTTCATGCACGAGTATCCAGTCTTAACCCCAACATCTCCTGCCTGTTCTCCTACAATTGCTATAAACAAATGTTTCATGTCTCCCACCGCTAAGGGTATTCCCGCCGTCTGTTTTTCAAAAGTGTATTTCCACTTCCTGGCCCCCGAGGTGGGGGGGGAGCAATTTAATCAAATTGTTTTTATCCATCGGAGCCCAGGGCACATATTGTGCCCTCTCTGGGCCTTTATGCAGTAATGGCAACTTCTTCTCTTCATGCTGTCACTTCCCTTTTTCCTGGCCGCTGCTGCTTGCTCAAACCTGTTCCACAATGACCCCACAAGCTTTCTACCCATGGGATAACTGCTGGCACCTCCTCCTCATCGTCCAATACATCCATTGTGTCCCACTCTTCCTCCCGCAACTCTGTATTTGTATCTCCACCTGACCTCACTTTTCATAACCTACGCTCCTCGCTCCTTGCTCATCACTCTTCTCCTTTTCGATATGTACATTCCTGATTGCCGTGCTATCTAGCCTCAACAAAATATCTCCTGCTCTCCACTCATCCAGCCCACCTCACGTTTTTACTCCCTTCTTCCCGTAGGGCTTTCAGCCATGCCAAATCCGCTTCCTCAGCCTGTAAAGCTTCTTCTAATTCCTTGTGGGGTTTTCTACCTGATGGCACTGTAGTGTTCGTTTTTATTTGGTATGGGGGTGGCAGTATTGGTAGGGGCGGGGCTGTGGCGGGTGAGGGTACATATGTTTGGTTCATATATCCTGTAGCGGGAAGGGTTGGGTAAAGCCCTATTTGAGGTGGGGATGACTGTGTTCCCTCAGGTGCTGCTGATTTAGCTACACTCGAGTCTGTGCTGATGTCACACTGGGACTTACACTCATTGGTGTCCTCAATATCCTCCACCATTTTCCGCAGTTCTAAGATCTCTTTTCTACTTTGCAGTTTCTTTCCTTTAAATCTAGCAGCCAAAAACATGTACATGTGTTCCAATATCCCTCTATTATTCTAACCCTGCTCTGGCCATGGGCGGAGCATCCCCCTTTATGTCTCTGCCACCCACTGCTTGTGGTATTTCTCAATCTTATCCTTATACAAGGACAATGCACTGCACATGTGCTCCAATGGAGTCATCCCCCCATACTGACAACCTTTAAGTTATAATGATATCAATCTTAATACTAAATGCAATATTCGTCATCAGTGTTCCTACCAGTCCTTTGCTTTCTGCTCCCCTGTCGCCCCCTACCCACACTCCCTCCGCACATACCCTTTCACTCTCCTCAACCACTATGCATACCACTTCTTCCACAGGCCACCCTTGGCCCCCGCCTGATACACAATACAAATTTCAAAACCCTAAAACAATAAACTAAAACAATAAGCTAGAATAACAACCACTACTTCATCTTATTCCCCACCCAAAATATATTGTACATATGAATCCAAGCTCACTAATTATACAAGCCCCTACTTCTTTATTCTCTTATCACAATTCTAAATATGGTGCCATCTTCTTTCCTAACTAGCAAAGGATACCATTTTTCTGTTTCTCTTCTCATTTACTTAAAACAATAATAATAAGAAAAACCGCCAAGTGGCCTCTGTGAGAAACCTGAAGGTGTCTCACCCGCTAGGCCCTGGAGATCTGTCATCCAGGTGGCCAGGACACAGCCATCGCTATTGGATCCAGTTCCTCGATGTGGACCAGTAGGGGAGGATCACCTGGATGGGGGGTCTTTGGGGAGTGGAAGTGTGGCCACCAAAGGGTGAGACGCAGTATTCCCTTTCCTATAATACCTTTCCTCAATCCTGGCCAGTAGGATACTTAGAAACTCTACTCCCCCTTTTTTGACATGAATACTTTCCCACAGAATGAACAACAATGGACTAATACCCGAGCCGTTTACCTGACATGTCCCAACACAACGGTCAGGCAGAGTCAGGCAATTTCCGACAACTACACACACCTGACTATCCTTTCACTTCCCCACAGGGAAAAAAGGCAGAGCACAAGTGCACACTCCGAACAAGGCTGAATGCACGAGGAAGCAGCCATTCCAGGATGGCAGTTCAAGTGGAGGAGAAAGGCGGCGAGACCTGAATAGATGTCAAGGAGAGAGGAGCCCGTGCCCTTTTCAACCCAGACACTCAAACCCTCCGATAAAAGATAAGTAAGACCAGGAATCGCAAGTGGTACAACGGATGTCAGCGGTACATGGCAACCTCCCGCACTGATTGCCAGGGCGGTGATGCGTGGTGACCATCAAAGTACCATCCTTGACTCCAGCGGCAGAAGGGAACAGCCAACAAGTTCAACACAGCCGGTGAGTCAGAAGAAGCTGATAGTCAACCGGCTTGTGTTAGGCTCAAGGTTGCAAGTAGTAACAGTAAGAAGATAAAATAGACAAGAAGTCTTGTATGAACAATCTTGGTACCAGAGTCAGAGTGGTCCGGCGCCACGTGGGCGCTCAGTTGAAGGTCTCTCACTGGTACCTCTCTCCTGAACAAAAAGACTCTCTTGAACATTATGAGAAACTACAAGTACCAAGAGGCCATAGGGAAGGCTGGTGTAATGTGTCAAGGTGGGCATACAAGGGTCAAGTCAAATCCTTTGTACAATCAAAAGTCCTTGACAAAATGCAGAAGTGTTGTTATTATTGTGAAACTGGCGTTTGCGCCTGGCTGAGGGGAACACTGTGAGAACTGTGATAGCAAAAAGCCAGCACTTGCCATAGGATGAAGAATGACCCAACGAGATGAGATCACCCTTCGTAAGTCTCTGTTTGAATCAGCAAGCGCCCTGGTTGGTCTGAACCCAACGGAGGGTGGCTTACGTTTTAGAAAAGGATCGGAGCCCAGCTGAGGGGAATCCAAGGGTGACAGGTTATGTCACCCTAAAGTTACAGTTGCTATGTCAGTTGCTGAGGATGAAAGACACGCCATGTAAAGATTACCAGAAATAACTTTTGTTTTATTGTTTTGGTGTATCAGGCCCTCTGAAGTAGGAGACCTTGCATGAGAAGAGACTTACGCCCAGAAGGCTCTGATACTGGAAAAGGAACTGTAACCTTGTGCTGGAGGAAGCCCAGGAGTGTGCTGTGCTCGATAGTCCCGACTTGTCCCGTGCTAAAAACCTGGGGAAGGGAGACCCCGGCCATAACATCCTGACTTATCATTTTGTGAACACTTCTTTCTTTTCTTGTGAACATTATCCCACACTCTTTTGTAGCATAGCGGGAAGGATTGGCAATAGGTTTATTTAGTATAGGCCCTTTTTTATTTGACTAGACTCCACAAGGACTGTATTATTATTATTATTATTTGATGGTCGTAGCTTGCTCTCATCTTAGAATTAGGTTTAGCTTAGGCATTTATCTCACCCATTCTACAGTTTAATAAACACCCTTGAACTGTGATCACTTGTGTCAGTCTTACTTTGATGCCATGTCTTCCTTACACCTCCACACACTATCCAACTTCAATACGGACCACTCTACCAGACACTCTCGCTCCCTCTTCTTTATACCCACACACACACACACATACAGTTGTCCCCTTTCCCCCTTCTCACCCAACGTCAAGCCCCGTTGTTGTCACCCACAAGAGGTGTACTTACATCTGCGTGTTCACCCGAGCTCCTCTGTCACGAGGTCCGAACAACAGCCTGCACCTGCCTAGGAGCCGTGCCGCGCTCCAACGAGCAGACAGGAATTCTGTGAAAATGGCTCCTATACACCACTACGGGTTGCACGCTTGGGACTGGTCACTGAAGGTGGGTGCAGCCCCTCCAGATGTGCAGCCTGGAAGCCTCAGTTTTTGAGGAAAATGTGGGATCACGTCAGGGTCACCAAAATTTAGAGAAGCCCCTCAACGCTCACACCAGAAAAAATAAAATCCACCAGGGAAAAAGGCCCAGCACACCTGCGGGAGAGCAAGGTTTTATTCTCATAAAAACAGGTATGCGATAGCAAAGAACTCTGCTGCCACGGAGCGCTCTGGCAAAATGAGTACAAGCTTTTGTTTTTAAAGGTAAAAAGCATCACAGCTTACCTACATTGTATAGGGTACAAATCGGTGTAGCTGGTTGGTGCGACCCTATACATAGGCGGCCTGCTCCATAGGGGATGCCAGGTCATTGGTCCCAGCTCCATCTGCTCATTTTCGTCCACATGGGGTTCTTCTCCATATGTCACCAGGTGAGAAGTTCCTAATTACCAATTAGGCACAAAGCACTGCATTCTCTATCTAAGGCCTAATGTGCACCTGGTACTACAGACATGGGCACAAAGGACATTCAAGTTCACAATAAGTACAAACTTCAGCTCGATCCCAGGCATGTTGGCACTAACAAGAAGCTTTTCCATCCCAACTCTTCCCAACCTGGTTTTAAATTTGTTAGCTTACCCCCTGGCACCTCGCAGCACAAATCACAGGGAGCCAGTTTTGGCAAATTCTTCTTACTGCTGTGATCTTTCTGATAGATTGATGTGCTAGTTTTATGGTCGGTGGGCCGAGGCTGGCTGGTACATTGGAATGTGGGGGTAGCTGGCCACTATAACTTAAAGATTTGGACTGGTGAAGGTTGGAGGCCCGTACCCTCCTTCTTGTGGGATAACTTCTTCCAGGAAGCTCTCGGCCCCTTGATGGTATTGCAGGGCGCATTCTTTCTGGAATACATGTGCTAACAATTTGATCAATGAGTGGTTTATGAACGTCCACGGATTTGATCTTTATCACTGCTGTCTATGCTACAACTCGTACTGTCATGCTCACAGTGATTTCAATATTCTGGGCCCGGCCTACTGCCCTGGCTGCAGCGCGGCTCTAGGCCTCAATTTCAAAATGGCTTCTGCTTTCTAAGATGGTGCCTCCCTCCCAGTGCAATCTACACCCAAACATATACTATGCTACCCAAAATGCAGTTTCTAGCGTCCGCTCCCTCCCCCTAAAACCACCCCAGGCACCTACAACACACTCATATGCCTTCCCTTCATCCAAAAACTCTTGGGGCCTGGGACGATCGTCCCTGCTCCCTAACACTTGCTATTCATATGCTAATAACACCCAGATATCTCCAGCTGTGGATGGTGAACCAGGTTGGATGTAAGCATTATCTAAATACCTTGAGTCGGAAGGAGGGTGGATTAAAGCAACTAATTGCAGTTGAATGTTAGCGAGCGTAAGATTATTTGTTTTTATGGGCCTGGGATTGTTAAAAATCTTTCCACTAATGACAGTCTTCCTGCCTTCTTTACAGATAACATCAAGGTAAAAATGCACCGAAAAAACCTAGGTTACATGCTGGATTCTGAGATTGCTGTCTGAACTAAAGTTTAAACTGCAGTCACATCAGTCTTTTTCCAACTCTAGCGTATGAAGTGATATTGCATTATATACCCAAATCTGATAGGGCTCTTCTTGTGAAGACTCTTGCCGATAACTGATTAGTCTCCTCTTATGCCCTTTACATGGGGTTTGCTAAGGCCTCAATAGTTTTGTTGCAGTTCGCACAGGAAGCTGCAGTGAGACTGGTGGATAGTTCATGAAAAGGGTGCCAGTCTCTCTTTAAGAGGGTCTCCACACTGGGCTCCTGTTAAGGCAAGGACTGAGCTTTTAGACTGTTTGGTCCTCAAGTGTCGCCATGAATTTGCATCTAGCTAGATAAGAAAAAAGATACCTTCTTATGTTCCTTCCCTTCTTATGATCTTAGATAGCAGTGACAAGGCCAAGAATGGATGGATATGTCATGTAGGAAGGAAACAAGAGTGAGTCAGGGCGCCGTAGCTATGGATGATGGGGAAGCTGGAGCAGGAGAATGGTGTTGAAGGTATAGGATCCCAGAGAGTCTCCCAAGGAGGTGTCTGGGAAGACTCATTCAGGGTACAAGTTGCAGAAGTCTGTAAGACATGTCTTTAGTGGCACTATGCGTGGATGCTCATTTGCACAGCAATTCCAGTTCCCGCAGAGTATCTATGAAGTTTCAGTATTTTGTGTGGCTGCCTTGTCCTTTCCTCCATTTCTCCTCTTTTCATTGGTGAGCATAAGGCGGGGAGATGTTATACCATAGGGTTGCTATTCTCAAAACGGTTCCAAGTCACAACGGGGGATCAACAGACTTCTTACTCTGTGAGCATATCATTTCTATATACAAAAAGAAAGTCCTATATTTATATCTAGTGTCAACTTCCACTCTCCCCATATTTAGGGTAATTCTTTTTCACAAACTTTATTCGTTGAGCATCAATATATATAAAAACAATCATAAAAATGATCATAATACATAAAACACATACAATTTGTTAAAACCACACAAGTAGAAACACCATAAGTGAGTAATGTTGCAATAAATTCTCAAGGATCACAAATGTGTGTACATATCACACTCTGATTCCCATGCCTCATTCCTTTAAGCATATTCCCTATTAGTGTATTGCAAAACAAACCCGACTTGTACAAGTTTCTGTCCTTAATAAACAATCATGTAGGACATTCTTCAGGGGGAAAAAAGTGTCTTGTGCCGGAAAGAATCTTCTTGAATGGGGGAAGAAGCCCTGTTAATCAAAAAAGATGGACACCCTATTAGTACTAAATCACATGGTATAAATCTCTATTACCATAAAATAGCACCCTGATCCCTCAAAGGGTGTCTCAGTATGTTTCTTACTATTACATACCTCTCTATCCCAAACATGAATCTTGGGTCTTTTCTGGTATTTATTGCAGATTCCCAATTACTTCAGGAATTCTTGCATTTCCTCTTCTGTTTTCTAAAATAGTGCACACAAAAAACCTATTAGGGCTATGGGACATCTGTATCATATCCTTTCTATTTTATTAGTCTATCTGGTCAGCATCAATAGTAAAGCTTACCTATCTGCATCTAGCCACCACGGTTTAAATTCTTTGATTCCTCTCAAATACAGGTACCAAAAGATGGTGGCGGCTATATATGACAGAGTAAACAACACTCTGTTACAAATATGTTTTATACCAACAAGTTCATCAACAACATTTCTATTTATACAGTGAGAGCTGGTAAATAAAAACTAACACTCACTTGTTAATTACTGTCACTCAGGATATCATTGTTCCCATTCTCATTCCTGAGGGGACTCTTGAAATAGGGAAAAAGGTATATGACCCAATCACCACGTCTTATTCTGGTTCAAACTTTGTAGAAACACAGAAATGTACATCACTTTCCATGAGTACCACCCCTCATCTCAGGTTTCCAAATTGCAACCTCTAATGTCGATTTTAAAAACAAACACCAAATCTGACTACACTTACTTCAATGCTTCCGCCATCCACAGAGCCAACCGGTTACCTGTTATCCTAAACTGGCTACATGGTGCCTTATGTAATTCGCGACAACACGACGCATACCCGCGTACTCGCGTAACGTCATGATGTCATTGCGACCTTGCGTAACATCATGACATCATCGTGTCGTGCGCACCATCAAGAATGCGACCGTCTTGTGGGTAAACAAAAAAAGGAAAAATAATTGCCCATGTTCTGGGATATGTCGTTGAAAGACATGCTTGTCTAGTGTACAACGCATACCATTTCATGTCCTAACCAAGTCATTCTACAATTTTTTCATTAGTATTGAAATACGTAAAACGAAAAAAAACGTGTTCCCTAAATCCATAAGTTGTAATGATGGGGAACCTAAAAAAATATACTGACACTCCCTACATTATTCATGTTCATCAGCCGAAGTCGTGTTCTCACCGTACCACTCAAAGAATTGTACTTCATAATGAGGCTCATGAGAAAGTCACCGACATAATTCAATATGCAAAAAATGGGCACCAAAACTATTGTACCTGTACATGTTTCTTCAGTTATTACAAAGACATGTTTCTTCAGTTATTACACAGACAAAGTTTAACAGTGTCAATCTTATCAGGATAAAGAATATAACAATACCCAAATGAAAACCAGGGTCAACATCTAGATTCTACTGCATAGCAGAGAGAGGCCAAAATTGATAAGAGTGGTCGCAATTTGCAAATATCCACACATTAACTTTTTTACAATAAACACGCATCATATTTTCAATTCTTGGAAAATGCATGATCCCCATTCTAATCGTAGTCAACAGAAATTAGTTTCTCTGGTCTCTTAATTAAGCATTATGCCATTCCACTCCCTCATTCAGACCTTTGATATAACTTTTTGATAGAAAGATTAATTTCTGTTCCAAGTTCAGTAATTTCTTGTTGATCACTATTTGGGATTGGCCTCTGATTTGTTTCAAAATGCACCACTTAAAGTCGTGACATGAATGTTTCATTTCCATAAAATGCTTGATCATCGGAGCTTGTACTACCTCATTCTTTATGCAGCTCCTATGCTCAGTCATTCTAGTTCTACATTTTCTGTTCGTTTTCCCAATGTATATGAGTTTGCAAGGGCATTTAATCAAATAAAAGACATTATTTGTGTTGCAATTAGTATGTTCATTAATGTTCCACAATCTATCCATGCCCAAATCTACATTCAAAATCCTTTTTGTTTGGGCGCACATAGAACAATTTCCACAGGTGTAATGTCCGACTACTGGGGGTAAACCCCATAAATTGGTTTGTAGAGATGGTTTCTTTTTAACACTCACATCATTCCTCATCACCAAATGAATTTTGGGCAGAGTGTAGAAAATAGGGACCCGGCCCTTCTCTCTGATCAGGTATTCTCCTTGTTTGCTAATCATGTGTTCATCCACGACCTTCTGTACCTTGTCCCGGATGGTGTTTAAAAGGTCACTACTGGGATCTATATCTATTTTCTGATAATGATTCTCATCCGATAATAACCTTTCACATTCCTTGATATAATCACTCCTATTTAATACTACAATAGCACCTCCTTTATCGGCTTGATGAATAATGATCTTATCATTAGACCCCAGATTTCTCAAGATCTTGTGTTCCATTGTACTCGGATTAGAATGATGAGGGATACCTTTAGTTTCCAGTTTAGTGATCTCCTTTTTAACCATAGGGTTAAAGTGCGATTTTTTTTACAATGTTGTATTACAACTTTTGTGTTTTCGTGTGAGGGGGCATAGCTCAGGGACAGCGTGTTTGTCTTGGAGGCAAGACAACGCAGCACAACACAGGTTCGAATCCCAAGCCTGCACTTAGAAACCTATCTCTGGTATTAAGCTGTTATAAAAGAGCAATTATAATTAAAAAAGAAAAGAACAATTATATTTACTGCAGAATTGATTGGGGTGTTTCCCTACAGAGTTCCTTTCTGTTCAGTTGTCATGAGGATCTGTGGAGCATTTGTGCAGAAATAAACACTCCCTTCTTTACTTATCGAGCATCTCTATACTTTTATCACACCAACCTTCTCGATTAGCATTATTATATAGCTGCATTATATGGCAATGAACTAGCTAACTCAGAAATTACCTGTTACCAGGGCATGCAATAGTAATACAGAATAATGAGTGTTCTTATAAAGCCCATTATTCCAGATTCCTCCGTTTTCTAAGCACTGTAATAACATGACCCAGGATTTGTGGCACCCTGACCATCAAAAGATGTGTGAGCTCCCTCATTTGCCCTATGTATGGATATCAGTGACATCACAGAAAATCACTCAAGGGGATCATGGGGAGTTACATTAAAAGCACTAGCTAGGAACAGCCAAGAGTCTAATACATGTTGTGATGTTCGTTATATGACATGGCCCATATATGTACTGTTACATATATGGGCCATGTCATGAGTGAGACTTTTTGGTCCAGTGGACAGTGTTAGCTGAATCACTTGTAGGGACTTCTAATTTTGTCAGATGTGGAACATTGAGATAAATGCCTTGCTAGGGTTAACACTTGGTTGAAGTGGCGAATCTTGGATTTGAGAGCAGGCTGCAACTCAGGGCCTTGAACACTTCTTCACAGCTATAGCTTCTATACATACTTTTTGCTCCAAGGTTAATTTGAAACTTTGGTTTCAAAACACAATCTCACTTTGGAGTGCAGTGCAAAATTATTGTGATTGTGTTTTTGCAGCGGTTTCATGATTGCTTTTATTTGTATTGTGTGTATATATATATATATACATATATATATATATATATATATATATATATATATATATATATATATATATATATATATTACATGGCCACGGTAGTGGCCATGTAGTTATGGTTAAGTTGGTGTTTCCATAGGAAGAGCACTTTTTGGGCGGCTTATAACTTCACTCTCCCTGGACGAATACTCACCAAACTTTGCAAAAAAAAGTATTTGGGTCACTCTGAATTCTTTTGCAAAGTTTGGAGAGGATTCGTCCAGGGGGGGGCATAGTTATAGGGGGTGTCCCAAAACCTTTTTTTTCCCATAGACTGAATGGGAAAACATTTTTGCTTGCGTCTACAGCCCAAACCGCTGGACGGATTTTCACCAAATTTGGACCAGGAGCAGCGGCTTGGTCCCGAAAGCGTGCTTTTGCAAATTTGGTGAAAATCCATCCAGTAGTTTTTTAAAAAATGACCAAAGAGTAGGTAAAAAAAAATTAGTGATATCTGTGTTCGGTCCGCGGACACACTTTCCTGTTTGCTCCGTGGACAGTGTCCTGATTGACCAATCGGCTTGGGTGATGTCCGCGGACATGCAACGTGTTCGCTGATTGGATGGCGTGGAGCGTGAAGTGCGTCAGATTTTCGGTAGCGCCCGCCATCTTGGATTTGCGGACATCCGCGGACAGTGCAGTGAAACTTTGTTCAAAATTTGTATTTAGTAGAGTGTGTTGGTGTGTAGGAGTGTTTGGGGAGGGTGGGAGTGTATGAGATAGGATGAAAGTTGTGTTTTTTTATGTGTTAGACGTTCTTTTTGTGTTCGATTTGTCTGCGGACATCACGGGTGTTCTGAAATGTTCTAAATAAACTGAATGGGGGGTGTTCTGAGGACTCAATATGTGTCTGTTTTGTTCGCATGCAAGCTGAAACTGTTCTAAGAACACTCACAGTGTCCTGAAATGTTCGCAAATAAACAAAATGGGGGTGTCCTGAGGACGCTGTCCGTATTGTTCGTTGTCAAGTTCAATGTGTTCTAAGAACACTTGCGGTGTCCTGAAATGTTCGAAAATACACAAAATGGGGGTGTTCTGAAGACCTTGTCGAACACTCGCTGTGTCCTGAAATGTTCGCAAATATGAATGGGGGGTTGTGGCTGGCAAGTTGAATGTGTTCTAAGAACACTTGCTGTGTCCTGAAATGTTCGCAAATAAACAAAACGGGGGTGTCCTGAGGACGCTGTCCGTATTGTTCTCTGTCAAGTTGAATGTGTTCTAAGAACACTCGCGGTGTCCTGAAATGTTCGCAAATAAACAAGATGGTGGTGTGAAGGGTTTTGACCCATGCTGAATCAATAGACTGGGTAGATGTGGGGATGAGCTGCCACCGCCCATCATTCCATCCCAGAGTCCAGGAGAACCGCGCAGTTGTGCGCATACCAAAAGCGCCAGGGGTGAAAGGTGGTGCCTAAGAGAAAAATAGCAGCACCTGTCAGAGCAAAAGTGCTTTTAAATCACCTCTGTTTCTTTGAGTGCAAGCTCCAAATGTCCATTCCAAACATTGCAAGATAGCTAATACCGGAGACCTTTGTTCAAAAAATCTGTTTTACTAATGTCAAAAAGTTGCTGAAATCATGGGCACAAGACCACTCTAAAGATTCAACCTTCTTGTGGGGGGGTTCCACATAACCACTCTAATGTAAGGATGCCCATCAAAACAATAGCAAAAATCTCCTGTCAAATTCAAGACAACTCAAAAATGGATGCAGTACCGACAAATTCCACAAGGCGGCGCTAGCGGTCTAAACTCTGACAGGAGAATTTGCTGACAAAGGGACCTGAGTCAACTGGACTTCAAAGCCTGTTGGTTAATTAACAAATCTTAGCCACCTGCTGTTCCCAGAGACCAAGAGGCTGGGAAACCTTCTCACCTCAGAGATTCCCACACCAGGAGGCAGGATATCACATGGCCCTTCTGAGTGAGAAGGAGGGGTTTTCCTTCAGCTTGCTGGAGCTCACACAAAAGACTCTTTCCCTTGAATGGGGTATGTTAATTTTGAGTGTTTCCTGTCAACAGTCCTCTGCCAGCAAGGAGAGACATGTGATCACTGACCCACCCAGACTTCTGGAGGCGGACCCAAACACTTTGGGGAGTTGAATTGAAGGCAAATATGTTTCATAAAAACACTGATAACTCTTTGTAACCAGATGACAGAAATGTGAAATTTGGGGATCCTTAAAATGAAAACTGTGCCCACAATTCAAGACCAGACTCCAATTTGTGTGATGTTCTGGGGCAAAACCCTGCTAATTATGAATATTGTAGACACTGTATTTAAGCTAGAGACCTGGAAATTTACTGGGATATTTGGAGAAGGGGAGTGTACTTTTGTATAATTTGTGATGAAAAACCAATGTTGCAAAACCCAATAAAATCAAAAATAAGTTGCCATTTCTTAACCCAAGCTCCTAGAAACGCCAGAGTCGGAACAGGGACTATCATAAGTAATATATGATGTGTGTATGTAATGTCAACCACTTGTGTACCTGGGAAATATGTATTTGGATCAGAAATAGATTTGTGTGCACATTGACCAGGGGAGTGTCATTTCTGCAGGTCATAAAAATGACATTACTCTGACACACTATCCCTTCCCAAATCAGGGACCAAAGAATCTATTGATCTATCAAATTAAGAGAGGGGCAGGCTTAGTGAAGCTAGCCTCTCCACCCACTTTCTAAACACATAAAAGCAGACAGTGCAGGACAGATGGAGATTCAATTCCATTTTTTGCAGGACGCTCTGCCGGGAGACTCCAGACTTCACATCCATCAATCTCCAGAGACCAGAACTTTACTTCATAACTTAAAGCAAGGGCCTAAACCCACAAACTGAGAACTCTTCTCAGCAGGCCTCAGCATCCTTAAAATCATTTGCAAACTATTCCACAGCCGGGCGAGCTGTCTGAATTCTTTGCCCAGAACTTTTGCCAGTACCCAGAAAGCAGTGTTACATCCAAAATCCACTTGATCCGGACCGGAAAGCAGAGCAGTATCCAGAACCAGAGGCCGCTGTATCCAGAGAGGCTAGACCAGCAGAGCAGAGCTGACCCCGACGCTGTGAGCAGAACCGCCCGAAGTCCAGTCCAGTTGACCAGATCCGTGACGAGGCCCATTCATTTCAAAATAGTGTGAGTACTGCCAGAACTGTGCGAAACCCAATCCCTTAGTTGAAATAATCTAATGCAAACTATTTTAACCTAAGTAGAACTGCCTCCTAGTAATCCTGTCATCTGTCATGCTACAGCTGCGAGCTGTCATCTGTCATTCTAAAGCTGCAAACCGTCACCTGTCATTCTGAGTTTTACTTTAAATCTGAAAAACTACCTTTACGAAATCATCCGTATCTCTGGAACCGTTTGCACTAGGAACGTGGTTTTACTTTCATTTAAAAGCTAAGATTCTAGGCTTTCCAACGAACCTAGAACCGACTTGCTACTCCTTATTTGCCGTAATCATGATTCACACACTCGCGAATTTTACAGCGATTTGACATTTGCTTTATTTCAGCCACGTGTGAAAAGTCAGCAGCTCCTTGCTTTCCTTTGCTAAAATTGGTTTAACCTGCTAGTTACTCATAGAGCATTGCTAAAGTGAGCCTGAAATAATATAAAGTAGCCATCACCTACCCTGAACCTCTAGAGGGAATTAAAAGCAATGTTAGCACCTTTTCACTTCCTTGCAAACCACATTAAAGTAATTCGCCTGTGTTTCAAACTTCTACCTGTTTTCCTCTAAGCTTGCTGGGGGGGAACTGAATTTTGTATTGTATTTGATTGCATTCCTGAGAACTGTGTGCTCCTCCTTCCATTTCTTACATTGCATGGGGGGGGGGTGAATTGCCAGAGAAAAAGTGATTATATTATCTTTTGCTAAAATCATATCAAGTTATTTCTGTACTGCATTTCATTCCTCATTGCTTTTCCCTTGAAACCATAAAAGTATTTTCGCTGCCTTATCCATCCTATACCAACTCCTCATTGATTGTAAAGAGGTGTGCTAGTGTCAGATTACCCATTGTTGATCAACATTATATTCATAAGTGTGATATCAATTATTAATTTATTATAAAAAGTGTGATATATATATATATTGTTTAATTTTTCAAATAAACCTTTTACATTTGCAAAACAAATCTACTTCTTGGCTCAGTGGGGTCGGGGATTCTAAGAGAGGGGTGTTATACAAGGGTTCATCATCCAGATTATAACTTGCCGTAAAAATACATAAATAAGGGCTTCCCTGGGCATCCCAGACAAGGCACTGACTTAGTGGGATTGCTTGATTGGAGTCACTTACAGTGGTGTTCTGAAGACGCTTGCAAGAATATGAATGGGGGGTTGTGGCTGGCAAGTTGAATGTGTTCTAAGAACACTCGCGGTGTCCTGAAATGTTCGCAAATAAACAAGATGGTGGTGTTCTGAAGACACTTCTAAGAACACTCGCAGTGTCCGGGGAATGTTCGTAGGGGGTGTCCTGAGGACGCTGTCCGTATTGTTCTCTGTCAAGTTGAATGTGTTCTAAGAACACTCGCGGTGTCCAGAAATGTTCGCAAGTACACAAAATGGGGGTGTTCTGAAGATGTTGTCGAACACTCGCTGTGTCCTGAAATGTTCGCAAATATGAATGGGTGGTTGTGGCTGGCAAGTTGAATGTGTTCTAAGAACTCTCGCGGTGTCCTGAAATGTTCGCAAATAAACAAAATGGGGGTGTCCTGAGGACGCTTCTAAGAACACTCGTGGTGTCCTGAAATGTTCGCAAATAAACAAAATGGGGGTGTCCTGAGGACGCTGTCCGTATTGTTCTCTGTCAAGTTGAATGTGTTCTAAGAACACTCGCGGTGTCCTGAAATGTTCGCAAATAAACAAAATGGGGGTGTTCTGAAGACGTTTCTAATTACACTCGCGGTGTCCTGGAATGTTCGTAGGGGGTGTCCTGAAGGCGTAGTCCGTATTGTTCGCTGGCAAGTTGAATGTGTTCTAAGAACACTCGCGGTGTCCTGAAATGTTCGCAAATAATTGAAATGGGGGTGTTCTGAGGACACTGTCCGTATTGTTCGTTGTCAAGTTGAAAGTGTTCTAAGAACTATCGCGTTGTTCTGAAATGTTCGTAGGGGGTGTCCTGAAAACGCTGTCCGTATTGTTCGCTGGCAAGTTGAAAGTGTTCTAAGAACACTCATAATGTCCGCGGACATTAAAAGTTTCCATAGACCATAGTTGAAATGTTTGACTCTATGGATGTGATATGCTGCGGTGGATGTTGCCAGGGCATAGAGTCTTGGGTGCATGGCCATTTGGCCATGCACCCAAGACTCTATGCCCTGGCAACAACCACTGCAGCATATCACATTCATATTTGCTTATAACTTTGGGTGAAAAACAAGTGTATAAGGAACAAAGGTATTAGATTCTATGGATGTGATATGCTGCTATGGTTTTTTTTTGGACCCTCATATTTAGTAGATTACAAATCAGAGGATTGCGCAGAGACAAATGTGGCTTCGTTCTTCTTCATTTGGTCCACAAATGGAAAAAGCAAGGCGCAATGTTAATAAAGCTGTTTGTGCCTTTCTAAAAGATTTTGGCATGTCTTCTTTTCACAATGAAAATATTCTGTTTCGTAGTACAAACATTTTTCGCAAAGATGGAGTCAATCTTCCTTATGGTGGCAATCAGATTTTTCTGAGAAATGTACAATAATGCATTGCAACCTTTTTTGGAATTACAACATCCATTTTGAAGTAGGTGTTAAGCATTTATAATTTGTGACTTACAAACAGCTCCCAAAAGGCTCTTTTCAGAGCGACCACTTCCTCCCAGAGAAAATTGCAATGTTTGTGATAGGGTAGCAACCCAATTTTTTAAATGTTCGCGAAATGTCCGCGGACTTCTAAAAAAATAGAAAGGGCCCTGCTTCATTTATTTTCCCTTCTATTTTTTAACTGTGAAAGGCGGCTCTGAAAAGAGCCTTTTTTTTTATTTTTGATATTGTGTATTTTTTTGGGTTTTTTATACAAGACACACTAGGAGAGGAGGGGAAAGGAAGGTAAAGGGGGGACACCAACCACAGGGATAAGAAAGGGCGAGCTGAGAGAGGAAGATGTAGAGTGGGTTTTATTTGGGTAGTGAGCAGATCTTCTCGTTCTCTGAGATGATAGTCTCAAAAGCACTACGAAGTCGCTCCCCCATGCACAGTACTGTGTCACAGTACATACATACAACTGTGACCCTCGAAAGGTAAGGGTCATCAGCATTCGGTATGGCCTGTGAGGCAGCTTGAGGAAGACGCTGTCCCACAGAGGTGGTCCTTGTGGTGACAGGATCTGAAACAGAGAATGAAGTAGAGGAAATCAACCTCCTACGTTCTTCGCAAGGTACAACCCGGCGAATAGCCCCAGAGTGAAATGACCTCAGGTGTCGCTTCATAGTAGTGGTCCCAAAGCTGTACTTACCGTGCTTCCCGCGACTGAGTATCATTTTGCACTCATTGCAGGTAACACGGTTCGCACGAGCCTTAGGAACATTCCCATGAATGGTAAATAACCACCACACCCAAGACTCACGCCTAGTGCGGGTAGTAGGGATTTCCTCTACCTCATTCTCATCATCCTCTTCTTCCTCCTCTGCATCCTCACTCCTGTTCCCCTCTTCAGGCCCTTGGGGAGGTGGAGGTGGTGGAGGGGGTGGGGGTGGTGCTGAAGCAGGTGCAGCACCAGGTGGCAGTTCAGCAGCCAGGGATGCCATCTCGATGATGGTGTAATCTGCAGGTGGCAGCAAAAATCGCTGTGTTCTGAAGAATAGCCAGAAACACAATGAGAATAAGCTCTAGGGCGTTGTCTTTTATAGGGGTGCTTGTGCGCGGTCCGCGGACATGCGTGCTGTCCGCAGACAGATCAAACACAAAATAAAGTTCGAAAAGTTTCAAAAGGTATGTAGAAACTCAGGATTACTATGTGGGACTTGTGCCATGGTGAGATTTTATTGAAAAATATTATGGATTAATTGAAAATGTACTTTTAATTTGTTCGGGGACACGAACAGTGTCCGCATTCAGAACACGCGATCAGCGAGGGCGCGGTCATATGATCCATTCGCGAACAAGTCCGCGAAGGAAGCGCATGTCTGCAGGACACCAAATGCATGGAGATTAGCTAGCGCATGCGTGTTGATGTTCTACGGACACTGTTCGGGTCCTGAACTAATTAAAATTGCGTCACACATGAAACTAACATTTCAGGACACTGCGTGTGTTCTTAGAACAGTTTAAACTTGCTAGCGAACAGTAAGAACAGATATAGTGTTCTTCAGGACACGTACAATTTCATTTATGTACGAACATTTCAGGACACCAATTGTGTTCTTAGAACAGTTTCAACTTGCTAGCGAACAGTAGGGACAGGTATAGTGTTCTTTAAGACACCTCCATTTTCGTTTAATTATGAACAATTCAGGACACCGCGTGTGTTCTTAGAACAGTTTGAACTTGCTAGCGAACACTACGAACAGGTATAGTGTTCTTCAGGACACCTCCATTTTCGTTTACGTACGAACATTTCAGGACACCAATTGTGTTCTTAGAACAGTTTAAACTTGATAGCGAACACTACGGACAGATATAGTGTTCTTTAGGACACTTGAATTTTTTTTTTTTACGAACATTTCAGGACACCGCGTGTGTTCTTAGAATAGTTTCATCTTGCTAGCGAACAGTACGAACAGGTATAGTGTTCTTCAGGAGACCTCAATTTTTCCTTTATTTACGAACATTTCAGAACACCTGCACTGTCCGCGGACACCTACATTGTTTTAAAAAAGAAAAAAACGAATCTATTTACAACACAATATAAAAATTAAACTTTATTTAACTATTATTAATAATTTATGACAGAGAAGGTGAGGCAGAAACAGAAACAAAAACAGGAGAATTAGGGGTTTCAACATGATTGTTATTAGGTGAAAAAGGGATGGAAGTCTCATCAAAACGTTTTGGATTATGGAGAGGGTTTGGGGATAATTGACTGGGATATGGTGAGGAGGGACAAGTACATGTGGGGCAATGGTACAAGGTTTTTGGTTTAAAATGATCTTCCACAAAGTTTTCAAATTATTAAAATTAGTCAACAATAAATCCATTTTTTCTTCTATACTGTGAAAAGTGTTATCCATAACAGGTTTTTCTGAAGTATTTTCTATTTTGGTATGCTCTGTACAAAAAAAATATATATATATGTTAAATGTATACAAAATAATAATAATTAAATGGTTTATATTATAAAGTGTTTACCATTAGTTTCACTATCTTGTGACATTTCTTCATGTGGGAAATGCTCCTCTAGCCATTCCAGAGTACTAGACATTTCTGTGAGAGAAAAAAAAAAATGATATATTTTTTTATCTAATACAGAAAGTTAATAAATATATGAATAAAATTAAGTACACTTACTATTTCAGGTAAGATATGTCCTATGTACTCAGTGGGTCTGCTCTTGTTCTCAGTTCTGTTGTGTTTGTGAGGTAATTATGTTGGAAGCCAATTTATCTTCTTGTGGTATATTCCATTTTAGAACATAGTGCATTTAAATGAATGGTTAGTGTGTTGTATATATGGGTTACATTTCTTATGTATTAGTACATGTAATGTGTTTGTGTGCTCCTTTTTGAATTTGTTAAATGTTCCTATGTTATGATATAACAATCAAACATACCCCCCAGAGTTTTTAGGTAGTGGTACTGTTCTTCGAACATGTTCGCGAACATTAAATGAGTTCGCGGACATCAAGTACAGTAGAAGAGATTCAGTCAGTTCCATATGACATGTATTTAAAGTCAAAGCCATTATTGTTAAGTTGCATTACTAAAAACCTATGAAATTCAGTGAAAAAACTTTGTTAAATGGACGTTATGGTTAAGGTGCACTACTAAAAACATAAGAAATTCAGTGAAAAAACTTTGTCAAAGGGACGTTATGGTAAAGTTGCGCTACTAAAAACCTATGAAATTCAGTGAAAAAACTTTCTTAAAGGGACGTTATGGTTCCAAGTAAAACCGAAAAACCCTTGAAATTTGCCAGTTATGGTAAACTAAGCAACCATAACTCGCGCCACCACCGTGCACTACTAAGACTAACACCCACGACATGGGAGGACTGAGAGATCAGAGGAGGATGGAAGTGAAGTGCTGAAAATTCTGTGGAGAAGTTGGGTGGGAGTATAGGTGAAGTAATGTGTGTGATAGAGTAGGGCCCCAAGTGGAAAGAGTGCAGTCTGCTCCTTCCATCTCGCTCGTTCCCTCTTTTGTTGGTTCAGGTTCCTCCAGGTATAATTTGTGGAAGACAGAGGCTTTTGGCGTCATCTCGCTGTGGTCCTTTATCGTGGTTATCACTGGTTCTTTGTCCCCTGTGGCTAGGAGGGGATCTACACAGTATGTCCTTTCTTTGGCTTTCCTTGTTTCTCCCATGTCTTGCTCGGGCGTGTGGTCCTTCATCTGCGTGACTTCCAATGATTTATAGTGGATGTTGATGAGGGCGTGCTGTAGTGCTGTCTGATGGCTGAGACGGCTGTGCCCTATGGCGGGACTCAGTATCATATGGATGGCAGCAGGTACTCAGTGGTCTCCCTGGGTTGGGTCGCAGCGCGACTGCCCCTTTGGCTGTACCGGTTGTGCTGTTCCCCACTGGACTACGTGAGCCTAGGATTTCTCAAGGGTGTACGCTACCGCCCTTGTTTGGTAACGTTGCCCATTACAGACGTTTACTGTGGCCTCCACGTTCCCCCCCAGTACGACATCTTGTAGGGTCCTGGGTGTTTGCGTGAATCACGATCGTCTTGCGGGATGGGTGGGGTTTGTGTGCCGTATTCCTGCCCCGGTCTGTATTTCCTTGGGCAACTTAATTCTGGGTAGAGGGGGTGTTCATACCCGTGCAGTCTGGGTGGGTTGGTGTCCATGGCCTCAATGCTCTTCCTGACATCTAGCCGTGTTATCGGAGGTATTGGGTATCTTACTTGGGGCAGTGCTACCCGGATCCTCCAGTGCATTGGCCTGTCGTAGGGCCCTCCGGATTGTCCAGGTTGTCTGGTCAGGCTCGGTGATGGTGTAGTTTTGCATATAGGGTTTTGTAGGCAGTCCCACTCTGCACATGGCCTGGAAGTGGTCTGCTTGGTCACAGTGCCAGCATGGACGTCTGTGTGGGACTTCAAATCCGCACCTGTGGCATTGCGTGTTGGACAGGGTTTGGTGCTGTGGGCTTCTGACTACTCGTCTTCTCCAGGGTCCCCTCGGCCTAGAGTATCCCAGCTATCTTGCAGCGAGGGCCTCGATGAAGTCACTCTTGTTTTTGTCTTCTATGACGGTTGCTTGTGCGTCTGTCCGCTCGTACATGCTCGCGAGTTTGAGTATTTCTTGTAGGAGCAGTGGCTTTCTGAGAGGTGTTTCTTGAGCGTTGATGAGGTGCATCCTGCTATGATCCTCAGCCGTTTTGCCTCCTCATCATTAAAGTTGGCAAAGTTGCAGCACATTATGTTCTTCTGGAGGCCGATGACAAACTCACCTACAAACTCATGTGGAAGTTGAACATTTGTTTTGGGGTTCATTGTGAGTTAGGAGGCGCTGGTAGGTGGTCCTTTCTTGTGTCGGGATAATGCTTTTTATTTCTCTTCCTGCTAGGTTTGTAAATATGTGTATTTTATTCGGTGGGTCTTGACTCCCTATTGCTCCTACAAAGTCTTCAAATTCCTCGACACGCTCCTCCCATCTTTGTCCTTGATCATGGTGTGGGTTGAATGTGAATGGGTTGGGACGTCTTATGAGGCTGGTGTGATATGTGGGGCTTGTGCCTTGTGCACCTGCATCAGCAGCTGCTTGTGCCTGGTCAACCATGATGGCCGGGGCTTATGGTGGTGTCTCTCGTGGCCGTTGATGCTCTATATTATGGTTTTACAGCCTTCTGTGGTGGGGGAATGTGTGTTGCTCTCGCTTGCCCCCTCCTTTTTTTAAAAGTTCTGCGCAGTGTTGTGTAGCGCAGCACTATGCAGCCTTGGCACCTTGTCACTGTTGGGGTTGCTGGCGGTGCTCAAATTATGGGCGTTGTCATGCTCAATAAGTGCTGGTGAGCCACTGCGCACGTTTGTGTGTACCTTGGCAGCGGTGCGCTGTGAAATTGTCTGTGGACTTGCATGCCATTCACTGAGATGCTTCTTATTGTCCGCAGCAGCTGGTCGTGTGGAGGCACTGTTGCCTCGTCATGTGCAAACCGCTTGCCGTAGGGGCAGTAAATGGCATAGGTCTCTGTGCAGCTTCACCGCCATTGGTGCTGTTGGTGGTATTCAAAGTTGGGCGTCCGTGTGGCCAATTCAGTTTGGGTGGTTCAGTGCAGGTGACATGTGTGTGGGTGGTTGTGTCACACACTTGTGGTCGCTGTGATGCTTGGCGGTTTGCAGGTATGCCCAATATGTTTTTGAAGCCTTCTGTGGGTGGTACAGGCACAGCTGTGGCCTTGCTGGCCCTGAGGCGTATGTAATACACAGTGATTGATGAGTCCATTTGCTATGCTGCACGCCTATTCTATGGCCGCGGGTGGGAGGCGCTGGCACAATTGCGGTCTAGATGGCACTGCAGCGTTCTACGCTGTGTGGCTGTCTGTGGCGCCGTTGGTGGCTGGGGTCTGCGGGGCAGGCTGCAACCTGCATGGTGCGTAGGCGGGTGAACGGTGATTCAGGGCGGGTGGGTGTGGGTGCTTACCCGTTATCTATCTTGGTCCTTCTGGGCACTCGCTGGTCCCTCCACTGGGCGTGAGGTCCGGCTGTTCTCTCTCTCTCCGTTTACGTCGGCAGCTGCTCCTCGCTCATGTCACAGCTGGGCTGGTCTCTGGGCCCTTCTGCTTGGTGCGAGGGGGCTTCCGGATTCACGCACGCATCTCCTCCACGCGCTCTTCACCGTCCGATGATTCTGCAGGCGGGTTGGGGTTTGCACCTGTGCGGAACCCTTGAGTGTGCTTCCACTTCCAATGCTCCTCCTGGTCACTTTCCTGATAAGTTTGCGCTCTGCGTGCGGGCTTCTGGACATCTGCTTCCCGACGACCGGATACCTGCTGGGCACACACAGCCCTCCGTTGTTCACTGCTGGGATCTTCGGTCCCACCTCTAGGATTGTTGCGCCATCTGTCACGACCACTCCATTGTTGGGGTCAGTGGAGTCTCCGTCTTCCCGTTGCTGGGCTCTTCCTTCACCATTCCTGCTGGCACACTGCCTCCGTCTTCCCCGTTGCTGGGTGTGTTCGTCCCACTATTGCTCCTCTTTTTGTTGCTGGCCCTACGAGGCCGTCACTTTCACCCGCTGCTCTCAACACTGCAGGGCACACACGCGCATTGTTCTGCCGGGCTCTTTGCCCATCTTCTTCACAGAACGGGACGTATCGCTTCGTCGCCAGTTGTTGGGACCATACCACGCACATAAAATCAGTATGCAGGAGCTGGTCTCCATTCCAACCTTCCCTTTATTCCTCCGTTACATAACTGCCTTCCCTCTTCCCTTGCCCCTCACTTTCCTCCCACCTCCCGCTCCCCTCCCATAGTCCTGAGCCCTTTCCCTTAAAGGGGCTATATCCTTATTCCCTCACAACAGCTGTGATTGTTTGAGTGAATGTGAGAGTGAGTGATAGTGGCGTGAGGTGGGGTGTAAGAAATAGGTGAGGGAAAGGAGACAGTGTAGAGGATGAGATAGAGAGAGAGAGTGTCAGAGAGGGGTGATAGATGGAGGGAGAGTGGTGAGTGGTAGACAGAATGAAGTGGCAGGAGCTGTAGAGGGGAAGGTTGGATGGAGGAGAGAGTAATATGTGGAGGATGGAAGTAGTCGAAATAGGGAGAGAAGTGTTATTAGATCAGAGGAACAGAGCAGGAGGGAGGTTAGATGAGAGAGAGAACAGTGGGGAGAGAGCAGAAGGAGAGAGAAGACAAGGTGAGAAGATAGGAGGGAGTGAGAGGTGTGAGTCAAAGGTGGGAAAATAGGAGAGAGGAAGACTAGCAAAGCTGTAGCAATAGAAAGGGAAACAGAGATTGAAGAGTCAGAGAGTGAATGGGAGATTCTTCGAGGAAACACAAGCCCCTTCTCAAATCCTTTAAACCATCACTTTGGAAACACTGGAATAGGGTATCCTTAGAGAGTCCCGGAGGGAGTAAGATAAAAAAGGCCTTGCCCTTTAGGTTTTCCCCAATATAGAGGTTATCCCAGACAGTAGGGATTACAGATCTTTAGTATTCATGCTGTCCTGGGGGAGAGGGAAGCATGGATTACGGCACACCAAAAACTCTATTACCTGAGGCTCAGACTTGTTCTCCTATGGCAAGGAGGAATCTAGCGACAGCCATCATATTGGGTTCCGGTCCTTATGAACAAGTGAATGGGCCACTATAACTATTGGGAGGCTAACCAATTATTAATCCTCAAACCATTCATCAATTCTTTGCCTCGTTATCTTCAGAAGGTCATTTACCATCTCCACAAACCCACTCTGGAGGAAGCCATTGAGATGGATAATGCTCATCAAAGAGTAATGTATTCTAGGCAGCCACTGGTTGGAGCTAGAAAACCTAGCGAGGCGAAAGGGAAGAAAATTCTACATGAAGCAGTTCTTCAACAGAAAAAAACAATGTTGAAAAGAAAAAAGGAATGAGGGGAGTCAACCACGATCTGGGTCGCGTCCGGAGTTGGGACTTCGATGCCATGCCTGTTGTGATGAATCTCAAGGTTTTGTCACTACTCCCGAGAGGGGAGCCCTTTCTTGTGAGGCTAGGGAGGTGAGCCCGCTATGCAACATTCCCCCTAGCGGTAGCAGTAAGTGGGACCTCACAGACAGAGACTCCCCTCTCGGGGATAAGGACTCCCATTCCATCAAGGAACTCCCTAATAACCTCCCTTGTACCCCACCAATACCATCTACACTTCAGAGCAACCCGTTGGATCAAGCTAAAGTTTGTTATTGTAATATCAGCTGCAACATCCAGATTGAAGTGAAATGTATCACACATACTGAGACAAGGAAGAGAGGTGAGCGAGTGATAATGATTGCTCCATATTTGACACACACTAGGACTGTGATGAAGAAAAATGGCAAGCAGGAGAGATTGCCCCTACAACAGAGAGAAAGGACTGGTTCTGATGGGGAGGACCCAATATTTTATTGTAAAAATGAAAGAATAACTCAGCAAAATGCGTAAAGCCCGGGAAGTTCGAAGCTGGGGAAGGCTGGAAGCTGCCAAGGAACTTGAGAGCAGCTGTAACCTGGAGGTACGGAAGAAGCACACTACCGTGCAGGGGATTGGAATCCCAAGGAAACAAGGAGTGAAGAAACGGTGGCGTCATCTCTTAAAGGTGGACTGGTCAGATAATGTTACTGTTGTGACACCGCAGGACCACGCGGAAGAAGCGAGGAGAAGCAGTATGAACAGAAGCCGTTCCAACACAGAGTCGACCCGACCCTGGTGGAACATACAGTGATGCTAGCCCATGGATACACAAGTAACGGGAGAGGCGGGAGTCCCTGAAAGAGGACATATAAATATTCACCAGAGTGAGGACAAATACGGGACTCAGTCTCTTTGTCCCAGTGGAAACAGCAGAATTCACAGGACTGAGAAGAAACAAGGCGTGCAGCCTAATCATGCCAGTGAATGGAGAAGAGATATTAATAGCAAGAATATCCCTGAGGGAAAGGAAGGCCCTGAGGCCTGTGAAAGTTTATACAGGTCAGAACCAATAGGTAAAAGTGGTTGGGAGTACCACCCCTATCCTACAGAGGAAGTAAGAGTAACAAACCAAGACAAAGGTGAAATAAAAAATGTTTCTTATAAAGGAATAAGTAACCAGAGGAACACACAGAAGCAAGCACAAGAAAAGGGACTATTGAGTCCCACCAAAGTATGGCTTAATATGATCTTTAAAAGGACAGTGCAAGAAGTCAAAACCCAATGCGGCAACAACACAAATATTGGGAGGAGAGGAAGTTCAGCATTAAAAGATAAGGGGATGCTGAGAGCATGGAGAAGCCCCCGAGAAGAACTAAGGGAACTGGTCAAAGAAATAGCCAGGAGCTATTTTAAAATCGTTCATTAAGGCTGTAAAGCCTATCCAGGAGAATGGAGGTATTCCGGATTTCCTTTTGTTGTTTTCTTTTAGTTGTAGGGCCAGAACAGGTTAGCTTTGAGACAGAGGAAAGACAATATTCTTTTTTGGCTTCACTACTGAAAGTGAGAGGCCCCCAATACTGATGGCAAATCACCCAACAGAGTCAATAAAGGTACATCCCAGGAGGGAGTAAGACCAAGACCAAGTAATAGTGCGGTTAAAGGCTTTTTATCTAAGTTAGGGCAAACAGAATCTACTCTGCTCACGCCAAGAGCGCTCTGCAGAAAACATGTTACAAATTACTTTTATACAACTTTATCGTTATCGAACAGAGGGAAGGCCTAAGCGGCACAGAGTAAATCGGGATTGGACACTAAGGTTAGGCATATTCAGCTGGTGGTGGTTGATTGGTCCATAGGCACGTGATGAGATGACATGATGCTGAGGGTCAAACGTTCAGCTGGGCTCATCGGTTTGGCATCCTTCGGTGGTTTTCTGACATCCTATCTTAGTTACATTTGCCCTTGTGGCCACACGTTCCCATCCATTCAGAGTTTTGGCCTGTTCGTCGGGCAGCAAGGCCAGTATCTTGTACTTGTGAAAACAAGTCTCTGAAGCGAGCTTATTCATTACTGGACATGAGTTATATGACTTTATCAAAGGTATCACTGTCCTGTTCAAACACATTCAAATACCAGGTCAGGGGTAGGGGTTATGAGGTTAATGTATGGTCATGGGTGTTCATTCAGTATTGACAAGGGGAATGTTGGAGTATATAGCTGAGATGACCGGATTGCAAAAGGTATATTTCATGGTAAACATGCATTTCCTTGGAGGGGGCTCAGGGGCTGACTGTCCAGACAACATAACTCTTTGCTGACGCCAGGGTGATCAGGGGCGAGCTGAGGCCCCCTTTACAGTCTAGTCCCACATAATGGCTGAAAGCCTTTCTAAATAAATATAATATGCGATTATTTAGCACATGGCTAGCTGGTTTACAGTTGAATCAAATAGGCTTGGGACATGCTGAGAGAGAGAGAGAGAGAGAGAGAGAGAGAGAGAGAGAGAGAGAGAGAGAGAGATTTACATTTCATTAACCATTGTAATATTGTAGTTAATATTGTGAACATTTTCGGCTTAAGTTATCTGCAGGTTTATACTATCTCGCACAAGAACAGAGGGCATGCTTACTTTTATCCATGTCAAAGGAAAGACAGGTTCACTGGTTTAAGAGTCTTTTTTAAGTGTTGACTTTGCCCTAGAGTGCACAGGGATTATGTTTTAATGGCCCGGGTCTGTGGGGTGCGGGGCAGGTTTACAGAGACAGATAGCCCTTGCTCTGGCCCTTGTTCTGGGTTGCATCTGAGTCAGTGAAGGGAGTCGGACTGCAAGTGATACAGCGTGGATTTTGTTGCATTTTTACAACCAGCCTTCTCATGGGAACCAAGTAGTTGTGTGTACGGCAGAGGGGATGAGGTGGGGGGATAGTCTCGCTTACTGTGTGCCCTCGCCGTGGCTGGTTCAGGCCGGAGTAAAACTTTGATAGCCATTGATTATTGCAAATGGAGCCTGTGGTTTTCAAGATGGAGTCTTAGTCGCCCCTGGTTTTGCTACACACGGGTGTGTGCGGGGTTATTACAGCACCCAGAGATATTCCTGTACGAAAGGGGTCATGGTTCCCGTAGGTGTTCCCGCATGAGTGCCTCCGGGCCGGGGCCCTGGACCGGAAGCAGCCGTGGCTGGGCCCACCTGGGAAGCGTCAGAATAAGGGAGGGGGTGTCTCAAGTGCCCCCTCCTTCCACTCATTCCCCCCTTTCGTTACTTAAGTAACGAATATTGTAACTGTCCCAAATCTCGTACATTCTTCCTTCTCTGCCACTGCTTCATCCCATGCAGGTGTGCCCTTTATTGGCATCCATGCCCTGCATACTGCTCTGAGACTGTGTCCCCTTCTAGCATATTCGTCAGGGGTGCAGCTCATATATATATACACCCTCCATCACCTTCCAGGTCCACCCATACTTCCTTGTACCATGAGAATTCTCTAGGTTCTTTTACAGTTGTGTGATATAAGCTATCAACTATATACCCTGTGTTGTGTATGGCAGCAGTCATTCTATATTTGGGCTCCTGGGCATCTCCTGTCTGCACTTCTGCCTCATTTTTGATCTGTGCCACACCATTTGCACGTCCCATTGTCACCATCATTAGCACGCCATTTGGTACTGCATTTGCACAGCATCGGAGTCCCAGTTGGCACACACAAAAAATCAGGAGCAAAAAGACGATGAGAGGTATGAGGAGCTTTACCGTCATTCCAAGCCAGGAGGGCACCCATGAGAAGAGATTGTCGAACCATGTGCTGGGCTGTTCCCCTCCTTCGTGTTTCATCCGCTCGCCAAGGTCATGCACCGCGGCTATCACATGTGAAAGGGAGCCATTCTCAGTGTCTGCAAAGGGTACAAATGTGCAACATGTGCTCCCGATTTTTCAGCACACACCTCCATCGATTGCTGTTAGGTCCAGCACGTATCGATTCTGCATTGTCATCAGTCGCAAGGCTCAGAGTTCCACTTTCATGACATTGAATCCTTCTTCAGTGTCGTTGGCCAATGGATGAGCTCCCATCTGGTGATCTGGAGCCACTTGGGATTCGCTCTCACCTGTATGCTGGGAATGAGGGACACGAAAAATGTCTCTGCAGAGCTGAATAGCCGATATCTGTCGGGTTTTTGAGCCAAGAGTTCAGAGGACTTGGTTGAAATATAGTTGGATGACCGTTTCTTTCTCCTTAATGGATCTTGGACTCCTTCCTCACCTATGGCATATGCAGATTCTGCCTCGCGCGGCATTGGGGAAGGTTCATCTGGGATTCCCTCCTGTCTGTGTTTTCCGCTAATGTTGCTCTCAGGGATTACCATTAGTGCGGAATGCAATGTTGCCAAGGAGCACGTTCCTCCCCATGATTGTGGGAGATACAGTTATGCCATATTGCCGCAAACCCAATACGTGTCCATTAACGCTGCTGTTCCCTTCTTCATGTCCGGTATAATGAGAGTTTTGCTACAGTTCTGGTTGCTCCCCATGTCCTTCTTTCCTTCTCCATGAAAGCATAGTTCGTATGAGATGTTTTTCTGTAACTTGAAGGGTTTCTCGATGGTGGTGACCCATGTGAGTTTGCTTATGTGTTCAGTCCATGTGGGAGTGCACTTCTCTGTACCCATGAGATCTTTTCCTCGGACAGGCCTTGCAACACTTCTGCTTTGCACAATATCTCTTCTTTCTGCCACTTATTGTCTGCATGCAATGTCCCTTTTATTACCCAAAAAGTTTTTTTACACAAATTACTCCTTGCGGCCGGGAGTAGCATGTTCGCTCATTCTGCAATAGTTCAAAAGAAACTGTGTGTGCTTGAAACATTTTCTTAATTCGGCACAGCGTAAAATGTAGAAGACTTTGGGCCTCTGCAAATGGAATTTCTTGTGGCAGGAGCACCTTGGGAGTGCCTGACGCGTGGGGTATGAGAGAGCAGACATAGCAGCTCTCATTAGTTGCTTGTTGTGCTGTGTGGCTGATGTCAGCATACCATTTATTTGTCTGGTGGGGGTGCTGAGGGTCATCAACTGTATCGAGGCCAAAGTTATACTGCTCCTCCCAGTCATCTACCACTGCCTCTGTCCGCTTTCTCCTGAGCTTTTCCTCTTCGGCCCCCCGCCCTTGCTCGTCATTTCCGTGATTATATAGATTGTAGTAAGGGCTTAACATGGCTCTACTCTTATTACCCAGTTCTCCAGCGGTTGGCCCAGTAGGCAAGGTTACTTCTGACATTGACATAGTTGTTGGGTATGGATGATTCTGTACTCATATGAGTTCTGAAGGAGTTCTGTCTTTCATTGGATATACATTAAAATGGGAGTTGTTCATCTTTAGGGTGCAGGGAGGTCTGCATAGTTGTACTATGGGCGACACTTGTGTTATTATCATTCTTATGTTCAGTCTCGGGGGTCCGATGGCTCCATATATTAACTTAGCACTGACCCAAATTAGGTAGGTACCTTTTTTGATTGTTTCCATGCCCGCACTCCCCTGGCCAGCATCTATGGAAATGTACACGATCACCCAGTAGAGAAACAGGGCAAATAGTACCGAGAAGAATACCACTGCACACACAAACAGCACACACTCATATGAATAACTAGGATGCGCCTCTCTCCTCTGTCTGCTCCTATCTACACTACCACTTGCTGCTGCCGGGGGCTCGTCCATGCTCAGTGACATTCCTAATAAACGAGATATAAGCACTTGTTAATCATGCATATGTACATTGCTCACAACTATAGTTTTTGATAATTTTAAGGCTGTTCCTCTGTATGATTATTTTGCACATAATTGATCTTTAAACCATATTTACATTTGTACATTTTTATGTCTATGCCGTATCCTTCCATTTCCCTCCCCCATACTTTAAGTCTGGGGGAAGAGGACCGAGGGAGGCAAAATTACAGTCACATCATTTCATTACTAGAGGAAGGAAGATGTTATTTACATGTTGTCATTTCAGTTGCCAAATAAAACTATAAAAACAATCAGGGAGGGAGAGAGGAATGGAGAGAGAAAGCATTTCATCAAAATCTTACTTATTATGCACTCGTCCAAGAATACTAGTACACTATACAATTATTTACATATTTCCTCATCCCTGAATTTTCCATTATACTCAATTGTCATCGGTTCCCGAACACTCCCTTTTACTAAGTTTGTGTACTACCTTCACCCTCACCTTCTTGGGTGTTTTGATCGTTTATACTCTCATGGGCCCTGCGTACATCGGTCAAATGTCTCCAATATCTCAGTCCCTGGACCTTAAGTGCTGTAGGCATGCGAAAGATCACCTTATATGGTCCGTGAAATCTCGGCCCGTTCCATCTCCGCACAAAACTTCTCACGTATACCATGTCACCTGTCATCAGCTGGCAGTCTGCATTCACTGTGGTGGGCGTTACTGTGTCAGTGGAGGTAACTTGTGTGAAGGGGGTACCATTTGCCTTGCTATTGCGCGTGCTGCTTTTGTCAAATTTCTGAGATACTCGTGGAACTCTTCACCTAGGACAATGGCGCTTTGATGTGCATCTGATTGTCGGCGCAAGGGAGAATGGGCTGTATGCATTCTCCGACCTGTCACAATTTCATGTGGTGCCAGGTGGTGGTCCTTGCTGGGCTGGTTTCTCATTTCAAAAAGCGCTAGTGGTAGACAATACACCCAATTCTTTTTGAGTGTGCGGCATAATTTGGACAATCTACTCTTGAGTAATCCATTCATTTTTTCCACAATTCCCGTTCGATTGCGGATGATAAATCGTGCAGAGCTTATGGGTTATGCCCAGCATTGCAGTGATATGCTTGAACCTATCATTCACAAAGTGTGTTCCGTTGTCGGAAAGTATGATATCACAGATGCCCCAGCAGGGAAACACCTCTCTCACTATGAATTTAGCAGCACATCGTGCGTCTGGGTGCGCGCAGGGTCCCGCTTCCACCCAACGGGAAAATGGACACAGGACGACGATCAAATATCGGGCCCCATTACACCATCTCCCATGTCTGCATAGTCTACATGCAGCTCTCTAAAAGGCCCTTCTGGTTTTGGCAATGTTCCCCTAAGAGTTCGTAATGTCATACCGGAACTGTATGTTTGGCAGATAATGCATTCTA
The DNA here is from genome assembly GCF_040938575.1 of Ambystoma mexicanum. Lineage (NCBI taxonomy): Eukaryota > Metazoa > Chordata > Amphibia > Caudata > Ambystomatidae > Ambystoma > Ambystoma mexicanum. The sequence continues at coordinate 417,890,785 of NC_090925.1, forward strand.
CTATCAACTTTGTGACTTGTTCCTGTATCCCGGGGACAAACCAATTTTCTTGGATGTCTGCAATGATGTGTTGTTTTGCATTGTGGGCTGGGAAATGTAACTATTTAAATGCTACTTCTAGCAGTCTTGTTGGCATCACCAACTTGCCAGTAATGTTTTGTCTCCATAGTAGATCAGTGGGTGATTGACTACACCCCCTTTTCACCCACATTTCCTTCTCTTCGCCAGGCACATCGTGCTGAAGTTCAATTATTTGGGAGACTGGTAACAAATAGGAGCCTTCTGGTTGCATCTCCCCTACTGCCTTTTGTAATATGTACTCACCTGCTGAGTCCTTTGGTAAATATGAGGCTTCTTTTGCAGCAGCGTCCGCTGCCGCGTTCCCCAATGAGATGACATCATCACCTCGGGTATGGGCTTGGCACTTCACGACTGCGACAAGCGTAGGTTCCTTCAAGGCATCACTCAAGTCTCCTAGTAATGCTGCATGCTGTACTGGGGACCCATCTGCTCTCCGGAATCTCCTTCTCCCCCACCGTGCTAGTCCCCCATGGACCGTGGTTGCCATATAGGCGGAGTCTGTATAGATGGTGACCATACATCCTTTTGCTGCATGGAGCGCTTCTATGAGTGCTACTAGCTCTGTTGCTTGGGCTGAAAAGTGTGGGGGCAACCTCATCTGCACGATCACTTCAAACTCCCCATCTTCTACCCGCACTACTGCTGCGCCTACGTGCTTTTCTCCTGTTTCACAATCTATAGAAGCAGACCCATCCACAAAGTAAACCTCTCCTTCTGAAAATGCAATTTCATGTGCTTTGGGCGTGTCATCATCACTCCCTGTGTATGTAGCGCAATCGTGCTGCTGCATTTCTTCCACGGTGCATGCTTCTGTAATAAACATGAATGGGTTTACGCTTTTACACCGCACAATATGGATATTGGCACTAGAAATGATCAGTCCATATGCTGTGGCCCTTTGAGTGATCAACATACTCTTTGATCTTTTGAGGATGGCGAACAGGGAATGTTCTACATATAACGTGACGGAGCATCCCATCACGATCAGAGAGCCTGTTCGCACGCGAAGTGTCCCTACATTACTGCATCAAGTGTTCCACTGTAAAATGCCAAAGGCTTGTGGCCCAGGGATGTCTTTTGTGTCAGCACGGCTGTCATAAGTGTGCCGTTGCAGTGTGAGAAAAGGTAAAATTCCTGCTCATAGTTAGGGGTCGCAAGAACTGGGGCAGTATATATCAGTTCTTTGAGTGTGTCAAAGGCTGTGTGCATTTCCTGTGTCCACTGCAACTTAGTGTTCTCCCTCTGTGCTTCTTTAAGTGCCTGTAGCAGGGGCCTAGTGTATGAAACACAATCTAGTATCCATCCACGGCAGTAATTACACATGCCGAGGAACTTCTGCATTTCCTTTACTGGGCTCTTTCACTGCTCTTATTGCTGCCGCTCTGTCTGGAATTATTCTTTTACCATCTTTGGAGATCAACTGTCCTAGATACAGTACTTCTGTTAAGCAGTATTGCAGCTTCTTTCTGTCTACTTTGTACCCCTTCTGTGCAAGATGTGTCAGCAAGATGATGGAATCTTCTCTGCACTCGTTTTCACTTTTCCCGCAGACCAAGAGATCATCTACGTATTGAATTATGGGGCTCGTTGTGTGTGTGTTCCCAAGGTCCTTGTGCAATATTCTGTTAAAAATGCTAGGACTCTCGCAATACCCTGGGACAATCTACAATGCTCATACCTTTTTCCCCCTAAAGTGAATGCTGTTAGGTACCAAGAACCTCGATCAAGTGGTATTGAAAAGAATGCATTCTTTAGATCCACTACCATGAAATGGGTGGCTTCTGTTGGAATACTGCATAGAATTGAGGCAGGATTTGGGACAAGAGGGAATTCCTTCTGTACTACGTCATTGAGGGGGTGTAGATCTTGGACCATCCTCCATGCCCCTCCCTTTGCTTTCTTGATTGGGTAAATACAGGTGTTGCAAGGTGAGCTAGATGGAACTATTATGCCCTGTACCATTAATGCATAAATTGTGTCTTTTATTCCTTCCTCCGCTTCTCTGGATATAGGGTATTGTTTCACCTGGGGCAGGATAGCGCCGGGTTTGAGGATTGAGTTTGAGTTTGATCTTTACTGGTGTCACTTCGTGCAGTAACCCTACATCGTGTGGGTCTGTGGTCCACAACTGTTGTGGTACTCGGGACATGTCTTCCTCAAAGTATACTGGTGGGGCTTTTATCATTGCCACGAGAGGTAGCTGCACTTCTCTCCTTTGGATCATGACGTCACAAGGGATTGCAATTTCCATTACTATTTCCCCAGCGTCTTCCGTATCACAAAAAAGTTCATCAGTTAAGTCTCGCAGGGCCTTATTGGCGTCAATGCACAGCAATGTTCTCCACTGGCATCCCTGCATGTCCATTGCTATCACTGTTATTCTCTGGGCTGATACTTGTACTGCGTGTATGTCTAGGGACACGATGGACCCCAGCACTATTTCTGGGTCTGCTACTGGTCTTCGTCATCGTCCTAATGGCCATATGTGATAGAATGAGAATAGTATGAAATATAGAAAAGCCCCAGACTCCCAGAACCCCTTCAAACCTCTTCAGCTTCAACCCTCCACACCTTTTTTGTCTTACCAAGACTATGTCGTTTATCCCAAGACCTCCTAATCTGACTCCCACTCATGCCTTTGATATCACTCGCACTTGATACTCACGTGTCTGTCTTGATCCGAGACCCTCTGGACCCGATCAGGCAGGGCGCCGCTCCTCGCTCAAAGACCACACCCGGCTCCGGCGAGTGGTACGTATGGGTTTTGTTAAGAGGGATCCCGTACCCGCTCGCCCTACTGTGTGCGCACGTCTAGGTGTACCGGTTGCCGTTGGCGGGTAGCTCTTAAGGGAGCGCGCTCAAGGTCAAAGCAGTGGGGCGTCTCGTGCCAGAAGGACGGAAAGGAACGCTATCGCGTCAGGGTCACCAATGAAAGTGAGAGGCCTCCAATACTGCTGGCAAATCACCCAACAGAGTCAATAAAGGTACATCCCAGGAGGAAATAAGACCAAGACCAAGTGAGAGTGGGGTCAAAGGCTTTTTATCTAAGTTAGGGCAAATAGAATCTACTCTGCTGACGCCAAGAGCGCTCTGCAGAAAACATGTTACAAATTACTTTTATACAACTTTATCGTCATCGAACAGAGGGAAGGCCTAAGGGGCACAGAGTCAATGGGGTTTGGACACTAAGGGTAGGCACCTATAGGTGCTATAAAGCCGGTGCTGGTTGATTGGGCCATGGGCACGTGATGAGATGACATGATTCTGAGGGTCAAACGTTCAGCTGGGCTCATCGGTTTGGCATCCTTTGCTGGTTTTCTGACATCCTATCTTAGTTACATTTTGCCCTTGTGGCCACACATTCCCATCCATTCAGAGTTTTGGCCTGTTTGTCCGGCATCAAGGCCAGTATCTTGTACTTGTGAAAACAAGGCTCTGAAGCAAGCTTATTCATTACTGGACATGAGTTATATGACCTTATCAAAGGTATCACTCTCCTGTTCAAACACATTGAAATACCAGGTCAGGGGTAGGGGTTATGAGGTTAATGTATGTTCATGGGTGTTCATTCAGTATTGACAAGGGGAATGTTGGAGTATATAGCTGAGATGACCAGGTTGCAAAGGTATATTTCATGATAAACATGCATTTCCTTGAATGGGGCTCAGGGGCTGATTGTACAGACAACATAAATCTTTGCTGACGCCAGGGTGATTGGTGGCGAGCTTAGGTCCCCTTCACAGTCTAGTCCCACACTACATAATGGATGAAAGCCTTTCTAAATACATTTAATATGCAATTTCTTTAGCACGTGACTGGCTGGTTTACAGTTGAATCAAATAGGCTTGGGACATGCTTTTATCTCTATACACCTAGGTAATTTCACACCAACAGGTAGAGAGAGAGAGAGAGAGAGAGAGAGAGAGAGAGTGAGAGAGAGAGTGAGAGAGAGAGAGAGAGAGAGAGAGACTGTCTATGAATAAAATGAGGTAGCATTGTGTGAGTATGTAGAGCTTTACATTTCATTAACCTTAACCATTGTAATATTATAGTTAATATTGTGAACGCTTTTGGCTTAAGTTATCTGCAGGTTTATACTATCTCGCACAAGAAGAGAGGACATGCTTACTTTTATCCATGTCAAAGGAAAGACAGGTTCACTGGTTTAAGAGTCTTTTTTAAGTGTTGACTTTGCCCTAGAGTGCACAGGGATTATGTTTTTATGGCCCGGGTATGTGGGGTGCGGGGCAGGTTTACAGAGACAGATAGCCCTTGCTCTAGCTCTTGTTCGGGGTTGCATCTGAGTCAGTGAAGGGAGTCGGACGGCAAGTGATACAGTTTGGATTTTGTTGCATTTTTGCAGCCAGCCTTCTCATGGGAACCAAGTAGTTGTGTGGACGGCAGAGGGGAGGAGGTGGTGGGAGAGTCTCGCTTACTGTGTGTACTCGCTCTGGCTGGCTGCAGGCAGGAGTAAAACTTTGATAGCCATTCATTATTGCAAATGGAGACTGTGGTTTTCAAGATGGAGTCTTATTCGCCCCTGGTTTTGCTACACATGGGTGTGTGCGGGGGTATTACAGCACCGACAGATATTCCTGTACGAAATGGGTCATGGTTCCCGAAGGTGTTCCCGCACGAGTGCCTCAGGGCCGAGGCCCTTGACCCGAAGCAGCCGTGGCTGGGCCCACCCGGGAAACGTCAGAATAAGGGTGGGGGTGTCTCAAGTGCCCCCTCCTTCCACTCATTCCCCCCTTTCATTACTTAAGTAACGAATATTGTAACTGTCCCCATCTCCTACGTTTTTCCTCCTCTGCCACTGCCTCATCCCATGCAGGTGTGCCCTTTATTGGCATCCATGCCCTGCATACTGCTCTGAGACTATGACCCCTTCTAGCATATTCGTCAGGGGTGCAGCTCATATAGATAAGCCCGGGAAGCGTCGGAATAAGGGAGGGGGGGTCTCAAGTGCCCCCACCTTCCACTCACTACTTACGACAAGCACCCAAGATAGTTTATCAGGTAGGGAAACCCATAGAGTAGAGATAGAGAGGCCCTTTTTCGTATCGTTTAATACATCATCTGTTGAAAATGACCAAAGCTAGTTTGCCTGCTTCTTCTGACCTACCACATGTGGGGTCAGAGTGGGATTAATGTCCACTTGATACAAAGTAAAGGGACCCGAAGATTATTTTGTTTTAAGGTCAGATCTAATAAACATTTACCTCCCATAATCACTTTGGGAATCAAACCATCAAAATATACCTACTTTGACCGTTTCTCAACCCACCCCCTAACATCCTACCTACCAGATGATACAGATAATGGCAAGACGTCTGATGAGTCCATAAATATAGAAAGCATTGAATACAAAGAAACTAGGCCAGATAAATCAATAGAGGCAGAAATGAATACCAACGAGACCCTGTTAGGACGTTTAGTTGATCACCAAATTCATGCAGAACAAAGGTTTCAGGAAGAATTAGAGAAGCTGACTGCTAGTCAACAATGTCCCACTCTACCACACAGCATTTTGCAACCTTGTAAAGGTGTCTAAACCCTTGGAGTTTAAAAAAACAAACATTGAAAGACCCTCCAATCAGTTTGGAACGAATGGCCGAAGACCTGATATTTAGCACCCCTTTTAAAAGGAGAACTGTGCACATCTCATCAAACGCTTAATCCCCAAGGAACCACACAGTTTCATGAATTAAAAAGATGTCTTTTAGAGAGAGTGGGCCAAGCATAGAATTTCTATAGACACACGTTTAGGGAAATCCATTTGAACCCTGGTGAAACTTCATAAGAGATGGGAGCCTGAGTCCAGAATACCTGTTCCCAGTGGCTAGGGAAAAATACTCTTCCTGAAGTATTAGAAGTCCTAGCCCTGGGAAAGTTTACCAATGGGTTACCACAGTCCTTACAAAGAGCTGTGTTATACCAGTCTAAACCCACATTTAATTCAGCCGTCGAAATAGCACAAGCCTATGCTGAGGCCGCCAAACAACTTAAATTCATACATAAGGCTGAAAGAAGAGCCTATAAAATAAGTTGGATGTCCACCAAACCGTGGCAGGAAGAGAACACGGAACATGAAGATGAGGTAGAGGTTACAGAAAGTTATTTCTGTTCTCTCACTCCTTTTAAGACCCTTAATACAGTATCCATTAATGGATTGAACACCCTAGCATTAGTTGATTCTGGGAGCAAACAAACAGGGGTCCTGTCTGACCTAGTATTTGTACAAGACATAGAGGTAAGAACACCAATATAAGTTTGCCTGTGTACATGAGGATGAAGAAACTTACACCAGAATACCTGTTACACTAACAGTAAGAGGTCAATCGGAATGTATTAACTCAGCGGTGGTACCAGGACTTCAAGAAGAAGTTATAATCGGTACAGATTTCCCAAACTTTAACAACTTATTGGGAAATCATAACAATTCCTCTAAGACATACTCATCCTTAAACACCTGGGAAAGGGATTTATGTGGTATGGAACAACCCATATGGGAGTACGAAACGAATAAAAAGGTCTCAGCACTACAAGATTCTTTTTCTAAATTCCAACACATTAGTGAGGAAGGGCAAGGCAGACTCATAAGGGAAAGGGTATGTAACAAATCGTGAGGTTTTGTCACTTCACTCCAGGGGGTAGCTCTTCCTTGTGAGGCTAGAGAGGTGAGCCCACTACGCAACATTCCCCCTAGGGGTGGCCGTAAGTAGGACCTCACAGGGAGAGACTCCCCTCTCTGGGATAAGGGCTCCCGTTCTGTCAAGTAACTCCCGAAAAACCTCTCTTGTATCCCACCAATACCATCTACACTTCAGAGCAACCTGTTGATTCAAGCTAATGTTTGTTATTGTAATATTAGCCCCATTTTCTAGGTGAAGAGACACATAGTGAGACAAGGAAGAGAGATGAGCGGGTAATAATGATTGCCCCATGTATGAGACACACTCAGACTGCAACAAAGAAGAATGGGCGGCCAGGAGAGATTGCCCATACAACAGAGAGAAAGGACTTTAAGGTTCTGCTGGGGAGGACTCAGGATTTCAATTTAAAAATGGAAATAGGACTGAGCAAAATGAGTGAAGCCTGGATAGTTTGAAACTGGAGAAGGCTAGAAGCTGCTGAGGAACTTGCGAGCAGCTGTAAGCTGGCAGACGGAAGAAGAAGACTACCGTGCGGTGCAGGGCATTGGAGTCCCAAGGAAATGAGGAGCAAAGAGACGGTGGCATCCATGACCTGGAAAAGGTGGATTGGTAAATCCAATAAGAACGCTGCTACCATTATCGCTGTGGCCCCGCAGGACCACATGGAAGAAGCAAGAAGAAGCAGTACGAACCCTGAAGGCATTCTGACTCAGAGAGTCACCCCAACCCTGGAGGAGTATCCGGTAACGCTAGTCTGTGGATAGAGAGGTAACGGGAGAGGCCGGAGACCCTGACCATGATCATGACCTCCTTTTTTTCTCTCCTGTTTCCTGCCTCCTTTATCCTCCTCAACATTGCTCAGTTTCGTTGACTGGTCGCCTGGTGCACCTCGAGAGCCTCCCAGGCTCCCCCACCAGTCCTATACTTGCCTCCGGGCCTCCGCACTTTGCCTGGCACTACTGCACTCGGAATACACTCTATAAGAGGGGCAACCTCTGTGCACTTAACCCAGGCCCCTGAGGGACTGGGTGCACTTGTTCCCCTTGCTCCCTCCCTCGTACTGCCTATCTGCACACTTGTACAACCTTGAATGTACTAGGCCTAGCAAGATTGTTTGTCATGTCCTCCCTTTGTACTCCCCCCTAGCCTGGTTGTGCCTGAAACACTTGTGCATAGGTGCATTGGAGATGACCAATCATCAATCAATCTGATTGTCGCCAGGCCTAGTGCAGTAGTTTATTGTTTAAGACCTATGAGACTGTATCCATTAATGGATTGAACGCCCTAGCATTAGTTGATTCTGGTGGAAAACAAACAGGGGTCCTGTCTGACCTAGTATTTGTACAAGACTTAGAGGTAAGTAAACAGATATAAATTGCCTGTGTACATGAGGATGAAGAAACATACACCAGAATACCTGTTACACGAACAGTAAGAGGTCAATCGGTATGTATTAACTCAGCAGTGGTACCAGGACTTCCAGAAGAAGTTATAATCGGTACAGATTTCCCAAACTTTAACTACTTATTGGGAAATCATAACAATTATTCTAAGACATACTCACCCTTAAACACCTGGGAAAGGGATTTATGTGGTATGGAATAACCCATATGTGAGTGGGAAACAAATAAGAAGGTCTCGGCACTACAAGATTCTTTTTCTAAATTCCAACATATTAGTGAGGAAGGGGAAGGCAGACTCATAAGGGAAAGGGTATGTAACAAATTGCAATGTTTCGTCACTTGACTCCAGAGGTGAGCCCTTCCTTGTGAGGCCAGGGAGGTGAGCCCGCTATGTAACATTCCCTCTAGGGGTAGCAGTAAGTGGGACCTCAAAGGGAGAGATTACCCTCTCTGGGATAAGGGCTCCCGTTCTGTCAGGGAACTTCCTAAGAACCTCTCTTGTATCCCAGCAATACCATCTACACTTCAGAGCAACCTGTTGAATCAAGTTAATGTTTGTTATTGTAATATTAGCTCCAGCTTCCAGTTGAAGAGGAGTCTATGACACATAGTGAGACAAGGAAGAGAGATGAGCAAGTAATAATGATTGCTCCATGTTTGACACACACTCAGACTGCAATGAAGAAGAATGTCGGGACTGGCGGGAACCGGGGTTAGCTATAGCCTTTTGGTTGTAGCCCCTAAGCTTCTATCCGGGACTACAATCAAAAGAACCGGGGCTATAGCCCCTTTAGCCCCCCCCCCCAGCAACGCCTCTGAAGAATGGGCACGCAGGAGAATTGCCCATACAACAGTTAGAAAGGACTTTAAGGTTCTGCTGGGGAGAACCCAGGATTTGAATATAAAAATAGAAGAAGGACTGACCAAAATGAGTGAAGCCTGGATAGTTCGAAACTGGGGAAGGCTAGAAGCTGCTGAGGACCTTGTAAGCAGCTGTAAGCTGGCGGCACGGAAGAAGCAGACTACCGTGCTGTGCAGAACATTGGAATACCAAAGAAATGAGGAGCTAAGAGACAGTGGCATGAATGACCTGGAAAAGGTAGATTGGTCAGTCCAATAGGAACGCTGCTACTTTTACTGCTGTGGCCTCGCAGTACCACATGGAAGAAGCGTGAAAAAGCAGTAAGAACGCTGAAGGCGTTCTGATTTAGAGAGTCAACCCAACCCTGGAGGAGTATCCGGTGACGCTAGCCCGTGGATACAGAGGTAACCGGAGAGGCGGGAGACCCTGACCTGACCATGACCTCCTTTCTCTTCTCTCCCCCCCCCCTCATTTATCCTCCTCAACTCTGATCAGTTTCGCTGACTGGTTGCCTGGTGCACCTCCAGAGCCTCACAGGTACCAGGGTCCCCTGCCAGTCCTACATTTGCCTCCGGGCCTCTGCACTTTGCCTGGAACTACTGCACTCAGATTACGTTCCATGAGAGGGGCAACCTCTCTGCACTTAACCAGGCCCCTGATGCACTGAGTGCACTTGTCCCCCTGCCCCTTCCCTCGTACTTCCTGCCTGCGCACTTGCACGACCGTGAATGCACTAGGCCTCGCAAAATCGTTTGTCCTGTCCTCCCTTTGTTCTCCCCCCCTTGCCTGGTTGTGCCTGAAACACTTGTGCATAGGCGCATTAGAGATGACCAATCATCAATCAATCTGATTTTAGCCAGGCCTAGTATGGTAGTTTATTGTTCTGTATGTCCCTTTCCCGCTCTCCCCCTCTTCGTCTCTCCCCACTCTTGTCATGCACTTAACTATCTGACAAGTCATTAGGCCTAGTACAGCAGTTTGTTTATTGTATGCCCCTTCCTTCTCCTCCCCCCTTCTCTTCTCTCCTTCCCTCCTGTCATGCACTTGCACTAGTAGAAATGCCTCAGGCCTACTATGCTAGTTATTTATATGTTAGATCATTCGGAAACTTCAAGGCCTAAGAATTGCTACTGTAGTCCCTTCTTCCCTTCCCGCCTTGAAGCGCTTTGAAGCACTTTACCTGTGTAGAAGGGCTTTACAAATGAACAAATTACAATGACGTAGAGGTACGGGAAAGAGAGGCACACTAATCATACTCATCCCAGTGAAGCTATGACTATTTACCATTATGGCAAGAACTGCAGGACACAGCTTACTCGTCCCAGTTAATGTATAATATTTACCACTGTGAGAAAAATACAGGACTCAGTCTACTCTTCCCAGTGGAAAGAGCAGAATTCACAGGGCTGAGAAGAAAGGCATGCATCCTACTCATCCCGGTGAATGGACAAGAGATTTTAATAGCAAGAATATCCCTCAGGGAAATGAACACCCTTAAGCCTGTGAAAGGTTATACAACAAGTCGGAACTGATAGGTAAACTTGGTTGGAAGTACCACCCCAATCTTACAGAGGAAGTAATAATAAGGAAATAAGACAGATCTGAGATAAACCATTTTGCTTATCAAGGAATAAGTAACCAGAGAAACATACAGAAGCAAGGACAAGAAAAGCTACCATTGAGCTACACAAAAGTATGATTTAATACAAACTTTAAAAAGACAGTGCAAGAAGCCATAACTAACGGGGTGACAACCCAAATATTGGGAGGAGAAGAAGTTCACCATTAAAAGAGAAGAGGACACTGAGAATCTTGAGAAGCCCCATAGAAGAACTAAGGGAACTGGTCAAAGAAATAGCCAGGTGCTCCTTCAAAATCATTCATTAAAGCTGAAAAGCCTATCCAGGAGAAGGGAGTCATTCTCTTGGAATTCCTTTTGTTGTTTTCTCTTAGTGATAGGACCAGAATAGGTTAGCTTTGAGACGGAAGACAGTGTAAGTAACTCATGGTGGTAACAGTAAAGACAGACACAAGTGATCATAGTTCAAGGGTGTTTATTGAACTTAAGAATGGGTGAGATAAACGCCTAATCTAAAACTAAATCTAAGATGGGAGCAAGCTATGACCATCAAATAATAATAAGGAAGTCCTAATGGCATATATTAAAATAAAAAAAGGGCCTGTACTAAAAAAGCATCTATTGCCAAACCTTACTACTTAATTCCAAAAGAGTGTGGGATAATGTTCACCAGAAAAGAAAAAAGTGTTCAGAAAATGATAAGTCAGGATGGTATGACTGGGTCTCCCTTCCCCATGTTTGAAGCACGGGACAAGGCCCGGCTCTCAAGCACAGCACACTCCTGCCTCACCAGCATGAGGTTACAGTTCAGTTCAACAATATCAAAACCCCGTTAGAGGCTAAGTCTCGATCTTGCAAAAAGTCTCTTGCCTTAGAAGGTTTGCTGTAACAAAATAACAAGCGAACAAAAGGTTTCTCAGTGAGCTTGCACCTTGGGCGATTGCTCTTTCACCCCCAGGATCTCCCTCCGCCGGGCTCAGACCCTTCTTGCAAAATCGGGCCTCCCTCTGTCAGGTTCACCGCAGCCTAATACAGTTTATGTATTGTTAAGTTTCATCAGAAAGCAGGGTTTCTTTCTCCTAGCTTTCTTTTGGCATCACTCTGTTGGGTTCACATTTGCCAATTATTACAATTCACAATCATAATGGAAAGCAAGGTTCCTTCCCCTAGCTTTTCTCTGGTAACGGGTCAGAGACTTTCGATTGTAGAAGGGTTTCGATGTGACCCTTGTAGGACCACACTGACGCCTCATGCCACCCTTTTCTAGCACCCTCTGATTCTTGTAGTTTCACAAAATCAGGTCCCGGTCAGAGCCTTTCGAAGGAGCGCCCACGTGGCGCCGGCCTCTCTGCACCTGGACCTCAACTGGGCTTTCTTTAAAGTTCAAACATGCACACAAGTTCTTCTTCTTGTAAATTCCTTGCGTTCAAAAATTTTTTGCTACTTGCAACCTTGGGCTCAACACAGTTTGGTTGTCTATCAGTTTCCTCCAACTCACCGGCTGTGCTGAACCCATTGACTTCTCTGGAATCAAGGATAGTACCACGATAGCAAGCTTTCCTCTCCATCTGCATTATCAATGCGGGAGGCCCCCGTGTACCATTCACATCTGCTGCTCCACACGCCATCTGTAACTCCTGGTTTTATGATTTCCCTTTTGAAGGCTTTGTGGGTCTGAATTGAAAAGGGCAAGGGCAATTCCCACTTCGTCGTCGTCCTTGCAGGTCTCACCCCTTTTCTCCTCCCTTTGTACTGCCGGTTTGGTGTAGCTGTCTCCTCTTGCATTCAACCTTGCTTGAAGTGTGCTTTCGTACTTTTATCCCTGTTGTTACGGATTTAAAGACACGGCACACTCCAGACCAGGACTCTTTCCACTGGTGAGGGATGTGGCGCAGAATAAAAACGCTTTAAATTGATTGATTTTGGAATCTTCTTTGAGAAGGCACCCAACCCGTCTCACACCCCACTTGACAAACACCCCGTGTCGCAATGGGCCATGAACCAGGCCGGTGTGTAATAAAACAATATTTATTTATTTTTAAATTCAAATTCAAAATCAAACAAATCAAAGATAGGGCAGCAATCACCAGTGTGGTGATAATATACAGCAAAATGTTTTGATACACTTAAACTTCTGTGTCAAATGTCAGAAAGTTATATTAAATGGAAGGGGAAGCAAAGTCACTTTTTGGACATACTTATAGGTGGCACAACTATTAGGCACTCCCCTGCAACAATCCCCCAAACACCTGCTGGATACGTTTTGTGTGGGTGGAAAGGAGTGGCGAGGAGTCACAAATAAGAGGGAAAAAACAGATTGGAGATTCAACCTACTACCCCAGAATGGGTGGCCAAAATGACATGAAAAACCCTTGCAAAATGAGCAAAATGGCACTCGGAAATCACTGGATAATTAGAGGTTAGTTTACATGTGTGGTGGAATGGATAGAACAAGAATTTGTGTGGCTTTACTAAAAAGGCAAGAAAGCTTACAAGCTACAGGGCAGGGAACTACAACAACATGAATGCAGGTAAGAAAATCGACTTTGGTAAGGAAAGCAATGCAGCAAAAATCACACGTGACAGAATTGCAATTTCTTCTTTTTTCCCTGATTTAATGAAGCAAACAGCTAAGGAAATGAACTAAACAGTCAAATCAAAAATCGTTTTTTCTGATGGGGTACCAAGGCACATAACAGGTAAGATACTAAAGTGAAAGTAAACTATCGCCCAATCTCCATCACTCCCTTCCTGGGCAAGCTTCTGGAGAAACTGGCCACCTCCCAGCTTAACCTCCATGCTGAATCTGTTGGTAGTCTTCATGACCATCAATCTGGCTTCAGAGCTGCCAGAAGCACGGAAACTGCTCTCCTGAACATCCGTGAGGACCTGCTCTTGAACCTCGATTCCAACACTCCGTGTGTTCTCATTCTGCTCGATCTCTCTTCTGCCTTTGACACTGTCAACCATGCCATCCTGCTCAACCGTCTCCGTGATAACCTGGGTATCACTGGTCGGGCTCTGGCGTGGCTGACCTCTTTCCTTTCCAATCGACCCTCCCAGATCCAACTGGGGTCCTTCCTCTCTGACATCTTTTTCTCCACCTGTGGTGTCCCCCAGGGATCTAATCTCTCTCCCTGGCTGTTCAACCAGTATCTGGCACTCCTTGCCCACCGCATCGCCGCTCTCTGCCCCAACTTTCAGTGCTATGCGGACGATACCCAGCTCATTCTCAGGCTACCCTCGGCCTCCTCCTCTCCATCCCTCATCTCTGACTGTCCGCTATCCAGGAATGGTGTGCCGCCAATGACCTCTGCCTTAATGCCAGTAAGACTGAGATTCTACTCATCGGCACACCCACTCCCTCCTTCCCTGCAGCTCTCTGGCCAGCCTCTCTTGGCCCTCCTCCTGCTCCTACCTGCAAGGCAAAAAACCTTGGGGTCATCTTCGACTCCACACTCTCCTTCTCTCCTCATATCTCTGACGTCTCTAAGAAGTCACACTACCAGCTGCACCTCCTCAGAGGTATTCTTCCCTTCCTCTCCTTCCCCCAGAAGCTCACTGTCTCCCGAGCCCTGGTTCTCTCGAAGCTGGACTACTGTAACAGCCTCTATCTTAATCTGCCTGCCTCCACTCTCGGCCCTCTGCAACTCATTCAGAACAGAACTGCGAGGGACCGTATCTCTCCAGGACTGAAATCTCTACACTGGCTCCCAGTTGGCTGCGAGGATTAAGTTCAAAACCCTCTGCATTGTCCACAAGGCCATCTGGGACCTGGGGCCTAAATACCTTCAACTCTCTCTTCCTAAATATCTTCCTTCCCGAGCCCTTCGCTCATCCATCTCCAACTCCCTCAGGGTTAGCCGCTTCTCGAAGCAACGAGCTGGGGGTAGATCTCTCTCCGTGGCAGGGGCCTCCCTCTGGAACAGCCTTCCTGCCTCCCTGAAACTCGAGGAGAACCATCTCCGATTCCGGAAGCACCTCAAAACCTTCCTCTTTGCTTCTGCTTTCTCTCTCCCTCTCCCCTGCTAAATTCTTCACTGAAACAGCACTGAATCTGCAACTGGGCCACTCTCACCGACCTCGGTCCTGGGCCCAGCCACTCTCCACTTGCACTGCCTCCCTTGCAACCCCTGCACTGCGGGACTGTCTCTGTATCCCTACAGCCCCCCCTTCCCAGCACTTGTCTGCACTTACCTTGCACCTGCCACCAGCTGGCCCTATTTATTTATTTTTATTCTACTTACTACTTTGTACTGCACTTCCCCCCTCCCCTTCCTCTTGCACTTTTTCCCTTCCCCCTACCCCTGCACTTGCGCGATCTGAATGACACCTGGCCTAGTAGGATCGTTGTCTGTCTTCCCCTTGTTCCCCCCTCCCTGCCTCGTCGCGCCTTGAAACACTTGTGTATAGGCGCGTTACAAATGCCATATCATATATCATATCATATCATAAAGGATAACTTTTTATGGGATGACAGTATGGGATTCTTTATAGGAAAGGTAAATTGGATTTTATCATGAAAACTATTTCACGGGCAAACTCAGTTTTGTTAACAGAAATGATTAGTTCTACTGAGGCTATATTTTAGTGACTAGATCATTAAAGAAAGACGCTGCATGCAAGGAGGCTAATTTGCAATATTAACCAATTCGCGCCGCGTTCCTCTTTATATGGGAATTAATTACTTTATCTAAAATGGTACTAAGGAATTACACAGATGGCTGAAATTATTTGAAAAAAGTTACACTTACATATGGAGACTAACACGGATTCTTCTAAGGACAGGATAAACAGAGTATGCTGACACTTTGGGGAAATTACTAGGGTTTCTTATAGGATTTTTATTGGATTTAGACAGAATGCAAGATAACAGAACAGTGTATGCAGTTTTTGGCACTGGGGCGGGTGATACTAAAATGCACTGTAGTTGGGTTTTTGGGACAGTTTAGCCGGGTCTCTGGACAGCGAGGCCAGGGTCTGGTCACTGGGCAGTGGCTGGGTTCTCCTTTATGGGAACAGCTGTGCAAAAGGGGTCTGGTCTCTGGATTCTCCCAAAGGGGATCATCGGCTTCTCCTCTTTTCTCCCTGGATTAGTGGTTCTGCCTGGATCTGGATGGGTGGTCCTGCCTGGATCTAGATGGGTGGTTCTGCCCAGATCAGGATAGGTGGTTCTGGATCTCGTTCTTGAATCTTGGAGTCTTGCAGGGTGAATTTTGAAGGTCTGGATTTTGGAATGCCCAGATTCTTGAATGTCTGTATTTTTGAATGTCCTAAATCTCCCTATGCCTCCTTCTTATATAGGCAGGATGACATCAGAGGATTTTTACAATGTGGGCGGGAGTAATCTGAACACACCCCTTGGAGGGGATAGGTCAGGCTATGTGTGTGCCCTCCTCCTTGCGGGCGGATTGGTCCCACGGAAGTGACATCAGTTTAAGTGTGAGTGTTTTATGACTGGCTTTGTTTCACCACAGTTACTTTAATCAAAAATAGGTTATGGAACAAAATCCTTATATTTACAAACGTCACCATTATAAAAATCAGATAGGCAAATCCCATATTTCACAAGGAATATGCTGGTTCAAACGCCCAGTCTGTGCGATGTTGATTCGCCATTTTGGCACTCTTTCGCAATTTCTCATGGAAACCATTTTATCTAAAATTCTACAAATAGCTACACATAAGCCTAACAGTGTCGGGCATATTTTCATCAAGTTTCATATCTATGCCATTTACGCTTTCCCCAGAAATGCCTTTTTACTGCCGTTCATGTACCACATATTTCAGGAAGACCCACGTGGTCTTATTTTACTTGTGCAAAAATTACATTAAAACTGTCATAATGTCACATCACTGCTTTTTTAGATTACTGAAATAAATTTCTTAATGTAAAAAGTCTTTTCAAACAAATGGGCGGGATTTGTTCCCAAATGTGGGCAGTCTTTCCAACCCGCAGCCAAATGTCTTCCCCTGGTCAGCTTGCACAGGGGTTGCCATGGCTCCCCCTTTGAAGTCCTCCAGTTTGAATGGAAGGGAACTCACACTTCTTTGTGAAGTGCTAATTCCCCTTGGTCCATTGTCCCTTGGTGGGGAAATGCCGGCAGTCTGACGAGGTCGCGAATTTCCACACCTTGGTCCTTTCACATTTATAAAGGGGCTTTCTTTCACCCCTGGGGCTGGATTTCTTTGAAGTGCCTGCCTTGCCAAACTGGTTCTGGAGTCTTCAAACTTTTTTTTTCTTTTTCTCTCTTTCCTCCCCAGATTCCGTCCTTTTGTAAATAATATAATATGCATTTAAACCACCCCAGCCCCACACATATAATACAGCTTCTATGCCAATATTGAGATGATTTCACATTTAGCTTTAAAAAGAGCAGTGTTTTGCTTTTGCAAAAGCAGATTTCACACGTGTGCTTATTTCAGTTAATTTTGAGATTCCCAATGCGGTTTCTGTAGCACACATTTTCTTTGGCATTAACTTTCTGAAAGCTTTTCATAGCTCTGGCCAGTTTCTGTAACGCAGGGATATGCTTGGCAAATGGGTTCCCTGAAACCGACACATAGCAAGTGAGAGAGAGAGCTTCTTTTGAAGTACCTTGCGTGAGTTTATTTGTTTCCAAAAGTAAATTTAAGCCGCGTTTCAGCAGAAATCCAAATACTTGGCCTTTCAAGTTGTTTCCCAGCACATCAGCTGCTCTGGGAATGCTTTTGCCTCACCTCATGCTACTCAGCAGAAATGACATGCCAGGAAAAGTTTCCTTTTAGGGCATAATCTTTGTGGAAAATGAATCAAGAGCAAATTTCAAAGCCATCCTGGGAGTCATGTGCGTAGTTTTAGTATTCAACATGACAGAACAGAAAAAAGTGATGCTGTTCTGAGTGGAGTTAATTTATTGCTGGATATAGATGAAAGAAGCAAATGCAGCTATTCTTTGTAGTGGCAGTGTTGACAGCTTGCCACCCCTGCGCCAGGGAAAGAAAGCACAGCCGCTTTTGGGGTGAAATGGTGAAATGTGGTTTTTGTTGTAGGTTTTTTTTGTTGGGGCTGGCAAATGTACCCCATGCTGTGGGGAAGGTAAAGGGCCATCAGGTGTGCGTGGTTATTGTCAATTGCCTGACCCGAGTGGGAAAAGTGGGTGGGGGTAGAACTTCTAAATATCCTACAGGGTAGGATGGGAAAAGGTTTTAGAGGGAAGGGGATACCGCATCTCAAGCCTCGGTATCCCTCTTCCACTCCCCGAAGACCCCTCGGCCAGGTGATCCTCCCCCACCGGTCCACCCCCAGGAACTTGATCCAATAGCGATGGCCATGTCCTGTCCACCTGGATGACAGATCTCCGGGGTCCAGCGGGTGAGACACCGTCAGGTTTCTCACAACAGACAATATTCTTTATGGACTACACTACTGACGAAGAGCGCACTAATTAGTTTATCAGGTAGGAAAACCCATAGAGTAGGGATAGGTAGGCCCTTTTCATATTGTTGAATAAATCAACCGTTGAAAATTACCAAAACTAGTTTGCCTCCTTCTTCTGACCTACCACACTGTGGAAACCCCAGCCATGTCACCAGATACTGAAACCAAGGAAGAATCTCCCCGCAAAACCTGGCAAAGGAAGATTTCACAGGACAGGATTTCCTTGCGTATCTGTTCCCAGAGAAGCAAAAATCCCCAGAACCTACATCCTGGGCAATCTATTTCACGAGAGGTAGTGACCAAAAAATGAGGGGCCAGGAAAGATCTCCTATGGCCTTGTTGGACACCTGCAGCCGAAGAACGGTCATATGAGTGGACTTTATGAAACCGGAAGAGCTGAATTTGAGCCCCTATCAGAGATAATATGTGTCCATGAGGCTATGGATCCCTACTCTGAAGCCCAAGTAAAGGTTCAAATACTAATAGATTCCATTATAGTCCCCATGATCGTAATGACCGGGTTACCTGGGGAAGTACTTATAGGCACAGATTTCCCACGTTTGGGCAGTGCCTGAAGACTGTCAAGGTTTGGGAAGAGAAAGAGGTTCAAACTCCCTATAACAAGATACCTAGCCAATTCCCGGACGAGGGGAACTCAGAAGAAACAGTGGAAGTATGTGATAGGGTCAAGGTTGTGGCCCTGTCAGGGGGGAGCAGGTACCCCTTCCAGCCTGGGGTATGCGGTGGTCAGTCCTACTCAGAGTGGGTGTCAGGGACTTAAAAGGGACCCAGTCCCTGAACCCCCTTGTTGTGCCTTGAATGTAATGACTGGTACCACTTTCAGTCACCTAATGCTGCACCCTCAATTCTGGCCCGAGTTCTCTTTGTGCCCTTACAGAACTACCCAGACCAGCATGCATAGCCAAACCAAGTAAACCCAGCAGGACGCTGAAGAAAACAGATGACTTCCATGCACACTGTTAACAGCACAACGCCTGTCAATGTGGCAAAGCAGTAGTCATTGCAGCCTGAAACATGCACAACGCTGAACTGATATCCAATGGGGACCCAAACTGTGACTGTTCAAATTGCTCAGAACTAGAAAAGGGCCAGGGTAAGAAGGGGTTTTGTAATTTTTCACTGCACCGGTCCAACCCAGGGAAAAGTCTGCCTCAGGTTGTACCCCAGTATCCAGTGGAATGCGCAACCAATGGGGGGGCAGAGTGCTGGAAGAAAGGATAAATGCAGTAAGGTATGGGTATGAAAAGCCTTTGGGAGCCACATAAAGTGTGGGATATGTCGGCTAGGTCAGAAGGTGTGGAGGTGGACGAAGAGACCCGGAAGGCGGATGGAAGGTGGAGCTGAGCACTCAAAGGTCTGTGGAGAAGTTGGATAGGAGTATAGGTATGGCAGTGTGTGTGAGAGAATGGTACCTAGTGGAAAGAGTGCAGTTATGATAGTTTGAGTGCATGTGATAGTGGTTGGGAGTCTAGTGGGGTGTTAGAGGTAGGTGAAGGAAGGGACAGAGTGCAGATGGTGAGAGAGAGTGAGAGTGTGAGTATCAGAGAGGGCTGATGGTTAGATGGAGAGCAGTGAGTGAACAGTATTTAAAAGGCAGTTATCGAGGGGAACATTGGAGGGCAGAGAGAGTAGTAGATGGAAGAAGGAAGTAGTAGAAATAGAAGGGAGAGGAGTGTGGAACGATCAAAGGAACAGAGGAGGAGAGAGGTGGGATGAGGTAGAGAGAGAGAGACGGGGTGAAAGAAGAAGAGAGAGGAGATGAGGTCAGAAAGTAGGAGGGAGCGAGAGGTGTGAGTAGAAGGTGGGAGAATAGGAGGAAGACGAATAAGGAGGTATGAATAGGAAGTAGAACAGAGTGAAGAGACATAAGATCCAGGAAAGGACGGAGTGGACATGAGAGCGAGAGAGGAAACAGGAGGTTGTTTGAGGAAACCCAAGCACCATCTTGAATCCTTAAATCCATCACTGTCGTAACACTGGAATAGGGTATCCTTAGAAAGCCCAGGAGAGAGTGAAATCGATAAGGCCATGGCCTTTAGGCTTTCTCTGGTAGGGAGGTTATTCTAGATAGTAGGGACTTCTGATCTTTAGCATTCACACTGTCCTGGGGATGGGAAAGCCGGGGTTGGGGAAGAGGAAGCCCACAAGGTACTGAGGTACCAGATAGACAACCCCTTGGTCATATTATCCTGCCGTCTCAAACCCCGCAAAACAGAGGTATAAGAGCCTTGTTAATATAAACCCTTTAACCATCTATCAGATTTGCCATCTGTGACATCACTTCAACATTAAAACTCCAAGGGCCTCATTACACGGGAGGCGGTAGGGGTTTACCGGTACCGGTAAGGGCAATGGTACCGGTAAACCCCTACCGCCTTACTACGAGTTCCCTTTGCGGGACCCGACTTTAACGGCTGGTTTTACCAGCCGTTAAAGTTGGGTGCCGCAAAGGGACCTCGGAGCTAATTACGGTACCGCAATTTGCGGTACCGTAATTAGCACCTTCCCCAGTCCCATTATGCCCTATGGGGGCAAAAATGGGAATGGGGAAGAGCCTTGGTGAATGGGGAGTTACCGCCCCCGCTCACCTTGGAGTAGGGCGGTAATTCCGCCATCCACCAAGGCAGACACGGTAAAATACCGGCGGCAACCATGGCGCTAATAGCGCCATGGTTACCGCCTACCGTGTAATGAGGCCCCAAGTCTCGTAAAAAACTGTGGTCACTAAAATAACCATCTATTACAAAAAATGTCCTGTTTATAATGTTCTGCCATAACTAAAACAGTGTTAAGAAGTAAAGCATTTGTAATACTCCAATGAGAGCTGTGGTGATGGGAGGTGGGGGCGGGGAATGTGTCTCCTGGGCTACAAAGGTTGGGAGATGACATCACAGCCACCTCGGGATTGACAGGAAAACAATCCTTCTGCCTGCTAGCAGAGCAGCCCCTCTAGGAACTAAATGAGAAATCTGACTAAACAGTGGCATAATGATTGTTAAATACTTTTATTTATAAGATAAACAAACCTACCTACCCCTAACTAGAGGTGGTTTGCCTACCTCAAACAAACTAAAGCTCTGGCAGTCAGGAATTCTGTGTAGTCCAAATCAAAGGTTCACCGTCCTAGTACAAACTCTGTTTCTATCCCTACCACTTAAACACAAATAATCTAAGAAAAATAGTTATTTCCAAAACCCAGCAGAATGACTACCTTCTCCTGGTTATGAGTCTCTCAAGGTGCAGCGTTCTCAAACTCAGGAAATGTCCCATGGTTCACAAACAAAGAAAGGGTTCCACAGTTTACCACAAAAAGAAACAATTTCTAGAATGACTGCCTTCTCCTAGCATGCTCCCCAGTTTTCTGTAAGCCTCTTACAGGCTATCTTATCTTCAACCTCTTTAACAAATCTTGTAGTTTCCTCCAAGGGATTCTTCCGCTCTCTACTTTCTCTACTTTCTTTACCTTGCCCCCACTGGGACAATGGAGAGGCCATCTGAGTCCTCCTTGACAACCCTAGTACCACGCTCTTGTGGAACGGGCCAGGGGATAGCCTCACAATGTGTTTCACTACTTTCTCTTCATCTTCTTCTACGTCTTCTGCTTCTCAACTCACAGTCTCAAACTTCCCTGCCCACCTCCCGGACTTACTCTTATTCCTGTCACCTTCTCTCAGGGAATGCTTCATCGGTTTCGGCACGTTTCTACTTCTACTTCTACTTCTCTTGGTAGGCCTGCTTGTCTTCTCAGCTAGGTAATGCGGGTGACCTCTGCACAAGTTCCGGACCAGACGGTCCATCCGTCACAGGTAATGCCACCACCATAGTTTCTTGTGCTCCCCATACATTACCCTATGCGGCTCTGTGGTAGGCCAGAGTAGGCGGTCCAAGCGCAGTTCTTGGACCGCATGGTCCACCCATGACAGGTCATGCCACTACCTCTCAGTTTCTCCACTTCAGGTGCACCAGCTCCCAGCCGACTCGCAGATGTCCCACTGATTGTCTCTGCTACTCTGGAGAGCTGCTTCCCTGCAGTCTCCCAAAGCCCAATTTCAACCTCGCAGGCTTCTTGATCGCACCCTTGCTCACTGGGTTCTCCTTCGAGATTCAGACCAGAACAAAGTCCTTTTTTGCTGTTTGGTTGAAATAGTGGGGACTTCCCCAGCATAAAGTCAGTTCGATTGACAACAACTGGTAGAGCACTCTTCCTACTTGATTGTAACATGCGCGGGATCTTCTTCGTCCCTGTACTCATTAAAGGGAGATTGTCCGGCAATTTACAATAACAAATGGTTTTAGACATTATCCTACGTAGAGAGGGGTTGGGTGTTGTTATTACCCTGTGGAGTCAGGAGTTAAAGAGGCTGTGTGCCGAAATCACATCCTTATCCCCAGAAGAGCTGTTCCTCCCCATGAGGTCTTCTCACATGTTACCACCACTAGGGGGACTATTGGATAATGGCTACACCTACCAAGCCCCATGGAAAGGGGCTCCTTTCTGGGAAAAAAGTGACGCCATCTGGAGGTTTGTCACATACCCTTCCCCTTAAGCCTTTGGCATCCCCATCCACTCCCATTGGAAACCAAAACAAGAAATCCAAATTTCCCTGTTCTTTCCCCCTCCCTGTACTTGACATGAAAGTAAAATGGCCGTAGTTCTAAAAACCAGAGCATAATGTGAGGGTTAGTGTCTTTACGTAGACTGAGCCAGGTTAAGGGAAAGTAATCTGTTGCTAGTTTGAATTTGCGACCAGTGAGGTAATATCGCAGATGTCCTAGAGCCCACTTAATGGCAAGCTCCTCTTATTCTATTGTGGCAAACTTTTTTCACAGGGAAATAGTTTTCTACTCATACAAAGGACTTCCACCCCATCATAGTCCTGCGAAAGGACTGCCCCAACACACATCCGTCTGAAAAATGAATTCTTTGTTGAAGTTGGGCACTTTTAAGTACTGGTTCACTGCAGAGGATGTGTTTGAGGGTGTCTGAACTGGCCTGGTCTTGTTTTCCCAGAGTAGCTTCCAGTGTTCAGCATTCCTTAGCTTATCAGTCAGGCAAGATGTTATACCGGAATAATATGCAATAAACCGCTGAGAATAGCCAATACGGACCACAAATGCTGTCAAGTCCCTCTTGGTTTTAGGGGGTGGAGTTTCACTAACAGCCTTAATTTCCTCAACTTGAGGTCTCACCAAGCCATTTCCTACAAAGAATAACAAGTATCTCACTGCCAACTGGGCCAAGTGGCATATCTTTGGGTTGTCTGTCAACCCCGCCTGCCTTAGGGCTCTTACGATTTCATCTAGGTGACATAGATGTTTCTCCCAGGTTCGACTATGGATCACGATATTATCAAGATGTGCGACACAGAAGTGGGAAATGGGTCACAATATCTTATCCATGAGTTGCTGGAAAGTTGCTGTGGCGCCATGGAGTCCAAAAGGTAGGACTTTGAATTGAAATAATCTTCTAGGAGTGGAGAAGGCAGTTCTCTCAGACAAGAGAGTGGACATAACCACTGAAGTACTCTCAACAGTATCCTCCTTCCATTCTTTATATAGATTTATATGATATATCTGAGTCTTGAAGGGTTATTACATGTTTGCCAGTCTGGAATTAACATGCCTCTATTCCTTTTTCCGGCATGTTTCTGGACCAGCAAACAGCAGGTTTGCCGGTGGGGTGGCCTGATTTACCTCCAGCCAAGAGATGGAGGTAAGTCAGGCACCCCACTGCGAAAAAATAACTGGTATTAACGGTACCGGTATTACCAATAGTGGTAATACCGCCAATCTCCACATGGAGTTATATGAGACTCCAGGAAATGGGGATTAACCTACCCTTACTGGCACTTGGAACCTGCCGGTAATTCCTGCAGACCAAGTGCTGGTAATGGTAACTCCGTTTGGTGGTATTCTGCTTCATTTACCGGCGGAATTCCACCAAACATGTAATGCCCCTTTAGACTTTCTGACAGGCTGTGACACTCAATCAATAATTGGGCCAGTTTGTTCTAATGTCTCGAAAGGACCATGCCACTTTGAAGTCATCTTATTTTCGGAAGTGGGTAGTAATACCAGAACCTTTTGACCTATAGAAAATTACTTTTTCAGTGCTTTTAGGTAATAATGTGCCTTTTGAGCTCCCTGTGCCCTTTCTAGATGTTTCTGCGTGAGGTCTCAGATCACAGCCATTTGTTCCGTAGACGTTGGGCCCTCTGCGATAATGGGAGGACAGCCTCCTAACGTTCCTCCCAGGTTTCCATGAGCATATCAAGGACGTCTCTTGGGTCCCGAGCATAGAAGAGTTTGAAAGGGGAGAAACCCAAAGAAGCTTGGGGGGATTTACGGATGGCAAAAGGGGCCTAGGGCACCATTATATCCCAGTTTCGGTCATCAGCCTCAACCAACTTGTTCAGAATCTTCTTTAGGGTTTGATTAAATCCCTCCATCAACCCATCCATCTGCCATGAGTTCTGATGTAAACGTACTCCCCTGGTCTGTTAGAATTTCTTGCCGAAACACCAAACAGGACAAGAAAGAAATCAAATACTTCAGGATTTATTACTCTTCATTGGAAACGCTACGGGGTAACAGGTTGCATAATCAGCGATTCCCAAGATGTACTTGTTTCTTAATCGGGATGGTTCCAAAGGGCTGACCATATCCATTCCTATCCTCAAGAAATGGACCTTGATAATCGGAAGGGGCTATAATGGGGCAGAAGGCACCTTCTCATTGCCTGTATTGTGATATAGTGTGCATGTGGCAACACAGTTCTTAACATCCGCATGTACATCTAGTCAGTAGAACCGTGGTATTATCTGTTTCTGGGTTTTTGTCATACCTATGTGTCCGGGGATCAGATGGGCATGGGCCATCTCCAGGATAATGCAGCAGTGACTCTGAGGAACCACTGTTTGAGTTCTCGAAACTCCCTCCACTGTGGTATCTGCTTGGTAGAGGATACTTTTTTATAAAGAAGAAGGGGTTTTCTTTTTTCTCTACATTCTTCTTCAGTAATGGCCTGTTGGAAAGCCTCTGCTAATATGGGGTCATTCCTTTGTGTGAATGCAAGGTCCAGGATTACTTCGGTGTTATCATCTACCGGTCCAAGCTTTTCTGCAGCACCAAATGCATCTGTTTTTCCATTGGGGTAGCTTCAATGGGGATAGGTTTGTCAGCTTCCCCAAATCCCTAGTCACCTCTCCCTGTGATCTCATGTTCCTGTACCACAAGGGGTTTGGGAAAGAGGACAGACTCCAATATACCCTGTGCTATTTTCTCCCCACCCTTTACGTGGGTGGCCTTCTTTCCATTATTATGGAGCAGAATTTGTATATGTCCCTGATAGACTGCTTCCATTACTCCCACTGCCACATCCAGACCATGTCCACAGGTTAAACCAGACCGATACTAGTCGGACATAGGTGCCTTTTGCGGGGG
Source organism: Ambystoma mexicanum (assembly GCF_040938575.1). Lineage (NCBI taxonomy): Eukaryota > Metazoa > Chordata > Amphibia > Caudata > Ambystomatidae > Ambystoma > Ambystoma mexicanum. The sequence goes on from NC_090925.1 coordinate 417,916,250, forward strand.
ACAAGACCAACCCTATGTGTATTGGTTGTCGTTCCCCCACACACACACTATGATGTTCTGACTTCAATACAAATCAAATCCGATGGACTTGGGAGTTGCTAGTGTGGGATTGGAAGCTCACTCATTTGTGGTGCCATGGAATGACTGGTTTGACCAAACAGTGGTATAGTGATTGTTAAAGGCTTTTATTTATAAGATAAACAAACACAACTATCCCTATAGGTGGTTTTCATGCATCAAACAAACTAAAACTCGCGCAGCCAGGAAGTCCATATAGTGTAAATCAAAAGTTCACCATCCTAGTCCAAACTCTACCACTTAAACGCAAATCCTAAACTAAGAAAAATAGTTCTTTCTAAACCCCAGGAGAATGACTCCCTTCTCGTGGGAATGAGTCTCTCAAGGTGCAGCGTTCTCAAGGTCAGGAAATGTTCCAAGGTTAAAAAACAAAGGAGATGTTCCAAAGTTCACAACAAAAAGAAACAAAGTTCCATGATTTCCAGGTGGGGCAAGGAGAATGACTCCCTTCTTCTAGCATGCTCTCCAGTTCTCTGTAAGCCTTTTCCAAGCTACCTTATCTACAACCTCTTTAACAAATCTTGTTGTTTCCTCCAAGGACTTCTTCTGCTCTCTACTTTCTCTACTTTCTTTAACTTGCCCCCTCTTTGATGATGAAGAGGCTCTGTGAGTCCTCCTTGACTCTCCAGTACCACACTCTTGTGGAATTGGCCAGGGAATTTCCAGGGAAATGCCTCATAACATGTTTCACTACTTTCTCTTTTTCTTCTACTTCTTCTGCTTGTCGACTCACAGTCTCAATCTTTCCCAGTCCTCTCCTGTTACCTTCTCTCGGGGAACGCTTCACTGGGGCTGCAGGTTTGTTCTTCTACTTCTACTTCTCTTCATAGGCCCGCTTGTCTACGTGACCAGGTACTGCTGGCGCCACAGGTTCTGCACCAGACGGTCTACCCATTACAGGTCATGCCACCACCACAGTTTATCGTACTCCCCAAGCATTCGACTATGCAGCTCTGCAGTAGGTCAGAGTAGGCAATCTCAGTGTAGTTCTTAGACTGCACATTCCACCCACGACAGGTCATGACACCATCTCTCAGTTTCTCCACTTCAAGTGCACTGGCACCCAGCCGACTCGCAAGATGCAGCCAGGGGTCCTGCTGCTGTCTCTGCTACACTGAAGAGCTGCTTTGCTGCAGTCTCCCGAAGCCCAGCTTCAAACTTGCAGGCTTCTCGACGGCATCCTCCCTCACCGGGTTCTCCTTCCGGATTCAGAACAGAACAAAGTCCTTCTTTGCTGTTTGGTTTAAATAGCTGGGACTGCCCCAGCGTAACGTCAGTTCGATGACAACAGCTGGTCGAGCACTCTTCCTACTTGATTGTAACTTGCTTGGGATCTTCTTTGGCCCTGCTTTCATTACAGCGAGATTGTCTGACAGTTTACAATAACACATGGTTTCAGGCTGTATCCTAGGTAGAGAAGGTTTGGGTGTTGTTATTTCCCTTTGGGGTTTGGAGTTCAAGGGGCTGTGTCCCAGATTCACATCCTTATCCCCAGGAGGGGAGCTCCTCCCCATGAGGTCCTCCCACATGTTACCACTGTTAGGAGCACTACTGGTTAGCGGTCACACCTCACTGGCCTCATGGAACGAGGCTCCCTCTGGGGAGAAATGACGCCATCAGGAGGATCGGCATAGAACACACATGGCAACTTGCGACTGTGGGGCCCTGGGCGACGGCACAGACTGCCGATAGTATTGAATTTATTGACCTCAGGATAAAGGGCAGAGGCGTCCCTGACACAGATTGGAACCTGCGAGAGTGCCTAACTCGTGAGCAACCCATCCGTAAAAATGAATACACAATACATTGCAAAAATGTAAAACTACAGTTATGGCCACTGCATCTAATTCGAGAAAAAGAGAGATGGTATGGTGCAGGCATGGTGGATAGTATAGTGGATCAAGCCACACACTTTACCATAAGTGCAGTTAACACATGGAAAGAGAAGAGAACATTTTCATGAAAATATTGATATGTGAATATATTGTATTTTCACTGCACTGCAAACTTTCTTATAATTGTTTCTTTTAATGTTTTGTGATCTAAGAATCCTTCAAATGACCATCACCTGAACTGAATTTAAAATGGTCTACAAGGCAGGTGAGCAGAAGAGATAACATGCAAAAGAGAAAACAGACTCACAGAAAGTAGTGAGAAAGTAACCGGAGCAGACACAGTAACTGGATGGGAGTAAGTGCCCAAACTCTTGTTAGCGGGGGTCCTTGAAGAATGCCATTAATTCACCCATGGATTTCACTTTAAGGTACCAAGGGGAAGCAACTGCATTTTCTAAATCAATGATGCTGCTTGCAAACCATTGGGATCTTCTTCAAACACTTCTTTACAACTCTTGCAATTTAATCACCATATATTCTTTGATATGATACAGTAATTCTGCCAACCAATATGAGGTCTGCATGTATAAAAAAAGCATGGACAAAGCCAACAGATTGTTTTTGTATTATGAAATTGTTGTTAGTGCTGTCAATGCATTTCTATCAAATGCCCGGCTACTCACATCACATGTCAAGAATGGCCCCTAAATACCAACTACTTATGATTAAATATGCCCTCTAAATGCCGGTACACACATCCTATTACCATCCAATGCCAGTTTCTCCCATCATATGCCGTTACTGCAATCAAAATACCAGGTACTTGTATTGTATTGTATTACATGTAGTGTCATCAAACACTCGGCACTGTGCAGACATATTTACACCTCCTATGAAAAACATTCCCATCACACACACAGGTACTTGTATTATGTACTAGGTATTGCCATACAAAATCAAAAGCTGTGACGGCTGGATGGTTTTGAATTAATCTTGACCTCTAGCATTGCTCTGGGCAATCCTCCAGACCATCGTCCTTCGCTGCCAAGCCATTACAAAAGGGAAAAGACCATATGCAAATCAGGCTTGCTCGCAAGGGGGTAGTCCAACTCGAACTGCTTGGTCACATCCCTTCTGCACGAGACCACATGCATCCCAGACAAGTTTTTGCCTTGTTGGGCCTCATCAGTGAGGAGTATTGGGTCTCTATGACCAACAGGCACAGGACCTGGTCCTTATAATGTATATCAGGTATCTCTGCAAAATGCTCCAATACTGTAGCACTGTAGCAAACACCACTACTTAGGGGGTCGTACAGGGCTGGTAAGGACCCACCAGCCCGAGAATAGGTAGGCCCTATCTAAGTGAAGGCCTCAGCAAGGTCTCAGGGACATTACCAGCCCTGCACATCCCACGAAGCCGAGGTGATTGCTATTCACAACCCAGGGTTTGTCCTGGGCGAATATCAGTTGTATTTAGTTTTTTTACGTACTGCGTGCGTCTAATCTCCGGTTGAAAAAAACAAGATGGCATCACTGTTGGGGGGTCGCCGGCCATGGTCATCCGGCGGGCGCCCCTGGGCGCTATCTCTGCTAGCGCCGTGCAGTCCCACTAGGTGTGGGGGTGGGGGCCTGCCGTGGACATCCGGCATGGCCCCGGGTGCCATGGTCCTCGGCACCCTGGCGTGGGGTTACAGCCTGCCAGGCCTCGGACTGAGTGGACCTCGGCTGCCATCCTGGCAGACGGGTCCCTCAGTGTCTGGGCGTGCAGGCCTGTGCCTCCACGTGTAGGCCTGGGGCCTACATGGATAATGAGACACGGACTCAGTCGTTCCTCTTTGGGAGTCTGCAGCCGCTCTTTCTCACGTGCCTGCAGGAGCTCCTTTTATTAGCTTGGGCCATGACACAGTCATGGCCCCTCTTAAAGGGGCAACACACGTGGGAGGAACACATCCCCTTAAAGGGGCAATGCACATTGGGAGGGTCACCCGTAACACTCCTCCTTTTTCATAACAAACAAACAAACGTGGCTGAACATGCGTGCGTCCCACTGGTTACAGAGCGACAAACTACTTCTTGCTTCAGACCGTGCCGAAATAACCACATGCTAAGCTATGACACGGCCACATGCATAAATAACTCAACATGATAACAAAACATCACCCCAAACATTTCTAAACCTGCTACGTGGGGAAACAGTCGCGGGGTGAGCTGCCGGTGGAATGTAGGCATTTCCCCACCGTTTACAAAACCCTTTATTAACCTGGGGTTAGAACCTGCCACCATTAACAAAACACCATGTTCTGCGGCTGGCGCTATGTACGCCTCTTATATGCGGGGCCACCGCTTCACCTTGTGGCTCACTACGGAGACCACTCTAAGCATGTTACTAATATACAGGTCTACAGCGGCAATGCACCGGATCACAGAGTCCTCTTTACGCCACACCCACGGGATTACAGGGCCGCCGGATACCAGTCCGTCTTCTACTACCAGCGTCTGTTTAGGAGTCACTTCCCGGGTCCAGGTCCAGGGAAGGTACAGTTCATGGCCGGCAAAGCCGCACCTGGCTGGTGCCAGGGGCCACATCGGCATAGTTCCCTGCTGTTCAGCGCGGAGGGACCCCGGTCACGGGCGTCCACGCTTCTCCACGGGAGGTTGGTGGGGCACAGTGCTGTTCCTCGGGCACGGGTGACAGGACATCACTTGCCCCCTCTCCGGTGATGTTCCCCAGTCCGGAGCGTCTCCCCCCCATTAGGAGCGCAAGAGGGCGCACAAGCACTCATTCTGAGCTGCAACCCACTTCAGACCCGCGGCACTGTTCCTGGGGTTGGGGTCCAGGGCCGCCTGGTTCCCTGGTCAGACACCCTGCGGTACCCAGAACGCCGGATGCCCTGGTATTCATGCCTGCGACCCGTGAGGGCCTGAGGTGAGAGTTCCCCGTTGGCCACGGTGAGGCCATGGTTGGTGTTGGGTCGATGCCATGCTTCAATTGTTCAGGGCAGTCATTGGTGCACAGAGTCATTTGTCCATTTCCGTGCAGCACCCTGGGCACTGCACTCGTGATGAGGTACATGACGCGCAGAGTGCAGCACGCTCAGGTGCACTGTGCCCGGAGCAATGCTGTAGTGCTGGTGGATCAATTCTGCCCTGTGGCCAGTGTCGGTATGGTATATGTGATCACTCCCATTCCTCTGCTTTGAACGGACTCATCCCGACCTGCCCAGTGCACCGCTTCTTCATGGGAGTGTCAGGGTCACCCGTAGTCGCTGGTCCGACCCCTTGGTGGTTGGGCTCAGTGGATCGGTAGGTATACCCCCAAGACCCACGGTGCCCTGGTCCTTTGACCTGATGGCACGCCGGGAGATGTTGGCAGGCAGGGCCACCAACTCCTTGGTCCTCAGATGGTCTGAAGGGGGACCTTCGTGGCAGGGTGTCGAGGCCACTTGCGGGGCCGGCAAGTGCCTTACATGTCAGGGTGTCCTATTTCCCCCATGGCCCTGTCACTCATTGTTGGGGGGTCGCCGGCCATGGTCATCCGGCGGGCGCCCCTGGGCGCTATCTCTGCTAGCGCCGTGCAGTCCCACTAGGTGTGGGGGTGGGGGCCTGCCGTGGACATCCGGCATGGCCCCGGGTGCCATGGTCCTCGGCACCCTGGCGTGGGGTCACAGCCTGCCAGGCCTCGGACTGAGTGGACCTCGGCTGCCATCCTGGCAGACGGGTCCCTCAGTGTCTGGGCGTGCAGGCCTGTGCCTCCACGTGTAGGCCTGGGGCCTACATGGATAATGAGACACGGACTCAGTCGTTCCTCTTTGGGAGTCTGCAGCCGCTCTTTCTCACGTGCCTGCAGGAGCTCCTTTTATTAGCTTGGGCCATGACACAGTCATGGCCCCTCTTAAAGGGGCAACACACGTGGGAGGAACACATCCCCTTAAAGGGGCAATGCACATTGGGAGGGTCACCCGTAACAATCACCACAGTAAATAGAAAAGGGACTTAGTCCCTTCTCTATTTCTGTGGTGGCTGCGGGCGGGCTGGAATCCACGGGACCAGAGCAGAAGTCTTTGGTCCAGCAGTTAAGTGGGGAGGGAGGGAGGAGTATGGGGGAAAGATGCAGGATGTCTTTGGGGGTGGGAGAGAGGGTGCAGGTGTGGGGAATCAAATGTGAGGTGCTACATGTTGCCTTCCCACAATCCGGATGGCGGCACACAGGGAAGGGCCTTGAGTGACAGGAGAAACGTGTGCGGCTCATTGTATGTTCTCGCCTGTGTTTCCAACCACCTGATTGGCTAAGGGAGGTTCCCTAGCTGTAAATTCTACCATGCAAAGCATTCACACCAAATTCTAGAAACTCACATAATATGACAAGTGCCATCAAATGCCATGTACTTAAATCAGATGGCAGGTATTGCCATGAAAAATACTGATTGTATCACATATACCATCAGTTATAACATAATTTGTTTTGTTATCATTGTGCTCATGGGCTGCGCCCTGTTCCCATCTCGGCCATGCCCTCCTTCTTGGTTTGTCAAAGTGCCGTGCACCAGTCAAAGTGGGCCACCGAATGTTCTTTTTATACCTAACAGAGGACTAGATGATCCCAGAGGAGATAGGAAAAAATAATGGTGAAATAACACACATGTGAGTATTGCCCCTGGCCAGGAACATAAATGGCATACCAGGTTTTAGGGTTGGGTGAAACAAACTGCCTGCACAATGGCGCCCTACTTTCCACTATCTTGAAATAAACCAGGTTCTTAGGTAACCACAGGCGACTAACATGTCACTGTTGCTATGGTTATTCGAAAGGTAATGGTGTTTGGAAAATCTGAATACTTAACACTGCATCTATTGACTCCAGTTTGTAGGGATGGTCTTGCCTGCCCTTGTCTTGATCTCCGAGGGGTGAGAGGTGGTCCAAACAAACTGCGCTGTTGTCAGGATGATGATGTTGAACAGGAAGACAAGGAGGTCCTTCTGCTTTCCAAAAATAAAGGAAGGGTGTAGCCCACAGATGTGGGCCCCAAGATGATATGAGGGGGTACATTTTATTACCCATGTTATGTGCTCTCACATGAGCCGTTACAGTGTATAACATACTGTTGGTGCCTTATGCTGTGAAGAGCTGCATTGTTCAAATAAATTAGTTGACAGTCTCGGTTCAAACATCCTCGAGGTCCCCAGTCCACCCAACAAATCAGGAGGAGACAGACCTTTGCTCCCTGTACCCTTTTAGAATGGTAGGAGTGGCTGGTGAGTCCTACTGCCAGGAGGTTGCCAGAGTCTTTAAGGGGAACCAAGGATACACCCTGGGGGATTGGAGTTTGAAGGGGGCTGAAGGAGGATCGAGAAAGGGGTGGTGTGCTGCCATGAGTTTATAGGTAAGGGTGTGCATCCCTACAATAGCCCAGTCAAAGGGATTCCCCTTGATGAGTCTCTAGAGGCACTTCTGTAGGAGTGCAGAGCATGGATGTCTGTATTGACGTTAACGTTTCCCAAGAGCTGGACAGAGCGGCGCTGGGGGACTCTTTAGTCGCTGGTGGGAGTACACCTGTTTGGTACAGAGAGGAACAGAAAGTTACATAGGATGTGGATGAAGACCGGAAGTGAGAGGAAAAGGGGAGACACATCACTTAGCTTGTAGCCTCGTAGTTGTAGGAGTTTATGCTCAAATAGAAACACACGTGAAGAGATAGAGGTTCAGGTGTGAACTGAGTCAGCTTCCAAGTGTGCAATGTATTCTCCAAGCCTTAGCAGACAGAAATTAGGGCTGTCGGTCACATACTATGGTACCCTCATGCCTAGACACAAAAAGGTAATTCAAGGCACTAAATATGGTCACTGCCAATGATGAGAGTGAAGGGATATGTAGGAATGCAAGTGCAACGTCCCAACCTTGGAAAGAGGTTTAGACTGCGTACATTCTATTAGCATAGAGTGCTGGTCATTTAGTGTCAGCATTTTTACCGTTTGGTTTAGCATTTTGCTGAGCATGTGTTATTTGTAGTTAGCTTTAACACACTTTAGAGAGCAATACATAGTGACAGGAGGAGCAGCAACAACGTTGTTCAGTATATTTAGAGTTTAGGCCCAGGATTTGTTAAGGGCTTTATAGCTAGCATTAGTGAATTAAGTTGTGCTTTGTTTGTATCGAGGAGAACTCAGAATATTGGTGATTAGTGAAAGGGTGGCTAAGGTGCCACACAGGGCAAATATTAAGTTGGCTAGATGCTGATTTGTTAGTAACATAAGGGCTGGTAGCCACGACCATGTTAGCAAGAGTTCGGCCATTTTGAATTTGGCCCAGTTAGAGGTTAAACCTTCAGTCAGTAAGAGTATTAGGCTGCATTTAGGAGCTTCTGTTTTGTTCATTTGATTAGAGTTTATTCATGCTTCCGCCAGCCGGTGTTCAGGCAGCAAAGGTTCCTGGAGGGAGGGGAAAGCCCTGCGCAGATAGTAATTAATGATACCAGGCGATTAGATTAGTGCAGCAGCTGTGAACGACAAATCTTCCTGAGAACAAGGCCTCGGGTCCAGGCATTGCCAAGGCATGAAAATAGGTTGGGGTTATACTGCCCCATTGCTAAGAGGCAAAACCATTGGAACTGCAGCATACCCACCGAATACAGCAAATAAATCAAAGAAATGAATACCCAAGAGCAGTGTCTCGGCTGCGTTTTTTATAAAGCCACCTGGTTCCCAAGAGAGATAGACACGGATGCCTGCTGGGAAAGCAACATGTTTTAAGACGGGAAGCGCAAGAGTTGTTGCCAAAAGGTACAGCTGCAAAGTCGAAAGAGTCCTTTGGGGTTGCCGAGTTGTCTGGTCTCATGAGAAAGTCCACTTAATTGCCACAAGGTGTTGACTTCACTGTTCACACTCGCTCATGATTGGGTCTTTTTGCATGTACATCACAAATTATCTGAAGTTGTTCTGACCAATAAGGAAAGTCCAGTGTTGCAACAAGTTACCTGAATGTAATGGACCAATCAGAACAAACTATATTCTGCTGACTATACAATTATGTCATTTTCATGGGATTGTATTCATGTTGTCACAATAGGTTATTGACCAAGGTTCTATGTCATATCATCTACAGTCGTTTTTACGATGGGTGTTTTTCCGAAAACATTTTCCAGAAAAATGTCATTGCAATTCTTATTTTTTATTTTTGGGGGTTCCCCCCAAGCATCCCCTCCCCATCTATGTTTTACTGTTCCTAACCCCGAACCCTTTATCTGCCCTCTCCCACCTCCCCAAAATTTTTGAGTTTTTTCGGCACAAGGTTTTCGTAAAAACATCAGTCGAAAAAAACAACTGTCAATGAAATGATGTTGTACCTTGACCAATGGGGTAGTAAAATATAGGTGATGTTTAGATTTGTGTATAGCAGCTAGCCGATAGGAAATGTGGGTTGATTTGTAATTGATAAATGTTGCATATGTAGATTCTGTGGTTTTCTGCTATAAACACGTTTAACTGAAATGGGCATGTTGAGAGTGTTTTCAATTTTCCAGTTCTATGGAGCTGGCTGGCCCTCCCAGCTATATTTGCATGCAATAAAACGTGTTTTTCTTGAAAAGTGTGCACTCGTCACTGACCCCTTGGATTGTTTTTTATTGATCTATTTTTGGGCCTACCTTGCAGATAGGATAAAAGCTTTCTGGTGACAGCTGCAGTGACCAGCTGATTTGTAGCGACACAAGAATAGTGCCTTAGAACTTCAAAAAGAGTCAAATGTATACAACTGATTTGAGTTCGCCAAGCCACTCCTTCCATGGCAATTAATGCCGTGCTCCTCCCAATTCCTGTCCACCCCCTTGATTTGAAGTGGTGTGCAGTGTTTGGAGTGGCTGGTCAGGTATCCCTTTGCTAAGGTGTGTGTGTATGAATGTGTCTGCCCTAGGCGCTAGTACCAGTAGACCAGTAGTATCCTTGCAAGCTTTGCTTGTGTGTCCCTAGCACTCCTTATTGACCATGCAGAGCCTCGGTAGCCAACTTGCAAGGAATGCATGCTTTCTGCAGCAAAGCATAAGTGAACAGACTAATCCTGCACCTCTCCCTGTGCAGTCTTCCATGCAACAGTTTTAATTGCTTTATTAACCATATCGTATAAGTAAAGCAGAGCCCTTGGCAACCTCTCCATTGTATACAGTATGCTGTTTCACTCATGGGAGAGTGCAGCCAGTGTTGTAAGTGGCATGGTAAAATGGGTAAGGGGACGTGGCTTGATGGGCTGTCTGTCAAGAGTCGCCAGCAGCCAGTTAGGCAATGCCCCTTAACGAGCCTCAGCTTAATGGCCTAGTGAGCTGCGGGCGACCCCCACCAGGCTGCCCTTTGCAGTGATCATCATCATCTTGCCCATGGGAGAGGGTACTTATCCCTGAATCTCTTAACTAAAGAGCTGGCTGGTGGGGGTCAACAACACCCCTTTGCCTCCTTAATGGTGGTGCTGATCCCGGCCAGGCATTCTTTCAAATAAGAGATGCAGCGATAACCCCCAAAGGGAGGCCTGGCGGAGGCCAATGCGACCATTATAGAAGAAAAGGGGAGGGCAAGGCCCTTTTTCTAAAGCCTGAAGCTTTTGCTTCTGGCACCCTCACCATGCACAGGGCATGCGCCAAAACAATGGAAGAAAAGGCAATTTTTGCGAGAGCTTCGGCTGTAGAAAAAAAGCCTTGGCCTCTAGCGACTGGGGCTACTGGGGACTTTTGGAAGCCCTGGCAGTGCCCCATTTCAGATACATTTTTTGGAGACTGACAGGGCTCTGCCCCAGCTAGCCCCGGCCCTCTTAAAACCCGGTGAGCAGCCTCCCCAAAGGTTCTCTCTTCTCACACATGTGCTCACTGACTATGGTCAGTTCAGTGTCAATGAGTAGTGGGTATCAGCACGACCACGCTGGCTCTGCAGTCGGCGCCAAGTCAGCAAACTCCACAAAAGACTTCAAATCATCATCAGCAAATTGGGCCCTGCTCACAGTTGGATTCTTTTTCTACCATGCACTTAGTGGCCCACCACTGTTCTTTCTTCAAAGTCTGGGCACTCAAATCCGCAGTCAAGGTGGATTTCCCCTTTTGCCAATTACCTCGATTCATTGGATGGTGGTCTCCTTTCTGGACAAAGAAAGAAGGCGTTACTTTACATTACTTTTGGCGCAAAAGGCCAGACACTTCTCCTGTGCACATCTGGTTTCCAAGAATGCTGCTAAATCTGCCAATGACGATGTGTACATAGATGCCTGCAACAGTCTAGACAAAGGTTTCACCAAAAAGTCATTAGAGTGCTCCAAAGACACTGGGCCTCATAATATGTTTGAGAGTGCAGGAAGAAAGTGGTGCTAATTACATTACTGCCCCTTTTTTGACAGTAACAGAATTACTACTGTTTTTCCCACACCGCCAAATTATAATTTTGGAAGGATTTACCGTCAGTGAAATTACTGCACAGAAAATCCACCAAAAATCCCCATGGAGTCCTATGGACTCCAAAAAATGGGAAATTACCACCATTTGTAATCCCATGGTAACCCTACTGGACCAAGTGTTGGTAACTGTAATCGAGTTTGCTGGTAACTTGGTGGATTATTGCTGAAATACCGCCAAACTCACAATGAGGCCCACTTGGCCCTCATTATGAGTTTGGCAGCATTCCAGTGGTAAATCTGCCGGAATACCACCAAGCGGAATTACCATTACTGCCACTTGGTCTGCCGGAATTACAGCCATATTATAAGTGATGGTATGCGGTGTTAGTCCGCACTTATGGAGTCCATAGGACTCTATGGGGATGTTTGCCAGAATTACCATGGGTGGTAATTCTGCCGCTGGTAATCACACCAATTTTTGGCGGCACTGGCGGCAGAATGACGTCCAGCAGTTTGCTGGAGGTTTTCCCTCTGCCTCACCACAAAAGTTGTAGTACGGCATTGCAGTAATGGAGTGGTAAAGGAGTTACCACTACATTACTGCCAATTTTCCCCACACCGCCCTACTTGTAATGAGGCTCAAATTTGCCATCGTTCTGCAATAATTGACTAGCATCTGTGCATTCAGTCCCATGGCTGATGAACTCATACATAATCAATTTATATAGTCCACTGCAGAGACTCCAAATTCCAGGAAGCATTGTGGCTCAGCAGATACCTGTCTCCAGCAGAAGCTGTAGCAGGAGTGATGAACGCCCAACAGTCCAGGCCCTGCTTGGTGAACGTTAAAAACTCAGTCCGAAAGAACAGGTTTGCACCGTATCGGTAAAAAAAACATAACGCACCCTCAAAAGTCCTCTCATAAATCCGCAGCATTACACAGCAGCCGGGACAGATGCGGTGTCTACTTCCGGCGTGCTAGCAAGTCGAACGCAGCCAAAAGCAGGGACCGTGTCAGAGACGACAAAACTGCTCACTCATATAGTCACACAGCACACATAGCAGATATTATGCTAGGATACCACACTACTTTTCTAAGGGCAACTATGCCATTGAATTTAGGATGCATTTTCAAGTAAATTGGTACACTTATCTGGTTCATTCAATTAAAATATTTCTGTTTCTCTTTCTCAGGTGGTACAGGCTGGTGACCTACCATTCATTTATATGGTGGCTTCATTGGAGGCTTGGATTACGCATTCAACAAGTAATACCAGCCTGTGTTGTTCAAGCCATTTGTGCCAAATCCCCCAGTGACAGTACAGGGGACTTTTAAACACTGTGCCGCAACCTCATGTATATAATTTGTAGTTTGTGCCATCAACATCACCAAACTAAATAAAATACAAATGAGCATATACAAATAGTTGTTTGAATTTTTCAGTGAGTCAAGGACACGCACAATCGTCTATGAGGTTCATGAAAGAATGGTTGGTTCCTTTTTGCACTCGCCTCGTCCCCATCCATCCCCCTCCAGTATCATTGGGAGTTCACACCTATGACCGTGCGCTACCGAGGGGGCTGGGTGGGAGGGAACGAACGCTCAAGGTGCCAAACACCATGTACACTTTAAAGGGATCTTCCACACGGTGACCATTGTCCACATGGCCTCCCCAGACCCGGTGTCTCCAGACTCCCCTCTTCAAGACCCCATCTCTAAAAACAACATAGGTTTGTGGCCCTTGAGCAGTGTTCCAGGCCTTTTGCGCTCACCTCATGCCCATTCATCCCCCCTCCAGTATCAATGGCAGTTCACACTTATGACCGTGCGCTACAGAGGGGGCTGGGTGGGAGGGAACGCTCAAGGTGCCAAACACCATGTACAACTCAAAGGGATCTTCTGCACGGTGACCATTGTTCACATGGCTTACCCACACCCAGTGTCTCCAGACTCCCCTCTTCAAGACCCCGTCCTTGCAATCAACATAAGTTTGTTTCCCTTGAGCAGTGTTCCAGGTCTTTTGTGCTCACCTCAGGCCCATCCACCCCCTCCAGTATCAATGTTAGTTCGCATCTATGACCATGCGCTACAGAGGGGGCTAGGTGGGAGGGAACGCTCAAGGTGCCAAACACCATGTACAACTCAAAGGGATCTTCTGCACGGTGACCATTGTTCACATGGCCCCCCCAGACCTGATCTCTCCAGACTCCCCTCTTCAAGACCCTGTCCCTGCAATCAACATATGTTGTGTCCCTTGAGCAGTGTTCCGGGCCTTTTGTGCTCCCCTCGTCCACATCATCCCCCTCCATAGTATCAATGACAGTTGACACCTATGAACAGGGTCCTATTGGGCATAAATTTGCCATGGGGAACCAAAGAAAACATATCCCAAAATTGAAATTTGCTATTCATTCCTTTTCAGACACTGTTTGAATAGTACCTGAGGGGCAGAATTTTGAATAAATGGTGATGCAAATTGTGCATTAGAAAAAATATGTATTCAGCAACAGTGTTCACTACTACTAGCCGTATATTGAAGGAACTCATCAAACTGGCCCACACTGCCCAGAAAGTGGCCAATTTGATTTTTAAAAATGGCCCACAAAAGCATTTTGTGTTTTTGGTTCAGCCGTGGCCCTATTGCCCAATAGGCAGTACGAGCCTGTGTGCTTGCAAAGGGGCGGGGGGTAGGTGGGAGGGTATGGCAGATGTGAAACACTGGCATTGAGGCTGAGTGGGTGTCCACATACAAGTCACACATTCACATACACACCCACTTTTCTAAGCCTTTTTAAACACCTTGACATTTACCAGGAGAACATCTCTGCAATACACAAGGTATATCGTCATCGAGCTACCTGTCCCCCGGCTTGCGGAATCGGCTCATTTGTTCGTCCAAGTAAGGCTAGGTCACCTATTTGGTTCTGTATGTTCATCAATCGCTGCTCTGAAAGTTTCAATCGATTTCCACCTAATGTACACAGTATTAGAATTTTCATTTATCTCAAAGACTTCACCATTATCGATTGTCTGATGTATTTTGCTCTTGGTAAATAGCACATTGCATCACTGTGCACTGTAACAGAATGGAATGTTTCCTGGTCCATGTTTGAAAGCATGTTTTCTTTTGGTGCTTGAAAGTTCATTGAATGAACCAGTAATACATTACAATTTGTGGTATAACAATCAGTTCTGGCAAAAGTGATCGCTGTGTTAATTAGACTAGGTTACACAGGTTTTGTATTAGTTGCTTTATTCACATTCATAAATTGTAATGATTAATTATATTTTTTCTACAGATGTTAGGGACTTTTCAAGAAGGCCTTCATGTATCGTTTTCGGTTGCCCTTCTGTGAGCCATGTCAAAACTCTGGGCACAGTCCTGCATATATCTCCAAAGGATATCGATTTAACAAGAAACTGGATTACAAATTGCGGTTTTCCAGTGGACAAGGTTGAAAGTAGAGCCCAGGCTGTCTTGGGAGATGTGACGGCCAATCCATTCCACGTCTGCAGCCTATACTTTAACGACGATATGTACAAGCAATCAAAGTACACAAAAATGCCTTAACCCAGAATTCATTGTAACTTGCTTCCAAACGCAATTCAGACTCAATTTCGGCACACGCTGGCTCAGGTGAGTAGTGGACGATGAATTTGTTATGTGTATGGTATGTGGGAGAGTGGTCTGTATAAATATGTCTTCTGAATGATCGCTCGATTATTTTAAAAAAGTGTATTGAAAAGGTAACTTCATGAACGGTTTAGAGTTTTTGGTGTTTAGTTTCCCTAGTTACCAGAATTACCCAACTTTTAAAATGTTTCACTGTAATAAATCAGTGAAATGTGTCCCTTAGTAAAAAAAAGGAGGTATGTGTACTTGCAGTTTCCTTGCTACAATAAAAGTAAATCCTACAAAAGATATACTTTGAGACTGAAATACATGTAACCTTGCACTGCTTCAAACTTTTCTGATTTTCGTTCTAACATTACAAGAATAGATTTGAAAGGAAACATTACAAAGCAAACTACTTTGAAGGAAACATTATAAACATTATGTTTTGCAGGGTGATCTCAGATCAAGTCAATGGGGGTCATTACGAGTTTGGAGGTAGCCATGGTGCTAATAGCACCATGGCTACCTCCAAACCCGTGTCCGGGTCCGTGGTGTCGGAATGGGGACTTACTGGGACATTCCGACCCTTGCGGACCCGGTAAATCCCCATTTCGAATTCGAGCCCCCATAGGGCTCAATGGGAATGGGGAAGGAGCTAATAACAGGCCCGCAAATTGCAGGCCCATTATTAGCTCCCTGGTCCCTTAAGGGGTCCCGCTAAGGGACTTCGGAATGCGGCGGTAGGGGTTAACGGCACCGGCATCCTTACCGGTGCCGTAAACCCACTACCACCGTACTCGAAATGATCCCCAATGTGGCATCTTTGAAGGTTATCAGGTGAAATCTGAAATGTAAATTATGACCAAATCACATACATAGTTTTCTAGGGTATCTTCATATGAATGTTCTATTTGTGTTTCAACAACAAACCTTATAGTATAAGGTTTGCAATCATTTTAACTACTTTGTGAGGAAGGGCTCTGTGCAATGAAAGATTTTATATTCAAGTTCGATTGTCATTTAACTTTTTTTAATGATTCTTCTCTCCAAGGAATGTACTGAAAATGTTGAATTTGAAGAAGCACATGGACCAGAAGTATACATAACCAAATACAATTGAGCATCACATTGGATTGGGATTACATTTTTATAATGTTGTACAGTTTTGAAGTCCGTCCAGTTGGTTCTGTTTGTAGATATGTAGATATATGTTTGTTTGAGTCGAAAAGAAATTTGCTTGATTTAAACAATATAAAACACTCTTTTTTTCAGCATGCTGTTGCGGTCGGCAAAGCGAAGTCCACGGTTTCAAAGTGAATTAAGAAAACAAGGGTAAAGAACAAACCAGTTTGTTCTGGAGAAGTTTGTAAACTGATGTTTTAGTCATATTATGTTTTTAGTTGGAACATCGTATCTTCTGTATGTTTTCTATATATTGAGCATGTTTTTCTGTAAATCTGTTAGAGGCCCAGAAGGAAGAGGAGTATAAAGACTCAGACAACAACTGAAACCAAAGATGTTGCTTGGTAAACGGATTTCACAATGGAGAAACTACTATTTGAGGTACAGCGTGGTCCAGCCAATATTCAGACTCGTGATGCATATGTGCAGTGGCCAGAAAATGAATGGAATCTCACCTGGGAACCATACAAAGTTAAAATGGACCATTGCTACTTTGTGAAAAATCGCCCAGATGAAGCGGAAGACAATGAAGATGCATTGCAATTGCTTGCAGACCCTTTGACACAATCTACACCCTCTAAAAATGCTCCACCCACCAAACATTCAATGTTACCTGGTCCTCCAATTCATGCGGAAATATCACAGCCTGAACTAACAGACGCTGAAGCATCAACGCAATTGACTGACGAATTTGCTCAAGATCTTGACTTCAGTATGCCTAGTTTGGGCGAATTGTCCACCACTGTCGAGTCACAAAAAACAGTACTGCAGGACAATTGGCAATTAAAGGAGCAAAAATACATTGTATTCGACTGTTGCCTGCTAGAGATTGTACAAATGATTAAATCTGATCATAAATTAAGACGGAACATATGTGGGGAGCAATTGGTGAATTTCTCTCGTGTATTACAAGGCACCAACCTAAAAATCAAGGCCAGCTGTGTCCACCTCCATAACACATCTTCATGGTCTGCTCAACCGATGCTCGGTAAAGTGCCTGCTGGAAATGTACTTTGTTCAGCAGCTTTACTGTTCAGCGGATCGACTTTCTGTAAAAATTTCCAGTTTCTGTCAATTTGTGGGACTTGAGTTACTTGCTAAAACCCAGTAATACAAATATCAGAGGGAATTCTTATTCCCCGCTATTAGTCATGCCTGGAAACTCAAACAGATGGCAATGGACAGTACATTCTCTGGCAAAAGTGTCAGGCTAGCTGGCGACTGACAGTGTGACAGTTCAGGATTTTCTGCTAAGTACTGCACTTACCACTTTCAAGACATGGAAAGTAAAAAATTGTGAGTTCGGTCATCGTGTAATTGTCTGAATGTACATCATCTGTGGCAACGGAGAACATGATTCATTAAATCCATCAAACATCTGGAATCCAGGGGAATGCAAATAGACCTGATAGACACTGACAGGCACGTTGGAATTGCAAAGGCCATGCACGTTGCC
Source organism: Ambystoma mexicanum (assembly GCF_040938575.1). NCBI lineage: Eukaryota > Metazoa > Chordata > Amphibia > Caudata > Ambystomatidae > Ambystoma > Ambystoma mexicanum. The sequence goes on from NC_090925.1 coordinate 417,933,784, forward strand.
AAATCAATCAATAAAAAGAGTACTGCTGCTGGGGAAAAAAAAGGGTTTGCAAAACCTTTTAAAGTGGTCTCAGTCTATCAGCAACCATCTTTGGTGGTGCTCCAAAAGTTGTGATGGATCTGTAGAAATTCTACTTGAACAATGGTGTTCATTGATGCACCATTGTTCTAACATATACTCATGGAGAGAAAACCAACATTTTCATGAATGTGCACATGGACCTTTATTGAAGGAGCAGGAAGGCAAGAAGAAGTGGTTGGTGCCATGTTCCCCTCCACAAACAGCACTTGAGAAGATTGTGTATGATAAAACGCTTTCAAGAGACCTGAAGGGACTCGCCGAATTGTGCCATACTGGAGATTTGGAGGTGTTCCATAATATGTGCATAAAGTACAGGCACAAAATGTTGCATTTTCGGCATAGATGGTATGGAGGCCAGAGCAAGACTAGCTGTACTTGCGTACAATGAGAACGTTGGGAGGGGACAAGCGAAAACTGCAGGAACTTTCGGGATGCTTCGTTACCTCATGGCCTTTACAAAATGAAGCAAACAACGGGTGGCCAAGCCAATATACCAGAAAATGGATTTTTGAATTTCTGGAACATTGACTGTGTTGGCCATGCATACTCATAAAATGGCTCCTGATTTTGTTCCCAGGACACATACAATGCCACAGAAAGTTGCAAACGAGCCTTGTCCTGCAGAATTGGATCTTGTGGAAAGGTTGAATTGCAGATTTAAATGATTTGTAGCTGTCTTCAAAATCTACTCGCAATAAAATGTTTGGACATTGTACAGAAATAATCTAATGGTATTACACTTGCAATTTCAATGCTAGATAATGTATTAAAAAGTATTTATTTACGCCAATATAATCGGGTTTATAATGCATTATGTATTTCTTTTATCTTTCTTTCATTTTATATTGCTTATCCTCTGTCTAGAAGACACGTGCCTGGGGTTGCTGTTGGTACTCTTGTTCAGAAGATAATTGCCCTAGCATTTCGGTGCTGGACTGCCCATGTGGGTGGGAGAAAGAAAGACTGATATGCAAATATGCAAATGGATATTTCCCATCTGCCAAAGGTACACTCAGGCTTGGTGTCTGTCAAATCCTCTGCTAGACCCAAACCCCATGCACACATGCAATTCATGGCATCTGCGCTGATGGCCTCCACTTAGCAGATGCAATAAGTTGTTCCAATAAGGGACATGTTTTTTATATGGACGAATTGGAGGTGCGTCCCATCGACACTATAGGCTTGCTGAAATGGCAACGGAAAGGGGTAAAAAGGATGTCCCCTAAGAGATAAAATCTATCCTATGGCTCCAGATGGCTACATGGATCAAATTATGGGTCCTGAGACCACACAATCTCCTACTTTCCTTCCCTAAATAGTACCCCCATACAGCCATATGCTCCTCTAATTCCAACTCCATGACTGTCAAATACTTCGCCATTCTGAAAGTGGGTGGCGGGTCTCTCAACCCCACAGGTGCCTGCCTTATCCATGCTGCTGTCAGACTTCGGGAGCACCATCTACAGTTCCGCAAACTGGTAAAAACGGTACCCTTCTATATTGCTTTTCCTTCACTAGAAATTACCCACCTGCCGCAGCTAATGCTGGTCTGATCCTCATGATTCCCACATGTGCTCTGGCCCATATTCTTAGTCAATACTACTGAAACCTACAAGCAACCTCAACTAAATGGGCAAAGTTTGGTCTGGGCTGTGCTGAGGGTCGGTGAGTACTTGTATCACTTGCCGGTTTCCCCCTGGCACAACTGATCCCTTTTACGCATGAATATCCCCTAAAGGTATTCAATCTTGGCTGGGTTAGCCTGCACTCCCTAGCTATTCTCACCTTTTGAAAACTGATCTGCCGCCAAGGGCAGAACCTATTTGAATAGCGGGAACTAATTCTTCATTGCCTCAAGCCCCTTCCTGACTTGCTACAGCCTTCCCAAGAAGACCCGCTTTTTTCACCTGCGCGATTGTGCCCATTTACGCACAAGTGTACTGTTGAGGACAAGGCTCCCAACTTCCTAGGGCTGCCTGGACTAGAAAGTTAGAGAATGACTCAGAGGAATTGTGTAATGCTAGTAGTTGTGTCAACCAACCCTTCTCTTTACAGGTTGTGTCTGTGTTTTCGTCATTTGTCGCATTAGGAAATGTACTGTAAATATGCAATATAGTACAGTATTGTGTGTGGTAACTGTTTTCGCATAACTAAAGTTTACTTGTGTCTATTGGTCCGGTCGACAATAAATATATAGATATCTTTCATATACACTTTTCTAAGAGTAATTTATGAATCGTTGCTGTGTGTGCTGATTCTGGGCTTCAGATCAATCTCACTGCTCCTGAGACTTAGTCTTGACCACCTGCCAAGCTACCTAGATTGGTCTGGCTTGTCCAGAAAGCTCCCCTGTTTCACTCACCCGAGGGTGGCCTCCTAAACTCCTGTCCATCAGGTCAAAGTTTAGAAATCCATCTTAATACCCTCCTCGAGCACTTGTTCACCCATAGGCTCTCCTTCCATCCCCTATGCACTAGCACGGCTGATTGGCACAAGGCCTAGTTGGAGCATGAATGTAACTTACCGTTTCAGAATAATTTTTCACCAACCTGTGTTCCCATTTCAGCTTGTGGCGCTTTGAAATGGAATTTTGTTGTAGAATGCGTGGTACAAATGTTCACCTTGTGCGTCGTGTGGCAACTTGACATGATAATGAACACACTGGAGACCTATTTAGTATGAGCATGCAATGTCACCCTGTCTCGCATTATGGTAGAGAGGGCTGTTTCAGGTGCGCAAGGGAGCATGAATGGACATGCATGAATTATAGTAAGGGCTGTGCAATATATGCCAGAAGTGTAAGTAGCAAACAAATGATTCAAGTGTGGAACAGGGTAATGATGGACGGTTGGTATATAGCACACTAGGAGTAGGGGTATGCTTTGTGCCATGAAACAGTGCTCAATGAGGGAGAGGTGGCGTTTTGATTTAATTTCTTTACAGAGATGATATATCCCCAGAGGTAACAGCAGCACATCATTTTCTTGATTGTTCTTAAATTCCTGTCGTGCAACATATTTTACATAGCTGTTTGTAACTATCCTTGGTTTTCTGAACTATTTGCCTGAAGCAGCGTCTTGTCCATTATTTCATTTTTTTTGCCATTCTTTCCCAAAATCAAAACCTACCCGTCTCTGGCTTCAATCACTGAAAACAGGCTGCTATTGTTATTTGGCCTTGAGCGAAAGTCAGCAACTGGTCGAAGGACCCTCATTAAGAGTTTGCCGTTCCCGAATTAACGGTGCCGGTAAACTGGTACCGGCACCTTTTTCTGGACCGGCAAACTATGAGTTCTGCAGGCGGGTGGCGTTCCGCCTGCCAGGTCTGACCTGGTGGGTGGAACGGCTCCTGCCCGCAGGCGTATGCAGAAACATTGGCACCATTACGACATGGTGCCGGTGTTTCCGCGGTCCCCATTTCCGTGGAGTCCTATAGGACTCCACGGGAATGGGGAGTGACAGAATTGCTGGCACTGGATTTACCGGACCACCAGGATTTTAATTCAATACGGGTCTGGCGGCAACCTGGCGGTTTTACCGGCACGGCTATCACCGGACTCGTAATGAGGACCAATGTGTCAAATACCCCCAGAAAATGATGACATTTACTATATTGAAAGTGGAAATACAAAAATAGACTTTCCAAATCTGCAATCTGTTCTTTGGAGCGTTTACTCACCGTGACATCGAGAAAATGGAACTTCCTGAAAGTATGTAGGCTCCCCTATGCATTATATATTTGTGATTAAAAACAGCATGTGTGCTGTATGCGTAACGACTAATTCAGAGAATGTGCGATTTGACCAAAAGAATTGACACAGTACCTTATGTTATGCTGAATGATATTTATAATACGTACTATAAAAAAAATGAGTGTGTAACTCGTGGTTTATCTGTCTAGTAATGATTGTTATTTGAGTATAGTTTAAAGAGGTGTGAATAGAGGTATGACTTTTTTGGATGTATTGCTTACTGGCCTTGCTCACCAATATATTCTGTGCAGAGTTATGGGTTGTTAGATGGACCATATTGTGACCAGGCTAATGATATCTGCACCGATTTTTCCCGTGGGATATCCTGGCATGCTGTCACTGTTGCATCCATGTGCACATAAAGTGGGGGTTGGGTTGCCGCGGGCACAACCTTGTCCATGTGCACTTGGTTCTCTTTTCAATCTCTAATCTTACCACTTCCATTATAATGCCATCTGTCTGTGGTTCAACAGAAAACGTTAATATCTCTGTCCTTATTTGCTGGTAGGGCCCGCTATGTGAAGCGGGTGCATCCAGTTCTCCATCACATTGGGAGCTATACCTACTTCACAGCGCTAAACCTTCATCCACGTCGCGGTCTCGACTACTCCCCCATGTTGTCATTTCTGTGTTCATTCTGTGTGGTTTGTGTTTATGATTAGGTTTCATCCGGTTGTGAATTATATGGTAACTTGTTATATTCGATTTCAGAACGGCTACTAAAATATATTATTTTATTTTGTTATCTACACAGCTATATTGTATGGTTCTGTGCATGCCATAGTTTCCACCTACAGTCGGATGGATTCTTCAATCAACAATAGCGGATAATCATCAACTGTGCTTAATTGATAACCGTTATGTGGGACGAACGACAGGTACCAATCTGCCCTTTGGCGGTACCAGCAATAAGGAGCAACCTGTCAGCGTTTATGATGTAAATACTTGCTGAAAAGAAAGTGTTGCACTTCAAAGTGCTGAGAATCCATATCTTCTCACGAATGGAACACCATGTGCATCATTAGAATGTTTTTCTGGTGTAACATAAGGACACACAAGAATTGGAGTACAGGGATTGATTGATCGCTGATCGCAATCGGCATATCATGAGGAAGTTATAAAGAACATTTGAAGCATGCGATGTTCGCTAGCTATAACTTGTATTACAAAAAGATATTGTTCATTTTGTGAACTTAATCTTCTCTTGTGAGTGTTCTTTGCAAAATAGAAGTACTTGTTACATTGCAGACTATTGATGTTTTCTTAAAAATAAATGTTTTGCTCTCGTATTTGGGACAAGAAAGAAAAGTTACGCACTGTGAGAGGATGTGTGTGTGTGTATCTTTGTGGTTCTGCGTTAAGTAACGTTATGGCATGGGTGATGATGGGGCTTGTTTGGCTACGCTGGCCGCAAAAGTCATGAAAATTGGTGGAGCATATCGTTTGGACTAGTGATGTCAGTTTGAGGGGCAGGGGATCTGTATTCTTGCAGCCAGGGCATTGAACTTAGGGCAATGCATCAACGGATAAGATTAGCACAAGATGGTGGTGGCCAACCCGTTGTTTTTGCATGTGTAAAAGTGAGGAAAACTAAGGTAAGATGCATAGGAAAAATGTTTAAGATCGATTACAGTATGCTTAAAAATACATGCCCGAACGATCAGGACAATAAAATGTTTGAGCGAACTTCCCTTTTAACAAATAATTGATGGCAAAATCGTAAGACTCTGCATGAAGCTTTGCAGCTTAAACATAAGTGCAGCAGCTGACCATGGCCCCTTGCCCAACACAGTTTATCGTATATTTCAACTAGGAAAGGCAACCTACTTTTTCAACATTGATATCTGGAATGCTACTACCAAATCCCCCTTCACCTAACACTAAACATGTCACATTTTTCGTGATCCCAGATTGCAGCTTTCAATTCACCCGAAGGTCTTTGTCTTCTCTTTAACAGCACCCGCGTTTCAGAGGATGATGGACCACCTTATTTGCAACATAGAAGGGTCGAATATTTCTGGGACGATATTCTGATTTTCTGCATAGGTGGACATTCAAGAACAGCACGACCATATTCACAAGAGTGTTGCGCAGAATTTTCAAGAGTTACTCACTCTTCACAAATAAAATTGTCACTTCTTACAGTGCTTAGAATATTTAGGGTATACCATATCAGAGAAAGTCATTGGGCCTCATTATGAGGTTGCTGGTCCGGTATCAACAGTACTGGTAAGCTTGCCGGTACCGTTGTTACCGGACCAGCAAACTACGAGTTCTGTCCGCGGGTGCCTTACCGCCCGCCATGTCTAACCTGGTGGGCGTACCATCAAACGCGAGCAGACCATGTCGGTTGCACCGGCACCATTCACAAATGGTGCCGGTGCATCTGGCCTCCCCATTCCCATCGAGCCCGATGGGGCTCGATGGGAATGGGGAGCATTTTCTTCAAGCTCCCGGGAATAGGCAATTACCGGGTCCGCCGGGGCAGTAATGCCCCAGTAATTGCCCATACCAGGGTGCCAGAAAAAAAATGATTCCGGCGGCAGGCGTGCCAGTTTTACCAGCACGGCTACCACTGGGCTCATAATGAGGCCCATTAGCCTCATATTCGGCTATTCAAGTCGATCTGCAGCCTGAAATTAAAGACCAAGGGCCTGATTCACAGAAGCGTTTTATAATGGCAAACCCCCATTGGAAAACGTTCTGTGAATTAGGCCCCAACTCTGCTCGTTCATGGGCAGGGCAGTAGAGTACTAACTGAAGTGTGTAAGAGATTGCTCAGAGAAGAATGAATCGCTTAGAGATCTACTCAAAACAGGTGTTGGTCTTCAGTGCAATGAAGACTGCAAACGTGTTCCACAAAGTCAGTACAGACGTAATAGCATCCCAATGCCTCCAGCCTTTTGACCCACAGAAGGGCTCAGTACTCACTGACGATGCATTCAATTATAGAACAGGAGCTAATGAAGAAGAAGAGTGCTACAGAGTCTTCTGTCGAATTCACGTCGAAAGCCGACAAACAATATGAGCTCAACTATTTGGTTATTGAAAGCAAGATGTTGGCCTTTGTGTGGGCAACAGAACACTTCTGCACGCATGTATGGGGGTGTTGATTCACCCGGAAACCTCTTGTTCACACCCGCCCCCCCATGTTGTACAAAACAAGTCACACCACTTGTAGTTTGTTTTACTTCGAAGTCAAACATGTAGCTGGAAACAAGAATATCCAAGTTGATTGCCTCTCCGGGGTGTCCACAGCGGTTTGTGTACCCATGGCTGGACTCAAGATGAATGTGTGGTTGCACGTGTCACTGATGATGTTGAAATCACCAGAGGGATTGTTCCTGGAGAACAATAGCTGAGACAACTTGAAACCGACCAGAGCTTGTAGACAGTCATTATTTATGATGAGGCTAGTCCACAGAGACTCACATAATAACTGCTGTGCAGCCATATTGGAAAGCGGCTTTGGGCATATTGATTGAATCAGAGCCGCTCATGAGAAATTGAGTTTTCATGCCCCTACAGCAGTCCGAACGGCGCTGATATCTGCAACTCACGAAACACACCTATGGATGACCACGCCCCCAAGTAGATTAAAATGTATGCATACACGTGGGGAAGTGGACCCTCTGCATAGACGGTGACCGTCTGCAGACCAGAGTACCACCAATGAGTAATATTGAGTGAACTGGAACGACATGAGAAATGATCGGAGTGCATTGCTTTAGTCCCATAGTCACCCTACCAACAGAACACAATTATGCGCTGGTAGAGGCAGACTACCCATTGAACAGGTTGGAAGTCTTTGGTGTCCAGGCAAGTACTATGGTGACTACCCTGAAAGAATTCCACAGACTCTTTCAATGTGAAGGGCAGCATAGGAACATACTGTCTGACAATGGAGTCCAATTTACTTTGACGCCATGGGCTCATACCTAAACCAAATGGAATAGTGCACCGAAAGAAGCAACAGATTTGTTAAGGGCTGCCTTCAGCAAGTGCATGGCAGTCAAGAAGACAGTGTGCAAGTTGTACATGAAACAGGGGCATGGCACACTCCACCACAGGGGTGAGCCCGTTCCAGCTCATGGGTGGTCAGCAGACCAATAGCAGAATGAATCCTGCATGGACATCGGAGGCACCTCCCACCAGGGCTCCTTCCATTCAAGAAATATACAAGGACCTTGCGATGTAAAGCACAGAGAAGAACTTCATGGCACAAAGTCCACTTCCATAGGACAAGGGGATCGGGTGAAGGTACAACTATCCAGGAGAACCGAAGGCGCAGTTTCTAGATTCAGTCAACTGTGGGAGTACAAGATGTGTCACGTAACACCATTAATGGAGCACGAGGTGGTAAATGGGATATCAGCAGCGTTACATTGTACCAGTGGAGAAGTATGAACACTCCCCATAGCAGAAAAAAGCCATGCCATAGGACTAAGCACAACAGCTCAGCTACAGTTCCACACACACAAACAAAGAACCATGAGTTACCCAGCACAATCAGGAGGGTACATCATCCACTGCCGCTAGTCAGGAAGAAACCGCCAGCGAAACCACAAAGTGCACAAATACAGTGTCACCAGACACAAGGAGCAGAAACACAAGTGGAAGAAGGTTTGGCCAAAGTAGGTGAAACTAACATTCGTGTACACAGCGTAAAGCAGACTCTGCAGGGGTTGAACGACTAGGAACTCTGGTAATGCCTTTCCTTTCTCATAGAGTAGTGGTATTCAAACCTTTTCTTGCTGAGCCCCTCTTGAGTAAATATATTTATTTGCATTTTGAAAGCGCTCACACAGCCCAGGGGCATCGAGGCGCATGTCTTAGTTGCGTATTTATAACACGCTTAATACAGAGAATTTTCTAAGCGCAGACCCGGGGATCGAACCTGTGTTGCTTCGTGTCATCTTGTTTCCAAGGGAGCACTTGCTGCTGAGCTATCCTCCTGGGGCATATTGCTGCCGCCCCCCCAGATGCCATATTCACTTATATTTTCTATTAAAAGCAATCGTCGTTCTCACTTTTTGAAGAGCTTTCGTGCCCCCTGGACATCCTTCAGGCCCTCCTTGGGGCCAGCCCCATAGTTTGAAGACCACTGTGCATAGGGGGAGATGGTGTACTATCCCTGCAAGCTGCACATGTGTGCTCCCCGCCCCCACACTAGTGCTCCTTATTAACTATGTTGTGCGACTATAATCACCATGCAAGGGATTATGGGGGGGTATTTTTTCTCGTGTGCATTCACCAGTAGAGTGCTAGTGAACAGAACCGGCACCACTCTCTGCTCGTCCTTACCTTCTACAATTTCGAGTGGTATATTAACCCTATGACAGAAAGCAGGTCACCCCACAACCACATAATGTCCCCAGCTTTCCCAGAGGTTCTCTCTTCTGACACCAGTGCTCACAAAGCACAGTCCGTTCAGTACCATGCTAATATGATACAACAAGACGTGTATTACTTTGGGATGACATATGCCGGTGCAGGACACACACACAGGAGAGCAATACTCACAGGAACCCCAGCCTTGGACTCCTGTGGGCCTGGGACCTATATATAACAGGCAGTGGCATCATACAACCACGGCCTGTGTGTGCTGTATGCAGTGATTTAAGTGGGATGAGGAATTCAGGTGGGCTCTAACAAGGGTGTGTGGACTAAGTGAAAGGGGGTGGTGGGGCTAGATACTGGTTGGCTCCCAAGTCCAAATTGACCAGGCATTGGGAGCTAGGCAAGAGAGGTGGGGTTCACTGCCATTGTTTGTCTTTTTGGTGCCCCACCTCTCCTATTGTTTACTAATCAATGGCTCTGGTCCCCGCTGGCAGTGCTGCCTTCAGGAGTTGAAGCCTGTGATTAAGAAACTAAAGGAGAGGGTGCACTTCAAGGAATGAGAGAAGTGTATTGCGTCTCTCTTTTTATTTCACAAGCAGTGCCAACCCCCTCAGGAATCCTTTTAATTCAACATAGCCATGTGGTTAAAGGGCAGCCTGCAAGGCCGGCACCTCTTCTTTTCCTCATCAGACGTGCCGACGCCACAGGCAGCCCTTTAGCCATACTGCTATGTTGAGGGAAAGAGCTGCCTGAGGGGATTGGCACCACTAGGGCTAGACAGGGGAGCCCAGCAGAGCCCTGTCTCTGGAACACTTTTTGAGGACTGCCAGGGCTCTGCACTCGCAAGCCCCCACCCACTTAAAGCCCTGGGTGCATGAGTGGGGTAGGGTATACACCAGCACAACGGGATCTGTCACAGGACAGAGCTTCATGCATTGCTTGGCACATAACACTAGCGAGACTATAGATGCATGAGTGGGGCTACTCCGATCTGCCTCTGATATAATTTCAATTAATTTTGGGAATATGATAAAGCACAGGGTTTCACCCTTAAGGCATTATGGCATTGTAAAACTAGAAAATAGCACGATGGAAGAGGAAAACATCAGACCAGTAGTGAAAATTACGGATTTTTGAGAAACAGGCGTGTCTTTAATTGCTTGCAAAAAGTCTCAGATAAGCAATAGACCTGAGATTAAAGGAGAGGGCATTCCTTTCGCTCCCCCTGCCTCGCCCCATTTTCTGCCCAGCCCCCTTTTCTGCCCCGTCCACAGTCCCATACTAACCGTCACCCCCCCAATTCAAACCCCATACCTGGGTACTTTCTTTCGTCCACTCCACCCTACAACGCTGTGTTTTACAACATTTCTAGCAAGACTGAAGAAAACAGTGCGAGAACATGCATTTAAATTACCACCATTAGTGTGGGGCCATCTGATGCCGGATCTCGGCCCATTGACCAGCGGTGTTTGGTATATAAAAAAGACCAAGTTGGGAATGGGTTTTCTACAGGAGGGAAGTGGGCTGGAACAAGAAATGTCATTGCCAGAGCACCATTCCATACATACCTAAACCCCAAAAAGTTGAGGAGAATTTTTTGTTCTACAAATTGCTTTAATGCTGAGTTGGAATCTGCTGTGCATTTGAAATCTACAGGGAATCTCGACTCTCAGTGCTACCATGATATGTGATATTCACAAACAGCCTCAGTGAGTTCCTTTGCTCACGGGTCAGCCCAAACCGAAGCAAAAATGCAGTCCAGAGCTGTATATATGTCTCACGCTTTGCACATATTTTGCTGTCATGGTGGCTATTCTGGCAGATGAAATGGGCACAATACCAAGTATTCATTGCATGTTCAGACAGAATGCTTGTTTGTATTACTATTACAAAAAGATAAATTGGTGGCCATTCTTATGTTCCCAAAATGCACTTTGCTTTTATGCAAAGCAGCCAGCAACCCTGTATTCAGGGCACCCACAATATCCAGCACCTAGCCACAACCTTCAGTCCTGCCCACGCCACTGGAAAATTGCCCCCTCACCTACTACCTCTTCCTCTGCATGACAAGGGTGGGGGTGAGTTCCCGCAGTAAATTCTGTCCATTTCCAGCACTGGTTTTATATCCCAATTCCCAAGCTGTCTATTGAAATGAAACAATACCTATCCAGCACCTGCGAGATAGAACATTGAGATGTTACACTGGCTTGGGAGTCCCAAGCAGTCAAAAAGCCCAGCTTAGTAGTGAACTATGTATGAATGCCAAATGTGCACTTACAATATGACGGTCGCATAAGGACATGGCTTGTGAGGCTATGCCTTTCGTATTGTGACTTTCACCCAGTGCTGTGTCATTTTAGTTTGGACTCCTGGAGCTCTAACTTACTTATGGTGACTCTACCAATTAGTGGGTTTTTTGAAGTTGCACTTTGCACTTTATTGTGACCACTGCAAGGGAATACATTACATATGTGGCATGTGATGTTACATCAGAACAGTTCATACAGGGGTTGGCTTGGGCAAGGCTGGCATGGCACTGTTGGAACTGGCAATATGTTGACTGTGATTAAGTATTATGCTTAACTGGCAGATTGGCACATTGCGCTGAAAACTGACATATATAAGAGAAACATTACCTCAGGTAGGTTGGCACTTTTATGAGAATCTCCCCGTAATTGAGCAACACAGGTCACTGTGAAATGACAGCACCCTGCAGCATTTGGCCAACTCTACTTTGAAGTAACGTAGCATTTGGTGCAAACACTTTTCAACTAATTTGTTTTTTAAATATTCTGGCACTTCCAAACGCAATGCTGTGCACTGAATGTTCTCCTGGGTCAACATTAAAACTAGTGTGATTTGTATTGAGCCAGGATTCATGGCATTCCGCTGACCTTTGCTGGCCTGGCATCAGAAGTATTGCCATTTGTATAAAGGCACGATTTGTACCTCCTCTGTGCCACTTTGGACTACTTTGCCCGTGTCAATTTGGAAAAAGTATATACATTGCCCTTTTATAGATGGCCCCCTTACTTTTGTCTGCGGCCCCCTCTGTGCCCCTCCTAAATTTGATTCCTGGAGACGCCACTGGTCGTGACAAAGGCATTTATAACCATAACTTTACAGGGAAGGGAAGAGACAAAAAAGGTAGTGCGTGTTTCAGTCTTCAAGGGAGAAGCGCATTTCCACCACCTGAGATATTTAATGAGAGAGAGAGAACTCAGAATCAAGCAGTATCGCCGGGTTCCCGACTTTGGGGACAGGATGAGGACAACTGTCGAACGAGGGAGGCAAGAACAAAGAACCCCAAGGGTTCAGTGTGGCACAGCTAAAACCTGTCTTGCTGAGATTGACCTTCAGTGAACTGGAATGCATCCCATTTTTTATTTCTACATTGCTTCTCCTAACACTTGCAGATGTTAACTCTCTGTGCCCGCAGAGTTGTATCGAGATTTCAGAATCACCCCCTCCACACACACGCCCTTCCCACTCTTCTCTACCTCATCAGGACGATTTTATTTCTCTGTCATGGACTCCCCCGCTAGGCAAAGCACATTCAGCCAAACATTTGAATAATTGCCTACCCATATGATCAGACTATGCCCTGCCTACAAGGGGAGCTTGGGAATGCATTAGAAACACACACAACCAGTGCAGATAAACATTGTGGCGATCTGTGGAACATCTGCACATGGACAGCCTTAAACAATGCAGCCGACATGGGGATAGTTCCTTGTTCCTCCCGCTTTTGTTTAATACTTTTACCGGCCACTGTTCTGTTTAAACGTGGCATAGTCTTATGAGCTATTTATCGGACTCAAAGAAGCTAAACAGTGTCAGTTTCACCGTTGAAATGTGCATAGACACAGCAACCTCTTTCGCTGACTCTTAGGAGACCGGCAAACAGACATGGGGCTCATTACGAGTATGGCGGTGCAGGTAATAATTGGCGATAACGTAATTACCATCACTTTTCCTGCTCCACCATACTACGAGTGCGACCCTGGAGTGGGGGATTACCTCCAGCATCATACTGGATGTAAATCCTCCCACTTTCCGCCGGAAATCGGCAAAGTCGACGGAATTACTGCAGCAGTAATTCTGCCAAAAATGCCTCATAGAGTCCAATGGCCTCTCAAAAAATTGGGATAAACTCTACCACTTTGTAATCCGGCATTAATTCCATCGGACCAAGTGACAGTAACGGTAATTCCGTTGAGTGGTATTCCAGCAGATTTACTACTGTAATGCCGCGCAACTCGTAATGAGCCCCAGTGATGCTAAGTAGCCCATGCCACCTGGAATTCTTTCAGCCATGGGGGATTTTTCCCACGATCCTCTGGGCCTGAACTCAAACCAATATGTTCCTTTGTGGGTCCTTATAAGCTGCAATTGGACTGGACTGGGATCAGAACTCTCCATTTTGGCTTACTGCACAAAAACCCAGACTCATTTAGAAGTGGAAAAGGTCGCTTTAATGTGACAGGTCAAAGCTTACAATTAAACGCTTACCTGGCTCCATGGCCTTACAGACTAAAGAACTATTTTAAACAACCAATTAAATAAACATTTTCATTTTCCCCCAACAATTAAATAATTAAATAAAGCCACTTCCTCCCTAACTATCCCGTGGACCCTACCGTCACCTTACCCCTTTTCCAGGCATCCTGCTTTCTCCCCGGGGCCATGCCCATCCAGGCTCAATACCTGTTCCCCCGGGGTGGCCCGCTTGTGCAAACAGCACCACCCCATCCTTTCCCGTGTCATTCCCCCATTGTGCTTCCCTACCCCCACATCTAAAGGGGCCATGCCCCCGGCACCAGAAAAACCCTCCACCGAGGTTTTCTTTCTGTCCCACCCCCCCTCCAATTTTCTTTACCTCCAACTCCTTAATCAATCTCCCAGCCAAGAGCCCAAGTCCGCCAGATAATGATTATTCCCATAAAGCGACAAATGTACCCCATCCTCTCTAAAGATCATGAATCCCTCATAAATTATTTCCTTATGATCCATAACTTGTACCGCCACCGAGGCACAAAACTTTACCATCTCTCTGTTTATCCCCTTCCTAGCCCGCTCTATCGCTCCCTCACTTCTCGCTCCCCTCCAAACTCTCAGCGGCAACAGCTTAGTCCACACCACAGCTGCTTGAGGCCACATTTCACGAACCCAGACTAAATCCCTTTTAATTTTCCTCAGAAGAACCACCCCCGTATCCCTTACCAGGTCATTCTTCCCAGCATGAATAATCACCGCCTCTGGAGCCCCGTAGCGTTCGCTTAACCCAGCCAACATAGGAAGTAACTGATCCCAGCGCAGACCCCCTAACTCGTGCCATCTTACCACCACATCCTTATAGTTACACCCCAGTTGCCTACCAAGAACCCTTTTTTCTGCTTCTTTCCCAGCCCACTTAACAATTGAATGGCCGACAATCCATATTTGCACCAACTCCCCCTCCTTTCACACAGCATCTGAAAAAGAAATTACAAAATCACTTACAAATTAAAACATCCTACCAAAACGCCATTCTCAAAAAGGTCCTCTGCACCTTCTTTCAAAAATCCCCTTTCCCCAAATCCCTGATATACCCCTTGTATCTCCCGGACCTCCAACGCCCCTAACTTTTCACCTTATCCTCTGAAAAACACAGCCTATTACCCTCAAATGCTGCGCCCATCCTAAAGGAATGTGTCCCACCAAAACCCAAGAGCCCTTTACCTTTTGATCCGTCATCGACCTTTTAATCTTGATGTCCAAACCTGATTCTGTAATTTGAACATCTTCCCATTGCAGTCCCCCTAGCCCACCGCCCCACCAACTCAGAAACCTGAAAAGCCCCAAAGAATAACCAAGTAAAACAAGTCACAAACAGCTCCCCTTCCCATACCGACCAGCAAACTCCCCCCACCGCCTTAATCAACCTCTTTAGCAATTCCGCCGATACCGGTCTCCTCTTATCCTTATCCCTCTTACTCTCCCTTGCCCATCCTTCCAACATCCTGCTCGCCATTTCCCCACCACTTGGCTGAAAACCCCAAAACCATTTCCCATAGAAAGCAATCCCGGCCAACTTCCCCGCTATAGTTGCCCTAGACCAGCCCCTGTCCATGCACCTCAAGAGGAAGTTCATGACATCATCCCTCCTCCGCTCTTCCGCATCCCATCTACCCTTCCAACTACAAGCTCCCCCCCTATAAAATCCTCCCAAGCCCTCCCGTATGACTCCTTAGATGCCGAGGCCAATGAACCCTCCACCAAAGCAAGCGCTCTCATCTTCCTATCTTCCACAGCTCCTCCGGAATCTGCTGCCCCTCCTGATCCCCATCTGGAGCCAATCCACGGAATCTCTGCCATTGAAAACGAGATAATGCATCAGCGATGCCATTATCCTTCCCTGGCACATGTGTTGCCTTAAACACCACATTCCATTCCATGCAACGCAGAACAAATTCTCTCATCAGTCTCGTCACCCTCCGATCCCTTGCTGACTGCCTGTTCACTACATGGACCACGCATTCATTGTCAACATTGAAATTCACTTTCTTATTCTGCAAATCCTTCCCCCACAACTCCAATGCCACCAGCAAAGGGAAAAAATCAAGAAATGCTATACTCCTTCCCTCTTTCAACCACCGAGATGGCCACTTCTCCGCACACCACTTTCCTCCCCAGAAAACTCTGAAACCTCCCGCTCCTGCTGCATCAGAAGATATCTGTACCTCCCATGTCCCTGCAACCACATAGACACTCCGTTAAAGCTCTCCAAGAAACGCAGCCAAATTCTACAATCCTCCCTCACTGCACCTGATACTCTTATCCGATGATGTGGGCACTTTGCTCCCGCCATAGCCCTCGCCATGTTCCTACAAAAAGTCTGCCCTGGGGCCACAACCTTGCATGCAAAATTCAGATGCCCCACCAATCTTTGCATTTCAACCAGCATCATTTTCTTGGCCCCTACCGCTTTCTCCAGCAGTCCTACCAATTTGCTCACCTTGTCGTGCGGCAAGCGTGAGGTCATGGCCACTGAATCCACTTCAATTCCTAGAAATGTCAACACCACTGCCGGCCCCTCTGTTTTGTCTTCCGCTAAAGGCACCCCCAACTCTTCCATCAGCTCCTGAAACAACTTTAGGATTTCCTTGCACTCCCCCTCTCTTTCTGCCCCGCTAATGAACAGAAAATCATCCAGATAATGCAGCACACTCTCCCAGCCCGAGCTAAATGAGAAAACCCACTGTAAGAAAGAACTGAACCTTTCAAACAAAGCGCAGGAAATTGCGCACCCCATTGACAACGCTTTGTCTATGTATATGCATTCCTCAAATAGCAAATCTAACAACCAAAAATCCTCCAGCTGCACTGGCAACAACCTGAAAGCCGCCTTAATGTCACACTTGGCCATGAAGGCCCCTCGCCCTTCTTTCCTCACCAACTCTACC
Organism: Ambystoma mexicanum; assembly: GCF_040938575.1. Taxonomy (NCBI): domain Eukaryota; kingdom Metazoa; phylum Chordata; class Amphibia; order Caudata; family Ambystomatidae; genus Ambystoma; species Ambystoma mexicanum. The sequence goes on from NC_090925.1 coordinate 417,950,401, forward strand.
GCCTGGTCCACACTTGCATATACAACCCCACATTCTTCCGGGGCAATGAAATCATTGACCGACATGCCCTCCGGCCATGACAAATGGTTTATCAATCTGAACTCCCCCGGGGCTTTCTTGGGCACCACCCCCAGTGGGGATATAACTAAGTCACCCGGCAGGTCATCAAATGGCCCTACTATCCTACCTATATTTATCTCAAACGGCAAAAAGCATGCATTAATGGATCACAAAACACACTCCTTACCACATGGATAAGACTGGTAGTATATAAAAGAAGGTGTAAAACATAACGCACAATATATCCACAGGAGTTGCACCTACACGAAATTCCGTGTATTGCCTACTTTCCTTTAAAACATGTCTTTATTTAATTAATTATAACACTCTTAAAATGATCATATTACATAAAATTCATAATCCAACACACAAGATATAAAACATATAAAAAGACCCAACTTCACAACACATAACAATCCCAAAAAATCGGGTTAAATCTGCTGATTTTTACATTAACTCCGTGTGGAACTCCACACTGAAGAAATTTCTTTTCAATATCAGTTTTATTAGTATTTCCTCAATAACCCAACTTGTACAAGTTTCTGTCCTAAGAGCACGTATTACTGTGGGACATTCATCAGGGGTACAGATGATATGTGTTTGTAGCTCAAAGTGGATTGTATTTCTTTCCTGGCACTTTCTTGTCGCTCTGGATTTAGCTAAGAAATTGACACCTGTTGGATAAAAATAACGTATATTACTAGATTGTATGGTTGTTTTGTGTCTTATTAAATAGACTACAAACATCGTCACCCTGATCCAAAAAAGGGGTGTGGGGTATATATCTTTGTTAACATACCTTCTGAATTGTGGTGATAACTTCCACAAGCCTCACCAAATCATAGATTTTGGTGACAAACGACTTCCAAATGATTACAGGAGGTCGCTCACAAACTGCCTCTCGAGTTCTATAAGAAGAAACACACAGATAGAATTCCTAAACTCATTTTCAACTCAGGTGAGGACTATATATGATCTATTGTCTTTAAGTACCCAAGCCTTACTTACAGCACTTCCATATAAGTCAGGACTCCAGATTAGGATAGGCCTCCAACTTGATAGATGGTAGGTTGAGACGGCAAAGACAAATCTCCCTATGGAGTCAAAAAAAATCAATGAATTGTAATAACCACTTGTCTCTGGACACTTTATTTAAAAAATTCCCTTTGTGTAAGGGAACTGTGGAAGAATGTTTGAATCTACTATCTAATACTAATCATTACAAAAAAATAGATAAGGATCCCAGTAATGAATTACTTACGAACATTAGAGACAAAGTGACTAAAGCAGTGGATTTAAAACTCATTAGTAAACAAGAAGGAATTCTATCTGTGTGTTTCTTCTTATAGAACTCGAGAGGCAGTTTGTGAGCGACCTCCTGTTATCACCACAATTCAGAAGGTATGTTAACAAAGATATATACCCCACACCCCTTTTTTGGATCAGGGTGACGATGTTTGTAGTCTATTTAATAAGACACAAAACAACCATACAATCTAGTAATATACGTTATTTTTATCCAACAGGTGTCAATTTCTTAGCTAAATCCAGAGCGACAAGAAAGTGCCAGGAAAGAAATACAATCCACTTTGAGATACAAACACATATCATCTGTACCCCTGATGAATGTCCCACAGTAATACGTGCTCTTAGGACAGAAACTTGTACAAGTTGGGTTATTCAGGAAATGCTAATAAAACTGATATTGAAAAGAAATTTCTTCAGTGTGGAGTTCCACACGGAGTTAATGTAAAAATCAGCAGATTTAACCCGATTTTTTGGGATTGTTATGTGTTGTGAAGTTGAGTCTTTTTATATGTTTTATATCTTGTGTGTTGGATTATGAATTTTATGTAATATGATCATTTTAAGAGTGTTATAATTAATTAAATAAAGACATGTTTTAAAGGAAAGTAGGCAATACACGGAATTTCGTGTAGGTGCAACTCCTGTGGATATATTGTGCGTTATGTTTTACACCTTCTTTTATATACTACCTACTATCCTACCTGCCATTATTTCCTTACTCAATTTTTGTCTGACACCTCAATATTTTCTTTGGCTGACTTCAAATTTTCCGCCCACCGACGCACCCTTGGGCCCTGGTACCCCAGTTTGAAACCCTGACAAAACCCCTTACTCAAAATCTGAGCCCCTTCCCTGTCCGGATAAAATTGCAACCATTTCTGCAGCACCCCCACTTTAATTGGAGTAAAAGCTTTTCCCCACAACCCCTCTACCAGAACCTCACCCCCTCCCCTGTCTCCCTGTTGGAAACACTGCGTGAGAGGGTGTTTTCCTCCACACTTGCTACACTCGTACCTGAACCTACATAAGTTCCTTGTGCAGCCGTCCTTATTAAATGCCCAGCACGCTGCCGAGGACTGTCCTCTGCCTCCTCCCCCACCCCCTCATGGGTGGGGAGACCAAGAAAGGGCCGGTATTGCACAGGCAGCCCACTTGCTGTATGCAATGTCAGGGCAGGCCTCGTTGGAGCCATCCATTGCAGCCAAAGATCCATATCTATCTCCCCCCAGACAGCCTGACTGTCTTCTGCCATTCTTGCTCTGAATTCCTCATCATAGCGTGCCCAGGCAAAACCCCCAAAACTCGTGAAAGCCTTCCTAATTACATCCATATATTTAAGCAGAGCCGTGCATCGCTCCGGGAATTTTTCACAATATACACTGTCATAAATTATAAATGCCGATGTCCAATTCTCAATAGTCACCGGGACCCTTAGGTGCGACGCCAGTTCCCTCTCTTCTTCTTTAGACCCCTCCTTTTCTCTCACTTCCCTATGGAGCAACTAAAAAACATCTACAAATTCCCCCGCCTGAATCTTCTCCCTGGTCGCTGCCATCAAGTGCGCCCCCAAAGGTTTTGTGATACCCAAGTACGGCAGTTTTTTCTCCTTGCCTTTCACTTCAACCTTCTTTTCTTTTTCAACTTGCACTTCGAGCACCAATGGTTCCACCACCTTGTCCGTTTGAACCTCCACTGAGCAAATGCTCTTCTCATCCCCCAAGGCTCCAATGGCCTGTACACCAACATCTTTCCTTACCCCTTGCAGACCAGACCCTTCATTTCCCGTCCCCCTTCGCGTGTCCCCTCTCTGCCATGCAGATGACCATTCCCTTTCCCGCTCACCTCTTTCTACACAGCCCGTCTGTGGTCTGGCATCCAGACCGATGCTCCTCATCTCTTTTCTTAGAGGGCTCCTACTGCGGGGACAAAACATATCAGCAGACTCACCCAGCCAATTGTTCCCCCGAACTGTAGCCCCCGACCACTCTGCAACTGTCTTTCCCGATCGCAGCTCAAACTTCTTCTCTCCTCCCCATTTCCCTTATAGCCCTATAACCTTCTACCTCCCAATGCCCCACATAATCCTCCAATCCAACTTCATCACCCCTTAAATACCATTGTGGATGCAAGTTCATGCCTGAGTTGAGTTGATCTTCTTCCTGCGAGCCCGGGGCGTCCGCCCCGCCACTCCTTTGATGTCTTCTCGGCGGGGCCGCAGAAACCCCTGCCTGGTCCTCTTCTCTCGGGCGAGGCATGCCATCCTCCACCCTGCAATGCTCATCGCTAGGGGCCGTGCTGCACCCTCTAGGCTCTCCTTGCACTGACCGAGGAGGGGCAGTTCTAAAACACTCTACCTCCACCAGAACAGCGGGGGCTGCGCAGCACCCTCCGCCCTCACTCCTCCTACCCATGGGGGCTGTTCCACACCCCACTCTAACCTCCTCAATTGATGGGGACCTCTCCCTCCTTTTCCCACCTGCACTCTTCTGCAGATATTTACCCCCTCTACCCCCTTCCCTGTCACCCCTTCTGTGCCCCAACACCGCCCCCACCATGGTTCCCTTGACCCACCTCTTTTTGAGCACCCCTAGCTTCCCCACGGCTATCATTGACTCCCTCCCTCACTGGCTCCCCACCCAAAATCATTTCTCCCCCGGACGCCCTCATATCTATCTCCCTCCTCATCTTCCTGCCCTTGGATTCCCAAACCTCCCCTCTCCCCGCTGCGGGGGTGCAAGCCACCACTGCCGCGAGAGCCCCATCTGCCGCAGCTCTACGCTGCGGCTTGCCCCCACCTACCTCCCCTACTCCCGTTACTTCCCCTACTGCCCCTTCCAATTGGGCCTTAGATGCCCTGCTAATGATTTCCAAGGCCTCCCTCAGAGCCCTAGCATCCACCAGACCCTTCTTACTAGCTCCCTGGCCCACCATTGTGCCACAACTAACCAGCTGTGCACTGAACTACTCCTATCTACTGTGAAACTAGCTAGCCTAAGCTCCCGAGCCAAAATCTACCCGTGGACCTATACCCAAATTGACAAACTACTATCTTTGAACAGCGTAAATTAACACCTCATCAAACCCAACTGGTAATATGTAAACCAAAATAGTATTCTAAAAAAAAAACAAATTTCTTTTCCCCCCCTATTCTTACCCCCCTAAATACTGCCCCCTCTTAATGCCGTTGCCCTCAGAGACCCCCACTCCTGCTCTACAGTGCCCAGCAAAACCCTTTACCCACGAGAAACAAGATCCACTTGAAACAATACCTCCCACACCGCCCCCTGGTGGATCGCGAAACGCACCGCACTGTAAAGAAATCACTAGAAAATAGAGCTGTCCCTTTAAGGAACCGCACTGCCCCCTCTGTCACTAGCCTGCTACCGCGTACAAAGACGCGTAAACCACTAAGCCACAGGGTCTCCTCTCTAATTAACGGCCGGCCGACCCACACGCCAGGAGAACCCAGGAAGTGAGGAACCGGCGCTGTATTACAAGGGAAAATGCACTGTCCCCCACCCGCTCCGGTGCGGATGCGCTTCGTGGCAGCACACTGCTTCCCCTAAAAACCAAACACCCTGCCGGCAAGCGAACGGCACCCCAGATCCCTCGAGCCACCAACTTCCTGCACTTCCCTAACAACGCACACCAGGAGATACGGTAAGCAGCGAGGGGTGTCTTATCTACGGCACCCCTAATACAACTTCACACAAAATAACTAACCGCCCACTCTACTAACACTCCCCTACCTCACCTGATCTACCTCGCACACTCCTAGGCCCAGCTACTACAGGGAAGGCTCGGGTGCAGGCAACAGGACTTGACAATCACCAAGTCCAACCGTCGCCTGACTCCCGAACCTTCCCTGGAACCTTAAATACCCCCAAGGAGGTGCTCTGCCCCCCACGGCCAATCGCTGACCGGGTGCAGCGCCAAAATAATAATTGCACTTACTTAGATGCTGTTAGGCTCCCTTCATGCAATGTTCTACTTTTGTTGACGAACACAAGTTAAGAGCATAACACGTTGAAATCCTGCTTCTTCTTTACTTTTACTCTCCGATTTGCAAAAAAAGTAAACGCTGCTTCAAATCACATTTTGCAGGCTGCTTGCGCTAATGTATTCCTGTGGAATCTGCTTGCTCATTAGCAGGTCCTAAGGCACTGTGGAATCCATGTTTTACGCCTGCATGAAAATCTCATTCACGCCTGTATATCCTGCGCACGTTTATTTGCAATGAAAGGATTACATGGCTTTCTGGAAAGCATTGAATCGATGGCAAATGCTTTTTGGCGGTTTCATGAAGAAGAGATGCATTTCAAATGGTAATTTACACCCCTTACGCCAGGTGGTGGCACTCTCAGTTTAAAGTTGTACTCATGCTCTTCCCCATTTTTATAAAACACCCCCTTTCCTTGTTTTCAACATTCATTTGATACACCCCTTATTCCCCGAAATCAAGGAGTCCGTAAACAATTACAATAGCCTAATGCTTGACATTTTCTTACCTACACAAAACAACCAGACATCTGCATGTATATCCCTACGTGTCCTCACATCACAGCATTGTTTCACACAAGCATCTTCTGAATAAAAGGTGCAAGTGTGCCTGCATTGCTCTGTTTCAGGGCTTATTTGGTGCAAGCCTTTACTGTGGAGAATGAGGGGCCTTGGGGGGCTAATGGCCCCTTCCCAGTGAGCTGTGACTTGTCAGGGAAAGGGGCCATTAGCACTCTCCATTTCACACGTGTGTCTGCCCGAGCCTGGTAATACAAGATAAGCCATCAAAGAAGCAGACCTGGGGAATGGCCTGGGGTCTGTGGAGCCCAGCTGTGGCTTTTACCATCACTGTGCTACTTCTTCAAAGAGCTGGTTAGTGCCAACCTGCAGTATGCACACAAAAGCAACCCTTTTGTTAAGTTTTCAAGAACACAGATCTCCATGTTTACACTTTAAAGCATCCCTTTCTGTGTTTTGGGGGACGAGGATGCTTAGCGCAGAGCAATGAAGGGCCACCACTGTGCCCTTAATACATCCCGCATTCTCAGCCAGCTGCCAAGAGGCCCCATGTCGTATGTATGAACTTGTGCCAGTGCTGGCCTTTTGGGCAGCTGCACTTTGCATGCTGGCTGATATAGCCCTGGCAGCAGGTTCATCCAGCACCCCTCTGCATGTTTCGAGGCAGATAAACAGCAATGGCTCCCTTTCCCGCAAACCTCGCATTAATGAAGTCTGGCTGGATGAATACTGTTATGACTGGACCTGCGGTCACGCAGGCCAGTCCGATCCCCGTGTGAAGTCCTTGCTTATGTTAGCTCCCACACCAGAAGGCACCCGCGCGTTCCTCAAAAATGCAACAGCAACAATAAAACATGGCAACTTTTTCCAAAAATCCAGATACTCATTAATAGTAGCAGGAGGAATGAAATATGGCGCACTAGCCTTGTGGACAATATTAATGTGTGCTTTTATATATCACGTAATTCCGGGCTGCTCATTCTGTACGTGCTGTAACTCAATGTAATGGCACTCACCGTATCACCCATAGACAGATGCAAGGCTGAACTTAAACTTGCAGGCGAGACATGAAATTGCAAGATTTCTTCACCCAAAATGTTCTCTGAAACTCTGACTACATTTTACACGATTATCAGGATGTTTGTCCCAGCAGGCTGAGTGGAAACGGCCGTCGAAACTGTTCGCTGAAAATCTGACTACAAGACCCATGATGCCTAGGGACCCCCGCCTTGCTTCCTCCTGTTTGTCCTGGCAGGCCGCGCAGGAATGGTCGGACAGAATGCAATGTTTTCCCCTCCTACACAAAGGAGTGGCATGCAGGCACTTGACAAGGGAACAGACGTTTGCAATGTAAATAGCCGCTCTGCCCGCCAGAAAACAGCGCCCTAGAGACAAATAATTCATTGTGTTGGTTTGAAGCAAGAGCATAGCTCAGCCAGTCTTTCATAAAGCGCAGATTCAGTTGGTCAATTAGCTAAACAATGCGGCCAACCAGACTGGAGCTGTGGCACCACAGCTGTACGTTCTGCAAAAGAAACACTTGATTTAAACTGAGAATGCTCTTTTAGGAGCTAGCGCGGTCTAACACTCTGACCAGGCATCCCAGACTATATGCCCCGCGTTTGGTGTTCTCCCACTTCTGTTTTTTGTAAGTTTTGGCAAAGGGTGAATTGTGAGGCCATCAACAGGCCGGGCAAGCAATATGGACAGCCGAGTTCCCCAGTCGGTACTAATAGTAACCCACGGGACAGATTCTCATAAAGCAAATGAAAGGCTCACAGGGAATGCACTTGCTTACTTTGCACTACTTTATGAAATGTCCAGGTCGCCTTAGTCACAAAGGTGACCTAAGCATTTACATAAGGCCGGACAGTGGGGCAAAGATGCCTGCCCAGCGCCCTGGCATACCTTAGTGCCCAGCGCCCCTGGCATACATTAGTGTCAGGAGTGCGCTTGGTTTGAGAATCTGGCCCCACGCCTCTTGGACGTGGATGCACCCTACATAGACTGGTAGGAAAGGATAACTCTGGTCTAAGTCTTCGTATTATTAATAGCACTGCCTCGAACCATGGGCGTAATTTTAGGGTGGGGGGGATAAGGGTGTTTATCCACCCCCCCAACCTTTGTGGCACACAATTTTGTCCCTTTCATGTGGCAGGGGCTGCATTGCTTTAGATGTCATGTCCCCCCCATCCCCACATTTTGAGCAAAGTTACTCCACTGCCTGGAACCCCATTACATACTAAGGCGTGTATACCTTAATAAGGAGTGCAAGTGATCGAGTGTAGTGAGGGAGCCCCAAAAAACTAGGACAGGGCATGGGTGTTCACGCCCAAGATTATTTTTTTAAGTAGTGAGAGACATTGGGTCAAAAGTCATACAATTTACCATTGGGTAGGTAACACATGCACAATAGTACCAGGTCGCCAACAGTACAGAGAAGCATTTTCCAACACATTTTCATGATGCCTTTGTCCAAAAAATACACCTGCATTGTCACTAATACTCCATGATTTCTGTACCCATAATATATGCGAGAATTCTTCTATTGTAAGAAGGCAATGCTCAAGCTAGCTGTCCCCAATGTTGTCAGTATTGTGACTTTAAAACAACATTGTCATGCTGGTTAACCAATACTGACAAGCACAATGTCACTGTTCAAAAGGATATGTCTTTGAGAACAATGTAGAGGAGAGGGACTTAGTCATTTTGGTCCCAAAAAGTCAACCAGGGGGACACGTCCTCGGAGAGTCAAAGACGTTAAGCACAGTTGATCAAGGTCGAAGGAACCTCGAGGTGGTGAGATAGGATTTCAACAGCTTCTGGGCTTTGGGGTTGCTGCGAGTCCCAATCCAGGGACTCCAGCACAAGGTAAAGCCTTCTGCTGTGAACTCCAAGTCCAGTGAGCTTGGCTGGCACACAGAGGAACCTTCACCTACAGTGAACAGGAGCCTGAGTCCAGCTCTGCCTTGGATGCCTTCTGTCATCCCCTTGCTGGCCGAGTACTCTGGGATAGACACTATCTTCCACCGAGGTTCAAATTAATTATTCTTGTCAATGTGGAACTCCAAAGATAACTCAGAGAAGGAGGGGGTACCCCTCTACTTTTTAAGGCAAAATGACACAGGGGATTGGTCCCAAGCAAGCCTCAGGTAAGGGGTTCAATTTAGGTTGTTGTAACAAGTGCCATTTGCCTTGTTTGTTTGTTTGTTTTATTATTTATAATGCGCAGATGTACCCGCGGGTATCAGGGCGCAGCATTTACAAGAATATGCAAAGCTTAGTTACAACATGTAAAATGTACATAAAGACAATGAGGATATATACAACCAGTGAGGCAGACAGGCAGTATATACAGTATATACAAAAGTGCGAAGTAGGCACACGTGGTTACAGTGTGTGCGGATAGCACGGGGGATAGCTTTGGCACTTAGCTATCTTGGTGGTCCTTCGATTTTTGCCATGAAACTACCTTGGAACGGAAATTCAGGTAGGGCATGCCTACTCTAAGGTTGGGAGGCAAGGAGTTCCATAGTTTGGATGCTTTAACCGGAAACTGTTACCCCCTATGGTGGTAAGTTTAATGTTTGGGACAGTGAGGCAGTCTTTATATGTAGTTCTGAGGGGTCTCGGGGAGGCTTGTCTATGGAATCTGTTAATCAGATAGATGGGAGCGGCATTGTTAAGAGATTTGTAGGTAAGTGATGCCGTTTTTAGGAGAATATTGTCTCTGGTGGAGAGCCAGTTGTTCTGTTGACTAAATCCTGAGATGTGCTCTCTTCTGAGGATGCCTAGGGCTGCTCTCAGGGCGTTGTTCTGCAGGGTTTGTAGCTTGCTGGTGGTAGCCTTGGAGGTTCCCAGGTAAAGGGCGTTACAATAGTCAAGGCGGGAGAGTATAAGGGCTCTGGCGAGTGTGAGGCAGCTAGTGTCTGACAGAAATGGTTTGGCTGCATGGATTAATTTGCACGTGTATACAGATGAAGATGCCAGGGAACTCAGTTGTCTTTTGAAGGAAAAGTTGGAATCCAGGTAGAATCCCAATGTTTTGACCTCCTGTCCAACTTTGATGTTGTTCCCATCTATCATGAAGGAGTTGTAGGCTGGGCTAAGTTTCTTTAAACTGGACGTGGTACCCAGGACAATAAGCTCCGTTTTCTCATCATTCAAGCATAGTCCATGAGTGGCCATCCATGCCTGAATGATGATATACACCCTATTTAGCAAGGCCAAATACTTTCCATAATCTCCAGAAAGCGGAAGGAGGATCTGGGTATCATCTGCATAATTAGTGTAGGTGATACCGAGATGATCCAAATCATCGAAAAGGGGCTTGGTAAATATGTTGTATAAAGTAGGGGAGATGCAGGAGCCCTGTGGGACACCACAAGTGATGGGTACAGGGTCTGCTGCATTCGTAGGAGAGAAGACCCTCATAGTTCTTCCGTTGAGGAATGAGGTGATCCAGGTGATGGCCTCGGAAGAGAAGTGTGCTCCTGTGTGGAGGTGTGAGCATAGGATAGAATGGTCGACCAAATCGAAAGCTGCAGATAGGTCAAGGAGGAGGAGCAAGGCAATTGCCCCCTGTCCCTGAGTGTATCAATCTGAGCTTTCAGATCAATGAGTGCAGTTTCAGTCCCGAGTTGAGGACGGAACCCTGATTGTCTGGGTCCTAAGAGGTGGTGCTCTTCCAGGTGCTTCTGTATTTGCACATAGGAGACCTTGTCTAAGATTTTTAGAAGGAAGGGAACAGTTGTTATGGTTCGGTAATTTGGAGGAATGGCTGGGTCAAGAGTGTTTTTTTTTTAGTAATGGCAGTACCCAGGATTGTTTTAGATTGGTGGGGATGGATCCAGTGGTGAAGGAGGCATTGATCAGTTTAGTAATAAAGGGGGAGAGGTCGCGGGCCTCATCTTTGATGAGCTGTGCTGGGCACAGATCTCCCTGGCAATTAGATGGTTTCAAAGACAAGATAATTTTACGTCAAGAGTATTGACTTTAGAGAACTTGAAACGGATGAGATCTGTGGTCGTGGCCTTGTCTGGAGTTTTGGATGGGAGAGTGTCTTTTAGGGCAGCTTTTTTGCTAGAGATTTTGCTTTGAAGGGTCACGATCTTATTTGCCAAGCCATTTTGAATTTCTGAGCACCAGTTTTTATCTTTGGTTGCAGGTATCGAGGGGTAGTATGGGGGTTTCAACTTCTTTAAGAATAGTGAAGAGTTCCTTCATATTAGATTTAGCCTGTGATATGCAAGAGTCAAGGGAGGTTAGTTTAGCCAGGTAGATTTCTTTTTTATAAAGTGCGGCTAGTTTGGAAAGTTTGAGTTTGTTTGCAGCTCAGGGGGATTTTTTCAAGGAGGCCTCACAGTTTCTTTTTTGCTGCCTTAGGTTTTTAAGGAATGGTGTGTACCATTTGTTAAGGTGCATTTTTTAAGCGGGGCGATGAGGTCCAACGCGGTAGCCATGACCTTGTTGTATTCTTCGACCAGGATCTCTGGGTCCAGGTTATTGGGGACTGTGTTAAGTGTGGGGGGGGGGGATTCGGGGTGAGTCTTTCTAATGTCATGTTTTTCTTGTTTCTGGTGAGAGTAGGAGGGGCCGTAATGATGGGCGGAGGTGAGGGTCTGTCAGTGGACAACAAGAATGATACCAGGTAGTGGTCTGTCCAAACTAGTGGTGAGATATTTGTGATGTTCGCTAGGCAGTTATGGTCAGCTACCCAATCCAGTATTCTACCTTTCGAATGAGTGGGTGCCATAGTTCTTTGTGGAAAGCCTAGTTCAGTAAGAGTGTTAACTATAGTGCTGGCTGGTTGGTCTGCTGGGTCATTGTAGCCCATGTTAAAGTCCCCCAGGGTGAGAACTTGTGAAGAGCTTTTGAGGTTGCTGCATAGAATGGCATTGAGGTCTTCGTCAAAGGTACCGATGGGGCCTGGCGGGAGGTAAATCAGATGGATATTGAGGGTTTGGGTATTGGTAAGTGGGACTTTGACTGATAGTGTTTCACATGATAGGACGTTGGTGGAAGTTGCTAACCTTATGGTCAAACTGCATTTGTGTATAATGGCGACACCCCCTCCTCTGGAGTTGGGGCGATCTTGCCTCAGGATAGAATAATTATCTGGGACTGCTAGCATGAGCATGGGGCCCTCTGCAGGGTGTAGCCAAGTCTCAGTAATAGCGAGGAAATCAAGATCTTCTTTAAGGATCAGGTCTGCGATTTCTGTGGCATGGGCTACTAACGATCTGGCGTTGATCAGGGCTCCCTTGATTTTAGGGCTGGCTGTGTTTTTAGTAGTGGTCATATGACGTTTATCCTGTGTTAATTTGGGAGTGTCCTGACTGGGGAGGTTGAAAGTGGGTCTGGGGGTGAGGTTGTAGGGAGGATTACAAGTTTTGGTGGAGGAACTAAATCGAAGAGGCTGCTCCTTGGAATTCTGTATAGTGGGCAGTGAGCGTGCGAGCGGCTCGTAAATTCTGGCTAGTCTAGCTCTAAGTCCTAGGTTCCTATCTGTGGTAGTACGAGGGAGACTGGTAGGTTGCAACTGAGGGTTGTTTATGTCTAAGTATGATGCCTGGTTGCTGAGCATGGTTGGGGAGGGCATGTTGGGTAATTGTGGAGCCATTTTAGGCTGGATTACAATGTTTAGGAGGATGAGGACGCAGGCCGACAAGCTGGTAGTAGATGGATACATACTAATTAATGGTGAGAATATTAGTGGGCTGCATATAATACCATCTAGTCCGTAGTATAACAATGAGGCTAAAATGCATAAAACACTGTCTGAGTTCAAATGAGGCGTGTGGGCTAAAGTGCATAGAACACCATCTAAATTCGAGATATGACAATGAGATATGGCAATGAGGCTAAAAATGCATAGAATACCATTTAAATTCTAAGTATAACATGAGGCTAAATGCATGGACTACCATCTAAGTTCAAATGAGGCAAGAGGGCTAACAAGCATGGAACACCTTCTAAATGCAAGATATTAAAAATGCATAGAACACCATTTAAATTCGAAGTATAACATGAGGCTAAAATGCATGGAGTACCATCTAAGTTCAAATGAGGCAAGAGGGCTAAAAAGCATGGAACACCTTCTAAATGCAAGATATTAAAAATGCATAGAACACCATTTAAATTCGAAGTATAACATGAGGCTAAAATGCATGGCGTACCATCTGAGTTCAAATGAGGCGAGAAGACTAAAAAGCATGGAACATCTTCTAAATGCAAGATATTAAAAATGCACGGGACACCATCTAAATGCGAAGTATAACATGAGGCTAAAATGCATGGAGTACCATCTAAGTTCAAATGAGGCAAGAGGGCTAAAAAGCATGGAACACCTTCTAAATGCAAGATATTAAAAATGCATGGGACACCATCTAAGTACGGACTATGGTGAGATGGCTGAGATGTATAAAACGATATGTGCTATAAGTAGAGCAGTATAGAGTAGACTGATAGGGTAGGCCTTTGCATGGGCTGGAGGTTGCCGGTAAGAAGTCAATACAGCCGGAGAAAAGTACGTAGCATTGGGCCGGCACAGGCTAGTGGGGGTAGAAGGCATTAGCAGCAGTCGATGTAGCGCTCAGGCGCAGAGAATAGTGCAGATGGTGGGCGGGTTGCTCACCATACGTTAGTCAAAATATGCAGTGCTATGATTGTCATGCTTGGAACACTGTACCTTAGGGGTGACATCCTGGAGCAGGTGGCACCTGTGCGCAGGGAGGCAGCATTTCATACAGGAGGCAGGCACCGGCACGGGACAGGCATGGACAGGTGGTGGCCTTTTCGACGCGGACCTTCACGAAAGTGGGCCGGCTCACGCCTCCGGCAACCGATTGGTCCAGATGAGGGGCAGGGCAGCCAATCTGTGTGCGGCCAGTAGAAGGCAAAGGAGGACTGTAGGTATGATGGGATAGGCAGCCATCTTCAAATGGCAACTGCCTCGTGGAGCGCAATGGCGGTGATTCGCGATGCGCTGCTTGAAAGGCAAATACAGCCAGGTTTGGCCCAAAGGGGGTGTGTACGCCGTTGTGTAATTATAATGCATGTTGCACGGATGTTCAGAAAAAATGCTTTCTCAGCAGCAGGAGGGTGGATCAGCCATGTGGCTTATCTCCTGTGGCTGCCTGAGTGTAGGCGCTGCATTTCGCGGCTCCGGTGGTGTGCGGGGAGCTCCAGCAGCTCCAGCTTCTCCGGTGCAGCTGATGTGGATCTGGGTGTGACATCACACCCAGAGTACCTTGCTTGCAGGAAATCAAGGGGACAGGAAAAGAAAGAGAACCCCAACAGAAAACAAGATGGTGGTACCCATCCCTAAACCCACCTGTCCTCTCTGGCTATTCTCAGCCAACCCTTCCCATTCCTGCTGACTTCAAAGGGACTCCAGTGATCAGCACCCGATGTGTGAGGTGCTCTGTTATGCCAGTGCCACAACTAAAGCACTGGTTCCCAGAAGCCCTCCTGACGGAAGATCCTAGGTCCTGGTGGAAGGTGTTGCCCTACCTGCAGGAAAATCCAAGAGACAGCATCTTGGCAATTGTTCCACGTGGTAGATTATAAGGACAGTCAGACCAGACACCAATATACTTCAGTCCTGTCATAGCTGCTCCCTGCTCGTAGAGCTGACATTAGTGTGATATGATATTGTTCTGGCTGTATAGTTATGTTATTTTAGCAGTCACCATGCCACAACCAGCCATGACTTATATGTAAAGATGTATGTGACACCAGACTGACTAAGGTATACAAATATTATAAATTAGATTAGCGGTGCAGAAGATTAAAATGACACCTCTGTCTGCAGAACATTTGTGTTACAGAAGCAGTTAGGAATGCACATGTGACCTTTGAACCTGCTCCGAGCCACTACAGAGCAGGGGGTGTAGATTGCAGTAGGCTAGTTACAGCAAAGGCACATAAGTACTTTTTTATATGGTAAGTACAATTTGCCTTTCATAAATAGGCACATAGGTACACTTTTGGCATTGAGCATTTATTAAAAAAAAGGGGCCTGATTAGCAGTCCTCCTTTTTTGAAACAGAATTACCTGCATCATTTTATGGTAATAAAAATAAAAAATGCTAGAGATTTCCACCATTACAGATGGAAATCTGCCCCACTCAGGGTTTTGGTTGGGTTGGGCAAAGAGGTTGGGTGTCACCACTCACACTGTGATGCTGGCCATGGAGGTGGAGTAGAGAGAATGCCCTCTACAACCCAAACGGTAGGCATGGGCTTGCCAAATGCCCCAGGATGGTGAGGACCCGTTAAGAGAATGTCAATTCACCGAAATGCCATGGGTATCAGTGCCTCCACACAGCCAATGACATCAAAGGAAGTGACATTTCATTCCCTTCGATGGCATCATAGGAACTGGCGTCACAGGCACAAAGACACACCTAAAATGTTAATAAAACAAACAAAAAGGTAATTTATAGCCCCCCTGAGCCTCGCCCCCCAACCACCCTAGTACGCCTTTGATCCTGATATTGAAGAGGGTTCATTGGTATGCAAGGGCTGAAGTCATAATATGTCAGGCCACAGTGAAGAGACTTCACAGGGGAAGGGCACTTCTGTCTTACCCCAGTACAGCATCAGACGACTGGCTAGTGCCAGTTTACGCCTGTTATAGCCTCACGTGTCAGATATTGTCATCACTAACTTAATGCAGACTCACATGCTCAGGCTCTTCTGTGATATGCTATGTACAGCCACATAAAACCAGGCACTTCCAGAATGCGCAAAATAAATACCCTCATAACACAGCAAAAGCTATCACATACTAGATGCAGCCCAACGTGCACATGGGCCAATCGCTGAGTTGCATTCAGAAAGTTTGAAATGATGCGTGTCACTAAAAATCTCAGAGTTGCAAAACAGTATATTTACTCTTTGACATTGTACCATTTGCAATGCACACGTTGTCTTTAATAAAAAAAAGAATCGTAACTATTAAAACGCTAAGCATTTCTCAACAGAATAAAGTTGAAATAATGCCTAATGCTTCCTGAGCTACAGGGTGGCATTACACCTGAGAAACAGACATGTCTAACTCCTCCAGCTCTGACTAAACACGACTGACACTTTACAGGAGGAGGAGTTTGTATCACATCACTCTGGGGCTTGCAGCACCGTCCCTACCCGGTGAAAAGTGTATACCAGACACAGTTCTATAGGTGAAGGACCAGGAACAAAACAGACATATTGAGGCCCAGTGCTTACCATGGAGTTCACAACTTCTTCACGATGGCTTTAACAGAACACTTCCATGTTTCACAAAATAGTAGGATATCGGCTGCCAGGGTGGAGTGTAGGGGCTCAGGGGCAGGTACGGCGGCAGTGCACTCATTCTCGTCCTGCTTGGCATTCATCAAAACCAGGTGATCTCTGTGCCTGGCAGGATGGAAGGGCAGCCGCTGAGCCAGCCCAGTCGGGCATTCTGGTAGCTCAAGTCTTGCATTTCCCCGTTGTAAATCACTATAGGGCTACAGGTACCAAAATGCAAAGAAAAATAGGACATTGGGCCGATCACAAGATATGGAGTTAAATTACAGAGCAGCGTGTTTTTTCTTCTTCTTGGGAACGTAAACATTTTGTTAATAAAGATATCCACAAGTATGGAATGGAATGAAGCTGATAAGCTTAATTTGGCTATTTAGAAAAACTGATATTTTAGTACAATAACACATCCCATGCAATTATGTTATTGAAATATGAATATGTTTTAGCGGGGATGTCAATTGGGGGACTCCAGGGTTTCCCTCTTAACATTCATTTATTTTTTAAGTGAGTCCGACTTCAAAAAGAAACTTTTCCGTAACGGAAATAATTTATTTTTTCTGAAGTTAGAATGGGTTGCAAGCCAGAGAGTTAAGGAGATATGATACATTGGCGGAATTGGTATCGGAAAGGGTTCGAATGTTGGAAGCGCCGATGTTGCAGAAGCCTGAGGTTCTTAACCTATTGGTCTGTGGGGTGCGTAAGGTGTCTGATATTATGAAATTTATGAAGTTAGATGTACAGTGGGCTGATTCATGGGATAAATTGAGATTAGCATGGACAGAGGAACTGGGCCGAGAATTGACCCCAGTTGAATGGGAAAGGGTCTAGAAGGTCCCGATTAGGGCTAAAATAGATATGCAACTGAGATACATTCATCAGAGAATTCTGGGTAGAATCTATTGGACTCCATCTCGTATGTGTTCTCTGGGTATGATTGATAGTGATAGTTGTTGGGGTTGTGGGAAGGAGAAGGGTACGTTGATCCATATGTTATGGAACTGGGAGAGAGTTAAGACCTTTTGGTGTGATGTGGTTGATAGGATTGATCGGGTCTGGGACATTAATTATCCAAGGAACCCAGCCGCGATTATTTTGCAATTAATGACCACTGGTTATAAAATTGATTGGGTAACATCGAGTTGGATCGTCAAGGTCTTGTTGGTGGCTACAAAAAAGATATTGAAAGTCTGGAAGACGAGGAAGAAACCTTTGGTAGAGGACTGGATTTTTGATGTACAAGTTCTTTCTGCCTACAAAAAGACTATGTTCTGTAGATTGCAAGAAAAAACATGCTATGATGAACAATGGGGGAACTTCAATGATCTTTATGGGTGAAAGCTGCTTGGGTTAATGGGGCCTGTGGAGGTTGTATCTAGTCTCGAGGATTATATCGTGGGGGTGTGTGTTTGTGTTTTGTTCTATGTTGTTTTTTGTGGATCTGTATGTGGGGTTGTTACATGTGAATAGGCTTTGACGGATATGTGATTGTTTCTTTGGTCGAAGCTTTTAATGAAATGTATTTGGCAGTATATTCCTGATCCATCTGCTGTTTCTACATATGTAATATTTTCTTTATTGTCGAAAATGGAAATAAAGTTAAGAAAAATTTTTTTTTTTAAAAAAATCCCTCTCCTGCCCCCTACAGGACATGGAATGCTATGACTCCCCTGTTTTGCATATGACAGGCCATGCAAGCGTGGGGCATGGAAGACGGAGAGGCCAGCCTGCAGTCAGAGAGGAGTTCCTCGGAGGAGCAATCGATTTTGAGAAAGGGGAGAGTGTTTTTTTTGTGTGTAAATGTGTGTGCATGCGTGCATGCGTGCATGCGTGCATGAAAGGGTGTGCATGTATATGCATATTATGTAATGTGTGTGAGTGCATGATGTATGGGTCGCTCGGTGTGTGAGTGAATGATGGATGGGTGCAGTGTAAAAGACTATATGAATGGTGTGCTTGTTTTCACTACCTATTACTTACCAGTAATCTTCATTGCTCCTAGTCCTACTCTTCCTCATCCCAGTACTTGTCCATGAAGCACCTTCCCCACACGTTAGTACTGGGATGAGGAAGAGGATGTGGAGGTAATGCTGGGTCAAGGGGCTGATTTTGGGGTTGGAGGAGAAGAGTGGAGACATGTCAGGAGGGTGGGGCAAGAGGGCGGCGCTATATTGCGTAATGGGCATCCATGATAAAGCAGGCATGAGATGTGTTATTGTGGCTAGACTCACATTTTGGTACAGCAAGTCTAGTCATTTCATAATGTGCATGATATGTTTACAGGGCATCTATGATGATAAGTGTTATTATCTGTCTAGAGTGGCATTTAGGTACAACCAGTCTAGTAATTTCTTACTGAGTCATGGCATATTTTTCTGGGCCTCTATATTGAACTAAGCATGATAAGTGCCAATAGTTGTGATTTATGGAATGTTAATCCCAATAAGTGAGCTTTATCAACAAATCAGTACACAGTGAAGTAGGTCTTGTAGATCCCAGTCACTTGTCATGGATATTACACTTGGATATGTGTCCATTGAAGTTACTAGTCAACATGTGCTTCGACCCCTAGGTCTTTCTCAAGACCATAAGACAGTTTATGGCACATTCTCTACATTGACATCGAAGATTGCAATAATTTTATTATCATGAAGTCATAAACAATATTCAACATTGTTAGAAAAAAACACAAAGTAAAACAAAACGAATGGGGAGAAAGCATAAAGAAGCATTATTTAACAATTATCTCCATTAGTCTAAAAACCTAGCATTTATCCTTCATTCCAAAACACCCCATGTGCAGAGTTCTATCTAAACCCGTGCAGAAAAGCAAAGGCATTCTCCACCACACCACTATGGCATGTGCTGCATCAAGATCACCACAATGTGCCCATTGGAAAACCAGACTATGTTAGTCAGTACGTGACCAATTGATTCCCATGCTTCTGATTATTCCAAGCATGTTGATTGGCCCTGTGTTAGGATGATTTATCACTCACCAACTGGATTATTTACTTTCCCACGCTTCCCAATAATTGTGTGTCCCATCTTTCATCTATTCTATAGTTAGTACAAAATAAAACATAAAAATAATCTATTATTATATTCACACTATTTATGTTGTGCTCTTCATAATGTGGGTATCTAAGAGAATCTATTCTCTGTGCTATCATAATTTAAATAATGTTCCTTCTTAGTAACCAAACTTCATTAAGTTTCTAAATGCACCCTCCAGCAACTTAATACATGGTTCTTATACCAACCCCTCTGATTTCCATGCCATTGTGGCTGCCATGGAAGTTCCATAATATCCGAAAGGATTCTCAAAACTTAATTACCAATTGTTCTTTCAAGACTACACTGCTTGGGGCGTAGTCTGTTCTGTTTTCAGTGTTTCGCAGCCGCCATTTTGTTTCCCTCTATTTATATCAGCATGGTGACATCACGCGCATATGACTCGTGATGTCACTTCCTTCCATACTAATGTAAACAAACATATTTGGCGCAATCACAGCAATATCTGCCAGTGTAATCCGAATTAGTATGGAATCTCTATATGGCATTGCTAGGTATAAATGTAGTGTAGAAAATGTCAATAATGTGGAGAGAAAAAAAGAGGGAAAAACAAATATTTCTTTTTGTAAAAAGTCACTTATTAGAGGATTATGTCTCCTCTCAAAACCATTAGTGGTGGTGTCCTAATTATACATTTATCTCGCTATTTCGCCGATGTAATAATGTAACTCAGAATACCTTGATTTCGTAAATTTGCTGCTCTATTTTATTCCAAATTAATTGTCTCATTATTAACAGTGTCTTGGTAAATGTCCTTCCCTCCCTGCACTATCAAATACTTGCACCATTACAGTCGAAACAGATAATGTTGTACAACACATGTTACCATTCGTCTCTTTATTTATTTATTTTGACATTTGTGTAGCGCACCTAACCCGAAGGCATCTGGGCGGTTTGTGCTTAAGAAGGATGGTTACATCGGTTGCTTGCATAGGTCTTAGGTCACAGACGTTGATTACACAGGTTACAGACATTAGTTACATTACATCATACATTACGCTCAAGTAGTTATATGATGCAATGGGTTATCCTCTTTAAAGAAATTGCATATTAGATTGGGTGGGTACACTACTTACAGTTATCTTGTGAATGGAGAGGTTCTGTGTAGGGTGCAGACAGCATACGTTAAGGTTGTTTGGGGAAGGTGGTGGTTGGAGTGGGGAACCTAGTGTGGGTAAAAATATAGTCGAAGCACTTTTAGGTGTCTTGGGAAAAAAGCCAGGTTTTCAGGCTTTTGCGGAAGGACCAGGTGGAGGGGTCTGATCTCAAGGCCAGGGGCCTGGAGTTCCATTGTTTGGCTGCAATCACCGAGAGGCTGCAGCCTCCAGCTTTTTGCCGTCTGAATCTCGGGATGGCCAGGTGGCAAGAGTCAGCTGAGCAGGTAGGTCTGATCCATTGGGCTTTAGATATTTGTTTTGCTAGGTAGATCAGGGCGCTATTAGATAGGCATTTGTGGGTTAAGGATAAGGTTTTGAATTTGATTTGATCGCGAACCGGCAGCCTGTGAATATTTCATCTGGCTGAGGAGCTATGTTCCTTTTTAGGAATGTTGAGGGTGGCTCTGACTGCATTGTTCTGTACTATTTGGAGTTTGTTAATATTTGTAGTGTTCGAGTCTGCAAAGAAGGAGTTGCAGTAATCAATCCTTGACATAATGAGTGCTCTGGCGAGGGTGATACAATTGTCGGTGGTTAAGAATGGTCAGTTTGGCGGTGTAAGTCACTTTTCCTGGCAATGGCTTTGACTTGCCTTGTTAGGGGGAGTGATTAATCCAGGTAAACTCCTAGTGTTTTTACCTCTTTTGCTACTGTGATAATGTTAACGTCAATAGTGAAGGATTTGTAGGATTGAGGTAGATTGTTTAGCCCTCGTTGGCTGCCAATAATGAGTAGTTCAGATTTTTTTGATCATTAAGACATAGCTCATGTTGCGCCATCCAAGCTTGAATGGAAAGGTAAATTGTGTTCAGTGATTTGGAGTCGACGTCATGGTTTCCTGTGATCGGTAAAAGTATTTGGGTGTCGCCCGCATAATTTGTATACCTGACTCCCAATTTTTCTAAGAGGTCGAATAGTGATTTAGTGAACACGTTTTACAGTGTTGGAGAGACACAGGAGCTGTGTGGAACTCCACAGGTGACTGGAGCAGGGAGGCTGCAGCCATGGTGGAGAAGACTCTCATAGTACGATTCGAGAGGAAAGATTCGATCCAGTTTATGGCAATGGTCGAGAAGTGGGCAGCTAGGGCAAGGTGTCGGCAGAGTATGTTATAGTTGACTAAGTCAAATGCTGCCGAGAGGTCCAGAAGGAGGAGAATAGCCAAATCTCCTTTGTCTTTAATTTGGTCAATTTGAATTTTAAGGTCCTAGAGGGTAGTTTCTGTTCTGTGACCAGGACGAAAGGCTGATCTTAATAATAAATTACTAATATATGCATCATCTAACAAGCTCTAGGCCTGACGCAAAGCTAAGTTGATGGTTTTACAAACTATACTCATCAATATATACTCATATCTGTATTATGATGTTCATTGTTATGTTATGATATGATATGATATGATATGGCATTTCTAACGCGCCTATACAAAAGTATTTCAAGGCGCGAAGAGGCAAGAGGGGGCGAACAGAGGGACGACAGAGACAATGATCTTACTAGGCCAGGTGACATTGAGATCGCGAAAATAATAACATTTTGAGATCAGGCCTTTAGACAGGGGACTGACCAAGTAGTGTATTGCTTCCATTTCTGTATGAGCAAAGAATAAATATATGAGACAAGTTTACACAATTACTGTCTGGCTCTCAATACCCCATACTGCAATGATTTATAAAAACACATTCATTTCATGATCCGTGGTTAATCCAGTAATGGTGCTGTGTAATTTGCAAATGAGTTGCAATTCAAGCTGGCGTAATAACAGTTTCTGATCCCCACCTCTTTTTTTTTTACCAAGGATTGCTTTTTGTAGTCCAATGAATTTATTTTGCGCTTTATCTTCTATCTGATGATTCAACTGCCAATGGTTCGCCAAAGTTACTTGTGGATCCTGATTCCTTAGACTGTGCATATGTTCTCGAATGTGAACTCTTAATTGCCTGATGGTGATCCCAATGTATATTTTCTAACAGATTCAAATTACTGCATAAACAACACATTTTTTTATTTTTTTTATTTTAATTTTATCGGTTTCTTACAAACCTTTAAAATGATTACAAACAAAACACAAAACACAACACATAATCAGAATATGTCATCTTTTAGGAGTCCCTTAGAAATACCCCTCCCAGTTATCAAATGAGTAGGCAATGCACTGTCGTCGTTACTCATCAGCCGACAATATATTCAGGCGTTTTTCAATTAACATTAGAAATCGAGTTAGTGGTAATATCAGTTTCATGTCCCATCCTTGAAACATATAGGCCCACCAGTCGTCGGCCCAACGGGAGGGGTAATTTAGGCCCCAAGTCCCCAGGTAAATTGTCCTTTTTGAGCGAAGTACCGTGCAGAATAGCACCAAATGCTTCAGGGTTTCCTTATCTTTAGCGCATAGTCTACACGTTAAGGTTGAGACTTTGTTTGTTCTCCATGACGCCAACCGCTCGTTAGTTTTAAATGCGTTCAGACGCTCAGACGCAGCATCATGAACACTCTTCGAGCCTGTGAGTCTGGAAACATCTCGATATAGCGTTGTGGCATGTTAAATGGCCTTGTTTCAAGCGGGGCGTCCTTCATCATGGAGGCTGTGGCACGTTGTGAGCAGGTTTGCTCCCAGTCCGCGCGCCAGATTTTCAATTTGGCAGCATTCGGGTCATTATGCAGCATATCTAGGCTGATTCCGTGATCACTCAAGATCTCTTCGCATCTTTTAGACCATAATGACACCTTGTTATTATTAGCTGGCGATGGGCCATAAAAGATGTCAAATTTTGGTATGTGCTCACGCTGACGAGATTTCCGAAACAAACTTACTAGGGCCCAGCATACCCTAGCATGTAGCGAGATAAGCGAGAGTTCATACCTCACACAAGATGTCGGAATTCCCCTTGGCAAAGACAAAACTTTAGACCAAAAACAGTGCTCCAGCGATGACCATGTATCATGACTGCAACCCAAGGCGTTTTCAGCAATATATAATAACACTGGGATTACCTTTTGATGGTAAAAAGCTAGGACTGGTTTTAGTGAAAATTTCCCACATTTTTTCTGTATGATGACTGCTTGACTGGCCAGTTGTTTGCATTTCCTTTTATTTTCAATAATCCATGGTCCATCGTTGATTGATGAATTTATTAGCATTCTGAGATTTACAATTTATAAAGTCTCGTATGTGCACTGTTAGTCCACCCTGACTAGAAAATACATCACATTCGGGATGAGCATATTTGCACACTGCACGACTTCCACACTTGTGAAATCCCTTGGCCCTCAACCAGTCACTGCCACTGACTTCTTTGGATTCTGCTGGCTTTAAATAAGAAGGACTCAATTGGGTTTTGATGCTTGGTGCCCTAGTGTATATAAACTTGGGCATAGGGTCAATGTGTTTTACCAGATCAGAATCCATTAATAGTAGATGCCAATGTTTTTGGACGATTCTGTACATTGCTTCGGTATCACTGGATTGTTTCGTGATAATACTAATGATAGATGTATCATTAGATTTAACTTTAGCAACTGGATGCACCATATTGGTGCGATTCATATGTTAGACTTTAGCATATGCCTGTAAGACTCTTGCATTCGAATATCCTCTTTCCGAAACCTGTTCTTTAACAAATGGCATTCCTGCTCAAATGTCATGTCATTGATACAATTGCATCTTGCTCTATAGAATTCACCCACCACTATGTTCTGTCGTGAAGGCATGGTATCACATGTATGGCACTGACACAATGGATACAACTTGTAAAACCTTTATTGAAAATGCTGGGATCGAGGAAACTCGCCCTATAACTAAGATGGGGGTAGTTTCGCCCATCAAACAATAGACAAAACAGTACGAATGGCGTCAGTCAAATCAAAATGCCCTATGCTAACAAAAACCTAATGCCTGCCCATCTTTTATACAAAAAGTGTAAAAGGAGAAATGTATGCAAAAGGAAAAATCAGTGTTCAAAAGAATAAAGGTAGTTGAACCAGCTCTCCTCCTCATGTTACATCTCACGGAATAAGGCTTTCCCTGTAGGCAGGATGACACACTCTGGCTCGGTTTCTAACACTCTAAGCAGTCCCAAACCATGTATAGAGGCCCGCCTGGCCATCCACGTTAAAGTCTTTTTCATGACTTTCCAAAATCGTATTTCCATTGAAAATTCACAAAGGCTCCCTCTGCCGGGCCCAGGCCATACAGCACACAGTTCACGAAGGTCCTTCTCTGCCGTGCTCAGACCTCACAGCACATGGTTCACAAAGGTCCCCCTCTGCCGGGCTCAGACCTTTCGCGTCACAGTTCAACACAAACTTATAAGGGGGCTCACTTTCCCAAGTTTACTGTACTTTGGGTCTACCTCAATTGGGCTCGGACCCCATTTGAAGACTTTCAAATGTGCGTGGCACTTTTACCAGACCACTTGGAGTCAAAGTTCACGGTTACTTTTACCTAATTTGCTTTTGCTGTCTGCTTGTTTTATAACTTCAAAACAATGTACCTTTCACAGAGACTTTCGATTGGGCTACTTCATTTTGCCAGACCACTTTGTTACTTCATATCGCTGATTTCACAGCTGCTCTTTACTTCAAGGTTCATTCACAGGTTTGCCTTTCTTCGCATCTCATCTACATGCATGTAGCCTTCGCTTGTGATATAACGTTGCTACTTCATTCTGCAATGATTTATAAAAATGTATTCATTTCATGATCCGTGTTTAATCCAGTAATTGTGCTACATAATTTACAAATGAGTCGCGATTCAAGCTGGCATAATAACAGTTTCTGATCCCCACCTCTTTTTCCAAAGATTGCTTTTCGTAATCCAATGAATTTGATCTGCGCTTTATCGTCTAACTGATGATTCATCTGCCAATGGTTCACCAAAGTTACTTGTGGATCCTGATTCCATAGACTGTGCATATGGTAGAGAAACACTGCTCATTTAGTATTGCAAAATTGCACACACTGGTCCAGCATGGTGCTACAGCTTTGTGAATCCGACCCATGGATTCCAGCAACTGGCATTTGGGTATCGATCTAGATTTAATATTTAGCGTATCCCTGCGTATCAGGGCTTGGCTCTTTAAGGAGACCAGATCAAATTCCAAACAGAGGTAAGACATAGGAGTAGATGGTGGTAAATTCAGGAGTTTCCTCCAAAAGAGGCCTTCGATGATATTTAACCATGTCAGATGCCTCATGGCTAGGGCTTCAAGCCCATACAATATGGCTGGTGTAAAACTGTATTTATAGAGCTTAATAATCCCTTCCACTGAATAGCCGGAAGTCTGCTTGGAGAATTTGCTGATTGCAAATGTGAGCTGTCAAGCTTTTCTTTTCTTCCCACCTATGATTGCACTGCAATCCCCACTGGCCATCATTTCCAATCCTAAATATGGGTAGCTATTCACATATTCAATACTAAGGGAATCAACTCCCAGTTTGCCCTGGTTTATCTTGTGTACAGAGACAACCAATCATTTTTGTCTTGCTTGTGTTGATGACTAAATCATTCAAACGCACATATTCAATGAGAGCATTGCATGTTATTGTTACTCCTCTAATAGTAGGGCCATCTGCATACAACAGGGTCGTTATATGATGGGGACCTATTTTATTTGTGCAGCCCCCTACAACCAGCAGTCGCCTGGGAAGATCAGCCAAGTAGAGATTAAATCCCAAGGGAGCCAGCATGCATCCTTGCCTGACCCCCCCGTTTATCACCACAAAGGCCAACAGAGATCCGGAAATGTACAGTCGCAACTGGACACGAGTGCTAGTATGAAGATGGATTATAATAGCTAGTAGCCACTCTGGACAGCCCAACATTTGTAACTTCTGTCACAAGAGGGGGTGGTTAACGGTGTCGAACACTGCACTAAAATCCACATAGATCAAGTATAATATGGGGGTCCCCTTTTGTGGCAGCCTCACATATCAACATATCCATAAACCTGATGTTGTGGGTGGTTGCCGAACCAGGGCAAAAACCATTCTGCATAAAATGTAGTATGTTATATTCATCCGCCCACTTCTATAGGGCATGCAGGACAAAGATGGAGAACAATTTCCTAGGAACGCTGACGAGAGTAATCTATAGTTCTCTGGGCATTCTCTGGCTCCTCTCTTATACAATGACAGCAGGATAGCCTGTTGCCATGTTGTTGGCACCTTTCTTTCTCTGCAAACGTTGTGAAATAGAATGTTTAGCATCGTGGGTCGGCTTTGATTACCGTGTTCGACATGCTATTAGGTTCTGGTGCCCGAGATCCCTTCAAACACACAATAGCAGCATAAATATCGTCATAACTTGGAAACAGGGGTCAAGGAGCATCTTGTCTTAGCCCAATTGGCACCACTTCTTTTGTTACGTATTTAAAATGCATATATTCTATACCTTTTTGCTCAGATATGGGGTTTTGCATACAACATATTTTGTCTCCTTTGGCCTCAGTCAGAAATTGCCAAATTGTCCGTACCTGACGCTGCAAAGCGCAGTGAAGACTTGATGCCACTGCACATTGTGGACAGAAAACCTCCTTCTCAACCAATTCTTGTATTCAGTGGGAAGCAGTATGCTGGAAATGAGCACACTTTCTCTCCAGCAGCAATGAAAACATGAAACAACACAAACTGAACTAAAAAACCGCAACCCCCATGTACATCAGGGGTTTGAGTAGTCCATGACATTAAAAGAACAACCAATCCCATCTTGGCTCCAGACTCCTCCCCCGGGAGGTGTACCCCAACCTTCTTTCTTCAGCCATTCCCTCCTTTTTCTTAGTGAACTTGATCGTAATTGGAATTTCTGCTGGCTTGACTGCTCCGTCCTGGCCTGGGGAAATACTTCAACTGAAAAGATCCAAACAGGAATTCCAATATATATGATGGTCACCTCTTCAGTCCCATCCCATTCACGCTGCGGTCTTCTGTTCTGTTTATAACAATCAAAATACTCAATGGGTGGGTAGTAAATTAACAAAAGGCACACAATTCATAATGTACAATGAATGTACTGCTGATGGGGGGATAATACTCGTCTCTGTGTCTTTAATAGATTTAAGACGTTGAGCACTATTCTAGTTTGGATAGTATTATATCTATGGCAAGACCAGAGGCAAGAACTATGGTATTTCAAAGCCTGCTCACCAGCAGCAAAGCTACTTCCACAGTGGGCTTGACATTTCTGAATGTGGAATCCGCAGCCCAACACGCAGTCCTTGAAATATATTCTCAAGATAGCCCCTGCTGTGTAGACGTTAGATGACATTGCACCTTGCAAAGTGAGCTCTGAACATTGAAATCTCTATGCCTGCTTCCACTATCTCCCATGTGCGCCATTGCAATATTGTGTGTGTGAAGAAGCTGGGCAGCACGGGTTCCTCAGTGTGTTCAGTAACTGGTTCACTCCTGCCAGCCTGTGTCCTTCTGTCGCCTTCACTTACTGTTTCAAGCACTGTTAAGATGGATTTCTGAACTCTGTCCTGGAGGGGCAGAGGTTCAGAAGGCCAGCCTAGTTTCTTGGAACAGGGTAACCTCTGGACAAGCCAGACCAATCAGGGTAGCGATGGCGGCGGTCAAGACTAGGTCTCAAGAGGGGTGAGGGTGACTGAAAGCCTGCAATGAGCACACAAAGCAAGGACACTTACAAATTACTCCAAGCAGGTGTTATATTAAAAATATAGACACATTTATTACAAGGCCTCTGTAACATTGACCATAGTAAAGAATCACGGTAAAACTCAAGTAAACCAACACATCACAATCAAATACAATATATATACAATTACCGAAGGGTCTAAAGAGTTAAAAGCACAAACTATGCAGACCACCTAGATGGGGAGGAAAACAGGCAGTGCAAGTAATCGTTAGACCGAGTTCGCCTTCAGAGGCCACCTAACTAGAAGGAAGTCCAAGCCCTATGAAGAGTGGAGCCTTGTGCTCAAAAGTACCTGTACACGCTGGTGCCAACGGACCAAGGGGAGTCTCTTCAAGGAAATCAGGCAGTTCAGAGCGGTGAACAAATGAGGATGAACAGATCTCTGCTACTCAAGCGCGGCCTCCACTTGTGGGCAGAAGCATAGCGTGAGTGCGAAAAAGGCGTGCTGTTTAACACAGCGAGGAAAAACTGCAGGCTACTGCAGGACGGCAACCGGTTCCTAGTGTGGCTACTCACCGGTCCCCGATGCAGGCAGACCCAGCCTTCCCCGCGTCAGTTTCAGTGCTGGCAGGTTCAGATACGAGCAGGGGACGTCTCGGCGTCGTGTAGATTCCACGGCAGCAGAAGTTAGAGTTGAAGATGTCCCAAACGCAGTGAACCCGCACAGATTGTTACCACAGCAGGACAACGCAGCGGCCGTGTGTATTTCAGCCCAATGCACACTTCTCACTTCAGACCTGGGAATGCCAAGTGTACGAATCGTGTGAGAGTGCTAAGGACTCGGAATACAGCAGCAACCTGACGGCGGTGACAGAGCAAAGCTCCTGGGTAGGCTGGTCAGTCCACTGGATGGCCCAGGGACGTTTCCGAATGCTTACGTGCAGGAGATGATGAAGATGCCGAGAATAGTTGTTCCCACTATTCCAAAGGGTCGAAATACCAGTACAGGCCTTCTCGTTCGATCAGAGGCAGAATGGTCTCACAGGGCGACAGCAGTGCAGAGGAGCAGTCCTTCAGCGGGTCACCAGCGATTCCTCGGTTCAGCCTCTTAGTTGCAGGATACTTGGCTCCTGGATCCGTCGTTCGTGAGAACTCAGGAGATCGACCTGGTAGTGGTGTTTCCAGCCTCCTCTTATCCAGAGTTCCCTTTGCGCCAAAACGGAGAGGACCCAATGGGAGATCTGCTCACAAAACACCCACACCATACGTGGACCTATCACGGGCCACGGTGGTCCCAGGCATTCAAGACACACTAGACTCTCTGGCACCCAGGATGTGTATTGGGACCAGACATCCCAGCCCACATTCTGGAGGCGCACACAAGGCCTGTAGAAGCCTGCGAAAGCATATGTGTTTCACGGTAAAGTAAATGCCCAAATAAGGAAGGCCCCGGGTCGGCTCGACCTGGGGAAGGTGAAGGGGGCAAGATGGTCAGCGGACAGGACAAAGAGCCTCGTGGTCTGGCCATTTTGGAAGCCAGGCCACCATTTTGGGCTAAGCGTGAGAAACGCGCTTAAAAAGCCAAAAGGAGCTCAAAACACAAAGAAACGATCGCTGCCACCAGTCCCGTCCGTGATTCACTTGCACCGTTCGTTAACAATCGAAAGAGAGTGTCTGGGGCCTGTAGAGTGACTAAAGACCCAAGAGAGCAGTTACTTAGCTTACAGTGCCCTCTTGTGTCATGTTGCGCAAAAGCTGCAACATGAGAAAAGAACTACCGAAAACAACGTTTCCCGGTACTGACTGTCTTAAGGGCATGTCAGTTTCCCCGTAAGAATGGAGTGAAAGCCCAGAGGAGTGCGGCGGAAGGCTGCGCTTCTCTGGCAAAGTCTAGATCAGGGTGAAAACAACAGCAAAAAGTTTAGGGGTTGCCATATGGAAGGAAAATTACCTACAATTAAGAAATCTTTCCTAACATTCACCCCTCCCAGACTATGGACAGGGGGAACTAATCCACCCCTGGATGAGTCTCTTGTTCAGGTCGGTTAAACATTCTGGACAACCCATCAGCATTGCTATGTTGGACACCTGGCCTATGCTCAATAGTGAAGTCAAAGCCTTGTAGACTTATGGACCACCTAAGCAACTTTGGATTCTCTCCCTTCATGTTCATTAGCCACTTTAAGGGCTTATGGTCAGTTTGCACAGTGAAGTGGGTCCCATAGAGGTAGGGCCTTGGCTTCCGTAGGGCCCACACAACAGAGAAACATTCTTTCTCCACTGTGGACCATCTGAGCTCTCTGTCCTTAAACTGGCGACTAATGAAACCAATAGGATGTTCCTTACCCTTTTCATCTACTTGCGATAGTACAGCTCCTATCCCAGTGTCAGAGGCATCTGTCTGCCCAATAAAAGGTCTTTGATAATCAGGGGCCCTGAGGACAGGGGCCTGGCACAAGAAGTCTTTCAAGCCGTTGAGGCCTTCTCACACTCGTCGGTCCAAGTTACCTTCTTGGGTTTCTTCGGAGTGGTGAGGGCATTCAGAGGGGCAGCTATGGTACCATAGTCTGCCATGAAATTGTGGTAATACCCCGTGCGTCCTAAGAAGGCTCTCACTTGGGTCTGTGTAGTGGGGGTAGGCCAGTCTTGTACTGCTTGTACTTTACTGGGTAGAGGCTGTATCCTCCATCCACCTACTTCATTTCCAAGGTAAACCACTGAGCCTTGTTCAATCTGACATTTACTAGCCTTTATGGTCAAGTGTGCTTTCTGAAGAGCCTGGAGCACAATCCCGAGGTGTTTCACATGGTCTTCCCAGGTGGCACTGAAAACTGCTATATCATCCAGATATGCAAGACCGAATTCATCCAACCCATTCAAGACATGATTCACAAGCCTCTGGAAAGTGGCAGGTGCATTCTTCAACCCAAACAGCATTACCCTGAATTGGTAAAGACTGTCTGGAGTGGAAAACGCTGTCTTCTCCTTGGCATGTTCTGCTAAGGCTATTTGTCAATAGCCCGCAGTGAGGTCAAACGCCCTGAGGTACTTGGAGGCACCCAAGGTATCCACCAGCTCATCGGTTCGAGGCAAGGGGTGTGCATCTGTCTTGGTGACAGCATTCAGAGCCCTGTAATCCACGCAGAACCTCAATTCAGAAGTGTCTGCTTATGGAACCAAAACCACAGGGCTGGAACAAGGACTACTAGAGGGTTCAATCACCCCAAGATCTAACATTTTGTTGACCTCTGTCTTAATGTAAGACCATACTTCGTCTGACATCCTGTATCCTCTACTGTTGGTAGGAACGCTGAATCCTGTGTCTATGTTATGTTTGCACCAAGGTGTCAAACCAGGGGACTGCGAAAACAGGGGGGAAAATTGCCTAAGCAA